>NC_092317.1:2502500-3127500 GCF_036785885.1 Coffea arabica | reverse complement strand
GGAGATTTCCGAGTGTGTAAAAGGTACTTCGAATCATTACCGTTTGACTCGGAAGTGTTTTAGAACATTTTATTAAGATTTTGGTGAATCATGTGACATGCAATTATAACTGAACGATCTTTTCTTGGATCGCTACCAATACTGAGAACAAAATAGGAAAAATATTACGCAACTGAATGTTTATTCCTCTGGAATTCTCTAACACTTTCTCAACACCGTGCAAAACATTTAACGTTTATTCCTCTGGAATTCCCTAGCTTACCTTCTCAACTCTTTGCAAAGCATTTGTCATGTAATTTGAGGACTAACTCCATTTTGTACTTCCAAATTTGTATCACTTTCTTACTCTACATTCTAAACTTTAAGTTTGGACATTTTGCACTTTAAACTCTCAATTTTGGACATTTTTCATTTTCTACTCTCAAATTTGTCCCATTTAAATTTAATCACTAATTACTTTTTGTTCTAACTACAAGCACTTAGCTGTTTTGACCACTATTAATTTTGCTAAAATTATTATTGATTAGACTTAAATGAGATAAACTTGAGTATTTAGGTCCTGTATGATAACTCAGTTCAACACTTAAATTTAATAGTATCATATCTTAACATATTTAGACCGTTTGATAACCAAAAATTGGACATCTGAATTAATTAAGTGACACTGAATTTTTTAGGCAAAACTTGCTCTCAAAATTAAGTGATAAGTTATTCACTTATTACTGAATGTGATATTAGATTTAATACTTAAATATATTAGATTTAATACTTAACAATTCAATAACTTAATGGATTCAAAATTCAAATTTCAGATTTCAGACTTTATTTTTCAGATTTCAGTTTTATCAAACGTATTCTTAGAGTGTAAAGCGTTCATAATTAAAGTTTAAGATGCAAAGTAGGAGAGTGATATATGTTTAGTGTGCAAAGTGGAGTTAGTCCTAAAAGGGTTGAGATCATATGTATTTCTTGTAGTTGCTTCTTGCTATTCGTTTATTATTATTCTAATATGCATTCAGATTACGGGTGCAAACAAGTCGAACCGAATCAAATTTTAGTCTAATCAACTTGAACTCCAACTTAATTTATGAAGCTTGAACTCGAGTTTGAACTCGACGAACTCAAAATATAAAGGTCGAACTTGAGCTGGACTCAAATTTGAGTCGAGCTCAAGGTTTAAAAAAATAAAAAAATAATCATTTTATTTTTAAAAAATGAATAAAATAATATTTTTTAACAAATAGTAAAATATTATGGATATATATATGTAATTTTACTATTAAAATAATAATAATAATAACAATAAATAAATAAATAAATAAATATATATATATATAATCTAGTCGATTCGCTTGCTAATGAGCTGAACTTTGAACTCGAGTTCAATTTGGTCAGCTCGACTTGAGCTGCTTGCAAGCAGCTGTCAGGGTCTTGGATTATCAGATTTGGAAATTGGAGGGAAGGGAAAGAGAGAAAGGGAGAGAGAATCAGGAAATGAGAGAGAGAGAATGAATGTAACAGAATTTGGTTATTACTCAGGTACCCTGGCCATTCACAGAGCCCTTTATTTATAACATGATACAACCGACCAACTAACTTTTGTAAGTAAAACGACATCGTTCCCTAACAACTGCATTATTTAGCTAGAATCACTAAAACGACGACGTATGCTTGTGTTCCTGACATTGCCTCCTCCTTTAGTTCAGACTTGTCCGCAAGTCTTGAACTCAGGAAATTGCTGTTCCACGAAATCCTTATCCTCCCAGGATGCTTCATCATACTCCAATTGTTGCCATTTGATCAAGTATTGAACCACAGGTGTTCCCTTCCTTAGAATAGCTCGTCTCCTCAGAATCATTTCTGGCATCAAGGGCCATTGATCCTGCAAATCGAATTCTGGCAAGGTAGGGGAAACTTGCTGTGGGGGACCAATTCTCTTTTTTAGTAAAGAGACGTGAAACACTGGGTGTATCCTAGCTGCAGGAGGCAATTTGAGTTTATAAGCAACCTCCCCTATTTTTGCCTCCACTTCAAAGGGTCCATAGAATTTTGCTGACAGCTTAAGGTTCTTCCGAATGGCCATGGACTGCTGCCTATAAGGTTGCAGCTTGAGGAACACCAAATCCCCAACTTCAAAACTCCTCTCAGTTCTATGCCTGTCTGCAAAATATTTTGTTCGTTGCTGAGCCTTAAGCAGATGCTCCTTGATACTGGCCGAAATCCTAATTCTGTCCTGGAGTGCTTGAGCTGCTGCAGGAACAATAGAGTCACAGTAGGGGCCCATTGGTAAGGGTAGTGCTTTATAGCCGTAGAGGGCCTCAAAGGGAGTCACATTCAGGCTTGAATGATAAGCAGAATTGTACCACCATTCAGCTAGAGGAAGCCACTTACTCCACTGACTTGGAAATTCCCCAGTCATACACCTCAAATATGCCTCTACACACTGGTTAACCCTTTCAGTTTGACCATCTGTCTCTGGATGGTATGCAGAACTGTAACATAAGTTCACCCCCACCAAGCGAAACAGTTCCCTCCAGAAATGGCTAGTAAAGATCTTGTCTCTATCAGTAACTATAGTCTCAGGCAATCCGTGGAGCTTATACACCTGATCAATGAAAACTTGTGCTACCTGCTTAGCTGTAAAGGGATGAACAAGCAACAAGAAGTGACTGTATTTAGTGAGTCGATCCACCACCACCAGAATGGTATCAAAGTTTTGTGAATGTGGTAGTTTCTCTATGAAATCCATAGAGATGTGTGTCCACGCCTGATTAGGTATAGGAAGAGGCTGTAGAAGTCCTGGATACTGAATGTGCTCAGCCTTATTCCTCTGACAGTTATCACATGCCTGCACAAACCTCTTAACATCCTGTTTCAAATCAGGCCAATAAAATATACTACTGATTCTGTGCCAACTCACCTTTTGTCCTGAATGACCTCCAATAGAAGAAGAGTGCAAGGCTCCCATAATTTGCTCCCTGACTCCATTACTTGACCCCACATAGAGCTTCCCTTTATACCTGATAATACCATCACTTAGCTGATACTGATCTGGGAGTTCAGGGTCCAATACCAACTTGGCAATTAATTCCTGACACTGAGAGTCTTGCTCATAGCTTTTGACTAGTTCTGTCATCCACACTGGTTTAACAGCAGTTAAAGCCAGGCAAGTGCCTGTCCTGTGCTCCTCCCCACTTTCTATTGCAGCTCTCCTTGAAAGTGCATCCGCAACCAAATTCTCACTGCCCCTTTTGTACTGAATCTCATAATCCAGTCCCAAAAGCTTGGTTAACCATTTGTGTTGTATTGCTGTTGTCAACTTCTGATCCAGCAAATATTTTAGGGATTGATGGTCTGTCCTGATGATGAAGTGGTAGCCCACTAGGTAGTGTCTCCATTTTGTCACAGCCATCACCAATGCCAGCAATTCCTTTTCATAAGTAGACAACCCCAAATTCTTTGGACTCAATGATTTGCTGAGAAATGCAATAGGATGACCCTCCTGCATGAGCACAGCCCCAATTCCCCCTCCACTCGCATCAGTTTCTATCACAAATGGCTGCTTAAAGTCAGGCAACCTGAGTACTGGGGCCGTGGTCATTACTCTTTTGAGCAAGTCAAAAGCCTTCTGAGTTGTGTCAGTCCAAACAAATGCATCCTTCCTCAGTAATTCCGTCAGAGGCCTACACAGAATCCCATATCCTTTAATGAATCTTCTGTAGTACCCTGTGAGTCCAAGAAATCCTCGTAGTTCTTTTACTGACTTAGGTGAAGGCCAGGTTACAATACTGTTCACTTTGGAGGAATCCATGCTAACACCTCCCTCTGAAATGGTGTGTCCCAAATAATCCACTCTAGACTGTGCAAAAGAACATTTTGAGGCTTTAGCAAACAACTGATTCTCCCTGAGCACCTTCAACACAAGTTTCAGGTGCTGCAAGTGCAGTTCCCATGTCTTACTATAGATCAAGATATCATCAAAGAAGACTAAAACAAATTTTCTCAAATAAGGTTGAAAAATTTGGTTCATTAGGGACTGAAAAGTTGCAGGAGCATTAGTCAGCCCAAAAGGCATGACTAGAAACTCATAATGGCCACAATGAGTTTGGAATGCTGTTTTGTGCACATCCTGAAGTTTGACTCTGATCTGATGGTAACCTGCAGTCAGGTCTAGCTTAGATTTATACTTGGATCCAGCTAACTCATTCAGCAATTCGTCCACATTTGGAATGGGATAGCAATCTTTGATGGTGAGTGCATTCAGCTTCCTGTAGTCTACACACAATCGCCAGGAGCCTTCCTTCTTTTTGACCAATAAAACTGGTGATGCAAATGGACTGTTGCTGTGCCTTGCAATTCCATGTTGTAACATCTCTGTAACCTGCTTCTCAATTTCCTCCTTCTGAGAATGAGGGTACCTATAAGGCTTAAGCTTAAATGGTTGAGCTTCTGACTTCAAGGGAATTGCATGGTCACACGCCCTGATAGGTGGCAAGGACACAGGCAGCTGAAAGACATCTGAAAATTCTCCCAGCAATTCTTTGATTTCCTGAGGTTGCTGCTCCTCACTCGACCCTTCTGAGGCTCCTGCTGGTGTCATTGCTGTTTCCATGGTCCTGATAGCAAAGCATCTCTTCTTATACTCTATAAAATGCCTAAGGTCCTTGCCCCTAATTAGATCCAACTCACAATCCTCTGAACTCCCTTGTAGATGAACTGTTTCGCCTTGATACTCCATAGAGATCCTAAGATTGCGGAAATCAAACGTGATGGGGCTAAAATGAGTCATCCAATCTACCCCTAGCACAATATGCCACCCACTTAGTTGCATCACTTTCAGATCAAAGCCAAATTGGTGTTGGTTAACTTCCCATTTGACCCTTGGACAGATGGCCTTGCTGGTTACACATGCCCCATTCCCCACAATAACAGAGAAGGGTGAGACCATTCGGTAAGGAATATCCAGTGCAATGACCAATTCACTGTCAATGTAGCTGTCAGAGCTCCCTGTATCCACTAGGATTAGCACCTCCTCCCCATCTAGATGCCCAGTGATGGTGATAGTGTTTCTTTTGAGAGATTCTGACAGTGTGTTCAAAGACATTTCCATAACAGTTCCTGGATTCCCAGTGTGCTCATCCTGCTCTCCCACTGCATCCTCAAAATCAGCGTCCTCTTCTTCATCCCCAAGGAAGAAATTTAGGTGACCTGTTTTGCACTGATGCCCTGCGCCGTACTTCTCTCCACACTTAAAGCACAGACCATTGTTCCTTCTGTACTGAATTTCCTGTGGCGAAATCCTTCTATTGTAATTGTTATCTGAAGTTGTCTTTCTTGTATTGGAGAACTTGTGCTGGTTAACAGGGGGAACCCTATATAGATTGCCTGAATTGGTGTTTGGAGGTTGACTCTTATGCATGCCGAACTTATTCTCCACTAGATTTTTCTGCACTTCCCTTCCTGGTTTGTTCTGCAACTGCAAGGAGTACTCCTGTAGCTGTGCCATTTCATAAGCAGCAGACAATTCTGTAGGCTTAAACATTCTGAGAATTGGTTTAATTTCTTCCCTAAGTCCGCTAATGAAACTTGACACAAAGTATCCTTCATCTAACTGGGGGTTCTTCATCAGCATTAATGGCTTGAGCTCCTCAAATTTTTCTTGATATTCCTCAACACTCCCAATCTGCTGGATCTTATTAAATTCTTCCACTATGTCTTTACAAATTTTGTTACCAAACCTCTTGCACAAGAATTCCTCAAATTCTGTCCAACTGAGGCCTGTCTTCTCCATTTTAAGGCCTTGAAACCATTTATCTGCTTTTCCTTCTAAAAACATCTCAATTACATCTACCTTCTGATTTTCAGGAATGTGATAGTTCAAAAAGTACTTATTACATTTCCTTAACCATTCTTGCGGATTTTCTCCATGGAAAAGAGGTAACTCTAGTCTAGGAGGAAAAGGTGCATAGATCCTACCTTCATCTCTTCTGGTGAAGTCTCCATTGCTTTCGCCACTCTTGTTGATCCGATGTTGAGGCGGTGGAGTAGGTAGTAGTGGTGCTTCTCTAGCTTCCTCCGCAGCACTCCTTTCTCTGTTCATCATCATCTGTAGGAAGGAGTTGAATTTCAGCTCCAATCCGCCCATCATCACCTCCAGTTTCTCCAACTTCCTGTTGGAAATCTCTATTTCTGCTCTGATCTCACCGCCAAAATCAGCATGAAATTGCTGCTGTGAAGAGTGAAATGCCTCCATAGCCTCCTGTAGTCTTGCTTCTTGCTTCTTCACCTGTTCCTCCAAGGTTTTGAGGCGAGTTCCTTCCGCCATTGGAGCTACCAAGGATCGGTAGCTCTGATACCACTTTGTCAGGGTCTTGGATTATCAGATTTGGAAATTGGAGGGAAGGGAAAGAGAGAAAGGGAGAGAGAATCAGGAAATGAGAGAGAGAGAATGAATGTAACAGAATTTGGTTATTACTCAGGTACCCTGGCCATTCACAGAGCCCTTTATTTATAACATGATACAACCGACCAACTAACTTTTGTAAGTAAAACGACATCGTTCCCTAACAACTGCATTATTTAGCTAGAATCACTAAAACGACGACGTATGCTTGTGTTCCTGACAGCAGCTCGATTCATTTGCAATCCTAATTTGGTAGAAATTTTTACTGACTGAGTTAACTTGGTTAAGTTGATCAGTATTTTGGATTTATAGCTATTGGCGCAAGTTGCGATTATTTTGCTATTGGAGCAATGTTATTGGTTCTAACTTCTAAGTTCGTGCCAATATCATATCAATCCCTCGAAACTTACCCAACGATATATTTGAAATGGGAAACTGTTGTACTCTCCTAGAGATATTTTATCATTTGTTTGCATTTTTCTTCTTTCTTTTTCTGGTGCATTGGAGGACCAAAGACCCATTACAAGTTTACTAATCTTTTATCATTTGTTTATATTTTGGGATAATATCAAAAATCACCCTTGAGATTCTTCTTAATATCATGTAGCACCTCTAAAGTTTTAAAAATATCTCTTACCTCCTTTACTTTTGTTATTTGTGTAATAAAATTAAAAAATCCCTAAATTACTCTTTTGCATATTTTGCTAAATAAAAAAAAATTCCTAAACCACTTTGTTTACTCCAAGAAAAATCACCACAAAAAAAACAATCGCTAGTAGTACCTCAACATCACAAATCTATAGACCATAAAAATTATAAATTTGAAAAATAAAAAAGATATTTGTAAATAAATATACAAGCTCCAATTTAACTCTATATGTTCAAAATCGATTTCTTATAAATCTTATATTTTTTCTCAACTTCGTCTCAACTAATGGCCCAAGCCTTTAAGTTGTACTAATTGTTATAAAAATCAACTCAAAATAAACAAAGAAATCGTACTTCAGTCTATCACAATCATAAAAAGTTCAAAAGATAAACAAACTTCAATTTCCTATAATTTAAGAATAAAAAATCACACAATCATCCATAAAAATGAATAAGAGAGATTGTCGGAGAAAGAGAATAAGGTGGCTTTTGTTTCTTTTTTTTTTTTTAAAAAAAAAATAAATTTTGAGCTCAATTTATTTGAAATATGAATTATGTATCAAATAAGGATCAATATAGTTCTTTGCAATTACTAGGACAGGTAAGTGATTATTTTTAAAACTTCAGAAGTGTCAAGTGATATTGGGAGAAATCTCAAAAGAGGTTTCTAATATTATCCCTTGTATTTATTACTATCATAGAAGACTTTGTGCATAGTAATGATGTTATCACAAATTGTTGTTTCTGTCTACATTTCCACTTTGACGGGTCCTATTTACGTATTTTATGCCCTCATCCTATTCTGATCTTACATTAAAAAGATCGGATTCCTCTTTGTTTTTTGCATAGGAAATGCCATGCTTTATCTCCCCTGGGTGTCAGCTTGTTAACTCCAGTTGTTAAATAGAGTTAGTCTAAGCCATGTGTTAAGGACAACATGGCTTCGCAAGCAGCCAAAGTGCACTGAGAGAGGGAGAGGATGAGGTTTCATGGTCGACATAGTAGCCAATCGGAGGAGGAGGATGCGTCTTCTTCTGGAGTGGTCCGTGATCACAACCCTAGTTAGGTTGATCTGTCCGAGTCCGTATACCAATAACCCTCCATTGATTTTAAATGAATCTAAATGAATATCCAATTAAATTCATTTAATTGATGGGTAATGAGTTGACTTGGTTTTTTATCCATTGATATCAATTTAAGAATAATTATATACTTATATTCAATTTTTAGTGAGCGTTGAGCAAATAAATTTGAATTTCTTACCAACATAATAATGATAAAATACCATTATTTCTTGTTAAACAACATGCGAAAAAATGAAAAAAATAAGTAAAATTTTAAATGATTCATAAATGGGTAGTTAGATATATTCATATCTATTTATTAAATGAGTATAAATGAATTAACCAATTATATCCATTATCCAATAATAATATGCTCAAACCCATTCGAATCACCCGTTTCGATGCCTCTATATCTAAGCACTGAATTGAGCCCTGCCCGGATGAAATTTTAAGACAAAAAGAAAGTCGCAAAAGAAGTATTCTCAATCCAAATTGACATTGGCCGTCTAACAGCAATTTTTTTTTTTTTTTGGGTCTAACAACATTGGGTTGTAATAAATGAGGCCTCCTTAGATTTATGTATTTAATTTTACCCCTTCATATCCAAAGTCCACTCCTTGATGCCCATTAAGAACTTTGATTTGCAAATCCGAGCTAATCTACACAAACTTCACCCAATCAAACATCCTCGGAAGCGGATAAACGAATGCAAGATACGAATTTTGTCGAGTGTTCTATCTATGATCAAAATACAGAGTCATCTTGTGCTGACAATTTGAAGAGTTTTTTTTTTTTTTTTATCCCCTTCTGTGGCTACGTGATTGCAGTAGGTTATGCACACTAGAATCGAAAATGCTAAGGTTGAAATAATCACAAACCAATTTAAGAATACCAATCTTTCATATTCTTGTAGAAAATAATCATGTCATCGTTGGATCTATAGGCACAGACTTGAATTATCTTTTGTGTCTTCTTCTACTACTGGTACTACTGGCACCTTTAGAACCCTCAGAAAGACAAGCATCAATAGCTGCCATAACTTGGGTTTCAAATTTATGGCCTTTAAGTGCTGCCCTTGCCTTCCTAACTACTTGCTGCTTCATCACCCAACGCTCTGCGGTTGTCAGATGCTTGCACTTACTAATACCCTTCAGAAACCCAACCACAGTTGCGCCAGAACCCCCACGACTCTTTTCAATTTTGGCCAGCTTTTCAATTACTTGCAAAGAAAACATCCGTTCCAAGCAGATTTTATTTCCCACCTCAACTACATCTAGAACACAGTTCAAGCTTACCTCTCTGGTCTTCGCTGACTTGCTCTCAATCAAATTAACTAACCTATCAATCTGTCCAATCTGAAACATCTGATCTAGAATAAGAACTCCACCTTGGGCAAAAAGCATTTGATGTAGGGTTGTGTAGGCTGAATCCTGTAGCTCAGGAGTGTCACATTGCATCATTTTAACAAGTTCTTGAATGATGTCATATTCAAGTATTTTCTTAATGCAGGGCTCCCCTCCAGAGCAAGCGAGCTTCATTAGTACAAAGGCAGATTCAGCCTTCAAAAGGTATTGTTCTTGGCAAGAGTTCTGACAATCGTTTTACAAGGAGACTTCTTAAGATCATGTCTCCGATTATTGGTTCTCCTGCTTTTTCTACTATTGGTATGACATCTTGCATAGCTTCCAGTATTCGCTTGTCACTATTTTCCAGCATTTTGTGGATGATATCATCAAAAGTCTGTGGCTTTGGTGAAGGGAGAGAGTTTTGATTTGACAACACATATTTTTCCAATCGAAGTCTTGCTTGCCAAGGCAGCAACTTTAGAATACCAGGGCCAAGTGATCCATTTGTTGAAGGACCTCCAAGCTCATAAAATGACTTCAATATGACAAGCGCATGGTGTTGAGTAACATCAGACCCATTCTCAAGAAGTCTAATCAAGCTCTTATCTAACTCAGAAGCAAACATTTTCTCAACAGCTTTCGATTTTCCAGCTTTCATTAATGAAATCAATGTTGTAAATACACTGTCATGCCATTCCTCAGCACTAGGAGAGAGCAAATCTGCCAGCTGACTCAACGGAATTCTCTGAAGGACCTTATCTACTGTGCCAGGGGTTCCAAACTCAGCAAGCTTTGCTAGGACAGTTGAAATGTTAGTTTGGACCATAGGGTCATCACAGACTTGCAATATATCTGCAAGGTTATCAACTGCACCAGTAGTTTCAAGGGATGGCAAGTAGTTGGAGAAATCAGCTTTCGTGAAAATGCTGATGATTGCTTTTGCAGAGAGAGCAACCAGACTCTGTGATTCAGCAGACATCAGATCTCCAATCTTGGGTCCTAAAATCCTACTCAAGCTTGCTCTGGTGGCCTCAATTTCTGAGATTAATTCGCTAGACATGAATGCTTGAATAATTGATTCCAAGACAATAATTGCCTGCTTTTCTTCAGAAGAGCCAAGGGCAGATTCAATCTTTTGCTCAGAAACTATTTTAACTGCATTCTTCCCAAAAATAAAAAGCCAGGGACTGATAAATGCTGATTTCTCAGCAGTAGATTCTGTCAGAAGCATAATAACTGAATCATTTTCCTTGCTGTTAAGGTATAGGGAAACCATGTCATGTACTTGGTATATAGAAGTGGCATCAGTTTTCATCAGTAGAGAACCTTCAACAAGCTTGCAAACTGTAAGAGGAAACAAATTTTCCTGCCCAATAACCGACCATATGGCCTCTAGGCAAGCTTCAGGAAGAGGTTCTGCCCATGAAAGAGAAGCGAAAGCAATAAACAGCTTTCTTGAGTCTTCTGGCATCACTTCAAGGCTGAACTCAAGTGATCCAAATATGGTAACGGTGGTCTCAGCTTCTTTCTCATTTACATATGAAATTGGACCTGGTGCAGATGTGGCATATGTTGATAGGTCGGATATGGCCTTTTCCCATTTCTCAGCTCTTACTTCTTTGCGAAGAGCCTTGCCCATGACAGCAACTGTTAAAGGATGGTGACCACAACGTTCAAGCAACATTTCAGCAACCTCCTGTGAAACAAGAAAATCTCAAAACTTAGGAAAATAAACAGATTATTGATGAAACAAAGTTCCATAACACCAGATTATAAAAGAACAGAAAAAAGCACATATATTAAAAAAAAATTTCTAGCAGGGGCGGGTGAGATTTAAGAAGCAAGAAGGCGAAGAGGGGGAGGGGGGGTTTTAAACCCAAGACATCTAAGTGCTGGGACCTCAACCTTAGCCACTAGACCAAGGATTGTATGTTTTGAGTTTTTAACAATTAAGGTGAAATCGACCAAGATTATTGCAGGAAAAGAAAAAACAGTGACAAGCTAATTGATTATTTTGAGAGTCCTAGCATTCTTTGAAAAACAAAAAAAATTAAACATTCGTTCTTAGAAGTCATGGTACAGAGATATCAGATATGCTTGAGTCAGTAATGGATTTGGAATTAAAATAGTTTAAGCATGAAACCAGCAATGCCATTGCTGATTAACAGCATTTACAGCACAAATGTTCTGGGGATGACGATAAATGCACAGAAATCACAAAAGCAGTGAAATGATATACACAGCTCATGTTTTAGCAATCATAAAACAGTGCAAGACATGGTAGAAGGACATACTGGTAGCTGATCCTCCGTAAGAAAGGTATGGTGTAGAAGAACTGCCTTGCTTATTTCCATTATGTCATCCTTACTCAACTCTACTTTCTCAGCTTCTGTTATCTCATAGATAGACTCGTTCCTAGTTGTTACTAAGTATTTACAGTTGTTATCATACAACTTTGCAAAACGTTCAACAATATCTTGTTCCCAGACATCATCAAGGAGTACCAAAATGCTCTTCCCATATAGTGCTTCTTGAAGCAAGTAACCAATGTCTTCAAGATCTCTGCAGTGTTCATCCTGCATCTTTTTCTGAGACCCAATCTGCACCAGGAATTTTGTCAGTTTCCTTGTCAATCGCCTCTGATATTCAGCCTTGTTCCCGTTGCAAGCAGCCCTGCTGCACCATTGCCCAAATCGAAGTTCAATGGCACCATCTACAAATTTTGATGGAAGATCAGAAGCCACTTGACGAGCTAAACATGTCTTCCCAATGCCAGACAGTCCAACAATTAAGATAACATGGTGAGTATCATCTTTCTCCAGCATGTTTTGCACAAAAGAGCACTTACCCAATATCGGGTAGCCTTGATCTGAGTTTACCTTCAATCGACTTGGGATGTTTCTAGCTGTCCTTTCTATAACATTCTCGACATCCCTTGACAAATTCTGAGATTCAAGCCACCATTTCAAGTCATACTGTATCGAAAGCAAAATCTTTGCAAGAGGATCACCAGCCATTGAGTTCCATACAACTTTAGCAAAGTTCTTAAATTTGCTTTTTGACACTATCCTTTTTGCCTTTGTGATGTTTGGATGCAGCCGATCAATAAGATTATTCAAGCTCTGTATTTGGCGCTCCAAACGGGAATCATGGAGCTTATACACGTGTTTTTGCCTTGTTTTGAGGACCAAATTTTCGAGTTCAGACACAAATTCCTCAAGGATTCGAATTCTCTTTGGAGCATCATCAAGATTTCTAGATGCTTGCTCTAGTGATCCAATAGCAGCAACCATACTTGAAACAATCTGCATTGCGGAGGAAACAACTTGCAGGGCATCCATTTCAACTTAAATCTATCTGCACCACCACTATATTCAGAACTCCTTCAACGCATTATTTGTGCAAGACATTCTATTTGGTTTCTACAAGAGCTCACCTGACAACTCAAATATACACACCAGTAAATTACAATCAGACCTATGGGAAAAATCCTTTGAAGATGGTAAAGTGGCAGTTATGACTGGAGAAACGTAACAGCTTTATCATGTTCCAAAGAAATTTCTTCCACTGAAAACCACTAAAACTACCGCAATCACAACCTGATTCTCTGAGTATAGGAAAAACCCCCGAGCAAATGGATCCTCAGCACTCAAAATATTAAGTATATAATATTCCCGCTATATATGCCAGCAATTAGGTCTTGTAAGTCCACCCAAGAAAGTCATATTAAGAATCAGAAACATCAATTTTGCAGCTAATATACCAAACCAAGTGCTGCACTGGCAACATCTGATCGACTGATTCTGATGCTCATAGGCTCCGGGAGCCTTTCAACTGATACAAACTCATATAGCGTAACTCAGATAAAAAATTTTCCTAAATACTCAAAACCCAGCTCCGAAAATGTTTCTCATAAAAAATTGATCTTTCTTTGATATCATATATAATAGAAAAATCCCAACACGCAGCATATGCAAGACCTCTACCATTCTGAATTGCAAGAGAACCCATTTTAATAAAAATTCAGAAACTACCAATCACAAAATGCATACAAGGAAAGCAGTCATGGGGTGTTCAATTAATATTACCTCAAAAGATCTCGCAAAACGAAAACGGCTTGTAAGATATCCCCTCCAGATATCTCAGGAGAATAACTCTTTTGACTAGCTTCCTCGAGCCAATGATGAAAAACGAAACTGGCTTCAAGAAATCCACTAGTCACTTTGCCCAAGTTTTCAACAGCAATGAGTCAGCCACTACATGATACTACTCTATCATTTTATTCATTTATTGTAGTTAGATAAAGAGTCCATTTTGACAGGTACTATGTTTTAAGTATATTGTTTGTAATTCATAGGATGAAGCAGGTCAAGTTAGAATAGTAGTAAAACGGAGTAATACATACAGGTCCGATCTTTCATGATTGGAGGTGAAAGAATCCGGTTTCGGGTTTGGTCTTCGGCGACTTTGCAATAGGATCCGTTCTAACCAGTTTAACCACGACCCATTGTTTTTGGTCTTGAGTTACCGCAGTAGTTTTAACTTTTACCTCCGAAGACATCATCCGGAATCCATTAGAAAAAGCGTAAGTCGAAGCCTTAAAAGATTTATCTTTTAGTAGTAATAGAAAGAAAAGGACAGATATGGACAAACTTAGGAGGACAAATAGCAATTTCACAACCAACCGACTCGTGGCTTCGGACCACGGTCGTGTATAATGCCGGTCGGCTAACTATTGCATTGGTAAATTTAGCTGGGATGTAGTAGTAAAACTTAAACACCACTGTGGCACTTAAGTTAGGAAAATTATCATCATCATACCATTTTGCAATATCTTATGTTAATTGATTTCAGATCTATCAAAACAAAATATTGAATTGATTTCAGTGTTCGGACTACAAGATTCGAAACAAAGGACCCCGGTCCAGAAACGTGCAGAACCACTGCTGAGCCAATCAAGGCCCGCAGGCGAACTCAATTTATTGCTTGATGAAGAGAGTGACAGTTTACAGTGAACAACTAACTCCCTAGTCTATGATCGAGTATCTTCTACTTTCTTGAGGCCTTCGGTGCAAAAGATTCTACTTTGAGTGGCTACAAAATTCCTTCTGGAGGCGGTTGCGGGAGCCAAGCCGCCAATACGTTTCCAACTGAAAAAGAACTTGGCAATTCGCACCTGAATTTTGAATTCGATCGTACATGATTAACTGATATGTAGCTGAAAATCACAACTGATATTATCGGAAGAGGAAGAATAAGAAACACCAACAAAAAAGCGACGGAATAACAAATCAAGCTTATGCATTGAGGAGGGAGGAATGAGCAAGATTTGGATGTAGCAGGAGTCCTTTAATCTGAAAATTCTGCAGTTGCTGGCCTCTTATCGAACAACATCCATCAATCCAAAACCATTCCCACCTGCCCTCATCTACAACTTCCCTCCAAACTAACATGCCCGATCCAAGATCCTTGTACAGGCAAACTATCCCATTATTGCCAACACATTTGGTGCTATCCCAACAGCCTTTTCCTCCCAAAAATCTCATCCCCAATTGAAATGGCACCTTCTCAATCATACGCCATACATCCCCTTCTCCCAGCTCCCATATACACGCATCACCACCACACTTGCCACCAAGGAGCGTCAGCTTCCCATTCCTCTGCACCAATGCTGCGAACTCCAGCCTATCAGCAACCGGCACACTCAATTCTCTCCAGTTATTTGTAGCAATCTCAAATCCCATCACACTATAGGCTCTGGCTGATGTCATCCAGTACAGGATCCCATTGGAGTACACGCTTTCATTGGGTGTCCAAACTGTTAGTCTCACTGCAAATTCCACTGGCATTGATCCGATAACCTTCCACGTGTCACACCGCGAATCGTACATTTCCACCTTTGGCTCGTATAACGCGCCGCCGCCCGGCGCTTCAGACATGCCACCGGCAACATAGGCCCTGAAGTTGAGCTCGCCGAATTGATGGCCTGGATCCAATTCCATGACCCCAACCGCTGGATTAATCCTGGTGACATTTAGCATCGGCAGGTGCCTAAATTGCCTGGTAAAAGGGTTGCATATGGCTAATTGAAAAGGCGTAGTGCTAGTTGATCTTAGAAGAATTAGACCAGCTGTTGCAGAAACGGGTCGGGTTGGGATTGGGAGAAAGTCAAGTGGTAACATGTACCAACTGCTGTTGTTGTTGTTGTCAATTGGATTAGAAGCACAGCAAAAGAGACCGCGGCTGCGATTAGGCAAGGCTATGAACCATGGTGGATGTCGCCGCGGCGACTCCGGCGTGGCCAAGTACCTAGCACATTGATGCCAATGGCGGCAGGAGGATTTGGCGCAGGCCAAGGAGTCAGGGGAAAGGAAGGAGAAGACGTTAGCTAGGAGATCAAAGGGAAGGTTGCTCCACATACCGAAATTAAAGAGAGCACGGAGGAAGAATGAACAGACAACAATATGTTATGTGGCACAAACTTCAATTATTGGTGGGCTGGGTGCATTCCCTTATCATTGTGAATGTGAGGGCGGGATTTTTGCATAGGGATGTGTGACCACATGAACTGAAAATCTGACTCGCAGTCACATGGGAGCGCTCAATTCAATACTAAATCTACCTTTGTGCCTTTTGTGATTTGAATTTTAAATTCTGAGTTGGCCGCAGAGGGATTTGTTCTTTGGACCGATCAATATGATGATGAAAATTGAAATGCCTTCTTCATCATTTACTCTACTCTGCATCCATCAATTGTCAAAGATGCTAAGGGCAGCTCCAATGGGGGTGTAATGGGGAGCCATTACACCGCTCCATGACACGGCTCCCCATTGGAGCCGTGTCATGGAGATTACACGCATCACATGTATGATGCGTGTAATCCATTGAATGTGGGCCCTATGGCAATGGTAAAATTCCAGCACAAAGCACATTTAACATTTCCAACGGTTATATCCAATGGCACTATTTTTAGAATTCTATATAAACACACAACACTTTTTGGGAACACACAACACTTTTTGGGAATGCGGAATTACGTGATCGAGAAGTACATCATCAACTTCGATTAGACTTGGTCGAGCATATTTGGGAACGATTCGAAGGCAATGACAATGAAAACTAGTATTCATTTTGTTATTATTTGTATTTTATTTGATTTAACTTATGTAATATTATGTTATGGAGTTCAACTAATTACATTCCGAATTATTAATTAAGTATGGATTATTATGATATCTTCGCATTTGAAGTATCAAATATTTGTTTAATTTCCTACATAATTATTTTTTAAAAAATAACAATATATTATTTTTGAAACATAGAAAAAGATATATTATTCAAACTTAAAAATTAATAATATCATTTTTAGAAAATAAAAAAATTCAAAATGTACAAAATTTAACGAAAGTTAGTACTTTATTTTTTAAAAATAACAAAATTAGTTTTAAAAATTACTTTATTTATTTATGGGATATGAGTTATGCATTATTAAAATAAATATTTGATTAATTGTGGACCCATGCTATTACACCTTGTGGAGTGTAATCCATTGTGAATGAAAGTGTAATAAAAGAGGAGAAAGTGGAATGCTGACGTGGCATGTGGATTACACTCCACAAAGTGTAATAGCATTGTGGATGCTCTAAAGAGCTTCTTCTGCTCTTCTATTTTTGTACCTGCAATAGTGGAAACTATCGGGTCCCATTCATGGAAGGAATTTCATCATTAACCCAAGATTCAATGAACCGAGTTGCCGTTTGAGATCAAAGAAATGCAGCTACAATAGTTAAACTATCACACACTTCAGTAGAAGATATTTGAGGAAAGTTCACGGTGCATATATGCCCCCATAATAAATAAAAAAAAAAAAAAAGGAAGGAATTTTTGCCTAAAGGTTTTTAACAGCCGCAAGCTACGCAGATGGTTTCCGACACTACAAGCATCTATTGGTCATTGGATATTGGATCAGAACTCTGATGAAAAACGACAAAAAATAGCGACTAAAAATCATGATAGAGGTTTATCTGTTGAAAATGACAAAATATTTGAGTTCCTTAATCACAAGCTTCTTTTTTTTTTTTTTTTATCACAAAGTTCCTTAATCACAAAGTTCATCCAAAAGGATCCAGTGTAAGTTTTGAAAGTTGAAAGCTTATCCAAACTTGTTTTGAAAAACAACAATCGGTGTTTGACAAAAAATCAAACAACAATTCGGATTAGGTTTAGGAGTACATGGATGAATGCAGGTGATGATGAGAATTATGAAAGGCGAAACCCACAAACAAGCGAATGGTGGTAATGCAACCCCCAAAAAATAAATAAATCACGAGGACACGTCGCCCACGTACAAGTCGCTATTCACGACAGAATAGAAATGGGAACCAAACATGGCCTTACTGTCGTCGGGTCGTGAATTTGCTATTTGCGGGAAGAAAAGTACAAAGTACCAGACTTATCATCTCATCGGGCAATTGGCTATGGCGTCGTTGTCAAAGAAATGGGCCAGGATCATTTCTCGCGTCGCTTCTCAAATTTATTTCCTCCTCATTATTTTCCAAGTTCCTCTTTTCAGGTTATTTACTGCGTGCATCTTTAATATGTCACCATGTCCTGCTTACGCCCAATTATTTGATTCAATCTTTTCCTTTTTTTTTTTAAAAAAAAAATTTGATGGGTCCTTCTTTTATTGTTTTATTAGTTTCCCTGAAGATGTAGCACATCATTCAATGTTATGTAATGGGTCCCCTTATTTTGAAAGATTAGCTCCCAAAGCAATCATGTCATTGTGAATTTTGACAATTAAGATATGCCATATAATCTTGTACTATTACTATTAGGCGGCCATCCTTGCTCCTCTGGACCAGTGCTCTTTTTGTTGATTGAGATTCCAGCCTGTGGATGGATATTGGATCAATTATATGCATCTTCTTGTGTAAGTCCTGAACCTTCCGAGCTAAGGGAGGGAGGATTTGGAGTCTCGTAAGTTGAATTCTGTCCGGTATAAATGGTTGAGTTGCAAATTCAAGTTTAACACCTATTTTGTGCAAGTTTATCCTATAAAAATCATAACATATACATCAATCAATTTGAATTATTGGATAGAATTCAATTCAAATTGTAAGATTTAGATCTAAAGACGGGATGTTGTCGAGGTAGATCACAGCTCTGGGGCAATTTCTTGATGATTTTCCCATTTATTGTCCCCAGTACCCTGACTTGATGCTTCTTGTGAAGAGCTTGACGTTAGTTGAACGAAAAAAAAAAAGGAAAGGTAATGATATAGTGAAAAACCAATCAGCGCTCAAAGAAGTGCTGCACTAAAAAGAAAATTAAAAAAACAGAGAGAAACCAACTACTGCATTACTTATCCGCCTCTATTGTTTTTTATACCAATGTCAAATGTAGTGCTGAATTCTGTCGCCTGCATTTTTCAAATTTCCAGTAGGGGCTGCAACTGAAGATCGCTTGATTTCTGAAACATTGTACTTTTGACCTCAGATTCCCATGTAGAATTGGCATGTGCGAAACACCTATGGAGGTGACATCCTCTCAGCTGATTGCGAGTGAGGTTCTTCCTACAGTGGTAGTAAAGATCATTCTGTCTCCTGGAGCCATTGCAAAAGCCATTACCAAGAAAACAAGCATGCCGACCTACAACGACTTGCTGAGCACTGGGAAATTCATCAACATGGGTAAAGGGCCGTCAACAATCGATCTCAAGCACATGGAGGTTTGTGTTATCCCATTCGCGTGCGATACAGCACAATAGAGAAGAATGCACTGGTTTTTCCTCTAAAACCTGTTTTCTTAAGCTAATGATGCGGTTACTTTCTGCTCCATACAGGTTCTTGCAGGAAGCTACTTCTCTTTAGCTGGAGCATTTCTAGGTCTAATGAGATCTGGAAGGATGAGCCTCTTTGGGGTAATGCTCATCATTTTGGGAATTGCCAGGGAAGTCAATTTTGGAAAGCATGCGCCTAACGATCCTTCTAAAGAAGTTTGCATGTACCGTTCAATGTACATTGCTGTGCTTTCTGCTTTCTTTTCTATTAGAGGGGATGTCAGAAAGCTAATCCGCTGTAGCAAAGTTAAACATATTATTCATCCGCTCAGGCATTCAAAAGCAAAGCGTAAATGAGTTGATAACTTCTTGTTTTACATTTCTGGATTTTTTTCACAAAGATGATGCAGAAGAGGGGAAATGGACTTGTCAAGGCATTGCCATTTTGCTGCCTCTATTATAACTTTCTGACTATGCGAATTAGCCCAAATCAAGACAGTATTCCGTCTACTTTGACACAAATGGTCATCTCAAGTTAGCCGGTGTGTATTTCACTTCCCATCTAGCTGTAGCTTATTCTGGCAGAGCATCAACTAGTGCCACAAGGCTTGTAAACGAAAATTTGTTCCATTTCCTGATTCATTTCATCATGTGCTCACTAGCTATTTACAATTTTGTAACATATAAGCTTTTGTACAATGCCGTGATATCACCGAGACTGGAGTATCAGTCTTAAATGTTGGCAGGTGGTTTGATTGACATTCAGACTTCTGTGAAGTCTTTTTGTTCCATTTTGGAGCTTATTTGACAAGCTGTTTTTAGTATATTAAGGCATAATCTTATTGTTCCAAGAAAGAATATGCAAACTGCATAAATAAATATTGACTAAATCGGGCCGTAAACTGTTTAATCTTTCAACCAACAGAACCCTTATCTCGATAATAAGCCAATCGAGCTAAGTTATTGATGATGAGCTGTAGGAATTATTTATGCAGTAAATAATTACTCTATCCAAAGACAACCATTGACAGCAGCAAGTTGGTTGGGACCTGTAACGTTCATTAATCATGCAGATTCAAGACCCATCACCCTTACCATACCTCGTCCAATTAGGCCAGTCCCCACTTGCACTATCGCCCAACATCAAAGCATGCTCGATGATGTAAGATCTCTAAAACTAGCAATGAATCTTGTCCTGTAGTTATTGTTTAAGTAATTCGCTTTTCTAGACCAAAAAACATGATAGATAGACCATTACACAAACATTCCAAAGTTGAGTTTTGCCACGAATGATCTGTAATTGGTTTGTTTATAGTGTATACAGAAGTAACGTCTCTCGTACTAGGAGCTTGCCAGCCCACTCCGCATTTTCAAGTTTAAATGTTTAATATTTTCCTTTTCTGCTTTGCTGTAGAATAAACACACAGAGATTTATGCTTTCTTTTGGGAGTTTTGCCTCTGAAATTCCGAAAGAAAAGATTTGGTGGCTGTTTGAGCTGTCATCTGATTGAAGGTTGCTATTTGGGGGTCTAAAGATTTTAGATACAATCAAAAGCTGGCTTTCAGGAAGCAGAAAGATATGGAAATTGAGAGAATCGTTGCTGAGTTTTAATTAGGCTGAGCCTGGACCCGTTTTCTAGGTATCCCTTTCAACAGTACAAGAATCCGGGTGGAATTTTTTATTTAAGGGCTTAATAAAACTTCAAATTGACCAGATTATGGGGCTCTAGAGGCTGGAAATCAAAGTTCTGGAGCGCCTGCTTTTGAGATTTTGTATGCAAAGCCAAAAGGAGCAGTCTTTTTACGAGGGCGCAAGGAAGTTTAGCCAAATTGGATTCGTATAAAATTTGGGATACGCCTAGCTTTGGGTTCTTGCAGAAGAATTCACAGAGTTTAGCGCATAACAGGCCAAAGTTAAACAGAATTCCTTTCTGGTACTCTCTTCTGCTTTGATATTGATAAGCATGGCAGCCTCTTTTCAGTCATTGAATCATCCATCTCATGCTTTGGGTTTTATAAGCAGGCAGAGAAGTCAGAACACGGTCAGGAGAAATCCTGTTCTTGCTTTATCTCCATCTTCTATTATCCCAAAAATTGAAGAAAGCGGTGATCTACTGGACTTTAGCAAGAATTCTCGCTCAACTAGTGCTCTAATAGATGGTGGTGGTTCATTGCTTTCTCGCAACTCAGTAGGAGTTATTGGTGGTGCCTCAGTTGTATCCACTGTGAAGTTTGCCAAGAAATTGGTGGACTGGAGTTCGAAGGATGCCGAGAGTAGCAGCATCCCTTTTGTTCTTTGCTCTGATCCAGTACTAAGCAAGGAGCTTTTGTTCCACGAAAGGAGTTCTTTGCCTTTCCTTACTAGTAAGGGTGAACATCGAGCTAAGGATCATGGTCCAGCTGTTTCAAATCTGAGAACCAAGAGAATATTTCTGGAGAATTCTGGAGCTGGTTGCATTGTGACGCCTTGTCATGTATCCCATTCATGGTATGACGAGGTTGCAGAAGGATGTTCTGTACCTTTTCTTCATATAGGCGAATGTGTTGCCAAGGAGCTAAAGGAAGCAAAAATGAAGCCTCTTGAAGCTGGAAGTCCACTACGTATTGGAATTATTGCAAGTGATGCGACGTTAGCTGCAGGATTTTATCAGAAGAAACTTCAAAATGAGGTATTTCCATCTACTGCGTGTCTTTTCTTCTTGTTTCCTGTCCCTTTTCTCCATTTTTTTTTTATTTTTTTTCCCCTTGGGGTGAATTTTAGGTTGAACAAAAATATGTACTGACTACTGAAATGATGCTGTGTGTTGAGATTTCTGCCTTAAGCATGGATTAATGCTACCTGTTATTATAATAATCGATCATAAAGAAATTTTGCATGAAATGCTTCTGAAAGTTGACATACATTTGTGTACATGTTTGCCTTCAATATTAGTGAAGCGGACAATAAAAAGCCTTTCACTTCTCGAGCATCTAGCTTCATGAGTTCCAAATGACAATAAAGAACCACAATTTAGTTGTGTAACCCTTGCAAATGTTGCATGATTAATGTTAATGTTTGGTGATTGCACATGACTAATGCTGTTAGTTATAAGCTACTCCGATGTGGCCTTTTCCCTGCTATAGATTTCAGGCTTAATATACAGGATTTACTTTCTTGACTGCATAATTTACTTCGATAGGTTTTCTTAATAACGTCTCTCTTGTGATGGTGCTACACATAGCAAGCAAGTCTTAGTTAGACGACTAGTCTGGCTTTTTAACTAAAAGCCTTCTGACAACTTCTATCTAATACTATGTTAAAACTTAAGGCAGGTAGCAGTGAGTAATAGACTTCTATGTGCAAGATGAAAGTATCCTGCAGAGCTAACATCTGTAGGCAGTTGATGCTTTTATGCTTTGTCTGTTTGTTATGCTTTGGCTTGTAGTTATGGAATGTGCCCATTTCATCTGTTCGAATTGGAAGTGAAAATCTGCTAGCCTTTATCTTTGCGCTTGGGGCAATGACGCATCTAGCTAGTGAGGTTCTAACCGAGGCGCGTCTATTGCTGGTTGAAAACTCTGCTAGCCTTTTAGGCCCTTACCTTTCATGCTGATGAAAACGTGTGTATTTCCAAAATCCTGAGCTTATTAATGCAGGGGTTTGAGGTCATGGTGCCGGATAAAGCTACCATGGAACACACTGTACTCCCAGCAATGGAAGCTTTAATCAGAAAAGACATTGAAGGAGCTCAAAATTTGTTCAGAATTGCTTTGCAAGTACTTCTGGTGAGAGCCGTAAACACTATAATCCTTGCCTCTGATGACATGCAAGGCCTTTTGCCTCCAGATGATCCTCTTCTCAAGAAATGTGTAGACCCAGTGGATGCCTTGGCCAGATCAGCTATCAAACATGCTCGTTCTGCTGAAATTGCTACATAGCGAAACAGCCAAATGCGCAGAAAGATGCATTTGGTTCTAAATTTAAAACTTACGTTCCATTCTTTTAAATGGAGGAGGACCCTCGGAACCGAGATTTTCAGCTTATGCTTGTACTATCATTAACAGGTGTTGCTGCTATGAAACACAATCACTACAACTGTAAATCATAGTTGCAGTTACGTTCCTGTAGAATATGCAATTTTTTCACCCGCCCCAAACACCCAGGAAAATCACGGTATTGAGAAAAAACTCAATGAGGATGTGCCATGCGCACAATCACGACCATCACGAAAACACTTTTGAGGTGTCGGGGGCAACAGTTGGTCTAAAATGTAGTAACTCGATGCGTTCAAGAGGAAGGGAAAAAGCGATGTTCCAAAATTGGTTCTTTTTCATGAAAGTGATCGTTTACCCTCAAATTACTAGTTAGTTCGGGGAAGATGCATCTTTGGCCGACTTGAAGAATACATTTCTTGAAGCTCTAAGTTCCAGCTTGGTAAACCTTTTTCAGACTGCAATTATACCCCGTCAAGGTAAAATTGACAAAAATCATGTTTCACTTCTTACAATAGTACAATAATCTGCAAGAAACTAAATGGGGACCTGAAAGGCTGAAAGTCATGCTACTCTTAGCTGTCTATTTCTTTCTTCTCTACGTACTGCACAATACAATCAAAGGGAATACACGGCACTTTTCCAAACAAAAGAGAGAAAAGAAGTGATCTTCGAGACACTTTTCTTTGCTACACCTGAAAGGTTTAGCAAAATAACTGCGTCAAATTCAACTAATAACAAATCTCTGCTAAAGAGATTACACTATCCTTCAGTCTGAACAATAATTACAAAGAATTTTGGTATATCATTCACGTTTTCAAAATTCGGCATCACAGGCTGCCTGGAGGAACATGTGGCATACTTTCAATCCAATCAGCATAGACATGACTAATCTTCTCAACGTTGTTCCACTTGGTAAGCCACTTCTTATGCTTCTGCTACTTGTCAACGGATCTGATCTCCTTCATACTTGCATCCTCTACATCACCAGCAACATTTTCTGCCAGTAAGGATTCTCCAGATTCCACTGGGGGGAAAAACCAAACTTTTGAAGTTCTGCATAATCACATACACAAGAATCAATAGTATTCCTCTAAAACCCCTCCGTGGACCCTCCCCTGAAAGGCACCATTTTTTATATTCCTCCTTGACAGCAGATCCATCGTCTTGCCAACATAAATACAAGTGTAAAAGCAACTTTTTGGTGAGAAACCAAACTGAGTTGCACTAAAACAGAGGTGCTCTACCAT
The DNA here is from genome assembly GCF_036785885.1 of Coffea arabica. Taxonomy (NCBI): domain Eukaryota; kingdom Viridiplantae; phylum Streptophyta; class Magnoliopsida; order Gentianales; family Rubiaceae; genus Coffea; species Coffea arabica. The sequence continues at coordinate 3,103,036 of NC_092317.1, read as the reverse complement.
CTAGGTCCTCATGGCAAATATTCTTCGGAAGCAAGAAGATCAGGATTTTTATTTTCATCTCCACATGTAGAGTATGAGTTAAACTTTCCTAGATTTATCTTTATTTTGCTCTGATAGCCTAGTGCAGGCAGATCCCGTGGCATCAGAGTCAAAGTGTGGGCTTGACATGTGCTGAAATTTTCATCAATAAACACCATGTATATAATGCATTTCCTTTTCACCAAACGTTTTTGGAATTCAAATACACAGGAAGATGAGCTATGGACATCAAACAGCCAGACAACAAGCATGAATATCCAGTGAATGTTTTCATAAAGAATCTTCATTTAGTTGTGACAACTACTTCATGGGCCATAAGAATTCAACATTAAAGACAAGGTCCACCATTCGTTTGATTGAAAATCAACAGCAGTAGACTTGTAGCCTAACAAAATCAGAGCACTTTGCGATTGCAGTAAATATTAAGTACTCTTTTCCTGAGCTACATCTACTATTGGAAAATGTTGAGTTCGTAAAATTGACAGGCCATTCTATAAGTGCTTACACTGCCAGGTTGGAACTAGCTTTAAGAAATTAATTCAAATATTGTCAAATCACAATGCTGACAAACAGGGGATAAGTTGATCACATGAAAGTGCAAAACACTAACTTGCATTAAAGTGCAAAACACTAGTCATTCTTGTTTCATGTTGTCTGTTTTTGCATCTTTCTACTTTTTTGTTTCAAATATCCCAAATACAGCAGTAATAGATCACATGAAAGTCGCCTCTTGATAACAATGAAAAAACAGATAGCAAGAAACTTAATTAACAACGAAGACAACCTCTCTGGCTCTAATCACAAATGCAGAAAGAGAAATGTCCATAACCAGTGTACATACTCAGTATAACTAAGATTCACGGAAAACAATATGGTCCAACCATGAGACTTCGTACCAGCCGCCAACATTGTTTACCCAACCATTGGTAGTGTAACTGCGTAAATGTCAAATGAATAAGAAACTAATCCACTAATTACGACCAGAAGCAACATCAAGTAAACCAAACGAATCTAACTACAAAATACCCGTAAACCCATGAGCATATTAGCATTTTTCACCATCCGGGCAGCTACCATCTTATTCCCACTTGTCACGGAGCCTTGTCTTCAAAGGCTCTGCCTTTTGTTTCTTTTGACTAGCACCATCAGAGTTTCAAATCCATAAACCTCTTGCGTTCCAATTGACCAAACTGTTTTCTGTAACCCTCAGTTTTTGTACTCAAAACAGTAATTGCAGCAGTCTGCCTAAATTTAGGCACGCGAAAACCTCCCTTATCATCTCTAACACTAAGATGAAAAAAGTTGCATCTATTGCCATGTGGACATTCTTTTCCATAAACTGAGAACCAACAGTTGGTCCTAATCTGGTGGCCACCCACAAGTACACCCATATCGGAGTTCTGTAATTCTCTTCACCAGCCTCATCATGACTAAATACACAGTTGGCCCCGGAGTTGCAGTAGCCACTTGTATATAGCCGGCAGGGCTGTGGCCTGGCATTGATGGGCCCTGCTTCGTTTGACCCGGAAGTTGAAGACAACATGACATTCTTGAACTTGAATTAAGCATTGGTTCAGAAATTCCGGGTTTCTTGAAAAACTGAAAATCAGCTCCAAAATGCCTGGTAGTACAATAATCATCAAACACTTGTGGCGGAGGCCAGTAGTAATCGTCAAACACTTGTGGAGGAGGTCAGTTGTAATGGAATTGATTCGCCCCATATTCCAAATGGAAAGGGAAATTTAAGGGGTTGTTAGTAGTGGTGTTCGCGTTCATGCATGAAGAGTTTGAGGGTTTTGTGGTTTTAAGACAAAAGAAGGTTACCAAGCTAGCGTTTTGGACGAGAGGAAGAAATTTAACTGAGATTTCAGAGGATTCCTGGGCGGGATTTGATGAACTCTTGGAGGGGAATATGGGGAAGCTAGAAACCACTCAGGTGCAGAATTGTGCATTTCGCGATTATCATCCAATTCAAAGGCGGGTGAGGACAGATTCTCATTTCCATTCTAGTAATGTGAGAAATTTTTTTGGGTAAATAACACCCGTGGTTTGTCACGTTACTACATGATTGTTCTAAGGTTTTAAGATATTTACATAATCGTCCTATAATTTTATATAAAGTGAAAGTAGACCGATAGCATCAACTATTGCCACAATTGAACTAAAGTGCTCCAAAAATTGCACGTAATGGAGTCATATAATTTACTAAACCCCTTGTGGTTCGCATAAGTATCCATTTTATCCTTTTTTTTTTTTAATTTTTCTTAGTTGAGGAAGGATGGAATTTAAGTATTAGGAAGAGGATGGGGGCATGAGTATCCACTTTATTTCCTGTAATTTTTTGTATTTATTTATATGATTTCCTTATAGTTTTATACAAGGTGGTCAACAATTGTTTGCTTTAATAGTTAAATGAGGGCAAAATTGGTATTTTAGCTAACAACTTTAGGGATGCTATTTTCCATCAAGCTTTTACTCTATATAAAACTATAAAGGAGTTATGTGTATATTTTGAAGAGTTAAAGAGGTCAAATGGTAATTTGTGAATCTAAAAGGGCTAATATATCATTATTCTTACGAGCCTATTTGGATAGGAGTTTTGTAGGAAAATAATTGGCCCTGTTTGGAAGGTAAGTTTTTTGAGAGTTTATCTAAAACTTTACTATAGTTTACTGTAAAAAATTTTTAAAATGTGTAAATTTTTGAATATTTTGAAGTGTATAGTTTAAAAATTTTAAGAAATTTTTTGAGATTACTGTAGCTAAAGTTTTTAAGAAACTTATAGCAGACAAACTTGACAAAAAACTTGAGTTCCAAACAAAGCCATATTTAAGAGAACGGTAGCTTTTAGCTTTTCAAACTTTCCCGCTATTTGCAGTGCCAGGAAGATAAAAAAAAATAAACTACAAACAAAAGTAAATTAGGAATTATGTCGAGAAAATATTCCAAAAATTTTTTCCCTTGAAAACTCACATTCCAAATGAACCTCAGGGTACGTTTGTAAAAACTGAAGTTTGAAAATTGAATTATGAATTCGTTAAATTACTGAATGGTTAAATACTAAATTTGATATATTTAATTGTATATCACATTACTTATTACTTATTTTTTAGAGCAAGTTTTGCTTGAAAAAATTAGTATCAGTTAATTAATTCAAATGTTCTAATTTTAATATCAAATGCATCTTAATATGTTAATATCTGAACCCATTAAATTTAAGTGTTGAATTGAATTAACAAACAAAATCCAAGCCTTTGATAGAGAGAACTACGGAGTTATAGTATATACTTCAAATCATCGCATGAGGGTAAATCAAATCCTCCAGGACGTGTTTAGGATCATGGTGTTTTTGCTAAAAAAAAAAATATTTTAGAGGACAAAAGCATTTTTAACATGTATAGTGAGCATCATTTCTCGAATTTAGGATTAGAGCTTTTGGCTAGTAAAGCACTTCTGGTATAAGCTCAAAATTGGTGCTTTTAGCGCAACTTTTATGTTACAAAAAATTTAAAAATTAATATTAATAAAATTATTATAAAATTTGAACTAAATAAAAATATAAATATGTTTTAAAAATTCAAAATTCCACATTATTAATGCAAAATGTACTTAAATAAGTATGTATCCAAACAATATGATTAAGCATTTAAATAAGTATTTGACCAAAAGTTACCAATTAAGGACTTGTTGATAAGCCACTACAACTATGAGCCGGTCCTTAATTCATTGGGGTGGATCAACTAGTCTAAAGATTAGCAACTTGCTTTATTTGAAAAATGAAGTACCAAGGGAAGGTATTTTGAAATTTAAAAAGATCATTTTAGTGATGTTCCCCAACGCTTAATCGCCCTTGATTATCCGTTATAGCAGCACTTAACTCCTTGCTGTCAGGGATCTGCATGCTATTGCAGGATCCAGTCATCCACATTTGAAAAAACTCCTGTCACGAGGTAAATAAATAATTCCTGCAAACTCCCTCAGAAGACTACATGCTATACGAAGAAGAGAATAAGGTTAAAATGCACATCCCATAAATCCAAAATGTTGCTGCAGAATAAAGATTCAATGGAAAAGGCAGCACTTTCCAAACAACTGAAAGACCTATTTTTTGTTGCCAGTATAACTGCTTTGAAGTCAACTAACTGCAGAACTCTCACAAAAACTATCTGCAAATTCTGAGGTAATGTAACTACAATTTCCATCATTCTGCACAAGAAGTTAGAGAGAATTTGGTATATCATATGTGGTTTCGAAATTCAGCATCACAGGTTGGCTGAAGTAAGGTGGACAGGGGGCATACTTTCAATCCAATCAGCATAGATGCCGCTAATCTTCTTGACTTTGTCCCGCTTGACAAAAAAGCTCTTGCTCTTGCTCTTGCTCTTCTCCTGCAGCGTACAGTCAGTTCTGATTGCCTTCCTAGTTGATGCTGCATCCTCTCTATCAAAAGCAAGATTTTCTACTATGAAAGATTTTCCAGATTCCAGTGGACAAAAGGAACTTGGCTTGCCGAGTTCTGCATAACCAAATAACCGACAAGAATCATCAGTGTTTCTTCTTTTAGAAAGCCTGCTCATACCAAGAAAAATGTCCACTCCTCACCACCCCCAACGCCCAAAAAACAACAACAACAACAACAAAAAATGGGCCACCAGTTCAGCATCCTCTCGGGCAGCAATTTATCCTCTTACATATTTATATTTTCATTTTAATTGAAACTGTGTACGGAAATGCATGTGAGGTATCGTGGAGCAGTTGAACATTGAAAAAGAAAGCTTCCGTTGTCTGTTCTAAAAATTTGTGAGGAACAAGAAGATCAACAGTAGTGCTACTTTGTCAGGAACAAGAAGAGCAATAGTGCTATATTCAACTTAGAAATAGAGCTTGAAGCTGAACTTTCCTAGATTTAAACCATTTTAAGTTTCCATATTAAAATGACAGGTTTGTGCCATTAGATTCTACAAACAGTTACGTTGTGAGCTCAGATATGCTGACTTTTTTCACCATCAGATGGAATACCATTGTATAAAATAGGAATTTATTTTCTCACATTCAACGAAATTAGATAACTTTCCACAGGGACTATGCACATAAAACCAAAAAGAAAAGAAGCATTAACTGCTGTTAAGTTGTGGCAAATACTTCTTGGTCACCAAGACAACTGCCAAACAATTCAAGAATCAATACGACCATTTATGTTGTATAAACTGATTAGACGCGACAATCCTCAAAGTTAAGAGGTGTGGCCACAAATATCTGAAAAGTTTTGCAATTTACCAAAAAAATAAAATATGTCTAGCTTCCTGTACTCTTATATGGATGTCCAGTCTTCCCACACGCAGAGATTTATATAATCCGCTTGTATTCTCTTGATCCTGGTTGGCTTTGCCAATAGAGTTCATCATAGTGCAAAAGAAAATACTTGCAAACAGGGGAATCCTGAAGGTCTGGAGGAACTAAATGCAATTTCCAGTGCTGAAGCATACATAGCTTTAATCATAAAGCAGTAATTTGCTTTAAAAGCATAGCATTACTGATTACTGCTCTGTGCGTCTTTATTTGTACCTTTATTCAGTTATTGAAGATACTTGAGTTCAGGAATAGCAGGTCATGTAGAAGTTGCTAGTTGCTTACAGTTAATAACTAGCGAATAACTTGTCCTCCAAAAAAAACAAGAAACCGTGCATAAAAGACAACTGCTTATGATCAGCAAATATACTAAAATCATGTCATTTCGTGCAAAATTATGACTATAGGTTAATCTAATGATTTTATTATCACCTCGTTCTCCATGAGCATATTGGCACCTCACACCATAGGGGCAGCTACCATTTCTATCCCAATTGTTACAAAGCCCTGTCTTCCAAAAGACAGCCTTTCTCTTGCAAGCCAATCGATCGCTCTCTTTTCGTACACCTTCTTCAGGCCCAGAATTCACGACCGTAACAGCAGCCTTCTCCCTAGCCACACCTGACCCTCCCTTGACATGTTTAACGCTCTGATGAAGAAAATGGCACCTGTTACCATAAGGGCAATTTTTCCCATTCATAAAAAACCTACACAATCTTGCTCTATTCATCAATCTATACTGGTCCTCAGGCATGTCATGGCTAAAAATGCAGTCGGCCCCATAATTGCAATGGCCCCTTTTATGCTGCAAGCATGACTCTGACTTGGCATTGATGGGCCTGGCTAGGTTTGACCTAGAAGTTGAAGAAATTGACATTCTTGAACTTGAATTCATCATTGAATTGGAAAATCCGGGTTTCTTACAAGACTGAAAATCAGCTCCACAATAATTGGTTATAGAATCTGTCACGCATTTGTAGCTTCCGGCAGGCATTTCATGAAATTGCAATTCTGGAAGGAAATTTAAGGGTTTATTACTGGTCAAGTTCATTTCTAAGCAAGAAGGGATCAAGGGTTTAAGGAGTCTAGGGGTTTAAGTAGATTTAACAGAAACCTTTGAGAGGATGCCCGGATGGCATTTGATGGAAAGGAGCCAAAACTTTGGAGGGAATTTTGACCGACCTAAAAAAAGTGAAATTCAGGTGCAAAATTTTGTAATTCTGGATTACCTTAGAAGTGCGACGTGATAATGAGAAAAAATTCTGATCTGGTCTCATGTAGTCTCGTAACTTCAAGGAATGATTACCAAGTTTTTTTCTTGTGATATATTTAATGCTAGAGAAACTAACAAAATCATGGAACTTTCCGTGCTTCAAGAAGCTTTAAGTTAACATTGGGGAAATGGGTTACTTTGCGACATTTGAGACATTTATTTATAGGAATGGCAACAGTCCCCGCACCCCGACCCGTTGTCCATTAGTTCCTCTCGTCCTACCCGGGTTTGTTTGGATTGTGAATTATTAGAGATATTTTTACTGTAACATTTTTTGTGATGTGATGTATGTGAGATAAAAAGATAATGGGAAAGATAAAAAGGTGCGTTGGAAATTATAATGATGATGTAAGCAAATATATTTTGACAAATAAACCGCAATCCAAACAAAGTACCTGTTTTCTTTGTGAGAGCTGTCGTTTCACCGACTCTTTTTTTCTTTTAACAAAAAGCGTTATTATATTAAGTATAGTTAGAAATTTAGTATAAATGTACTAGTAAATTTAGCATGATTAATTAATAATTTTTATAAGTATACTTATATAATTATTAATATAATTGATTACATTAATTATATTATATATACTAATATATATTATATAATAGTTATAATTAGTAATATTATTATAAGTTTATAAATAATTAAATTAAATATATTTTGTATTTAATTATATATATAATTATTATAAGTTTATATATATAATTATTTATATATATGTTTAAAATTTTTTAATAGATGGTGAGGTGGGGGCATACTCCCTGGCCCTCTACCCCTTTTTTTAACGGGGAAAAATGCCCCACCTACGTCTAAATTAGTCCCTATGAGGGTACCTGCTCCAATTGTCATCACTATTTATTCACCGAGGCAGTGGGTATGGTCAATATAAGGAAAAAAAGAACAAGATAATTGTAAATGGTAACTAAAATTCAAAAAAATATCTGAATGTAAAAGAAAAGCATTAATGCTGGCAGATTTTGCAAATTTAGTCCCTATACTTTACATTTCTATCACTTTAGTCAATTGATTTTTTATACAGTCCTAGTTTATTCATCTACCACCGCACACAGCTTAATAATTATAATTTAGGATGGATTGCTCTATAGCATGACCCTTGACCAATTAAAATGTCGCTTTGCATTTTTCAATTATAGAACAATTAACTAAGTGTTTAAGACTAAGTGTCATTGCCTTTACAATTTTATATGTGATTTTATTTTGATTGTAGGAAATTAAAGCATGCCAAATGTGAAAAAGCTTAGGAGAATATGAAACTATCCATAATTACATAAGTGTTTTGGTGGATGGTTTATTCTTACTCAACCTATTTAAAAGGGCCAATGAAATGAGACGTAAGTCCTTGACTATTTAGTGCCAAGTTTATTTCCTTTCTTCTTTCTATTTATTTTGTCATTTCCCCTTTCTCCTTCCCCACTTCCTTTTATTATTTGATTACACAAAAATAAAAATTTTAATTTGTTTTAGTTCAGTTTTAATTTCTATTGTGATCTAATTAATGGCTTTTTATTTCATTATAATCCACTATAAACTTTATACAAAAAATAGCTTACACTGCAAATTTTTTTTCATTTAGATTCACATTGTGAATCTTATTTAATGTGGTATTTAAATTACTTAAACATATATAACAAAGTTATAGCTTATGATTAGACTCAAAACAACAAAAAAACAAATTATGTAAAACAAGACAATAATCTAAAGAAAATTAATAATCTCATTCTAAATGGAACAATAACAATGACAATAATATTGATGGGGGAAGTGATGGCTAAGAGGGAAAAAAAAAGAAATTGGAAACAAGAAGAAAGACAAAATAAAATTTATGCACTAAATTCCAATGGCATAAAAGTCATTATGGTGTTTTTTGGATGATAAAGGCGTGGCTGATGAGTTTCACAGAGGGCAAAAATGGTGATAGAAAAGAATTCAGGACCAAAATACAACTCATTCCTAATTTCTGGGGAATTTAGTGTAATTAAACGACAAGATTGTTAAGGCGTTCTTACCATAAAGGAATAATTTCAGAAACCTCCCCTGAGGTTTTTGATAATTTCACTCGGGTCTCTTAAGGTTTATATAATTACATAGACCTCCCTTGTTGTGATAAAAAGACAATAATGTCCTTTATTAATTGTCAACTCATTGAAAAACTCTATCAAATATTAAAATCTCTCATCGATTATTAACCAATAATTCAAACCACGGTCTTTTCTATTTAACTATCTATTCTCTTTCTCATATATTTATTTTTCTTTTAAACTCATTTATCTATTATTATCAACCAAATGTGTACTGTCGTTACTAATAAAATCACTATACACACTAAACCACCAATACTTATATATCTTAGTATCTATTTCCAATCCTCGATTTTTCATTATTAGTAAATGGTTTCCTTGCACCCATTTTTGTTTCCAAATTTTAATAGGTATTAGCAAATTGAAATTGTCAAATGACAAATTGAGTGCTAATTTCTTTATCAAATTAGATGGAAATGAAGATAGTTACAGTGATAAAAAAATAAAAATTAAGGACAAGAAATGGAATAGGAACTAAATATAAGTTATACCATTATGGTTATTATGAAAAAAAATGTTCTTGGTATATATTTATAATTACATTGAGTTTCTATTTTTTGATTTACAATTATTGATATTATTCTTATAGAGAGAATTTGATTGATTTTGAACTCTGTGCCAATGGAATATATTGGATATTGATATTAATAGTGACGGTTTAGATTATTTTGTATTAAAAAGGTGGCAGTCATGAAATTGAAATTTAGGAATATTGATGAATGTTGTAGTATATTAAGTAAAATCTGATATTGTTATGAGATTGTAGGTAAGTTTTTGAGTATATGATGTAACGTTTATAGTTGATACAATGGTCTGTATCGAAAATTTTTTAAGTAAAACAGGAACATTAGAACAAAGATAAATGTTTATTTAATGGTAATTTGGATGTTGAAAAGTAGGTAATAGTGGTAGGAAATAAAGATAAATGAAATAGAGACTGTAAACCATTTTTTTCCTTTATATTTTTGTTGTGAATTATAACTCAAGGGTATTATAGAAATTTTGGGAAAAAGTATAACCTTTTGGGTCTAGAATATTACTTAAATAATGAAAATAGGGGACGTAAGTATAATTTTTAGAATTTGAGGGGAGCTTTCTGCAATTGTTAAAAACCTCAGGGGAGTTATGTGAAATTAACCCTACCATAAACCCCTAACCAAAACCCTCGTCTACTCGCTCGTCATTCATTCACAGCTACAGCACCTCCATAGCCCTCTAATTCCATCTCCCTCCAAGCCTATTTGTATCCTTTTGTTGTTTGATGGCGAAAGAGAAGCTTAAATCCCTAATTACAGCTTTCAACCCTGATGGTAGCTACCTTGCTATTCTATCGCCAGATGGAACCCTTAAGGTATAGTTGCTTTTTGTTTCTCACTGGGTTATTCTGAATTTCCTGTTTCCGAATATTGTAACGTTTCTTTGTTCCTGGCATACGGATTTCGAGAAAATGCAAAGTTTGGATTTAGCTTGTATGTGCTGAATGTTAATCCTTTCTCTTCTGATCTGTTTGTGCAATTCAAGTTTGCCAAATTAACCTCAAGAAAAAGTTTACGATTTGAAGAAGGAAATCGATGGACTTTTAGCATGAATATAGAATTGTTTTGTGGCTGCGTATCCCACCTAGAATCATCTGTAGCTCGTCTGTACGAATAAAAGGACTGTTGGTTTGGCAAGTTTTATTGGTTTAATTGATGAAAGCCTTGCGAAATGTGTGCAGGTGTGGAACACCAGTAATGGGAGTAAATTCGCAGAGTGGAGAGAGATAGATGATATTGCCAATGTTAGTTTTTCATGTATGGCTTGCAGCTTTGTTGGCAAGATGGTATGCTTACACTTGAGAAGTATTCAAGTCGATTTATTTGATATGCAAATAACTATTGCATCTAAGTTAGTGATAAGTGCAATTTTTTTCCCCGTTCTGTAGCGCAGAAAAGAGCGAGGCACTTGCTTAGTAGCCGTCGGCACAAATAGCGGTGACCTTTCTGTGGTTAATATTTCAGTTGGTCAAGTGATGTGGAAATCTAGTGGCCGTTACCCTGGGTATGTTTCTTTATTTAGTTAAGAGTGCACTTGCTTAAATCCTATTCATGTCTTCATGCAATATTTGTAGTTTTTGTTTAACTTACTCCCCATTGAAGCTCATTATCCTAAAAAGTCATCAAAGCCCTTGTTCAGTGTTGATTCCTGCAATGTTTCCTGCAGTGGAATTGCTAGTCTTACTTTTAGAAGTAAGGGAAGTAGAATTCATGCTATTGGAAATTGTGGTCTGGCGTCTGAAATCATCTCTGAAACTGGAGAACTTGCTAGAGAGTTCAAAATCACTAAAAAATCTATGGTATCAGCTGCATATATATCTGGTCAGTAGTAATGCCAAACCACATTTCTGCAATATGAACTGAGAATTTTCCCTTACCCTAACATTTCTATTGTTGTCAAGATGATAAAATCACTGCTGCAATTGGTCAGAAGATAAGAATTTTAAGTCTGGATGACGGGAGAGAAGTACTGAAGCTTTCATCTAATTGGGTATGTAAACATTATTGCCCAATATTACACGTACTATCCCCCCCCCCCTTTTTTTCATGCAGCAATGTTTCATGATTTATTATTATTATTGCAGGATCAGCTGCGATGCATTTCCAGTTGTGATGATGCCAAGTTCATAGTTGCATCTGGAGTAGGCAAGAAAAGCATCCAAGTATGGAGGTGCAACTTTGGTGCAGGGGATGTTACTAATGGTCTTATTCTTTCCCTGAAACATCGTCCCCTGACTATCGAATGCAAGAATGGCTGTGATGGGGAAGATAGTTTGATAGTCCTCTCAGTTTCTGAGGCCGGTACGGCTTATTTGTGGAACATGAGATCTGTCTCTGATGATGTGAATCCATCTAAAATTTCTGTCAAAGGCAATATGGAAGAAGCAGATTCCCTCAAAAAGCATTGTGTATCCATAATTGCTGCTAGAATACATGCTCTGGAGACAACAGGACAAGTAAAAGCTCTCATTTCATTTGGTTCCGTAGATTCCCCACAATTTTCGGTTGTAGACATTCCTGGACCAGGTCAGGATGTTGTCATAACTGCCGCAAATATTGATATGCAAGAAAATGGGATTCAGGGTGATGAAGGTGGATTTGCAGTTTCCTCTCTCTCTCTCTCTTACTCACTCACTCACACACACACACACACACATGCGCGCGTGCGCACACACACACACTCTTAAACCTTAAAACCCACAAACACAAATATACACTCATTCACAATTAGCATGCACGTGGCTGTGCACATCCAAGCAAAAACGCCACCATTCCCACTACTTAGATTCCAGCAACCATCTTTTCCGATTTCATGCCTCATGTACAAGCATGCTATTACTTTAAATCTTTGCTAAAGCCTTCACCTGGACCACTGGAAAGTTTTCTTGTATATATACTGTATCGGAGATTGTCCAACTTGTAGCTGATATTGGACATTCTTTCTTGGCATTGTGTTTTTATTGCCATCGCTGATTCGACTCTATAACTACGTCCATGAACTGTGATGCTTGCAAAGTTCAATTTGTATTCTACTTGCTGATATAATATTTTTGCATGATAAGGCTACTTGGATATTGCAGTTAAATAGAAGTCATGTTAGTCCAAGATTATCACTTTAGCACGGGAAGGGTTAATTACAGAATTGAGTTGTTTACACAAGAGTCAAGCATTATCTGATCCCGGATTAAAACCAGTCCTGGCTTCACCATTGGGACTGTGTAGTTTTGACTGGTAATTGTACATCTTCAGGTGTATCAAAGCAAAAAGAAAAGCCAAAAAAGAAGCGTGCTGCATCCGATATTGAGACTGCAAGCAGAGTAGCTGTAATTGATAATGGTACAGTGTTTCCCATTTTCTCTTACCTGTAGCTTTATAGATCCCTGCTTCTGCATCACTTGTTTGCTCTCCTTTAAAATCATTTTTATTTAACAAATAAAAAACTTTTTCACTCCTTTGGATGATAAATAGGTCCCTCCTGTTCTATATAATTAATGGCTCTAAAGTATGTATCAAATTGCTTTGTGGATATCCTGCACAATACGCAAAATTATGGAAGCTGCATAAGAGCCTGTCTTGAGGTGCAGTTATATGTGAACAATAGGTCATGAATCAGTTTTACTACGGTATTTTAGTGTGGATTCATTCTGAGGCTGTAATCTGGTTTTTGCGCTTTCAGAAGACTTTCTTCTTTGCATTGGCCATAGCCAGGTTTTCTTCGGAAAGTGCAAATGCAGGAATTGACCTGGAAGAGATACTTTCTGAGCTTCTCACCTATCTATCATAAAAGATCCCCGGCCAGAATAATGCAAGAGACTTGGGAAACTTTAAAGTGTTTCATTTCTTATTTAATTGCTCTTTCAGGAAAGCAAGAATGTAATCAGAGTTGGATTACTGTGACCATATTGTTTTGAAAACTTATTTGTTGGTAACCAAGTATATTTCTCTTCTTGATTGTGTGTTTCAGATGAAGTATTAGGGTGACCTTGCAAAATATTATATGACTCAATCATGGTCATGGTGTGCAGGTTATGGAGATCCAAAGGATGGTATTCAAATTGATGATGACTTAAATGAGCCAACAATGGGTGAGAAACTTGCAAATCTTAATTTACTAGAGATGGATGAAGCTAAGAGCAATGAGAATATTGAGTCCTCCCCTCGCACAAAGCCTCCAAGTGCTGATTCAGTTTATATTCTGCTTAAGCAAGCACTGCATGCTGATGATCGAGCACTTCTAGTAGATTGTTTATTTAGACAAGATGAAAAGGTTTCTTAGACCCCTTTCTCTCAGGTCTTGATGCATGAACAACAAGCACATGGTTGTTTTGTGAATCAGTGATGGTTATTCACCTTGCAGGTCATTGCAAATTCAGTGTCACTGTTGAATCCATCGGATGTTCTTAAGCTTTTGCAGTCCCTTGTACCTATAATCGAGTCTAGGTAAGACTGATATGATGTCTGGTCAAGCACTGCACAGCATTATTTCATTCACTTTTTCAAGTATCTTTTTATTATCTAAATTTTACAAATTTGGATTCAGGTAGATAAGCATTACTGGCCTTTCAGCACTTTACCCCCTCTGGTGAAAAGAATCCAGTTGAATATTATGTTACATGGCTAAATCTAATGATACTACAAATTTATATAATTTCCCTGTCACATTTCAATAGTTTAAATAGTAAATGGTTGGCATGTCCACGTAGGACAGTTTCTAATCTGAAACTTAAATGAAGATCCTACATTTTGGGAGAAAGTAACTTTCAATTGTTTGATTCCATTGGTTATGATGTTGGCAACTTTAAACTCTTCGTCTAATGCCTTAGAAAATGCCTCTTGAAGTAGCCACCTACTAATTTTTAGTTGCAACTTGATATTGATAATTAATGGGTTGCAAGAGGTCTTGTTTTGTCGTTCTTGGTTAAAAGATGACTTTGTAAATTAAAATAATAATATACCTGCCTTTTTCTCGATTGCATTTTGCCTAATGGCTTAACTCGAGGCTTTTGTAATCATTCTCATCTAAGCTCTGCTTCAGAAGATATAATCTTGTGTTAGTTGATGTTAACTTTTTTTTTTTGGGTTGGGTGTTTTTGTTTGGGTGGGGGGGGGGGGAGGATGATATTGTCTAATAGCGCCTTTGATTTGTAGCTTCGTTTCTTAAATTTTCCTTTCTACTCTTTCTTCTGTTTTTGGTGGGTTTTGCGTGCGCCTTTGATTTGTAGCTTCGTTTCTTAAATTTTGCCACCGTTCCTTTCTACTCTTTCTTCTGTTTTAGGGGGTTTGCATGAAACTTTCTTGGCTTGAGATGAAAACCTTTTGCTTGGCTTGAGTTTACGGTTGCTGACATGTTTCCTTCGTGTTGCGTTTTTACATCAGGGGGGCTGTCCTGGTTTGTGCTCTTTCATGGCTGAGAAGTTTACTACTACAACATGCAAGCGGAATAATGTCCCAAGAATCTTCTTTACTTGCCTTGAACACTTTATATCAGGTAAGAGCAGAATTCTAAAAAGGCCAGTTATTCTAATATATTGGGCAGTTGAGCATCTCAAAAAAGATTTTCAGGCCAATTTGCAATGGTTGTCCTGTTTAGCGTAATCTTCGTAGCATTGACCAGATTGACTTTCTATGTCTTGAAGGAACAAATCCAATAACTGCACACTATATTTAGGATTAGAGAGCAAAGAAGGTGGAAGGTTTGTAATGTGCAGTAATGAGGGGAGTTTCAGTCTATGCATGCTTGTGGTTCCTTCATTTTTTTTTATTTTTTATTTTTGCTTATCAGAACCAGCGGATTGTGATTTGAGCAATCTTGTTTAGCCTGTATATAGAAGTCAGTCAGCACAAGTCATGTCAGCCTGCAAAAGATTGCCTTAGACCTGTATTTGCATTTTTCTTTTGCCTCCCATATCTGTTTCACGTGAGCAGGATCTTTCAAGTGGTTTATTCATTGTTCTCTCTCTCTGTTTGCAGCTCATAGAATCTAGAGTTTCAACTTTCAATCAAGCTCTTCAACTGTCCAGTAGCTTGGACTTACTTCATGCAGGAGTAAGTTGTATATGATGATATGATTGTAAAAAGGAAAAGATGGTTGTGGATAATAAAAAAAACGAACTTAAATAAAAAAATTTGTTGCAGATTGTTGACGAGGGCGAAGAAGAAAATGAAACCATAACACCGGCATTTTACGAGGACAACAGCGATGAGGATACGACTGGAGATGCCATGGAAACAGAAAGTGATGAGAATGGCCAAGAACCAGAAAATCTTAGTGACATCAGTGACTTCGAAGCCATGGAGTGAGTAAGCGTATAGGTTCTGTAGAGGTGCTGCAAAACGGATGGTGTTCTTTCTGAAGCGTTTTGAAGGGGCTTGGAAGTGGATATTTGTAAAAGAACGTGATTTGCTCAAGTAGCCATCAACCCAGGCAAGACGCTAGGCCTTTGCCCGAGCACTAAGCACGACGGGGCCGTTTACGACCTGGAAGAAAATTGTTTGGCTGATCCCACGAGATTCGCACAATCGAGTAGCTATTCTGAAGAATTTTAAGAAGCGCATCCTTAAACAAGCAAATACTCTAATAATCATGTAACGGGATGGTCGTTGTAGTTGCCACCAACAGTTTCTGAGTTAGACATAAAATACTAAATATCTGAGGCAAGAACCGAAAGAGGGTCTTTTTCCTGATCCCTTTCCAAAAGTTCTGGTTTGGTTGATCTTAAAACACTAGGATTTTGGAATTTTGTTTTGCTTTGCTTTGGTCTTATATGAATTCAAGCGTACAGTCAAGAGCTGTTTTGTCTCGAAAAAAATCTACTACTTCCGTACAATCACCTGCGTATCAAAGGGGAAAATTTTGTTATAACGAAACAACAGGTAATGCAGAAGGACAGAAGATCGCATCACATTCTCAAAACTGGGAGATCAGTCGCCGGATATCGCTTGGTTAAATCAATGTTTGCATTGGGCAACGACAAAACGAGAGCGTCCAACTTGAAAGTAAACAATATTGCCAAAAACAAAAACATTGCAATTTAAGTACAAAACCACAAAGGGTTCCAAATACTTATTACTGGGATAATTAATACGAAAACAAGTACAGGGGCCTCAGAAAACTCGAGGCAACTATGAAAACGCACACGACAAAAGTTCAGATACTACACCAACAGAACACCACCTTAGATATTTAGTATCACAGTCTAATGGTCGTCCCTTTTGGTGGGATGGTCTTTATCCTTGTTTTCATCAGTATCTTCGGTCATGCCAAAAGTATGCTTCACAGCATCAGCAGCACCTTGAGCCATGCTCTTGACTTGTTCCCCAGTCTGCTGTAGGATCCCTCCAGTCTTCTCTTTTCCAGCTTCTGCCGTCTCCTTAGCTGCCTCGCTCATTTCAGCAGCCTTCTCCTTAGTAGCCTGAGCTGCTCCTGCGGCCTTTTCTTTGGCAGCTTGAGCTGTTTCAGAAGTCTTTTCTTTTGTGGCTTGTGCGGTTCCTGAAATCTTGTCCCCGGCAGCGCCAGTCTCGCTTCCAGTCTGGTCTTTCTTCTCATGGGCAGCGTCATGAGCCGCCGAATGCCCCAACTCAGATGCCTTCTCTTTGCCCTGCTGTGCCTTATCCCTCATGCTATCCAACATTTCTCCTGCCTTTTCCTGCAAAATTACCAACGCAAGTAACAACCCTTTAGTCCTTGAACTATTAAAAAAAAAAAAAAAAACTGACGAAAAATATGTATGTTTAAACCTGAGCATGACCCTTGGCTTCACCAGCTCTGCAGGTCTGATCCTGGGATGCCATTTTTCTCTCAAGAAATTGATTGCTAAGAAATGAGAAGCTAGAATGAAGTTGCTCTCGAAGGCTCTGAATGAAGTTTGTGAATATGCGCATGGTAAAGGGGAAATGCGGTGCCTCTATATAGATCAGATGGCGGTAGTGAGGTTGTAAACTTGCAAGTGACAAGCGTCCAGCTGCTAACGCGTGTACAACCACGTGCCATTAGATAGTTAGCTTCTGGCTTTTTTTAATCATATTTTAAGTTTTAAATATTTGGATCAGCATCAGAGTCATCACAATTCACACAGTCTCTCAGATGATATGTTTCCCCCTTCGGGAACTTGAGGAAGCCAAACAGTACAAGGAAGAGTGGGGGGAAAATGAAAACACACAAAACAAACGGGTACCACATGAAGAACTTTTCTTTATCAAATAAATTTATAGGCCTAGAGGGCATCACGTTACATACAGAAAACTAGGGAGAAATCTCCAAAATTATGATGATTTTTAAAAAATTTCTGCAAAGGTAGCACTTTGAGTATGCAATTCCGTCCAAGGGATCTTTGTATCCAGCAAATGTGAGCTCATGGAGCTCTTGAATCCATGAGAGCTTATGGAGCTCCATGAACTCGCATTTGTTGAATGCGAAAATTCGTGGGACGGAATTGGATACTAAAAGTGTCCTTTTTGCAGAAATTTTTTTAAAAATTATCATAATTTTGGAAATTTCTCAAAATTAGGATGGATTCAAGATTTTTCAATCATGAAACAACCACAATATATATATATGGTGAGCAAAATTTATGAGTAGTTATTGTTAAAAGGTTGGAAAAAGGAAAAAAAAAGAAGCCAAGATCAGCATCTTTGACGGCAAATTTTATTTCCAAATCAAATTAATTTTGTTAGAATCATGACATGCAAGTCCAAATCCAAATTGCATTTCAAGACTTAGGAAGGACAAATTTGATACCATTTCATTCAAAATTTGACGCTGAAATATGCATTTTTAGATGTACGTCATATCTTTTTGAGTTTGGATTGTCCTTGCAACTTTGTTCCAAGTGCTATTCTGGAATGTCGGTATTATAATTAATAGTTGGGTGCCTTCTTACCCAACTTTGAAAATTTCCGATGCAGAGACCTTCCTATCAAAGAAGTGATCAAGCAGCAGCCATGTGTAAGCAAATGCACGGTCTCAGGCACACGTTAGCAACAAACTAAACTTAGGACGTTAGAAAGCTTTTATAAATACAGGCTTTAATTGCTGATCATAAACAAGGCATTCAATTTACAGATCTGTAATCGATTTTCACAAAAGGCTAAGATAACAAAGAAGAAGAAGAAGATGGAAAGCCAATCTAACCGCAATCCCACTACCGGCTACACTTCTGCACCAGTGCCCGGACAAGCTCAGGTAAATTACTACTATTTCTTAATTTCATAGGTCCTGTTTTCTTTTTTCATCTGTCCCAAATTGTAGTCCACTTTTCAATTGAATAATATAGTTGTATTTTAATTTTTCTAAAATACCCTTATTCAATGTAAGTTGTTATTACTATAAACCTACCCCATTTAATGAGAGTTGATTCTTTTTTTACCATCAATTCGAGTTCCCATAAAGTTGTACTCTAATTAATGTGAGGGTATTTTAGAAAAATAGCTATCTAAATTGATTTTCCAACAAAGTTAATTATTTTTTCTTAAATTGTGTGAAAAAAAATCAGAACTATCAAAGTGGGACGGAGGGAGTATAATATAACTGAACAAAAGGAATTTGATTGAATGAACAAAGTTTCATGCATCCTAGTATTATTACTCAATTATGTTCATGTTTCTTAGTATTGGTAAATCACTTTTTATTAATATTAATATTAATATTAATTAATTGCAGATGAGGAGGAACGACCAAGTTGACCAACCATCACACGTGCAGCCGAACCAGGACTACGCCACCAACTTCCTTCAAGAGGTAATTAATTCACCATGTTAATATATATATGCATGGGTTTGTGTTCGGGAAGGAATGAGGATCCTAACATTATTGATCTCTTCAATTCGCAATTATGTAAAAATGTAGGCTACATGGATTCAATTTGCTACAAATCTAGTACTACTAATATAGTATTTTTTTTTTCCCTTTGGATGAATGTGAAGACTGGATCACATTTGAAGGACGTGGCCCAAGGAGCAGCAGATGCTGGGAAAGGAGCAGTGCTGGGTGCCGCGAGCATGGCCAGGGGAGCAGCGGCGGGAGCAGCAAATATAGCGCACGGGGCAGCTGATGCGGTGAAGCATACGTTGGGGCTGGGTGCCGCCGACAACACTTCTAATTGGCCAAGTTCTAATCATCCGGCAGCAGGAGGAAACAGTACAACTGACTGGCCATCTCACGGTGCTGCCGACTCCAATCTTCTTGGGAATACAAACCGCCCAACCAGCAATCTTGCAGACACCACAAACTATCCCGCTAACCTCATGGACGATAGCACGAACTTGCCCGGCTCCCTCAACAACAACCCCAACGCCAGGAAGAATATTTGAACCATTTTCCTACGTACCTTCCTTGCCTAGCTAGCACCAGTTACCGACCCTTTTTTTTTTTATTTCATTTTATTTTTACATTCATAATTCAGTACTGGTGGTTGTGTAGGCATATGGAGAGCAGAACTGTTATTGCGAGGCTTGATGTCCTTTCTCTTTCGAAAATAAAATCAGATTGTTCTTTTGCGTTCATAATTAATTTCTTGTTCAAGATTGGTTGTAAGCTTCTTCGACGCTGGTCTATTGATTTCACTTCAGGCTTGTTAGCATTACGAAGTCCTCTAATTCTTTATTTAAAAAAAAAAAAATTTAAAGCACGGCACCGGAAAATGGAAAAAGATCAACTCACAGTAAGAAGAGCTTTTGAGATTTGGGACTTGGGATCAATAGTCCGATTTAAGAACAAATATAAGCGTAAGAAGTGTATCAAGCGTAATTCATGAAATAATATGAACCCTCTTGGTTCCAGCTATTTGCAGATGGATCTCGACACAAATACCTAACTTCATGCTCATTTATGAGGTTTGATCTGCTAAGAGGATTCAACTATTTATGAAGCCTTGGTTATTACAGAATTAATTTCTAGATTATGGTCATTTGTCAGATTTGATGAGAAAAGAAGACGAAACCTTAAAGGTTATTACGGACGGAATTTGTAGTTTATACTCGTTTGTTTAATGCGAATTCGCATTAATTTATTGATCAAACTCTTTACTCTTCGGAACTTTTGTATTGGGGGAAAAGAAGTCGTTTAGACGCGACTTTCAGTTCATTAACTTTAGCTAGCTAGCATTATAAAAGCTTGAATCAGTAGAATATATCTTCTTTTTTTTAAAAAAAAAAAAAGAAGAAAGAAAAAAATCTGAGAATTTTCGCCTTCTCAGTAACTTCTAAACCAGAGTTTTGCGCCAGAAAACACACACAACTAAAATAAACTGCCGATTTTCAGAAAGCAACACTAGCTGTTTATGATGGATGGGCTACGTATCGTATGTCATGGGGTCATGACATGAACTGGATCCATCAAAAAAATGGCATCAATTTCCGGTATCCAAAAGGAACCTGTATCTGAAATTTGGATCTCAACTCGTTTATTCACATACAAAAGAGTAGACGACATAAATTACCAGATACGTTCCTTTGAAAGACAAAACCTTTACATCCCTCCCACAGGCAACCAACATCCGCAAGATACAGGAGGCCGAAAGATGGCAAGATATCACGGTCCATTTTACTATAACCCAAAAAAAAAAATCATACAAGACGAAGACTACTATACTATCCTTTTCGGCTCCGGGTGACAGGATTAGCAACATTCTTCATGTTGCTCAACTCACCAGGACTATACAAATCCCTATCTCTATGGCCAAATGAAGCACTACCACGTAGTAGCCCATGCGATGGAACATTACGAGGAGAAATTGATTTTGATTCACTCCCTCTAGAAATATCAGTCTCCAAAATCTTGGCTTCGTCTGATAACATCCTTAACTGTTTCAGAAAGGGAACGAAATATAGAACTTTTTTAACACACACACAAGCAAGATGATCACTGCATAACTTATATTGCTCTATGATACGGAGAGTAATAAGCTTAATAAACAAATGCGAATATAATACTAGAAGTTCATTTATACCCGGGTCTCATTCTCCCTCAAGCGATCCTGAAGAGTAGAAATGGCAGGACTCAAGCTGAACGTGAAGTAAATGCTCAAGTTAGTAGGACATTATAGAAAAAAACTGTTGTAGAAGAGATGGATTCTAAACTAACCAATATTCCATTAACTTGCACATGGAAGCTTGATATGTTGATGTATGATGAATATACGTAATCGGATGCGCTTTTCCATCACTACAAAACACCCATTTTGTCATGAAACTAACAAGAGGACTGCCTTTATAAGCAACAAAATCAAGACTATATTGTTCAGACAAGGAGACTGGACAGAGTAATAATAGCATCACCTCATATTTTGTTCAATTGCTTGATTATAGGCAGTCCTTTCCTCTTCATATAAGACACGTTGTAGTTCTACAAATGATTCTAAAGGCGCATCAACACGAAGGAGAGATGAGGATGGTAGAACAAGAAGGGGAACTTCCTTCCTCACAAATTCAGCACCACTGCCAACACAGAACAGATGTTGCTCTTAGCTAAAAATAAATGAATACCTCTATACCATAGTATACACCTTACAAATCTTCAGCTCATATTTTTTTTAACCGTTTTAAGGTCGAGGCTTTCAACGGAATCAAACAAAACAAAGGGCGGCCTCGGAAAGCAACGGAATAGATCTTTTCTATGCACTGTTCACAAACTAGCAAAAAATTAAGGACAAATCTAGCCAAGGCTAGAAAATTAGTTTATCTCCTAACAACACAACCATGAGACACGAGCTTGTCAAAATTTACCAATAGGATGCAGGTGCAAACACAGTATCACCAATCAATGAAAAGAAAAAGTTCTACCCACAAACTATTTTCTGTGAGCACATTCTGCTTGAACAAACCACCCTGTTCCAATTCCAATATTATTTAACAGTTGAGGAACAAAAGGAGAAAAAACCAGAACAAGGACAAGGAAAGAAAGAAGGTTGCCACTTAAGTTTTGAAATAACAAGTAGATGATAATGGAATCTATTTATTCCACAAAGGTTAAAAATAAGTAGAGTTTTCCGGGATACAAAGAAAAAGGTTACTTCAAAGCAGGAATATACATGATATAGCAGTAGCAGTTTCCTCTTCCTCTCTTCTCTTAAATCTACCATATTCTCTTCTCTTAGATTTACCATATTCTTTGCTATCTGATATTGTCTCCTTAGTATTTAAAACCCTTTCCAAAAGTGATCGAGTACACTAAATATCTTACTTAGTCTGAGAAATCACATCTTAAATGCAGTAAATAAAACATAATGCTTCATTACTAAATAATGTTAACATGGCATCTATAGACGGCAAAAACCATGAAGTCTTCAAGAACATACTCTTGTTACCTCATCTCCAAATTTGAACGGTGCATAGCCTCCTGCATACTTTCTGACATGTCCATGGGATCTAGGTCAGTAACTGAATGACTAAAGCTGTTGAAACGGTAGCTGTCTCCCATTCTGGCATCAGCGTTAGCAAAGAAACCCCCCAGGTCTGAAGATTTTCCCTCACCCTAGGTAATCAGAAGCAACTAACATGCATTATCATTAAAAGGGCTTAAAAAGAAAATGCAAGAACATTGCGAAAATGGCATTCCCAATGACAAGGTAGTTATCAATCCATATGTATAAGCAAATTTGATTATTCAAAAAGCTAACAAGATTGCGGCACATTATGAATTCAATAAACCAGCTATTTAATTACTTTTGTGCATATCCACAAAAATGGAATATACTATAAAGATTCTGGACAAAAAAACTCGTAATTTTGGACATGCATCATCAACCATGACACAAAGTGAGGTTCTGCAAATTTTTAGACCTCCCCACCAAAAAAAGAAAAAAAAAATTGCAAAGATCCAAAGGTTCCTAAACTCATTTTCCGAAAACTTTGCAAAATCTAGAAGCCCCCTTCTAAGGAAGTAAGCAAAATCAACAGTCATAATGATATGAACATTTTACCTTAGAAGCTAAAGCAATAGCTCTTGAATCAGCAGTGTCTTCTTCAACATCTCTTGTCAAACTGCCTCTAGTCAATGTTTTCTCTGATGAACTTAAAGATGACTCAATATCTATAACAGCACCTCTATTTACAGCGGACAGGGAAACAGGTTGTAACATATGCTGCTGCTTCCCATCCAAGGACTGAAATGCAGTAACTTGAATTCTTCCAACCTAGAAAAGTTCAAAGATTTTAAACTTATCTATGCTCACAAAAAAGGACCATTTAAATTTGTTAATTGAAACATCAAAACCTGGAAGAGAGAGGGGGGGTAACCTTTTGGGCATCCTCACTGAAACATGAAAATATCAGTCCAATAAACCCAGAATCTAGAAGTTGATACATGGCCTGAGTCCGAACATCTGCGGAAATCACAAGAGAAGCATAATTTGGTTTCAACAGACTATAGAAACTCTAACAAGCATTTTGTTTTCTTTGAAAAAGACAATTGTACAAAGTTAATCCCATTGGCCCAAATACATAGCTAACCAGCATAAATTACTAACATAAGGTATTAAGAACTTAATGCATTTTTGGCCTACACATTCACGCAAGTGGCATCATTAGCAGCTTCACTTTCTTTTAGTCTGCCATAAAGAACTAGTTTACGAGAATGTATTTCGGAGAAGTTGGTACAATCTGTAGAATTAGTAACACAAGTACTGGATGTACTACTACTCTCTAGCATGTTCCCAGATGCAATAGCTTTTAATGATTCATCATTTAATTCTTTATATTCTTCCATGTCTTCAAACAGTTACACCTTTCCAAGAAGTGACTGAGAAAATTATCAACGAGAAAAATTAATAATTAAGTAATTTGAAGTGAATCATAAAGAGTATAAAAATAAAAATTGCAGAATTTAACTGGGACTTGACTAGTTTATCACAAAATTACACAGAGTGGGACCACATGAACTATGTGACAAGAAGGGACAATGCATGTTTTAAAGAGATTGCAGGTAACAGGCTTCTTTCCTAAGAAGTGTTACACCAATTGCTTTAGCTCCTTAGCAGTTCTTGGAAATCAAATGAAATTTCCCAGAAAAGAAGAAAAACCTAAACCAAAATAGAATCCCTTTAAAACACCAAAAACTTACCAACGTGGGATGGAAATACTGTAATATGAGGGTGAGAGTGGTACCAGCCAATCACTCTTGTTGTTCTCCCCATTGCCAAGGTCATTTTGTGCTGTAGAGTTAATTTTCCAATGATATAAACGGATGCATAGTTAATTCTATGTATAGCAGCAAAGCACAGATGACCATCGCTAGATGCCTAATCACATGAAAGTTTTTGAGTTCAAAAGATGATGGGGTCTAGGAATTAATTGAGTCACAAACTGCAAGCAATAAACTGATTCCTGTTTAAGCTATTTGCTTATCATTTACCAACCAACTCATTGACATAAATGACTTAATTAGACATACGGAATCAAAAAGCCTCAAATGTTTTCCTTTTCTAAGTAAAATTTAGGGGAGAAAGGTTTTAACAATATATCTACCCATACTATTTCATCATTATTGACACAATTGTATGTTGAGAAAAATGAGAATAGTTGGCAATCATGTAATGTACAGAATAATATAAAAGGATATCTCTGCATGAGCTGATGCAGCAGTCAACTGCTCGGGATTAGTCTCTACTCGATCCTTCCTCCGATCGGAACGAGGCTGAGGCAACGCACACCATATCAGAGCAGTCACACTACCATTTCTTGAGGGCTGAATTTGCAAAACAAAAAACCAAATTAATCATTTCTTGCAAATCGATAGATGTAATTATGAACCTTTTATGCCAAATCAGTAAAACCAGAAATCCCAAAATGTAAGAATGTGACATAGTGAACAGAATAAATACAAAACTAGTATAGTCTGAATCGACACACTATTCAGCAGACATGGAAAGATAGCAAGAAAACCAATTTGTGATCCAAGGCCAATGCTGCCAAAAAATGCTTAATATAGAGTTCTGGCAACGCGTGGATTCATTTTATGCTCAAAAAAATCTAACACCAAAAAATGTCAAACAGAGACACTCAGCAGTATAAAGCACTAACAAAATCCATCGAATAACAATACAGACTTACTGAAGAACAAAAATGCACAATATAACAAAATTAACAGAGTAAACGCTAGATGTAAGAAATGCATCCTATTACTAAAACACAATTCGAGTATAATTCAAGTAGGAATTTATACTCAATGAAAAAATGCAACATATGTCACATGTCTATATAAGCACGTCTTTGTGTAAAGAAAACAAGCGAACAGGAAAAGTGGAAAAGATAAAGGCAGTTGAAGATGCTATAGCAGTACAAACATAAACAGGTAGAAATGATGGAACACTGATGCCTGTAAACGTAAAGCTCTGATAGGGAGCAAAAGTAACTAGGCTAGGTAATAATCTCCAGAGGAGACAAATAAGAAGAATGAATTGGGAAGAACCGTCTAATGCACATAAAATAAAAAGCCTATTGAGAGCATGGTTCAACGTGTTTAAGAAAATGTGCAATCCAAGTTTTCTCCATCCCAAGCAAAGATAAAGTTGGGATTTTTTTTTAATTTTATCCTCTTAATTTGCTGGAACGGATGATTCAAAATCATACCCCTCAACTCTTTCATATTTTGGATTGGAACTAATAAATTATCTGAAAAAATAATTCTCAAACAACAAAAAAAAAGAGAGAAATTCAGAAAACCCCAATTGACACACATCTCTTAAAACTCAATTAAAACACCCCAATTGAGGAAAAAGTAAAACCCTCCAAGCTCTAACGCTATTTCATATGGGATATAGGAACAAAATTCCAACTTAACACATCTACATAAACTGCAATAAACCCTAAAAGAAAGAATAAGCATGATCCTTTCTTTATTTCATTACTACCTGAATGTCACCAAGAAGAAGGCCCATGATTTCTTCAGTCTCAGTCGACAATGCATGCGTCAGGCATGTTAACCACACTTCCTCTGTCATCTTCACTGCAGTTAGAGACATCCTCGGTCTCAAAATTGCTGCTTTGTCTTCTTAAAAGCTGCAATGTTGATTGTCCTATATTTGTATGTGCAGGAGGGAAGAAGAGGGGTTCTGCAGAACTAAACCAAACAAACCGGGGAACAAATAAAAGAGAGATCGAAGGGACTCCCAAACTCAAACTTAGGCTGCCTGACGGAACTTGCAAGGTGAGTCAGAGTAGTTATAGTGTGTGGCTGATGGGAGATGAGTTGAACTGCACCAATTAATCAAGTCCGTCCATTGTCTTGGTCTGTCAAGATTTTCCTCCTCCTTTTTCAAGTTCTTTACTTTCTACTCCCTCCGTCCCACTTTGATAGTCCTGATTTCTTTTTCACGCAGTTTAATAAAAAGTTGTTAACTTTGTTGGAACAATTAATTTAGGTAGCTATTTTCTTAAAATACCCTCACATTAATTAATTAGAGTACAACTTTATGGGAACTTGAATTGATAGTAAAAAAAGAATCAACTCTCATTAAATGGGATAGGTTTATAATAATAACAACTTACATTGAATAAGGGTATTTTAGAAAAATTAAAATACAACTACATTCTTCAATTGGAAAGTGGACTACAATTTGGGACAAACGAAAAAGGAAAACAGGACTATCAAAATGGGACGGAGGGATTACTGTTTATTTTCATCCACTTTTTTTGTAATGAACTTCTCCACTTATTTACTTGCTATTATTACTACGTTCTTCTTCCCCATTAATCGAAATAAACGAGATGATACATGAGCTAACCAAGAAAATTGCAATAGATTATTTGGTGCAATTGTATAGGAATAGCTCATTACAAGAAGTTATGATCGCTCATCAAGTTTAATTTATTTAATGCACAATTTCATTTGCATGTATAACTAATGTCTATCAAATTATCAACAGTAAAAAGTCACAATCTCATTACAATGAGATTGAGATTAAAAAAATATCTTATAAGTATCAACTTTTGTTTTGGTGTTCTATTACAAACCCCATGGAACATTAAATGCCCTTTTTTTATTTAATGAGTTTTTACAATAGATATATCTAAAAGAAATACACCATAAGTATACGCTACAAGATGGATTATTCTTGTAAATCTTGTATAAAATTGTTGGGAAATTTTTTATTGTCTTCCTTAGCATGTACCAATTGAGTATGACTAGTTTTACCTAAACATATTCAAAGTTCACCAGCTAATAATAATCGTAGTAATTTAGTAGAAAATAAATATTCACCACCTAATAATTGTAGTAACTTAGTGGAAATCAAATATCATTCAAACAAATTTGCCAGGCTGGCGATGCCATTCGATTTCAATCAGCCTTAATAATTACTGCCCCTGTATGGTTCCAACTTCCAACTTCCAACTTCCATGGGTGTTGCGGAATTTTTGTGGAGTTAAATTAAAGAGAACCTAACTTTGGGGCCAGAATTACATTTTCTGAAAATTATGCCTGTGTTTTTATGCTGTTTACTTGTTACTTGCATCCTGACTGAAAAGTGAAAACACACGGCCGAAACATTTTGCGGCTCTTCCGTATCTCTCTGGTACTCAAAAACTGACAAACCAGTTTACTGTATAACCCAGCAAGGTGCAAACCTCTCTCGCTCCCCTCTTCCTCCTCCCCTTCCTCTTGCCCCTCCCCCTCCCGCTCCCCTCCCCCTCCCCCTCCCGCTTCAACATCCCATCAAAGTAAACAAAAAGAGATACAGATAAGCAGAAAAAAGAAAGACTTATGCTCTGATTATTCCGGGCCTTTTTCTCCTGAACAAATTTTGTTGACTCCCCGGAAAGATCATCACTCTTCCATGGCTGCATGTAAGCCCCGCACGCCCTTTACATTTAAATTTTGTAATGTACCTTTGCATCGCTATTATCATCAGTAGATTAAGTAAAAATTCATTCTTGTTAAGTTGAATGTTAAAGATTCAGTTTAGAATTGCTTTTGATTGGTTCCGTCCGTCTCTTTTTCTGTTGTCGTCAGTTTTTATTGCTTATTTAATTCTCCATATATCAATCTTCTCGGATGGTTTGAAGGGCATATGACTAATGCTATTCACGTGCTTGTATGTTCTAGGTGGTTTTGGGGCTTCAGGACTTAAGATATCAAGCTTGAATCTGGGTTCTGCCAGACCCAAGTTCAGTGCATTACAGCCCTTGAATGGTTTTCCAGTAGGAATTTTAAAATTCAATCAGTTTGATGGCTTGGAAATAGTATCGGCTAGGTCGAGAAGGGCTGTTGCAGGGTGCAAATTTTCAGCTTCTGAGGCTATCTGTGAGTAGTGTTTTTTTAATCCTAATGCATTGCTCCATCATACAAAATTGAGGAACTTTTTGTGATTGTTCCTTATTTACATTTTCAAAAGTGTCTTTCTCAGTTTCGTGCTTGTCTTATTAGTTGCTCGCACTGAAAAGATTACCATCTACTTGAGATACTAAGCAATTAGCATGTGCATTGGTCATCACCCAATTACGTAGTTTGGTGAAGCACTTCTTTGTACATTGTTTCTGTATTTGCTCGTCTTGGTCAGAGACGCCTTATTTATTTGTGAGCTAACCCATCTGGTTGCACAGTGTACAGGTTTGTACAGTATTGTTTACCTGTTTCTCTTTGGATGTTGATTACTTCTCATATGATAAATCTTCAGTCTGACTCCAGATTCTGCTTTCAGTATTCACTGTTTATTCTTTGGTTTTGGCAAGTGACGATCACTGCAAAAACAGATGATTCTCCTGAAGGTATTAGATCCTCTAATGGAGCGAGCAAACTCATTCTGAATTCGTTCGAGGTATAATCACCTTGATGTTGCATCATAGACTATGTAAAAATATGCATTTGCTTGTTTACATGGAAACAGTATCAATTGCTTGTGTAGTTTTGGGTTCCTCATTCTTCCGCTCTTGTTCATGGAATATTGTTGTTTCACTTATATTTGGTAATAGAAACATTTTAATCCCACGGACTAACTCCGTATTGCGTTATGCTGCTTAGCAAGCTCTTTGAAGTTTAGATGTCATTGTAAAATGGAGGGCACTTATCATATTGTTTCATGGAACTTGGAAGTCTAAGAATAAAATAGTTGCTTTTAGACTCATGGAGGACTCTAACTTGATTTTTATGTTCTTAAAAGATTCCTAGGATCAAGGAAATACAAATTAAATGAATGGGTAGAGAAGGAGATTACATGCTAAGTTCGAGTCATAAAAGAAGATTATTTTGTCGAACAATGTGTGAATCTGTATTACATGTTTCTATATAAAAGTCCGTTGAGGCTATTAAAGTAAACTAGTTTGTTCTTCTTTTTGTTTCCTTTACATGTAGAAGAGTAACTCTTGAATATCCTATGATTTATTTCTTATTTGCATCTGTGAGTTTGAATAGAAGTCTTTCTTTACCACATTAGGAATATTTTGTGTCTTTTGAATTTAATGTTACTGAGAGTTTCATTTGTACAGGTGGAATCACTCATCAAGGAAGTATGTGATACAACCTCAATTGCGGAGCTTGAACTAAAAGTGAGCACCTTTTTTCCCCAACATAAACCCTACCTACCCCCACCCTCCACAGAAAGGCTGGTTTGGGAAAGAGAAGTTTTATATTGCATCTCCTCGATCAGAACTCCTATTTATTTGGATAAGAGGCCATGTACTAGGACCTTATTTAGATGCTTCCCTCCCACAACAAAAGAAGCCTAACTTATGATCTTTTTTTCCTTCGACCCTTCTGTTTGTGACTGTCAGCTTGGTGGATTTAGACTGTATGTGATGAGGAACTTGGCTGTGCCAACTCCAGCTTCTGCTCCAATTAGTGTTAATACAGCCATTGATGTACCTAATGAGAATGGATCTGCGTCATCAACATCCTTGGCCATCTCCAAATCGGAACCTTCTCCAAGTGATATACAGACATCACTGGTTAAGGCAGCAGATGAAGGCCTTGTGATGCTTCAATCTCCAAGGGTGAGAATGTTATAATTTCTGTTTGCTTGATAACTTTTACCATTGCTAATTTTCCAGATGCTAAGCATGTGACATGTGCAGGTGGGATTTTTTAGGAGATCAAGGACTATAAAGGGAAAGCGTGCTCCTCCGTCTTGTAAAAAGGTGCACCTCTTGCATGTTCATGTTAATTACTTACTCAATGCAGTCTGGATGATTCTTGATCTATTGCCTCTACTTGGTAGAAACACAATGCATTTTTTACTCATCAAAATGTTGTGGACGTGCTTTTTCATCTTATATCACGGCAAGTCAATTTGTAAATTTAAATGCTATTATACAATAACTTCTGGAGATGATGGACTATTAGATGATAGGAGGTAATAGGATTAGAATGGAATTTGACTGGTACAACTCTATGCTGTGCCAAAGCTTTGAGGTATGGCAAACATTTTCTGATATCCTTATCATACAAGGGTGCCTGCTTGAACCCCTACCTGCCTTCTGTGGACTCTTATCCTTGTCCACTGCATTAAGTTCCTTTTCCCCCCGAAATTGAACATGTATAGGTTGCTGCAAAAGGTTGCTAGTTTTGAGTCTTTGACAGAAGTATATCCTGTTATATCTTTTAAATTAGGATATTAGGATATTTTTTTTAATTTTTTGGTCTCTGTTATTTTCAGCTGAAGCATAAACAGTTAAAGCAGAGAATGATTTTCACTTGCTTTTCTGCACATGAGTTCTTTCATTAGTTTGGTTTGGCTATACTTGAATTTTTCACATGGCTAAGCTTATGCTTCTGTTCTAAATACTCCTGTAAGAATGCATTACTGTAATTTCTCTGTTAATTCTATGTTAAAGCTGCCTATTACATAACATTGACAAACTTATCCAATTTGCTCCACAGAAGCAACAGGTAAAAGAGGGCCAAGTGCTATGCTTCATTGAACAGCTGGGCGGCGAGATTCCTATCGAGGTTCGGCCTTGACCATCTGTTTCTTCCCACTTTTAGTTTCCTTGGCTCATGAATAACTAGTTGCAGCCCATATCTACTAGACAGTGAGAGTTATTTATATACATTCTTTCCCCCTACTTTCAGTCTGACGTATCTGGAGAGGTTGTCAAAATACTTCGAGAAGACGGTGGTATGCTTCTCTCTTTAGTCTTCACTCTTGTGTGTTTTTAGGGTTTAAACATCTTGATAAGTTGTGTGTCATAATGCAGAACCTGTTGGATACGGTGATGCTCTTATTGCAATCCTTCCTTCATTCCCAGGGATAAAGAATCTCTAGTGTAGATACTTGTGCGGCGGCCATTTCACCTGGATGATATACAGTATATCAGATGACTTGAGGGAAATCTCTTAGGTGGACTTGTGAAGAGAATATGTTTCCATAGCTGCTAAAATGTTTTCGCCTTCAAATTTTTGCACTAGATGGTTTACCCTTCATGACGGATTAAATATTTGCTTTTTCTGTTCTTGTGGACAACAATTTCCATACAGGCATTGGATGATGCTGAGCATGTTTCAACAACCGACCGCTGAGTCTTTTTCTTCTTCTTCTTCTTTTTTAACAAGAAAAAAAAGGTAAAACCGTGAAAAAAGTAATGAGAGAATGCTATGTGGTCACAAGGCATCTTGTTAGCGCCTTTTATTACAATCAGATGCAAAATCCTCTCCTTAGCAATAATTTTACATTGCCAACGAAGCTCTGGTTTAATATATCAAAGTCAATGAATTTATTCAAGTTTTTCGATAAATGTTTCGTAGCACATATAAAAGAAAAAAAAAAAAAGGAAAACCCTTTAAATTACTAGGACAAAAGTTAAGAAGGATTGGGAGAAGGGGCCGGTACAATTGGGATTTTAGTACAATTATAATTGTGTGGTTTGTACATTTTTCATGGTTAGGTCTATACTTACATTTCTTTATTATACATATCATTTTTGTTTTTGTACAATAATGGTGCATTTGATAAAACTGAAGTCTGAAAACTGAAATATGAATCCATTAAGATATTGAATTATTAAGTATTAAATCAAATAAATTTGAGTATATATATCGCATTTAGTAATAAATAAATAACTTATCACTTAATTTTGGGAATAAATTTTGTCTAAAAAAATTCAGTGCCACGTAATTAATTCAGATATTCAATTTTTTATTAACAAACGCGTTTGAATATATTAAGATATGAATCCATTAACTTTAAACGCTGAATTGAGTTATCAAATATAACCTAATTTAATAATTTAATACAATCATAATTATAAACGTACAACGCTTTTTCTTGAAAAAAGGTCCAAGAACTGTACCAATAATACAATTGGGCCAATTGTACTGGCCTTTCTCTGAAGAAGGATTGCTACGTGTTTCCGTCACGAACCCTCAAGCAGTTTCTGGACTACAAATTAAATATTATACCAGGCTTACCATGTTAAAAAAATTTTCTTCTAGGAGCTTAAATTGTCTGCAATCCAGTTTCTTGGGAATAGCTGAGGTGCCCAAT
This sequence comes from Coffea arabica, assembly GCF_036785885.1. NCBI lineage: Eukaryota > Viridiplantae > Streptophyta > Magnoliopsida > Gentianales > Rubiaceae > Coffea > Coffea arabica. The sequence continues at coordinate 3,070,334 of NC_092317.1, read as the reverse complement.
AAGCCCATTAAGAACGAAGTTGATTTATAATTGCAATCCAATAGTTGTTGAGCCAACTTCACCCAACCCCATTTTAAGGGCAATTTGGTCTTCAAAAATCCCATATCCTCCTCCTCCAGTCCTCCTGTATAAATACATCCAGCAAAAAGGCTAGTCGACCATTTCCGTTGATTATTCAAGACAGGGTGAGGTGACTCAGGTGAGTGGGTGCTTACGAATTCTGACATTCTTGGAAACCTTCTTCCCCTCGAAGCTGCCGACGTTAAAATTTCGGGAGTACCCTACCCTTTCTTTTGACCAAGTCCCGCCTGCAATTCGACTTCTTCTCAGACGAGGTTAATCACTTTCTTTGTCTTAGCTTTTACGTTGTACAGTTAATCAGAAAAGAAAAAATTGGTTCTCCTCGCTTTATTGAAGTCTTTTTTTTTTTAATTCCTGTGTAGTAGATATTGAAGTTTTTTTGCACTCGTATGTGATAGATAAGAATATTGTTATTGATGATTTTTCTTGGGTCTGAAGAATAGAGGGTTTAGACGTTTATCTGTCTGAGATGGGTATTAAGCTCTAGTTTGACTCTAATGCTGCAAGTTCATGTCTTGGCGGATTATTCATCAAGGAAGTCAAAATAGCTTGGGAGTGATTTTTTTTTTTTTTGTGTGGGTTTTTTTTGGCGTGGGGGGGGGGAGGCTATCTTGTTGGTAATTAGTTTTCAGTTTTAGCGGAAATGGAATATAACTGGTCCCAAGATTTCTGCTTTCAATTGATTATATACATAACAGGTGCTTGGGGTTGGGATTGGTTTGCCTTTTTTTTTTTGGTGGGGGGGGGGGGGGGTTGGGGGGGTGGGGTGGGGTGGGGTGGGTGGATGTGAAGAGGTGATGAAGTATGAAGGAAGCAATTTATATCAGTTTCAATGAAGATATTTGAAATCTGAATTTGACATGTTAGGCCAAGGATAATTTGGTTGGCATTTTCTTGCTTGCTGTTTGTTTATTAGCTTGGAAATTTAAGGAGGTCTTCTTATGTATTCAATTCCAGCTTACTTAATTCGGCATTATGTTGCAGGCTGGATAAAAACCATAAGCAATTTATCTGACTGCATGGTTTGTTAAGCAATTTATTTGACTTCGTCATTTGTTAAGCAATTTATCTTCTCCAGCCATCTAGACAAAATTCAGATGAAATCTTACTTGTGGTGGAGGGAAAGAAAGGGAAGCCTAGTTATAGTATATTTTGTTTTGCCTTTTTTTTTTTTGGGGGGGGGGGTGGGGGTGGGGTTGGGTGGCTGGATGTGAAGAGGTGATGAAGTATGAAGGAAGCAATTTATATCAGTTTCAATGAAGATATTTGAAATCTGAATTTGACATGTTAGGCCAAGGATAATTTGGTTGGCATTTTCTTGCTTGCTGTTTGTTTATTAGCTTGGAAATTTAAGGAGGTCTTCTTATGTATTCAGTTCCAGCTTACTTAATTCGGCATTATGTTCCAGGCTGGATAAAAACCATAAGCAATTTATCTGACTGCATGGTTTGTTAAGCAATTTAATTGACTGCATCATTTGTTAAGCAATTTATGTTCTCCAGCCATCTAGACAAAATTCAGATGAAATCTTACTTGTGGTGGAGGGAAAGAAAGGGAAGCCTAGTTATAGTATATTTTGTTTTGACTTGGAATCGGCAGACTCTTGCTGATATTCAATCACTAGTCCAATCTGTAGTTAATTTCAGGGGTCGGGGTTTTCAGAATGTGGTTGCCAAGAGTTCATGCTCTGAAAATGTTTTGTGCATATCTGTTTGATACTGTATCAACAAATGTGTCATGCCTTACTAGGTAAATAACTGTCTATAAACAAGCCAAGCACATTCATCAAGGAAAGACTGACCTCTCCCATGCTTAGTCTAATCTCTGTGGTTCTTATTTCAGCGCAAGGGTTGAAGTTTCTTTAACAAATGCTTTTAGTTTAAGCCATGGTGTCTCTCTTCATGTGTCAATCAGCTAGTTAATCAAGAGAGTTTGCATCTATAAGTTTCTTTGACTTGCCACTTGGGATCATCTCTATTCTCTAAAGTTTATGCTTTGCCTCTGTAGGAAATCTTAACTCTGCTGACTCCTTATCCGTGCAATATCAATCTGTCTTTTGAAACAACTTTTTTGATAGTTTATCCAGGCATCTCAGTAGCTTTGAATTTTTCAGGTTGTAAGTTGTCTTTCAACAACTTTTCTATTACGTTGAAGAATATTTTATTGCTGCAACTTGTTCACATCATCTGAGATGCCAAAAGATAGAAGGGTGAACCGGTTATCTTCTAGTCAGTCAAGGGTATCTCCTTATAATCGTGGCTCAAGAGATTTGAACAGCAACAAGTTGGATGCTTCTTTGCCACCTTCTTTAGATGAAAATGAGTGGGAAGAAGCTAGGTGTCCCATCTGTATGGAGCATCCGCACAATGCTGTCCTGTTAATCTGTTCATCTCGTGAAAAGGGTTGTTGTCCATATATGTGTGATACAAGCCACAGGCATTCAAATTGCCTCGATCAATATCGCAAATCATCAATTCCAACGGCAGATTCAACTGCTCGACCAGATGATGAATTTTTGACGTGGATGCTTTATCGTAATGGAGGTGGTAATGGGGGAGGGAGACAAACATCATTGCAGCCAAATAGTTCCTTAGGGGTACAAGCACTGGAACACACCTGCCCTCTTTGTCGGGGCCAGATCAGTGGATGGATTGTCATAGAGGCTGCTCGCAAGTACATGAATACCAAAGTAAGAAGTTGTTCTATGGAGTCGTGTGATTTCATTGGGAATTATGATGAACTAAGAAAGCATGCTAGGTGTAAACATCCTTCTGTCAGGCCCTCTGAGGCTGACCCACAGCGCCAATCTGACTGGGCAAGGCTGGAGCGCCAGAGGGATCTCGGAGACACCCTGAGTGCATACCAGTCACAGTTTGGATCTGACTTGGACGGAGATGACCCTCCTGGGTGGTATGACTTAAATCAAGATGATGATCCCTTTGAAGGGCACTGGTCAGCAGGTGTTTTCTTTGACGACTTCTTCAGTGGAATTCATTCCGAGTCTGAGGATGAAGAAAGTGTGTATGGTGACACGTTAATTGATTTGCATTCCGAAGTCGAATTCTCTTTTTCATTTTTGAACGACTTATCTTTTTATCCTTGGGATGAGGGCAGAAGCTCTGGCAGTGCAAGAACTGGTAGTAGCTTGCTTAATAGATCTACAAGATCAAGATCAAGCCCCGATTATCACCCGGAGACTTTGAACCGAAACTGGAATGAAAGTGCGCCATCAAGACATAGCGGAAATTCTTCCCGACCAATTGCGCGATCAAGAGATATGCCAAGCTCTTCTGGACCAACTGCACCATCAAGACACACGTCAAGTTCTTGGAGACCAACTGTGCCATCCTTTTTGAGACCAAGCGTACCATCAAGACATATCGGAAATTCTTTGCCCGCAAATGTGCCATCGACACACTCCCCAAGTTCTTTGCAACCAGCTAGAGATGCCCCGAATTCTTCTCGAGCAACTGCGCCATCAAGGCACGAGTCCAGTACTTCACGACCAACTGCGCCAAGTGCTGCGCAACGGCGACAGTCGTATGAAAGGCGATATTAAGTATGGTGAATTGCAACCTCAGCGGAAGAATTTAGATTTTTTTTTTATTCTTTTTTTTTTTCAGTCTCTTGGCTTCTGTAAAAATATAAGAAAATCGTTCAAAACGTCCCTCACATTTTGCACAATAACTTTTTTTGTCCTTTACTTTTAAAAATATAATTTTACGTCCTTTACAAATTCACATTGATCAAATTTGGTCCCTATTTAGGTTTTCTACTAGTTTTTTATCGAAATTCACCATGTGTCTTGCACGTGATTATATTTTAAGGGTAAAATTGTCTAATCAGATTTATATAATTTGATTCATAATCCCTCATATTTTATAAAATAAATTTTTTCGTCCCTTACATTTCACAAAATGAATTTTTTCATCTTTCATATTTTTCAAAATGAATTTTTTCATCTTTTATTGATCATGTATGTGAATAATTTTTTTTAAATCCATGTATATATCTATTTGATTTTACCTGAACAGTACGAATAGCATGTGAAATCAAATAGAGATATATTACATACTATTCGTACTGCTCAAGTGAAATCAAATAGATATATATATATATATATGAGTTTAAAAAAATTGTTAGTTTTTCACTTATATTCATTTTCTTTTACTCGAAATGTGAAAATAAAGAAGACATTTAATCCTAAATATTATCGAGTGTTTATATCGAATTAAATTTTGATAGAAAAAGTAAACAAAAGAAAAGTATGACAAAAAGAAATAAGTGATTGGCACTTTCAAATTTTAAGACAATCACAAGGTAAGTAATTCAACTGTTGGTCTTAAAAGTGTCGAATAGAAATTTCAAATTTTAACTGAAATTTGTTAGCACAATTATAGAATTCGAGTTAGGACCCGTTAATTGGATGACCTTATTATACAATTCAATAAATAAATTATTAGCAAAAGAGAAAGATCACAAATATTGAATAGGTTCAAATGGTGAAACTATATAAATATATACATGGGTTTCAAACAAAATCATTAGTTTTAAACCCCTATATATATATATATATCTATTGAATAGTATGTGTATAACTACAATTAGCATGTTTAGATGAAATTCAATAGAGATAAATTACATGTTATTCATACTGTTCAGATAAAATCAAATAGATATATACGTGAATTTATAGAAAAAAACTATTCGTACACATGATCAATGAGGGATGAAAAAATTCATTTTGAAATGTGAGGAACGAAACAATTCATTTTGTAAAATGTTAAGAACGAAAAAATTTATTTTGTGAAATGTGAGAGATTATGAATCAGATTATGTAAAAATTTGATTTGACAATTTTACCCTTAAAAAATGATAATATGCAAGTCACGTGGTGGATTCCGGCAAAAAACTAGTCGGAAACCTAGGTAGAAACCAAATTTGGTCACTGTGAATTTGTAAGGGACGTAAAATTACACTTTTAAAAGTGAGGGACGAAAAAAGTCATTTTGTAAAATGTGAGGGACGTTTTGAACGATTTTTCCTAAAAATATCAGTTAATTTATTGATTTTTTTTGGGATACTTTTAAGGTCCAACGAAACCAAGGGCTTGTTTGGAAGTGAAGTTTTTGACCAAATTTTTTAGCTACTAGTTTTTTAACGACTTTTGCTACAGGAACCCTAAAAAACTTATCAACTTAGTTTTTTACTTACACACTTCAAAATAATACACAAAAAACTTTCCCTTCAACTTTTCTTCTTTTTCCTCCCCCACCCAACCGGCCACCACCTCCACCACCGCTTCCGGCGCCGGTAATTATTCCGGCCAACTTTTGCCAGCCTTTCTCTTTTTTTTTTTCTCTCCCTCCCCTCCCCCTTTGACCGATATGTTGGTTTTCAAAATCTCTTTTTTCTTTTTTTTTTGTTTCTCCCTCCCCCCTCCCCTCTTTCCCTCTGCTTTTCCCCGCCACCTTCCCCCTCCCGCAGCTTGGGGAGAAGGAAAAATGCAAAAAAAAAAAATAATAATCATTTCTGTTGCAGCAAAACTCAGGTGGCATCAGAGGGAGAGGGAGAGGGAGGGGTGGCGGGGGAGCTTTTGCAGGGGTGGGGGAAGGGGGTTGCGGGCAGAGGGAGAGGAAGGGGGAGCTTTTGCAGGGGTGGGGGAGGGGGTGACGGGGCAAAGGGGGAAGACGGGGCAAAGGGGGTGGCGGGGCAGAGGGCAAAGGCGCAGAGGGGGGTGGCGGTGGAGGAGGTGCTGGTGGAGGAGCAGGTGGTGGTGCAGGAGGTGGGGCTGGTGGTGGAGTTAGGGGTGGAGCAGGCGGGAGAGTAGGAGGAGGGGCTGGTGGAGGCATTGGTGGTGTTGCCGGAGGTGGAGCAGGTGGAGGCGTGGGAGGAGGGGCTGGAGGAGGCCTTGGCAGAGGTGCTGGAGGTGGAGCAGGCTGCTGGGTTGTTGGGAGGTTGCTGCTGCGTTAGGTTGCTGCTGCGTTGCTGCTAGGAAGAAAAGAGGAAAGAAAAGAAAAGGGAAAGAAAGAAAAAGAAAAAGAAAAAGAAAGAAAAAAAAAGAAAAGGAAAAAAAAGTTTTTCCACCTTACCAAAACTTCTATAAAAAAAGTTTTTCATCTTAGAACTTCTACAAAATTTTTTCAAAAACTTCTACAGTGCACTACAGTAAAGTTTTAGACAAACTCCCAAAAAACTTAGGTTTCAAACAGGCCCCAAGTTCAGCATGGAACAAATTTGAATTCCGAGGACGTTTCCCATCAAATGTGGTACTCTTGAGTCTTGAGTGTTACTTGAAAAATACTGTGATATATTCAGTTCGAGTTGATCGCAAAATAAACTACTCCGGTTGGATTCGAGAGTTTTTCAAACATTAACTTTTCACCTACAAATCTAGTAACAGACCCCAAAAACCTCACCAAAAAACACTCCTCATATTTCAAATACAATTTATAAAAAATACACTCCTTAAGTGGAAGGAAATACTATATATTAATATAAAAAAAATATTATTTACACTTTCATTTTTATTAATTACATTATCATTATTATTTTAATCATATAATATGTGATAAAATAAATGGTGAAAGTGCAAACAATAAAAAATGGAGTACGAATAATATTTTTTTTAATAAAAAGCCTGTACAATTATCTTATTCACTCATATATGCACCTTTAACAGTACCTCTTTTTATATCTCGGCTATAGGATTTATTGAAATTATTGATTTTTAAAAATGTTGGGGGGTAACCTATAATTTTCAAGGAGTTTTTTTTTTTTGGCCGGACAAACAAACACTGGTTTGATTTTTGGGATAATTTCACAAACTTCTCCTGAGGTTTATAACAATTGCAGTCACCTCCTCTTAAATTTTAAAAATTATATATACCTCCCCTACTTTTACTATTTAGATAACTATATAGACCCAATGTACTACATTTCTCTTCAAAAATCCTAATATACCCTTGACATAACAACAAAGATAAAAAAGTTAGTTTAATCACATACATTTTCTTTTTCTAAAACCACTGCAAACTTGTCACCATACCAAGCCAATTGAGGAAACTATTATTTATAGCTTAGTCTCCATTTCAAGTGATTTTAACAATATTTGCGGCCTTAGAATCATTTTGCTGTCCAAACGCTTTCACTAAAAATTACGAGATCAAATATAATCCCACTTAAAAAATCTAAAAGCCTGCCTACAATTTTCTCAACCTACTAGCAATAGCTAATCTAGCTCATCACCACCTATATGGATACTAGGAGCAATGCCACCGTGACCCAAAGAATAACCCATTATTACTCCATAATCTCTATTAGAGACTAATTCTATCTCCATAAAAAACCAATGTTCACAGTAGCAAATCAAAAACAGAAAGATGCATTTTTCATTTTTGTTTTTCATTTTTTTGGCAACAAATGCAGTTATGGATATCTATTAATTTTTTTTTATATATTTCTAATAAATTTTTTTGAATAAATAGACACAACAATATACCAATCATTCGGTCTCTCTTACTTTCAACAGTTTCAAATTTATTCTTTATATTTGCCATCCTCTCCTTATTTAATTTGATAATGAAGAAATTTTTTTTTCTGTTCTTTGCTTTCTATTGAATCAGCATTTGCTAATATTTGCAATAGAATGTGAAGAAATAAAGGACTTAAGTAATAAAATAAGAAGACGAGAGACAGCAGAACTTGGAATGGATATTGGAAATGAGAGGGATAGTGATGAGCATGGTGGTTATGAATCTAGTGATACATAATATGAGACTAGGTGGTAACACCGCGCCTTGCGCGGTGGTATACATGCCCAGTTAATGTTAGCTAGTAATATTTGTGAGACTGAAGAATAGGGGTAAAAAAAGGAGCTATATTATACAGGAATAAAAGTGAAAAAGCAGTTGCACTGGAAAGAAGTCGTAATTATACAGACGTTGTAAAAATGTAAAAAATTCTTTTTCTGGTGAATGAATAGAACATTTAAGGTGTTTAATTAAAACAATAACTTACTTACTATTTCAAGCAGGTGCTTAGAATCTAATATTTGAGAATCCTTATCTTGGGCAAACCTTTAATCACCTATAAACAGGAAAACCATTTATAAGATCTAGTGAATCAGAAACAATTAATCAATAAAAGATTGCCGAAAATACTTGATTTAATATCCACTTAAGGCTAGTAAAACAAATATTCAAAAGGTTTCAACAAGAGACAATTTTCTGTGCTAAAAGACATAAAATTCAACACAAAGCATTCAAAAGAGTAGCATCCCAAGATCTTTTGTAACGTAAAATTTTGGCCAATGACCAACTTGGCACAGAATTCCTAGAGAAGAAATTCATTAGTTCTTCAAGTGTTGGAAACCCAGTGAAGGAAAAAGAAACGGAAGAACCGAAGCAAAAAGAAAGACATTTTGAAGATGAAGAAATATATTTTAAACAAGTAAATCTTTTTAGTTACCATATACATTGCTTTTTTTGAGAAGATCAACAAAATACCTGCGTGAAAGACGCCAAAAAATGATTAAAAAGAAAATTTGAATGAGTTTGAAAAGAGCAAAGGCCAAAGAAAATAACCAAAGAGAAAGCATACCAGGTCTGAAGAGAGCAATTTAAAGGAAAAAATTAAATCAGAATGATATAACAAAACTTACGTTTTCCCTCACCAGTTGTTTTTCACGGGTGGCCATTTTTGCTTCCAGCTCCAGAAGAAATCCAAGAAAGGCGAAAGCTTAGGTTAAGCTGAATAAACAAAAGGTCATTTTCTTCAACAAATTATAGGCACATAAGTAGGTGAGGCAAATCATTTTCACCATCTGATTTAAATAAAAAAAGAAAGGCAATCTGTTCCAATACAAATCTACAGCGTTGTTGGTCCTGTGCAAAAAATCTGTAAACCAGTTGACATCAAAGAATCTTCCTGGCGCTAAAACAATTGGCTTGTTTGCTACATCCTTGTAGATTTCTAGTACTTTGTTGTGTAGTACGATTGTATTAGAAGCATACTGATCAGGTGCAACTCTTGTCCCAACTTCACCGCCGGATAGTTCATTCCCTGGCCAAAATAGATGATGAAAAATTACCATCCGAAACTAATCTCAAGCTATCTAAATCATTTGAAAAAACTATATAAAAACAGAGAAGAAGCATTTCTGCAGCAGGCTAACCATAGAAACGTAAATGATATTACCAAGTTCCCAGCCATATATGTTGTAGCCCTTTTCAACAATGTAATGAATAAAAGCTTCACCATTTGAGGAATCCCAAGCTCCAACTATTGAACCATCGGACCTTATTCTCTTCCCATTCAGAGCATTCAAACCAAATATAATTTCAGCCCAGGAATGAAGACAATGATTCATTAATTTCAGATCGATGAGAATAATGATAAATAATTACCAGTCTAACTAACCAAGGTGGTGCTTCTTATGTACCCAGATTTCTTGAAAAAGGAGTTTAATTCATCCCATCAAGACGAAGGAAGGCACCCTTGAGTGAAGCCAAACAACTCTGGGGAATTCTTAACAAATGAATGGCAGCATTGATTACTCTGAGTTTGATATATGACATTATCTTGCAGGGTGCCCCCAAGTCTAATCTTTAATGGCGAAAAAGCTGCAAAATTAGGGGAAGATAGCAACTTGAGCTCCCATAACGGGACTATAACGTTAGAATGCCATTTTTAGTAATCAAGAACGCTAGAAAAAGTTAATACCTTTTACTGCATTTAATAAAATTATGTTGTTAAGATCCTGCAAATAAAACAAGAAACAGATCAAACCAGTCCATTAAACACTAATTTTTTAATTCAAATTGGTCACACATATAATAGCCCAGAATGATTTTGGACAATTTGAAATTCGATAACATCTCTCTCAGAACACAATCAAGATCTTTTGGACTTTAATCAAAAGGCAAACAAAACAGAGCATAAATGATAAGCGACAAGTATTGTCTTCTTCCCCTTTTACAACTTCATTGCTGAAAGCATCAGAGTGGAATTCGCAGCCATCAAAAAACTTTTCTGACACACCATCTAAAGCATAAAAATCACATCTTTTTAACCGGAAATGAATTTGAAGCTGAAATATACAGCTCAAACAAGCCATCATCCCCTTGTTATAAAAGACGGCATTGGTTCAGGTGGATAAATCCATCAACAACTTCAGCATACCAACGTAGTAAGCTTGCAGGTAACATTAAAAAAGGCACACACACACACGCATTGACATAAACATGAGACACAAAATAGCTGCAAATGCAGGAAAATGGAAAGTACCAGAATGAGAAGGGAAGCATGGTCCCAGCTACAGGTTCCATAGTCACATTTCTCAGGTGGCTACCAATCCAAGGTGGCACAAATGAAATCGTCATCTATTTCTCCAATGGCACTAATCCCATCTACAAATACAAAGCCTTGGGATGTTCCAGTGTCTTTTACAATCTCAGAGTACACGAAAATGGAGCTATAACTAAACAAAGACAACCATATCCACAATCCCACGTAGTACACAACTAAATAACCCATCTTTATATCTTGAAGCTAATCTTCAAGATCTATCCCCCAGAAGAAAATGCTTAGCTGGAATGCTACAATTTTTACTCCATTGCAGGGCTCGCTGGGAAGTTTATGATAGCAAAAGAGAGGATACCAATTAGCAAAGATAGATGGTATTAAGCGGAGGTGACATTAGATGAGTCATAAATGCCTAAGATAGCAAATTTACAGGTAATTTAGACTAAAGGCCCCAATTTTTTTTGGGACTGAGGCTATTTAAATCGAAGGTACAAGAAAAATTCAAGATTTAAAGCTTGGGCTCTGAGTAAGAAATTTGAGGCATTTCTAATTGGACAAATCAGTTGGGCTGGAGCAGCAAATTTCTCTGACTTCCGATAAGTCTAAGATTTGGCTGCAACTCCAGCACTATTCTCAGTTTCCTGATTTCAATAATTACCTCGCTTTCATTTTCGCTCGAGCTCGGGTGTTCTATTTTCTCTCCTCTTTCTGCCTCTCTTGCTTTCCTTATAGTATCTATTTATTTTGAGCACTCAAGCAACACTTCTTATCCTTCTTGTAGCAATCTCGGCCGACGAAAAATACCAAAAATACCATAAAAAATGAAGAAAATGAAGAAAAACCTGAAGCCAACAGCATCAAACTATTCTTTCCTTTTCTCCTCCTGGACGATTGCTCTTCAAGATGCATGAATCAGATCAAGCTAGGCAATAAGACAAGGAGACAAAACATTAATAAATTTTTTATTTCCCTTCTTAAAGTGCAACGAAGTTTTATTGTGGAAAAAAGAAAAAAACAGAACAGTTATGGCAAGAAAGTAAGGAAAAAATTATGCATAAGAGGAAAAAAAGAGGAAGTAAAACTGAGAGAAAAAATAAAACCCATTCCTCTCCTTAAAGGGCGACAAAGATTTCCTGCGAAAAAAAAGGAACAAAACGGTTATGACAAGAAGGGTTAAAATAAGGAAGAAATATGGACAAGGGAAAAAAAGGATAATAAAACCGAGGGGGAAAACAAACCTCGTGAGTACATGATTCTCACCTTCCAACACATGAGGGAAAAAAATTAGGGAGAATAAGAGGAGTTCTATTCTCGGACAAAAACCTAAGCAAGCAAAATTGATTAAATTAGATCAGATCAAGGAATGTTTATAGCACAAGAACACTATGGCTCAACTGATTTTTTCAGCATCTATTCTCCTGTAACAAAAGGGAGATGGAAGAAGAGAAGAGAACAGGAAAGTTGAATTTGATGGGGATCTCTTCAGATATCTCATTGACCAAATCTTCGGGAATGCACAATGTATGAGAGAGAGGCTAAAGAATGTATGGGACTGAGTGGTCATCTCAAGTCCATCGCTTCAAGGAAGCAGTTTGGAGTGGGTCTGCAGCGGGCAGGGTTGGTGGAGCAGTTCACTGACTTCCACCGAAAACGTCGACACCAAACGGAAGGAATGACGAAGGGAAAAACGGAAGGAAAGGCGAAGGGCAAAAAAATCACTTGCAACGAAGCCAAACTCGCCACCAATCACCTCGCGCCACGTCACCATCAAGCCAATCCCGTCTCGCCACGCGGAGGACGACCACGTCCGACGTGGACACCGGGCTTCCGCCCTTAGTCTATATGGTTAATGAAGGAGAGGAGTTAGAGAGAGAGGTGAAAGGAGGCGACTGTAGATTATAAGACAACTGGGAATGTTTTGCTGGTCGTAGTGATATGGTATTTTTCTTTATGAATCAACTAATTAAGTAAAGGAAATTCTAGTAATTTTGTTGCACCTAGGGAGGTCAATGTAATTATATAAACTTAAGGGGAGCTGAGGGAAATTGTTTCTGAAATTATCCCTTGATTTTTCAAGGGGACAAAGGGTTTTTTATACAACAGTAGCTTTTTAAAGGTTCGGGGGATGCAGTAATTCCAATTTATTACAAAAATTTCCATCCATCTTGTACCAGATAGCCTGTTCGATTCCTGGTTCCGAAATTGGCGGTTCCTCTGCTATTGCCGCTGCACGTGGGACATTTCTCCATTAGTAAGCCTACTACTCTTTTATCTTTGTATTTGCAAACCCTTTCCATCTTTAATGGAATTGAGATTATAATTCTATTACTACTACCTACGTTTCCATGTTTTCGGTATAATCGGCTATCAATTAAATGGTATAATGAATCCATGCTTCTTGTTATCTTTGTCTCTTTCGTAATTGTTTTTCTGTGGCTTTTCGCTTCTCGGATTGATATTGTTTGTCTTGGATAATTCCATGGCTTTCGGATAATATGTCAGTCAAGAATTTTTCTTCTTCTTCCTTTTTCCCGTGTAGTTAGGACCCATCAGGCTTTTAAGATTTGGGTAAAGATTTAATCTTTATTCGGGTTAAAAAGCTGTTTAAGGCAGTTGTGCGGTGCGGATAACTATGCAGCTGTTAATAGAAATAGGATTGGTAATAACAAATTTCAAGGGGCGCGTATTTACCAATGGAAAGGCCTTTCTAACCTGCATTTTTATGTTATCTGTGCAGCTGAGGCATTTAGGGGGATATATATCAGCTCTACCATTATGTCAAGGTCATTGGCGGGTTTACTGAGGAGGAGCATTGCGGCCTTTCCAGCTGCTCAATCCTCTGCTATTGTAAGAGTGGATGCAATTCTTCTATCTTGTAATATGATTTGCTCAAAAGTCATGTGACGTTGTGTTATAGGTATAACCAAGTTTAAGTGCACAAGCACATATACTAAGTATAAAGCGGTTACTGAAAGATTCTACTGTGGTTTAGTTACTCCTAGAAGAGAGTTGGTTCTGTTGTTTCACCTTACTTAGCATTTCTTGGCCTTCTTTGGTATCCGGGTGTTGATTGTTTATTTATCCAGGATAAGGGTAGCTGGTAATTGAATATTCTTTGAGATTGGCCCAACCATTTTTCTTGTAAATTCTTCACGCAGATGATCTCCCATGGTATCTGCTCTAATGCTCCTTTTTGGAAAAGCCCGCTATTAGTATTTTACCTGAATATATTATTTGGAAACGCAATGGAATCTATCTTGTCAGATTGTCCATTCTGTTGACCGCAAATGCTAAGTTGTACTTTTTGGAAAGAGGGGGTTAAGTTGTGAAGTACTGATGGCAATAAGACCCTGCATACCTTTGTAGTTCTGTCCCTTTTCATCATTGAAATGTGTGTTCTTAATTGTTGATGAATATAGGTGTTTTCTTTTCAAAGAACTGTTGCCTTCATTTGTCTTTTTTTTTTCCCATTTTGGTGGGTTCTATGCAACTAAAAAACTGCGTTTTGTCTTGGTTAGGCTTCTGGATGCTTTTATCGAAGTGCAACCTGCTATTCAACTACTGTGCCACATGATCCTGATACACACGAAGACTTCATACCCACTAGTAAGCTTGAGGGTTCTGGACTTTCACTGAATAAGATTGTTGAACAGGTGAATACCCTATAGCAGTTTTGGCACCATAATTTTACATTGAATGTCTGCTTTCTCTTAGATTTACTTCATGATATCTTTCTTCTAACCTGCCACAAAAGTTTTTTGTTAGATTTTGTCGGCAATATACGCATTTGTAGACGAGTATACTCACAAGCTATATAATACACATCCATTAAAAATGCTGATTTATAAGCTTTTAATGTAGGATGTCAACGAGAACCCTGTGATGATTTACATGAAAGGAGTCCCAGATCTTCCTCGTTGCGGATTCAGCTCATTAGCAGTGAGGGTGCTGCAAGAATACAGTATGTTTGCACACATTCCATTTCCTTATCTGAAATATTCAAGTCAAAATTTGTTAATCGATCATGAATGCATCTCAGGTTAAAAGACACTGTTACCTTTTAATTGTGTATTTGAAATAAAAAGATTTTGGCTTTGAGAGTGGCCTACAATGTTGATAATTGCAAATAGTTATTCTGGGGAAGCCTTGCACATGTCTTTTCAAGTAAGATTTGAAAGTTTTATCTTGTTAGTTCAGTCTCTTATAGAGATAAGCACTAACTTTGAAGCAAAATATTGTATCATAAATGTGAGAAAGTAGACAATCGTAAACCACAAAATGATGGAAGTATGGTACGTAGCGAGTATGCTTGTTTTATATCCTGTGCCAAGTGTAACTAGTTCAAGCATGTTGTTTTAGAATTATATATACTTTTATTTCTGTGTAAAGACTTTTATTTTTTTTATGGCATTCTAGCAATAAATTAGGCACTTGCAGGTGTACCTATAAGCGCCCGAAATATACTGGAAGACCCTGAGCTGAAGAATGCTGTGAAAGCCTTCAGGTATTGTTATATGGGTGATACAATTTCTCTTTTTTGTCGGCCAAATGGCTTTTGTAATATTGCATGTTATCTTTCCCAGAAGTTATTCTTATCTTTCTGTTTGTGCTACTGAATAAGTTATTCTTGAAGCTGAAGCTGAGTTATAATCATGTCTTGCAGAAGTGTGCATTGAAATGTTCAATGTTCTGCACACAATTTCGCATTGATCTTCCATGATCATTATTATTAATTCCTGGCTGCTTAGACGAATAACATTGTCTGCATATTGATCCATCTGAGGAAACCCCCCCCCCCCAACCCCCCCCCCCCCCCCTCTGAAAAGTGATTGCCTTGGAGCTCATTTTTAGTAGGAAGTATGCTATGACTGAGGTGTGTGATGGAGGTAGCATGGGGTGCATGGTTAAGTATTCCAAATAATAAGATAACCATCTCAAATTGCTTAGGATGCTATAATTATTTCTGTACATCTCTTTGCAACATAAATCTGTTGTAAAACTGTAAATTTGATGTGGACACTAGGTTTAAATGAACTTTCGGAGGCTTTTCTCTGACAACCTGAAACCTATTGATTATGACTTTCTTTTTAGACCTTCAGCAACTGCTGCCAGACCATGGTCTTTGATTGTGTCATTTTGAATCTACAGGTTTTTGTAATATTTGAATAATGTTGGTTTCAAAGCATCACTTGGATAAGCTGTGGTTTACCTTATACCTCTTTTAGTCTCTAATCAGTTAGTATGCTTGTTTATCTGTAATAGAAAGTGAATACATAGAAGAATGAGATGTAGCTGGATTTTAAGGCGGAAATACTGACCAGAGAATGCTTTATTTTTATCTTTGGTGCAGCAACTGGCCTACATTCCCTCAAATATTCATTCACGGGGAGTTCATTGGAGGATCAGATATCATCCTTAATATGCACCAGGTACTTTTTGACTGTATCAATCATCTTTGTTTGGATTTGTGGGTTGTAAAATACTTAAGAACTCCTATTTGTTATGCAGACTGGTGAGCTTAGAGAAAAGCTGAAAGATACCTCTGATGGACAAGAGAAAGTGGAATAAGTTACATTGCAGAAGTCGTAGAAATTTTCTTTAGTGGGTCGGCAGACAATTTCAAGCATTGATTGAAAGTATAACAGAATAGAGCCGTTGCATTGGCTCTACTTAAATTTTAGAATGTGATTCCTTCGTATGGCACTAGCTGATGCAATAGGACTAGTTTCTGGTGTTTTGGTGGAATTGCTTTTCAGGAAGTCTGTCTGGTTGTGGTCTGACTTTGTTTGCATGGGCGAGTGATTTTTAGTTGGCAATAATTTTCCCTCTATAAATTTAGTAATCCTTATCTATAAAACAAAAACTTTTGTATTTCTTGGACGACTAGGTTGCAAAGTGAGTGAAAAATCATGTCTAGATTTTCAAGAGCTCTGGGAATTAGAAGAAAATGCGGTGTGGATTCATTGATTGCGCAAATACCTGTGTGTTTCTAATGGTTGAAGATGATATCTTCTACCCTTGAACTCATCATGCAAAGAATAAATTTTTGCCATTACCACCAACTATGAAAAACCAGTTATATAAATGAAACTTAATTGCGATTTACCCCTTAAGACATGGTCCAATGCCTAGTGTCTCCTGAATTATGAACTATGTGGTATGTGACCACATTATAAAAGTAGAACTATGATAGAGGGTGCGAATCACCTTAATGAGGTCGACAGTTGTGTAACAAAAGAGCTACATTCCTACCCTAGGTTTAAAACAAAAAAAAAAAAAAAAAAAACCTTTTTAAGAACTCAGCATGGACAAATGCTTTTAATTTGGTGAAGACCGAAGACATTAACGACACTCACTTGATAAAGTATGCACTTGGAGCTCCAAAGCTAAGCTTTAAGTAATATCATTTACTTGAAAAAATGGCAGTACATTTTAATTTTAGAAGAAAAAAAATCAGCGTCATTATCTCCCCGATGATTTCCTACTGCTGATCAACACGGGTTCTACAATGGCAACTTCGTACTATTTCACAAGTTCTTCATTGAGTCCAGGTTGGTAAATAATTCACCACATTTTGTGGTGGAGCAGCTATATTAATTACCAAAAACGAATACATTCCTTGCCTAATCAACGACAATGCATAACCACGTATCTTCCTGAGAAACGTGCCACAATGCCAATAAAATGATCATCATCTCTTGTGGCTTGTGGAACACAAATACTGAAGCATATACTCGTTTGATGAGCATGTATCGGCTAAATCCTGATGTGATCGAGTGATAGCCTTCTGCAAGGATTTTAGAGCAGGGAGCAAATTTCTGGAATTATGCTGGATAGAGGGACCATGGACTCTGCACAGCTCCTGTGAAGCAAAAAATTAATCAACAGCCCATTGCAAGAGATCTAAAGACATGCTTGAAGGATGTTGCTCGTGTAAAAAAAAAAAAAAATGGACAGAACAACTAAAGTCGCAAAATTACCTGACACCATCGAAGAAGAAACTCCAAATGTGGACAGTTTTCAAGAAGATGTGCTAGTGCCTCTAATAATCTCTGTAGATGTTTGAAAGGGACCGATGAAGCAACAGCTGGTACCTCAGCTGGACTGACAGCAATAATACATTTCTTAATTAGTGCATCTTCATTCAACCGTAAGCTGAGGATTAAAGCCCTTTTTGGCTGACCATCATTCAATGCAGCATCGACCGCCTATAGGACACCATTAGAGAATGCGAATGCGGTCATACTTTTGACTCCTCTTACAATTTTATTGCATTAAATCCAATATAATTTACTTGATAAACAAAATGCTGAAAGAATTATTTCTTACTTCAGGTGTGACGTCAATGTCAAGATCGGTGGGATCAAATACAAAAGAATCATCCATAGAATAGACCAAAACTCCTTCTGTTGTTGCAGCTGCCCAATTCCGGCCAGTTGGTGCAATTCTCAGGCATTTTGTTCGAATAATGGGCCTTCCATGATTAGGCATTGATCCTGGCAAATCATATGCCAACTTACTTTGTGTTTGCTTATCCACACCTTCTTCTGTATCACTATTATCATCATCGATCAATTCCAGTGGGCCGGCTTCTGTCATATTCTTTGAGTTTAAGAAATCAAGAACTCCATCAAGGGAGAGATTATGGGTTATTTGGAATCTGCGAAGTAACACCTACAAATTTGCAATATTCATACAAGGAATCAAGAGTAGACACAAAAAAACAACTTGAAAACATCATAATTGCTCATACGTGTGTGTCTCAGTGTGTGTGCATTTGAATGAAATAAGTGGCAGAGGAGGATTGTAAATATGCCTCATCAAGGAAAACTGCAATGTCCAGCTCCATGAAAATCCCCCTTTGACTTGAAACTCAAATGAATTAGTTCGCCAAACCACCTTATCTTTATTTCTAACTATTTCACTAACAAAAGATCTTTGTAATAATATTTGTTATGTGGTTATGATTTGATCCAAGATACTAAAACTGAATTCATTAGCATATGCCAAATGAGGCACCTAGAGTTTACAAAGTCAAAGAAATTCTTGTTTTGGGACTGAAACGGTGACAAAGATTTGATACCAATCATTTCAATGATATATTAGGAGAGACACAAGATTATGCAGGCAAAAGAAAGGTTCAAGCTAAAGGTTAGGCCAAGTTCATCAGCTTCCTTATCCTGCTGGATATTCAAGAAAACCAGAGAACTACTTATGCATATGTACACATTTGACATTCAAAATTGTTGAACATATCATTCACGTCAGTAATTCATTCAAAAAAGAAATGGAAGAATGAAGAAAACCATATCTATGAACTTACTCTAGCTCCTACTAGCGGAAAGCAGGCAGGTCAAGAAAAAAGTAAAGTTAGCCTAGCAATCTGAGCCCTCAGGCCTCAGGACAAAGAACGCTAAAAACTAGCATCAAAGTGGGATAGCAGCATCAGATTTAATAAATCATAACCATGCGTAAATTTGTGGTATACTGAATTTCTATGCATAAAAAAGAAAGCAAACTAACCTGATCAGCGACATCATACATACATATGTATTTACTACTCCCACCAGCTAATATGTAGCTCCCATCAGCAGAATAACACAAGGTGGTAAAGCATTTTCCAGTCGTTGAATTAGCAGCCGATCTGCGATCAGTCATTAGACGTCCTCCTGCAATATCTCTACGGCCCTCGATGGTATACATTAGCAAGCCCTCAAGTGGGTCCCAAAAATGGATTAGCCCATCTAAAGTACTACAAGCCAATTGCTTTCCATCTGGGCGATAAACAAGAGTGAGGACATCATGTGTGTGTGAAAAAGTTTCAACTGCACCTTTCCCTTCAAAAACATCCCACAAGCGAACAGTTTTGTCCCATGAAGAGGAAGCTAAGATAGCCTACAAGGTGAAAAGAAAACTTAAACTAACTTCACAGAATAAGAACAAACATACAATTACCTGGCAACTGCCAAGGTACAATGTCCACAGGAAACATGTCACATTCTCAACTTACATTTGTAGGAGAAAACATCAACCCGTGAACAGGACCTTCATGACCGCTGAGAACGTCCAACAACCTTCCTGTCTTCATTGACCAAACATATATCTAGAACATAATAGTTTAAGAAAAGTTTGTGAGAAACAAACAATAATGCTTTTGGCCATGTCAATATCCAACTAGAATTCATCGGACCTCAAAAGAATCAAGAGTTCCAGCACAAATCACTTCACCGCTCTGATCAGCTGCTAAAGAAACAAACTGTTTAGAAGTAGGAGTAATGAATGTTCTAAAGTTTCTATACCGAAACAAATCCCACGCACGAACAGTCCCATCCAACGACGCACTCAAAAGACAGTGGTTACTAGCCATGAAATGAAGTGCAGTAACTGCATTGGTGTGCTCAGAGAATGTAACGAAACAGCAGCCAGATGAAACAGTCCATACCTGTAAGGCAAAGAAATAAATCTCATGATTCAGCTTGAGGCCAAATTAACAACAACTAAGTGTAATTGCAAAAATTTTCAGGCTGAAGTGAACATGTCATGACAAGACAAACTGCTTAAGATCACTATTATAAAGACAAATCTGCATTGAGCTACATCTTGCAGGACTGTGAAACATGCATTCTACTTCATGAGTTATACTCTGCATAATAAAATAAGAAAAAAATTTGAGACTCATTTTATAAGTTTGTCATTGTATTTTGCAGGGAAGGTTATTTCCTACAAGAAGAAAATATTAATTGAGCCAATCTACAATTGACTAGCGAATAAAGCAAGTGCTTTCAGCAGATGAAGAAAGTCAGGACTCTAACCACGAAAAGGCAGGTCTGATTTCTTTCACATACCTTGACTTTATTATCGTCGGCCCCTGTAGCCAAAAGCTGGGAATCTGGAGAATATGCTAGGCAATTCACATCAAAGTAATGCCCTTGCTGCTTCAGTATGTAACTCTCTGATTTCCACTCCCAAACAAGCAACTGACCAAGCTTTGCACACCCAAATGTCAACCAGTTCCCCAGATCATTAAAAACAGCGGTCGTGATTTTCTCTCTTGATATTGACAATAAGTGAATGCAGACAAAATCAGGCATCTGATAAAGGCCAAAAACTCCATTTGAGAAACCCACAACCAACATATTAAGTCCCGTATGATAATCACAAGCAGTTAACTTTGCTGGCGCTTGCATAAAATAGTCCTTCTTCATCAGTTCCCATTTCAGCCTATGCAACAAGAAGTCACTCTCGTCATCCAAAGTTCCATTTTTACCATCAAAATCCTTCCTTTTTTTCACTGTGAGATTACCATCAAAATTCTGCTCCGGTGTACCTGGAGACTCTGGCTCTGAAATTTCTTGAAGTCCTCCTCCATCAAATTTACCATCACCACCCCTATATCCCCAGCTAAATATCGCCCCATCGCGCGATATTGTATAAACCCTCAAAACTTTGTTAGTTTTCTTGTCAATTCCGAAAAAGCAGCCAACAATTGCATCTCTATGGCCCAAGAACAAAAATGGTTTACTGTAACTCTTTAGCTTTTTCAAGCAAAACAACCTAACTGTCAAGTCTTTGGAGCCAGCAAGTATAAAATTCGAGTCAGGGCTCCAATCCAGAGCAGTAATCTTGTCATTGCAATCAGCAAATGTTTTAACCAATTCAAAAGGGAAAAATTCTTTCCTAAACCCAGGGGAGCGCCAAATTTGCAGAAGCTTACCGGCAGCTACAGCAATGAGCTGGCCGTCAGGGCTGAATTTAGCGGTGGAGACAGGGTGTTTAAAAGTGATACGATGGAGAACAACGCGGCGGCGTAGGTTGATGAAGAGGCAGCGATTCTTCTCGTCAATGGCAAGGAGGAAGATGCCATCAGGTGAGGCAGCGATGCGGCGGAGATTGGTGGAGGATTGGCATGGTAGAGTTAGGGTTTCTGATTTACTGAGGTCGGTGACGGAGACTCGGTTACCGACCGGCGAAACAAGGAGTGTGTTGTTGACAACGACGACGTTGCCACCTCTGTATGGAGCTCCGAGGAGATTCTGGAACCTGTAATTCATAGTGCGGGTGTCTGACGGCGTGTTAGTGTGAGAGAGAGAGAGAGAGATAGGAAGACTGCAAAACCCCTGAAGGCAACCGTTGAGGATTTCTCTTAAACCCTAATGAAAAGCAAGGAAGAGGAGGGAGGTTCAAATGTTCGGTCGTCGGGTAATCGGCTTTCAATTTTTCGTTTCTTCCCCTCAATTTATGGTTAACTTTTTCCTTTAAATTAATTTTGGGAGTACTTAAAGAGTAATCCATATTGTCTTGGTAAGCTAGCCAACAAGAAGAGAGAGGTGAGTTAAACATTTTGGGTCAATTTTTGAACTTTCAATTTTGCACTTAAAAAAAATTAATTTTTATCCTAACCACCTAATCATATTTGCTAATATAATCTCCCAATAACTCTCTTAGATGTAGTAATTGTCGAATTAACTATAACTGTATTAAAGAAAAAATTACTAATAAATTGTAATTTTTTTCAAGAAGAATTTATATAAAATTTATTTTTGTAAAAACAAAATGAATATATTCATAAAAATCAATATAATTATTTCTAAACTACACACACATTGGGTGTGTCCTTAACACTGGTACTAATAAATTGCTTCAATTTTGAGAGTGAAAAAAGCTTTGTGAACATCATAAGTGGTGGCCTTTTTAATTTTTCTGCATACAACATTCTTCATCGTGGGATTGAAGACGTTGAAATAGATGTAGATTTCCAACTTTCTAGTCACAGGACCATCTTACAAGAAGAAAAGAGAAACTATCTTTGCTTCAATCTAGTCAACACTTTGTTAAAAAGGATGTAGGTTCAAGATCTGCTTAAAAGTCGTTCAGGTAGATTACAACATACTGTAATGAGAGCATACTTAAAACTTAGCTAGCAGTGAAACGAAACGAAACAAGTCCCCAAAACTTTATTTCACAAGAAAAAAAAAAAGAAACCAAAAGCATGATTAATTCCTAGGATTTAAACTTTCCACTCTGCAACGCCCTTATATGTCTACCTACTATTTCCCGCATCTGCAAGTGTAAGCTCTTCCTTTGTTATTGATTCGCCCCATTTCCCTTGGCAACGGTGATCAAGAAATAAGATGGCTGGCGAGCAGTTATTATCGTGAACCCTCTAATCCCAGTCTTGCGTTTAACCAGTGGCAAACCTCGTCCATTTCCTTTGGCACAGTGTAGTGGCCAAGCCTGCAGAATGAGGTAAACATTCAGCATATGGTTCAAGCTAGACAATTGTACGTTTAGCTTTCTGATGAAAGATCAGATACCCGTCATAGCTTTTGAATGTAAGGCATCGAAATCCGGCTGAGCTCAGGATTTGGGAGGACTTTTCTCCATGTTTATAAGGGACAACTTCATCACCTGCAAGCAATAGATAACAAAAAGACAAGCATTTTATAGTTCGCATGCTTTTATAATCCAACCATTTGACCTTACGAGTTTTGAAGTGCTTGTGTGCATATATTCAGAGGCTCATTTTGTAAGTTCTCGAGGGAAGCCTAAACGAGTCAAATATGACCAAATGCCCTGCCAATAGCAGAAATTTATAACACTCAATTGTTACGGGAATCCTCCTTACATTAGCCACATGCTGCTTCTTTAGTGACATAAGAAAGTCTTTCTTCTACTTTTGGATTGATCTAAGTAAAAATTACCCAAGTTCCCCCATGTAATATGACTACAAATTGGATAGGAGCTCTGAATAGAAAGTTATAGAATTTCAATGCAGGGTGCTCTATCAAGTACATACACATTCCATGACATAGCATGATGGGCAAGGATGCAGCACGTCTTGCAGCCTCATGTGATCCTTCAATCTTGTTCCTCATGTTCCTGCACAATATCAGGTGTTAACTAATGAGTAAGGGGTTCTGTAGAAGAGCGCTGTAGCGTAGGAACACCGTTCAATCT
Source organism: Coffea arabica (assembly GCF_036785885.1). Classification (NCBI taxonomy): domain Eukaryota; kingdom Viridiplantae; phylum Streptophyta; class Magnoliopsida; order Gentianales; family Rubiaceae; genus Coffea; species Coffea arabica. The sequence continues at coordinate 3,046,991 of NC_092317.1, read as the reverse complement.
TTATAGCACAAAGTTGCACGAAAGGAAAACTAAACGACAAACATCTAAGCACAAAGCATTCTCACAAGCTAAAAATTTGTTTCTCCAAACTGGTTCTTGTCGCAAAAATCAGCTTCTATTGACAATGATAATTTGAAATTTATTGAGCATCAATTAAAGTAACTGCCATCTTACAACAAATAGTATTTACGTGTTTTCCCTACTATCGTTTTGCATAAATTGAGGTTCAAGTAATCTTCTTCTTGATGTAAAATTTGACACATTTTTCCAGTTCTGTTTATTATGCACTACAAATGGTAGATAAAAGGACTTGTTGGTGACAAAATTTTACATGAGAAGCTAATAAATTGCTGTCATACCTAGAACCAGGAAGCCATCCACTTAGACCAACAATAGCTCTCAAGTAGACAGGGTAAGGGTTTCCATTTCCATATTTTCCATGGGCAAAGCAAGTTGCTGAATAGAGAGCAGTGGCAGCGCCCATGCTGAAGCCTCCAATTCCAAGTTTAACTGTTCCACCAATTGTACATCGAAAGTCAGAATATCTGTATCAATTTCTTTAAAGACTGCCTGAGAAACTTATTTTGACATCATATGATAATATAGCTTAGATAAGAAATGAAAGAAATGGAGCCTAGTTTAGTCAAAGTTTTTATCTAGATGCAGGAGCTGTAAAGTGTAATAAGATCTGTATGCTTTTTTTCTTATTATTATTTTTTTCATATGAAATATATCAAATTTAAAGTTGTACAATTCACTGAAGGTAATGCATACTGAGTGATGTAGGCATATGCAGGACTTACCATCAGCAGGCTCTGTAGATAGAAGATTTGCAATATGTGCTGCTGAAGCATCCAAGCCTTCCAAATCATCAGGACCATCTTCTGAAAGCTCTCCAACATCAAACCCTGGTAAAAGACCAAAGTTCATGTAAATAGTAGTTTAGTAAGATCATTGTATTGAAGTTTTCTGATATAGCCTTACAAGCAGTACAAGGAAATCCGCCAAGTATAGCCACAGGACGAGTGGGAGCAGTTGGACATATCCACTTAATCTGCAAAATGTGCTTACCCTTTCAGTACCAAAAGCAGTTACAAAAGATCAAATATTAGTTTCAAAGCTGGAAATACTTTAGATGGGGCAGGCACAAACTCTTACATTTGGCAGTGGAAGGCTTTCCAGGAGCTGCGACCAACTGCAGAAAAAGAGAGACATTTAGAGGATTTTTACTCCTTCCTTGCACTTTATAAATTTTATTGATCCAAAGGTGAAGGTGGTTAGATATTTCTGTGATGCTTGAACTTTTAATTAATCATGTGTAACACTCATGAAATGGTGTATCAATGGATACAATGCATCTAATACAGTCCCAGAACGAACCATCCATTCAGGATATAAGGAGCAACTGGAATTCAACTCTTCAGATGCCAAATAGTTAATATAAAGACCATGAAATGCTCATGGAGAAGCCACCGGAAAGCACTCCTGTTCAGAATATGCAGACAAATAATGCGGACTATCTGTTAAACTTCAGAATTCTGCACATCTTTCGGCATAATGTGTTTGAATATCCTGAACAATGGTTCCTCTATTTGCTAATTGACAAGATAACAAGTAAGTGAACAAGTGGTCCCAAATATGTATGGATATCCTGAACAATAATTCCTCTTTTGGCACGTCGTGCTTTCAAAATCTTCAAGGAAAGCTCGGGATAAAACAAGACAAAAAAATTTAAACCAAAAGAGGTAAAGTGGTTCCATTATTCTATGGCAGCGCCACTTTCCCCTATCAACTCAATCAGATAAGTAGGACAAACGTTAAAGCTCAAGCCGCAGTTGCTTTCCGCAATTAGTGAAAGAATCTCCAGAAAAAGTTAGCCGGCTCAGAAAGAAAAGTAATTAAACTTCAGATGAACAGACATATAATCTGTCAACAAATTAACATTCTTTAAGTTGCTTTCCTTCTTTTCTTTTCTCTAAGGAAGTTCCAGCATTTTCCTAGTAATAAAGGAGAAAAGGAAATGGAAGCTGTTATTGCACACTAAGTCAAAAATTCACACTAGTCCAGAAAACAATAGTCTATCCTTGGCTTCAGAGTACGAAATTCCAGCTTGAAAATGAAATGCGTTTACTGCAGAACCAAATTAGATAGTACTTGTAGATCCTAAGGAGCATCATATAGGGTTTAAAACAGAGCAAATAGTTGATCAATGAAGTGCACCACCCCGATGATAATGCGTTGATGCTTGCAATTTCTATAGAACAAAACTGAGACAATTATTGATCACAAGAAATTTTAAAATCTGTAGAATGATGTCTCCTCGAATGTTCCCAACAGTAGCTCCCGGACCATTTGATTTCAAGCAAGACAGGAGAAGGATGCAGACAACCATGTACTAAGAGAGTGAGTTCCTGATGTCTAAATCAACGTTACCTGGAGCCATTATCACCCAGGCCATGCAGCCAAACAATTGTAGCCTGGTGCTTGCCTTTAGGCCTAACCACATATGTCCTCCCAAAGTCAAATGTTCTCCTTGCTCCTCTACTTCCTGGAAATTTTATCCAGGTTAGGGGTGGAATGGAACGAGCATTACAGTGAAATGCAGGCAAGCGCCATTGATGAATAGTGCAAAACAAGAAAATACTTGCGGGAGAAAGAAATGTTGGTACTAACCAGAACCCATTGAAGAATTTGTGTAACTCATGTCTGGCTGCCAGAAATGGAATTAATGCACCCTCCAGTATTCAAGGCCACTTACTACTGTAAGAATTAGTGATAAACTCAGGACGGTCGGTGGTGCTATGAGGAGAAACACAAAATGATATCGAGGTATTTATACCCAAAACTCTAAGAGCAGGTTGAAGACGGAATAAAACATGTGAATATGCAACACAGTATGTGAGAAACAGCTACGCATTGTGCCTAAAACCGCCTAGAAACTCAAAAAGATAGAAAGAGCATCATCTATGAAAAGGAGAGGTAAAGACAAGGACAAAAGCAGGCAATCTTTTCATCAGCAGAGGGGAAAAGGGAATCAAAGCAGGAAGGGGAAATACAGAGCACATTCATCCAACCATTCCATTCCCATGAGAGAGCGAAACCCCCAGCTTGGAAATGGAGGGCTCTAGATTTACTACAGCACAAAGAAGAGAATCTATGCTTGTGGGCAGTGGCTATTCTCCATAAATAAAGTAAACCCACATCTACAACTCAAGAATATTGCTGAAAACAAGAAAGAGAATAATCCAATTTGGTAAAAAGAAAATATCTTTTCTCGCAATCATTTGTTTATGCATTTCTTCTTTTTTCTTTATTTCTGATGATTGATGGATACCCATTATCTTCAAAGTGAAGTTCAACTGTCCAATCTAACATCATTGTGGTATAGCACAAATCTGGACAATAATAATGGGAAGAAGAATAATCAACCATTTCGAAAAAGACTCTCATCACTAGCTAGTAGCTAGCTACCTCATACCATTAATTTCTAGCCATGCATATATATTATACACACGCTGATAATACTTACTGAAAAGATTGATGATTAATCAAAATTCCTGGACACTACACACACACACATATATATATATATGTAGATATAGAAAGAGAGTGTGAAAGATTCGCATTCGGGATGAGCAGTATTACTAATTAGTACGTAATTAAGTACCTGGAGTTCTTGGGTGGTGGAAGGGACAACATCGGAAAAAGCATATGAACTTTTTATCATCCCATCTGCACTTTTCTTTTCTTTCTTGTTTTTGTATCTCTTAGCTTTGCTTTGCTGCTTGCCACTTGCACTTTGGTAATGTTCAAGTTTCCTCAAAGTCTTTGCATTCATTCATTGTTTCGTTGGTTTTGTAATTTTTTTTGTAGGTTTATTACTACAATTCATGATGAATTCAAAGACTATCACAGCCTGAGTACATCCCACCGAACTCTCTCTCTCTCTCTCTCTTTCTCGGCTCTGTGCCTTCTTTTAAATTTTCACCTCTGTCATTTTGGTGCTTTTGACCTCATCAGTTTGATTTTTTTTTTTCCTTCTGAACTTGTTGATAAAGGATGTCATAAATGCGACTAATGGATTGGAAAAAAACATCATTAATGAACTGACATCTCTATGCAATAAGAAGAGATTACAAAGAAAGAAAATATGAAATAGCATCTGAGCTGTCCATGCTTTCTACAAATTGGGCATCCCACTATTTTAATGATATATAAATGCAAAAATAATTGGTGAAAAACTACTCTTAATTTTCTTTTTTGCATGGGGGTGATGAAGGAGATACAGCTCTCAACTGTACAAATGATGATGGAGCATTACTTTCTTTAGGCTAAATGTGTACTGTAGGAAATGTGTGTGTGTTTTTAATGATGATTATATATAATCATTTTAAGGAAATGAACACTTACATTTTACAACTCCAATGAGTGTTTGATGACAACGTGTAATTAAAGTCCCAACTATTTCATACTAACTATGTTTCAATAAAATGGAAAGGAAAAAAAAGGGTGATATAGCCCTGATTAGACATATTGGTATCTCGCCATCTTACTGGTTAAAGAATTGATATGTGCTCAGCTTTGGCTTCTCTTATCGTTATTTTCACTTTTTTCCATCTTAAGAAATTGAATATTTTCCAATTTCTGATTGTAGTATATAGGCCTAGCTCCGTTTGTTTTCTTGTCGGCTATTTTTCAACTTTGTAATGGCACACCAATGCCTGCTCAGGGGGTGGTCCGTGGAGAATGGATCTCGTGGCACACGTTGGCCCACATTTTTCAGTGACTTGGGCCCATGGGACGTCATTGCACAACTCTTAGAAGGTAAAAGGCCTAAAGTCTCCAATTTCTTTTTTTTTTTTTTTTTAAATTTCCCATCGGGAGAAGGGCGGCAAATCCCTTTTCCCCTTTTATTTATTATTATTATTTTTTATTTTTATGGTAAGAATAATATTTTTATAATCTAACCTATCTTATTCTACAAGAAGAAAAAGTCTAAAGAAACTATATAAAAGACTAACAAAGGTGTACAAACTCGACTAGTTCAACGGGGTGCTCTTACGCCTCTTCTAAATTTTTTTAGAGCAGATGGGGTTAAATTTTTTCACTACAGATAGAATTCGAACCTTTCGACCTCCAATTCAAAAAGGGATTTAATGCCCTTTTTAGTGGCCACGGGCAGTGGTTCCCTTCTATTTATTATTTGATCCCTTCCTTCTTGAGAAATGTTTTGAATAACCTACTAATAAATTACAGAAATGCACAATCCTCGATGCTTAGCACTAAGCAATTATTTTTTGGTTGCAAAGTCTGTATGTAGATCTCTAAGGATGATAGATAGAATCACAACCCCATCACTAACTTGCAAAGTTTTCTTTTGACATCATCATTAACTAGTTGACCTGAATTCAGAAATTATTGGTAACGTGTAGCATCATGATTGGACCAATCTGCAAAAGAGCATCTGATGATGTTCGTGTATTCCATTTTCCCTCCTTTTTGGGGAGATATTTTTCACTCGTATCTTTAGCAATTAGCATGTCAACTCCACTTTCCTCCCAACCCCCCCCCCAAAAAAAAAAAAAAAAAAAAAGAACACCCCCATGTAGAAGTAGAGCAAAAAGAAGAATCCACGGCTGTTCATTCTCAAAGTTTAGTGTTTATTTTAGCTCTCGACAACATTTGTGCTGCTGGCACTAACTTTATTTTGTCCAGATAGTACCTGTCAATGATTCAAATTGGGAAATTTTGCACAAGAGATATATACGCGATCCCTAAATAATGAAGGATTGCTTTCAACTTGTAAATGATAGCTGCCTTTTTCCTGATTCTATTTTAATCTTCACCGCCACTATGAGTTAATTATTAGCTTTATGAGTAGAGATATCTGCAATATTTATTGGAGCTTACGTACCACACGAATGTTGTCACGTTGATGACTTCAAATTTACTCATCCAATTGACCTTCACATTTCAAACACTCGCTGTAATTTACGCATTGCAATTTGAAATGAGACGGTAAATTTTGAAATTGAGTGTATACACTTACTCATTAAGAAAGAAATTTTACAACTGGAGCTCACCCCCTTGGCTAATGAGATTTACCATTAGTTAGCAACCAAAAAGTTTTCTGAAGGTTAAAAAAAAACAAAAAGGCTAACAATCGAAACAACTATCTTTTTATTTTACATGCATCACATCACAAAAAAGTACTGCAATATCATTCTAAAGATGTTCTCCCAAAATAAACCCTAAATTCCTCTAGACTTTCTTCAAATAATCTTCTATCCAAATAAGCCCTAAATTGGTTATATCTGCACCTTTATTCTCTCATCTATGCAGTCGAGTATTACTCTAGAAGTTCCTTGTCTTAGGCCCTATTTGATAATGCAATCAGCACTTAAATTTATTGAGTTCAAACCTTAATATGTTTAAACATGTTTGATGACCAAAAACAAAAAGTTTTAATCAATTGAATGGTTCTGAATTGTTTAAGCAAAACTTATTCAAAACAATAAATGATAAACTGTTTACGTATCACTTAATACAAAACATGCTCAAATATTAGGATTTTAATATTTAACAATTCTGTAACTTAACAGGTTCAAATTTCAGATTTCAAACTTTAATTTTATCAGACGCGTCATTAGTATCAGAATTTTAAGTGAAAAGAAAAGACTAACTAGAATCCGAAAAAATAACCTTACCTAAATCCAGGCTGCATTTGGGCCTCTACCATGACTTGAGAACTAACCCGTAGCCGAGTACATGTATGAAAGAATGAATCAAAAAGAGCCGAACGAAAAAAAAAAATCCAAATTAACCTGTATATGATAATCCAAATTGTTTTTGAATTTGGAAAATGAATATATTACAAAACGGATCTATTTCTAAGGATTGCTATCATTTTCAAGTGTTCTCATGCGACGATGTTGATCATGCAGTAAATTGATGGAGGAGAAACGTGGAATAAAAGATCTACTCATTCACATGTAGCTTTTCTGGGACAACGTATTTTTGTTCGAATATATAAATGGACGGACAGGCTTCATTCTCTATCACATCCTAATGAAATTTCTAGCCCTAGCTCCGTTCTTTGGAGATTCCTTAGCCTCTGAACCCGCGGGTCCTGGAGCTGGTAGGATGCTTTGTGTTGGCCTATAAAAGGCGCCGTGCTCGGCTGCAACCGTGTCTAGTCTAAGGCCTATCGTCCAAATAACATCAGAAATTTCCTTTCAACAGTAAATAATAAATACACAGAATATAAGGTAATTTCACAGGTTTATCCGAAAAGCAATTGCTACCACAGGTAATTCCTTTCAACAGTAATTACACAGATTCAGAAATTTCCTACTACGCCGTAATAGACCCACTGCAACGGAGCGTGCATGATTCTGCTGCCAACGGATGGACGAACGATTGGTATGGCTAGTCATTAATTCCTAGAGATCAGTAGTAAAATTAACTTTATGTGTGAAAAACGTCCAATATATATTTAAATATAAATTAAAAAAAAAAGGAAGAAGAAGGAGAAGGTTGTAGGAAAGGACGAAGTTACCTACTCCGAGGGTGACTGATTGAGTCCACCATCCGGTCATCAGGCACAGTTTTGCCTTTGGGGAGCTCAAAACTGCTGTAATTATTTCCCAATGGGGTCTTGAAACTGGGTCGCTTCTTGTAGACCAAAATGCAGAAGAACCACCGAAAGCATTGGAGTCACTGTCCAAAGACTCTAAACACCAAAGCAAAGGGAATTAGGAATTATACGCATTGATTAAGACGGGAGAACCATAAAGTGAGGTGATTCATCTAGAAGGAAATGCGGTGGCGATGTCTTGCTATTTCTTCTTCTTCTGTGGCATTTGGCACGGAACGGATTTGTCGAACCAATTCCACCTCGATTCTCATTTCTCCAAAATCACCCGCCTAAGTTGCCTTTTCAAAAGCTTTCCGTGCTAATACACAAAAGGCAATTCGCAAATACAAAAAAACCTTCTCACGTAACCCAAAAGGCAATTTGCAAACGCAAAACCTTTCCACGTAATCCTGAGTGGTCGGCTGCGTCGTCTTTGCTCCAATCTCTCCCCAGCCGCACCTAGGGCTGTCAACGGGCCGGATCCGGGCCAGAATTCATTATTCCGGACTCGGACCAAATTACTATATCGACCCGGATCCGACCCGTTTATCCGACGGGTCTTTTATTCTATGTTCCGGATCCGGGTCGGGTCTACCCGAACAAATTTAGCAAAATTTATAATTTCTAATAAAAATGAGGAAAAAATATATTTGTAAACTAATTTCTAACTAATGCAAAGAAAAAACCAAATAAGAAAAGAAATCAAATTGACTTTACTCAAATACATCACCCTAATCAAATTATATTGATAAATATATATTTTTAAAATTATTAATTCATTTATATCGGGATCCGGATCTAATACGGGTCGGAATACTATATTCCGTATCCGACCCGTTTTTTGTTTGACAAAACGGATCCGGATCCGGATACGGGAAACGAAATTAAATCTCTACCCATACCCGCAATAATTTCACAGATCCGGTTCGGATCCGGATCTAGACCCGACCTATTGACAGGCCTAGCCGCACCCCACCTTTGTTTTCCTAGTAGCTCCGACACTGTTGAATTTCTACCAGAGTCTGAGTCAGAAAGCTTATAAGATGACTAAATAAGACGGTAGCCATTTGGATTGCGTATTTCAGGAGTTTTTGTGGGAAAAGATTGAGGTATAACGCTATATTGCAGAGACTAGTGCGTGATATTAAAAGATCATAATCATAGAGAAACATGTATCAAAAAACTTATCCAGAAAACATACAATCCAAACGGGTTATTAAAAGCATTAGGCCGCCATGCATCAAAACATGAACAATTCCCAAGGTCATACATAAGCATTAAGCCGCAATGCATCAGGATTTGTCCAACTCCCTAGGCTTGCAAAAGTAGGTCTGCGATTGGCCCATTTTCTTTCCACATTTAACCTTTCCTTTGTCCTTTCTGATTTTGGGGAAAGGTTTAATTCGGAGGTGGATTTGATTGCATCCTTTCCTCTTTTATTTTTTTTCCCATTTAATGACACCTCAATTTCAATGGATCGTCTCATAAAGTACCAATGTCAATTACAAATGAACCAATTGTAGCCATTGATTATTTGACTTGCACTAAAAAAAAGTCAAAGAGTCCGTAATTCCCATGGATGACCAGCCCATGCTTAAAATACCAAAAAAGTGTATAAAGAAAAATTTGTCAGACTCAATTGTTGCCAAAGCAACCTTCAGAAGAACATACTTTTCAGAAGTGAACAAAACACAAAGCTTTCACATCCTGCTGAATTTGCTAGATCCTCTCATCATCTCTTTTGCCGGCTCATTGCAGAATCCGACTAGTGATGCTCATCATCAGAATGCCCTTCAGGATCTCCTCCGTGACCAACTACTTCTAACTGTGTACAAGAAAAATATTTTTAACAAATTAACCACAATAACTAAGCCATGGAGTCATGTCCTTGTGGAGCCAATAAAATCCCATTTGTAATCCCATCCATTACATTTACATGTCGGTCTTCACATGATGAAGCTAATCATAGCAACTAAGGCCTGGACATACCATCAACAAAATTTTATATTGGTCATATAAATGTATCAGACAAAAGGATGGGCAAATTACTCAATCGTTCCTTTAGAGTTGACCTTGGAAAATTTGAGAAACAAGAAGCTACTTAATTTCCTTAACCATAAAAATCAAAACTGATCCCATCAAGTTGACTAATTCTAACCACAACAAATAATTTCTTTTACTCTGTCTTTATCAATGCAAATAAGTGGACAAAAGAAGCACTCAAATTTGCATGTCAGCATACATCTTCACACGTATCTGCTTCAAAATATAATCAATATTAAAATTCTCAATTCCAGATTTATCATGCTACTCACCACAAAATATTGTGAGCACACTGGGCACTCATGCGGCTTATCCTTCTCAAGCCAGAACCATACAACGTCGTGCTCATCTTCTGTTAAAGGAGAAGACAATAAAATTATGCAGAAGTGAACATTACAACTTAGAGAAACTGCATTAAAATTCACTTAAATTCTTCCTTTTCCGTGACTTTCCATTTTGAGAATCGACTATTACTGGTTCATCATAAACTGAAAAAGGAGGTAAGTTACAAGGACTTACCGCCTTCACCTCCTGGGCATCCAACAATTCTTTTGTTATAGACAGATTGAATGACTGCAGGTGCTTCCTGCAAGCGAGCAAGGCACAAAAATTGCATCAATATTGACAGTTCCAAGCATCAAAACAAATAGAACACAATCAAGTGCTACACAAATGAATTCATCAAAGACAGATTCTAAATTGAACAGCCAATGAACACTATTAAAGATTATACTTCAGAATTGGATAATGGATTTTCAACTAAAACCCAAAACTAAGTATCAAATACGCTTCAACTAAATTGAGGATAACTGAATGTGAAAGACAAGTGAAAGCTGCTTCAACTAAACTGAGGATAACTGAATGTGAAAGACAAGTGAAAGCTCCTAAGTCCCTCAGCCTACCCTTCCATTTCCTTAGGCTTAATAAATTTCAATGTAAAATTAAGTAAAACTTTCTTTCCCTCTTCATCAAGCTTGAAATGCATATAATTATGATAGCCCCTTTCTTTCTTCCCCTCTTTCTGGCTTAACTGCTCAGAACAACTGTCTCCTTGCATAGTCCCCCTAACCCCAACCTTCCTTGCATATCCCATCAATTGGGACAGCTTTTGTGAGGGCCTCTCATTCATTCATTACATATGACATGAAAAGGAAAGAACAAGTTATTAAAACACAGATTTCTCTAATCATAATCAGTGTTAACTGGGTAGATTAGGTCCACTCACTCACATTAACCCAATAACAGTACCTAATCTTCATCAAAGATTATAAGCAAATATGTAGAACGTAACTCCGGCAAACTACATAAACCAAATTAACAAGTCATTATCCTAACTATTTGGTATAAGCTAGATGGTCACATTTACCCATGCAACTTCATTTCCATCACATGATTGCAATGCTACTCTTGGAATTAAGGAAATTTCTATTACCCAAGCAGCAACTTCAATTCCACTAGATTTGCAGTTTGAAAGCTGTGGAACTCTTAAAGACAATTGCAATAAAGTTCCAAGGGTCTCAGAATAGATCAAGGACAATGAGCTTCTAATCATGGGAGACATGGCATCAGACCACAATGTAATGTATAAGGATGCAATGTAGGATTGCAGACCAAAATTTACTACATTCATACCTTTTGTTAAAGTTTAAATGAACACCCCTTCAGCCGAAAACCCACCACATTTGACATTGATGAACAGACAGCAATAGCTAAGTAAAAGAACTCCAATACATAGTTCTGAATATAAATCAAGATCTGCATCAATATCACTACTATTCACAGTTTTGCCATGTTTGAACAGTTACCAAGCACATATTCAATTATTTAAAATCACTTCAAGGTCATCTCACATCTACAGCAAGTAAATTTCTTTAAAGATGATTCACTGGTTCTTAAATATAATGGAATCAAGTCAAGCCATTTTTAATCAATGCTGTGCTAACACAAACAACAAAAATACGAATGAACATCGGAAACAGTGCTAAGCAGGTATGGAACCACTGGTTCAAGGAATTTAAACGAGTCTTACTTCTAACAATAATTAAAAATGTATTTGACAGATGAATAAGTTATAATTTATTTTATATTCACCTAGACCAATAAGGCATCCTACATATACCATGCCACAATAATTCTTTTGTTAATTCAGAGCCACCAGTAAGTGTTGTACAGACTAGCTAATTCGAAGCCAATCCCAGCATTTCAATCCTTGAATAACAACAATAGCAATATAAGCAACTACAGCTTAACCAAAAACAATGAGATAAGCTGAAAAAATTACTTGAAAGCAAAAACATGAGACTGACCTTTGTACCAAAAGGACCAACGGGATAGTTGATTGCCAGAATATCCTTTCCCTAATCACAAAAAATAGAACAACTATCAACCATAGATGACACCTATCAATAAATTACACTCAACAGCAGAATTTCAGAACCTCAAATATGTCCCTTTAAAATAATAAAGCCAACAATAACTGACTTTCTACAAAAAAAAAATAATAATAAATAAAAGGAATTGTAAAAAAGAGTCTCACTTCAAGCTCAGCCTCAAGCTCTTCGCGCTCATGACCAGTCGCAATCGGCATTACATCCTCAACTGTCTTTTTCGTTGCCACATTTGCTACACCAAACAAAATTCAACACAAGTTTCACTCTTTTCTCCATTCAATCACAAACAAAGGCTTTATGAACGCGCACAAATGTAGAAGGAAAATGCCTGGTAGTAATCAGAGGGTGAATAGAAGATCCGACTGAAAAATTAGGGCTTGGATGGAAGCATACCAGTTTCAGTGGAGAACTGGCAAGAGAAGAGGGTGACGGATGGCCGAAATGACTCCGGAGATGAAGAGACGGCACCGGCGGCGGTGAATCGATGGGGCTTAGGAACCGATCGAGGAATAGACAAAGTTTTGAGCTGCAAAGAGACTAGTCTTCTCCACATGATTCTTCAGTGGTTGAGCTAGGGTTTTGTCGGTCCGATCTCAGGTCGCCCCAGTGGATAGGTAAAACGAGGTTTTTGGCTTCTTTTTTATCACTGTTTGTTCGTAGAAAGTCTCTTTTGTTTCGGCGAATTTGGAGAAATGAAAACGCTTGGGCTTAGAGAGAGCCCAGGTCAAGAGTGCGGAGAGAGCGGTACTCGCTCTCGCTGGCCGAAGGGATGGGTAGCCTGCCAGAGGCTGCGGCACTGCTCCCTCTCTGGGGTTTGACTCGCTCGTGCCACAAGTTTTTGCGCGTGTGCAGGCTCTCTCTGCTGAAATTCCTAAACTAACCTTGTTAAGTCAAAATATGGCAAAAAGCAAAAAAAAAAAGAAATCATTCCTTTCTCTCCCTATTTTCCTTTCTTTTATTCCCCTAATTTTGCTTCAAAGCAATATATAATCCTAGAAACTCAAACCATTTGATACTTTGCATATTTTGAAAGATGCCACAAAAATTTTTTTGAGAAAAAATTGCGTATTATAATCAAGCATTGAGCGCAATAAAATATCAGAATACAGGTCGACTGATATTTTATTAACTCTTAATTACATTTATATGTTAATATCACACATTTATATCTCATGATGAGTTGTATTCTAAAATGAAATGACTAAATTGGCCAGAAATTTTTACGTGATTAATGAATTCTAATGCCTGAATTTTCTGACGATATATTAGTCCTTCGGGGAAGTATTTACCTGGACTTTCTTTTTGAAAGGGCCATAATCGTGGTTATTGGCGCATTCTACATTTTGGAAGTTGGAGCTCGACGGAAAGGCCTGGCCATGTTGTCTACCGGGGAGGAAATTTTCAGTGCATTAATTCTGTTGACAGTAACGCATAAACAGAGATGCCATTGAGAAGGAGAATGAGGAACATCTCAGAGGCAATCTAATCTTCTTTGCTACCAATGCTGGAAGCCGGGAATAATTGGTTGGTTTTCAGAATATAGGATGAGGATAGTTCAAGAATTTCATCATGTAGGACGTCAACAAGATTTCTTACCGTGAACAATGTATTAATAAATCACAAAGAGAAGATCTTTTTTTTTTCGCTTAAGAGTATTCCAACCTTTCGACTAGACTAATCTCCTAAAGCCGTGTAGAACCTTGCTCCAAAAATACACAGTAAAGTAACACAGGAGAATCGATCATTAGACCTGCTGGTAAATAACAGGTTACGGACAGGCACAAAGAGAAGATTTGCCAGACCGATTTTTGTTGGTCTATATCAGCAATGGCTTTATAATAGCTAATTGAAGGACATTAGTTTGTGCCAGCATAATACGCATAAATTCCTAAATCCACTGCAGAGAACTATTGATGAGAGTCGTGTTTCCAATTTAAAGGTACTAGACATTTATAGAATCCAGATAGATTTTGGATTAAAGAGAACCTATCTGCTGAAATCAAAGCCCAAGCAATCAAATGTTACCACCGAGATTCATTGCCGAAGATGGTTACTGCAGCTTCCATTGGTATCCGGCTTCTGATCAAGGGATCACAAAAAAGATGCCTTTTTCTTTCCTCCCATGAAGGTGATCATAGTACAACTCTATCATTAATCCTTCAGCGTTATTTTCCTGCCTGCTAACATGAAATTAATCTTGACCTCAACCTATCGACTTTTGTTTTAATCTTTTTGATTTGGACTCTTGGATCTTATCTTCCTCCAGTTTTCTTCTCAACTTCTTCAGATCTTCCTCACTCACCGTGCCATTTTGTTTTTTGTTTAACTCATATGCTTCAGCTAATCTCCTTCGACATTCCTTGCTTGCAGAATCATGGGAAACCACTGCAAGACAAGAACTCCAGTAAAATATGCAGAACATACCATTCTTTTGACTTGGTGCAATCCAAAACTAAGCTTGAAAGTAACTAAACAAACTAGCATAAGAAAATTGGAAAGAGAAAATACAGTAGTTTGAATGATGAGCAGTTTGATGTTACTAGAGACGTATCTTTTATGCTATGTACGAGAACTTGAACATTTCACAGAACTGATTTGGAAGACGAAGTCATTCCAGGAACCAGCTTTGTTCCCCGTTCATTTTGGGTACATTTGCATAACTCGTAAATTAATGATCATTCTAACTTTCTCAAATGAAAGTCCATGAAAATGATTCGAAGAAGATGAATCAGGGAAGCAATTGCTCAGGATTTAAAGCAAAGCACTAAGAAACTTCAAATTTGAGATATGTTCATGGCCTTTCTGAAGAATGGGTTGGTTGCTTTCCATATTTGAGCAATTAAAATGATGCTCGAGAAAAAAAAAAAAAAACTGTAGCTGGAGTCCCAAAGCAGACCGCGGCAGATATGGGCAGTCAGACAGAAGCGGGAAAGCATATAGGCAAGACTCTGACCTGGTTTCGGATAATCCTTTCCAATTATGCATTTAGCTTTAGTTTGGATGCTTAGAGGAGCACACCAGGGCTCATAAATATACTCCTTTGGCATATCTGCACGTAGAAATGAAGTTTACAGTTTCTGAGACTGGCTAAAGCAAGTAAATAAACCAAGAAGTCATTCATGTTTAACATACCTTTTAACACAGGAAGAAAATGCCTAATATAATTGCCATTGGGATCATATTTTTTCCCAAAAGAGATAGGAGAATAAATGCGGTTATACTGCAAAAGACAGTTACATTAGAATGCTACTAGTAGTAGTTCATAGAAACTTTGTGGAACTACAAAGAACCCAGTCTGCATTTACACATACTGACTGCAACTCTGTGGTTTCACCAAATTATTGATCCAGAAAAATTGTTCAAAAATCTGAACTGCCAATATTTGTTCAACTATTTGAACATTTTCCCATCTTTTTTTTTTTTTGGATCACTTGATCTCATCAAGTTTGGAATGCTTGTTAACCTTCTGGTCATCAGCTGGGTAGCTCAAATAAGACAATCATGACATGCGAGTGATAAATTGAGAAATGTGAACCATACCTGGTAGAAAAAGGATGAACATGACAGCCATAACCAGTTCCCATTATTTATTGCCCAATCTGAATCAACAAGAAGTCTCTCAAAGACATCACGGCCTTTCTCCCAATGCACATACTGTCAGCACAAGCATGTCAGACAAAAAAATGGTAAGGGTAAACTGTATTGCCACTTAATGTTGAAGTCTATTACCAGATCTCCACGCGTTAGAAAGCAAGCAACACAATGCCTTGCAAGATGGTGCATCCAACCCCACTTCCGAAGCTGTAGCAATTTTATACGAGACTTAGATATAGTACTATGGTGTAATCTGAAATTTGGATAAATCTCTAGTAACAGAGTCTCTAACAATCAAGGAATTCCAAATCTGAACCTTTACCTGAACCATAATGGCATCAATCCAGGGAAAACCTGTCCTTGCATCTCTCCAAGCTGCTAGCAGCTCATCATTGCTATCCCATGGTATCTATGTCAAATATCAAAAGATCATTTGTAAGCACGAAGACTAACCTTCCTAGCATAAAAGTAATTGGCACTAACCAAATGTTATAAGGCTAACAATACCAACTTCCAGTCTTCTGGAATATGAGAAACATACTTACCAAACGTGAATTTCAGAATTTTTAAAGGTCTTAACAATTATCAAATCACTGAATTAACTAATATTAAAAAAATTGGCCACCAGAGTATGCAAATATTCTTCTAGTCTTTAGATCATTGAATCCCTCTTCAATTTCTCCATTCATTTCCTCATCTGGAGATCACTATACTAATATTTATTGGATTCCCAGCCTAGATATTACATTGTTTAAAGCCGCTCTCCCTAATTAAGAGAAATGATCAATTATAGCATAGAACTATTCCTGAATTTCTGCATTTTCTAGCTGATTGCACGTATATTAATGTAACATGAAACTATTTGTGTACAGACTAAATTGTGGTTTTTTAAAAAAGGACCATATGTTTGTCAATATACTTAAGGGGAGACTCTCCCTCCCTCCCCCCCCCCCCCAACACACACACACACACAGTCACAACATTCACAATCCCATCCTTCATTTTTGCCAGCAAGCTTGAAGGCATTAAGATTTAAATCATCGACCAAAAGCAAACTCAGAGCTGCACAGCTCCCACACTTTACGCGCCCAAATTTTGCTGAGACAAAAAAGGTTGGGCATTTAGTTATATTACCTGCTTGCATATTCTATTTCCACGCATCTTATCGAAATTGGGGGTGCCAAAAGCAACTGTGTAGAAAAAATCTCGCCACAGTAACTGCAGAAGTTGATGAGCCAGTCAGATGAGGGGAGTAAAATTTGAAGAAGCATCTGTAAGCTGACCTGTCCAAGAAGGGAAACTGGTGGAGACGTGTGCCTCTTAACATTTTTCTGAACTTCCTGAATGCACTGGTAGAAGTACCTGGGTGAAAGACAACCGAACTTCCAACAAAATTGCAAGAGGAGGGTAATAGATTAGAATACTTGGGACAAATGACCGAACATCAATCCAGTGCTTTGTACTTACTTTCAAGTACGGTGACAAAACAGTTGTAGCTGGTTTTAGAAATGCAGATGGATCCCCCTTGGGTTTCTCAAAGTTTGCTACCCAGTCCTAAGAAACATGCGTTGTTCAATGATCAAATGGAAATGTACCAGAAAGAAAAACTTAATCAGAGACAGCTGGAACTACTAGTATAATAGTGCAACAAACACAAAATAGGATGAACCATGTATTCATAGTGTTCGAGTTAGAAAGGGACACATTACAACGTACGGAGAACAAACGTTTTCCTGGTACTGCTTTTCAACGTAATCAATCAATATGCCAGATAAAGCAAGACAAAGACAGGTGAGGGGAGACATTGTCAACACAGGAATATTGGAAAATATTTTTCCATTCATGTGCAAGGTAGCCAAATAAATAAAAGAAGCTAGCCATCCTATGTATTTGAGAGTTGAGACAATGGTAATGCCAGCCAACCTTGTCAGCAATTGATTCACTCAGTCGCCTCAAAGCTTCTGATTCACCACCTCTAATAGGAGTCCTTTCATCCTGCTGAATAGTATTTCTTAGAAGATGTTCATCTGTGAAGGCCTCTTAAGAAGTTCATAACGTCCTACCTCTTCACTTTCCTCGTAACCAAGGTCATTTAATGATGGAACTTCAGAGATGGTGCAACTCCCAAGATTTCCAGGAGGAGGAAGACAAGAAAGCGAAGTTGAAAGGCAAGATGAACTCCAGGAGGGTTGACCAGCAACTTTGATAAACGATTGATAGCTTAAAGGTGGTGTCCCCCCATTCTTTGATTTCAAATTGAGCAGATGGACCAAGAGACAGTGAAATGAAATCAGAAAATATTTTAACAAAAATCTCTTGAAAAATGTGGTATCAACAAGTATGTTCAGCAGGAATGCACAAGACAAATACATATAGGAAGGAAATTATCCGGTTAAATACTCTCAGGTGAAAAGGAGGAAAAGAATTAGCTTGTCTAAAGTTGTATCAACTTTATCAGTGACTTAATTACCTTCTGGATGATCTCTGCAGGATTGAAGAGTGTATGACTCACTGGAGAAAATATCTCTATACCAACTAAAGAAGCATAGCTCTGTCAAAGGAAATGTTATACATCTATTACCATATTCGCACTGCAAGCATTAAAACATGCTGAAGATTTCAATGAATCAAGAGCTATAAGCAGCAGAGGTGTCCCGACCATTCTTCATCCAGGGAAGAATTCTCACCTTGATCTTATCATCTAAAGCTTGATAATATGGTTCTGTATCAAATTCAAAGCATAGCTTGTTTATGTTCCACTTGAACCTCCAAAGAAACAGAACCATCATCAGAAATTACAGAATCATCACATAACTATACTAAAGACAAAATTTTAAGCTCTTTTTGACTACCCATTTCTAAGGGCCTCAAAACTCGTCCTGGTACCCAGTTTTAGGCCTACATTATACTTCAGTAAACATTCAAGTCCCGGGGAAAAAAAAAAACCATTGTCGGTGCCACAGGTACTAACCACAATTCTGAATTGATAATGCCAATATTAATTCATAAGTAGCAAAAGCAGACGACTTGACATTTGAGAAGTTAACCCCAAAAGAAAAAAAATGATTACCTCCTTCAAGCAATGAATCACTATTTCACTTGGTTCACCCTTGAGCACCAATAATCGCGAACCGAGATTCTTTAAACTTTTATCCAGATCAGTGAGGCTTTCCAGTAGGAAACGAATCCGGTTCAGACCAGCACGAGCTGAACCCGGGGAGAATGCTGTTGGGTCGGGCTCCATATAGCGCGGGTCGATCACGAAAACCGGGTATACATGCTTGGAATCTTTAGCAGCGTACTCGAGAGCTGGATTGTCGTGGATCCGAAGACCCTTTCGGAACCACATAAGAGAGTTTGACCCGGGATCCATTTTAGCCATGGGCAGGCCCGAGGAAGAGAGAGAGCGGAAATGATGAGATGATAATTTCATCGGAAGTTATGAGTGGTTTTAAACGGCTTACGTGTTTCCCGCCTAAAATGGGAGAGTGGGTGTGGCTAATGTGCGCCACAATGACGTGGCTAGTTCTTGTGGCACACATTAGCCCCACCTACTCTTCCATTGTTGTTTACGTGTACAGTGCGCCGCTGGCGTACGTTGTCGAAAACAGCAGGATTGGTTGACAAGGTGCCACGTCAAAAACTCAATGAGCTTACTGGGCTAGAGGGGGTTCAATGCTTGGGTAAGCCGCATGCCTAGCAACACATTTGGGCCTCATTAATTTATGGCTCCGTCAATATGGGCTTGAAATGCTAATTCGGGCATTGAAACTGTTTTGACTCGTTCAAAAGAACCAAAGCTTTACTAAAATTTTATTTAGGATGCGTTTGTTTCCAAGGAAAAATATAGGAAAGTTAGTTATTTTTTATTTCATGTATATTTGGTAAGCACTAAGCAGGAGGATAGTTGAAGCATTTTCTTACATTTTGCATCCTATAAAATTTGCAGGATTTCAAAGGAAAATGGGTTAAGTTAGACACAAAATTTTAACAACTTCCACTAACTATCACTAACTTCCCATTTTCCCTCAAAATTTTTCTTGCTAACCAAATATAAACCACAAAACAATTTTCATTTTCTTTTACTTCACTTTCTTAATTTGCTTCTAGTCAAATAGAGGCTAGATATTTTATAAGGGATCTAGTGTTAGCACGACCAAACAAGGATATTAACAATTGGAATGGTGAGGTATTAGGTTCGATTTCAATGACTTGGAGTACTTTTTTATTCATTTATAAAGATTAGAGTCTCCTTAAACCTAAAAATTTCAGCATGCACTTCTTCTTTTGAAAAAAAAAAATTTGCTCTCTAGAAGTCAATGAAGCGTAATGGTGATCACAATGAGCTAGAATATGCAAGTGATTCCAAAGTTATCTTCTTGTACCCCTACACGTACACGTACACGTACCTAGAATAATTTACACAAACAAATAAAAGTTCACCCATAATTCCCAAAAAAAAAAAAAAAATGGGTTCAAGGGTGAATGTAGTGTTTAGAGGCATAACCAAAATTGTAAAAAAGATCATATAATTCCTGTATAACATTTACGCATTCATGGTCGTAACTACAAGTGAGAATACTAACTAGCTGGCTAGCTATCTAGGCTTATATGACAGTAAGTCTTTGAGATCCTACCGGCTACAATTTTTGGAACATAATGGGTGCACCGTACTGTGGATATAGAAGCATCTGAACAGTGGGTGCATGCTGGTAAGTTGGCGATAGATCAAAAGAGAAGCGTTGTAAAATCATAGCAATGGCTAATTTCGCTTGCAATATGGCTAGATTCTGGCCAATGCATCTACGGGAGCCTAATCCGAAAGGCAAGAAAGCCATTGAATGTCTGGCTGCATGTCCTACCCCTCCTGCAAATCTGGCGGGGTTAAACTCATTTGCATCGTTGCCCCACAACTCTGGATCATGATGAACGGCCACGATTGGTATGAGGAGCTCTGTGCCCTGTGGGATCCTTAGGTCTCCCAATTCTACATCCACCTTGGCCCTCCTGATTGCTGCCACTGCTGGTGGATATAATCTCAGAGATTCATTCAGTATCATGCCCAGCTGCGGATAATTAATTAATTAAGGTGAATAAAATTGTAATAGCAACGAAATTAAAGAAGAAATAATGAACATGCGCTTGCATAAACATATCCTTGAGACTTGAGAGATAGGGTCAAATTGACTGCAAAGTACCATAATGTTATGTTAAGATTAGTTTTACTGGAGTTTGTTTAATTTAACCAAAACTAACTGAAGAGTCGTGCATAGCCAAGTTCTTATGAACGATGAACCAAAACTTGGACAATCTAGATTTTCACTGATCTCATTCTCTAAAACTTGTGTTTCAATGGTTAAAAAGCGTGACAGGATGAAGGAAAACTAACATTAAGGGATGGAAGATATTTTGTTAACGTTAGGTTGTGGATCAGTATAACCTCCAAATTAAAGAGGCAAGATTTTGGGCTCCCCTTGGGAAGTACAGTGTCGGGTTGCATTTCTGTTTTCCGGAGAAGAAGACGGAAAGCAGCTAATAATGCCCGGAAAGTTGCTGAAAACACCCAAAGTTTTTCGATTCTCTTCTAAAGCCCCAAAAGTTGGACACTCTAATTTTAGTTCAAGGACAAACTAGTAGTAATATAAATCTAGTCATCAGGCACCAAAAAAACATCCCAACACCTCATCCAAGCCGAGGCCTTTTTGGCTTGAGGACAAATCTGCCGCCTGGCTTCCTCCTTCATAAGACGCACACAAGGAAGTTAACTACCGGATGAATATTATGTTCTACCCAAAGAGAAAGAGAAAAGGTACACCTGTTTTTTTATGTTTATTTAATGCTTCAATATGAATTGATTAGTTTACCGATCAAACTAT
This sequence comes from Coffea arabica, assembly GCF_036785885.1. Lineage (NCBI taxonomy): Eukaryota > Viridiplantae > Streptophyta > Magnoliopsida > Gentianales > Rubiaceae > Coffea > Coffea arabica. The sequence goes on along the minus strand of NC_092317.1, from coordinate 3,025,452 downwards.
ACCAGGACCGTCTTTAAGACTTGACTTAACTAATAGGATATGATTAGCTAGTTAAATATGAGATCACCGATTCGACTCCCGAACAAATTCTTCTTTACATTTACGATTCTATTATTATCGTAATATCTCTTTGCATGAAAAAATATCACTTTTTTTTTTTTTTTGGGAAAAACTAACACTAACTGACTGAGACTTCTCCCAGCCAGTGTCCATTCAGCAAAAAAATCATTGGGAAAGATATATAGTATAAAATTTAGGGTTTAGCTTACCGTCCTAAGCGTAGCAACATCGTCTTCAGTATGTGTATCACGTGCTCCGCACACCCTCAAGACCTCCTCACGTGCCAGTTCCTGCCACTTAGGATGCATAGCTAATAAAATGGTCGTCCACGTCAGCAAGTTTGATGTGGTGTGCTTTCCGGCGAAGAAAACTGTCTTGCATTCCTCAACAATGTCATGAACTGTGATGGACGACGAGGACATTAATGACGGTGTATTTGAATTCGAAGTTGAATTATTTGGGACTTTTTTTGTTGTTTCCTTCAAACTGGCCTTGATCATGAGTTCCAGCAAATCATTTGGACATTCCTCTGACAACCCCTTGGCAATCGCATTTTTTCTCCTCTTGTCGATGAGTTTCATCAAGGATTTTCTAATTTCTTTGTCCAGTCTCCAAGAAATTCTGTTCTTTTTGGTGGGCAAAAACCTGTGGCAGCAATCATAAACAAATCAGTTCAAATTCGCAAGATTCTGAAGTTAAACCGTGTTTGGACAAGGGCGACAACTGCATGACCTATATATATAGTACTGTATATCATATTACTAGCTATATATATATATATGCAGCAAAATGTTTAATTAATCAAATTACCTATAACCTGGAATGAACACTTTTTGATATGCTTCAGTGGCATAAACCATTTGCTGAGCTTGAAGTTGGTAAATGGCCCTTCCATCTTCATAGCTACTTCCAAATGCTGTGCGAGTGATGACATCTTCTGCCAAGTTTTGGAACCATTCTGAGACTTCAATTTCCACCTTGCCGTCATTTGACGACATTTTGGACCATTGTTTCAGCATCTTCCCCATGCTATTCGCCATCATGGGCATCATCAGCTACACATACCAAAGCAAGAGAAAATGGACACATTCAATGGGATGTTGATCAATGCATCTTAACCAAAAGGCAGCTTACAACTTTAACTAATTAAAACTGTTAAAAATTCGTAAAAAAAAAAATTTTATATACCTTGAGATTTTTTATGTGGAAGGCTGGTGTAATGATCTTTCTATGATGAGCCCATTTTTCTCCTTTGAGACTTAATAGACCATCACCTTCAAGCTTCTTAACAAGGGGAGGTGGTTCATTTTTCTCAAAGTATTCTGACTTTGTAACAAAAATGTCTCTAATAAGGACAGGGTCAGCTATGGTGAGACGAGGTGTATGTCCGAACCATACAAGAAAGCTTGCGCCTGCAATATTGAGAGAGCCAGCTTATTTTAAACCCTTCAAAGTTTTGATAGAAAAAGGGAAGGAGAAAAGAAAAGAAACGGACAAATTCTGCTAGCTGTGGAACTGGTGTAACGGGCATTTTATGGACAAGGGAAATTAGGCACATTAGTGGAACGTTTTCTGGAATTTAAACGCCTTGATGAAATATATTCTGGCACTTAATAAAACATATTCTGCCTTCCGTAGTTTAGAAGACGCATGTACTTTCGAAGACAGCACTTCAAGGGTTAAATTTCTTGTAACTGCTAAAATTACTAGATGAACAGTTTGAGAATTCAACTGAAACCAAACGAAGAACAAGAAGAAGCCAAAAGAAAAACAACAGTTTGAAACTTTTAGATGCTTGTTTCTAACTTTGCATCTACAAAGGAAAAAATGAATGAAGCGCGCGTTATGATTTCATGTCAAGTAGACACCACCTCTTGGACGAGTACAAAAAGATGTGGCCCTGAGAAAACACTAGGAAAATGATGGCCTTGAATCATACTCCCGTAGACAAGATGTCAAAAACTTTTAGGAAAACCATTTGTCTCAAGAAGACAAAATCATTAGTACTTGTACGTTCAGAAGCCAAACCAATATTCTATTAGTTGAAAACCAAAGATGGATAGAATTAAACGAAGAGAGTCTGAAAATCATGGCTTGACTCATCCGCAGTAACCTCAAATGGAAAGAAAAATATGACGGGAAACGAGTCTCGAGTACCATAGATTTTCTTCCAATGATGATAGAAAGACAGAACCCTGGGGAGTATGTTGTGAGAAAGAGGCATTTCTTGGGAGGAAGCCCTGGACATCAAACTTGCAAGCTCCTGGAGGTTTCCAAGAAAGAAATGATACTTTGGGCCTTTAATTCCTTGCTGTAAAAACTGATACTCAACTCTTCTTGGCAGCCACCAGTAGTGAACCAAAACCTTGCAAACACATACTGCTAGAAAATATGAGATAAGCAGAAGCCAAAACCAGTGGAAGGTTTCTGCCATGGTTATAACGAGAATTTCCTTTTGCAGATTAAGTAGTAGTACGTAGTTGGTTTCCTGAATTCTACTCTCTGCAAATATTTGAGAGTTCGAAACCAAAAGAGAGAGACAGAGAGAGAAAGAGATCAAAGGGAGGCCTGTGTATTATATAGTAATAAGTTATGGAGGAGGGATTAATTGCCGGAAAGTTTGCTTAACTAAGCGAGGCAAGCCAGGGAATGCGGAAAAGCCGCTATATATGAGTCATAGCTCTATAGTCAACTAATGGAGGTGTCAAGACTGGGACAATCCTAGCCCCTGGGGTCTGGACCTTGTACAAACATCTCAAATACATACAATTAAAGAAAAATGAGCACCTTTTGAAGTAGGGGGGTAAAAAGATAAAAGAAACAAGGCATATATAGCAGTTTATGATTTATTTATTGCTAAATTTGTCTTCATACTCCCCCCCCCCCAACACACACACAGACAAAAAAAAAAAGAATTTCCTAAAATTTTAGATTATAGGTCCAAATCTCATAATAGAATTCTATTTTCAACGAACTTATTAGTTTCTAGTGTGTTTTCTTTGATTTTGAATTCTAATTTCAAGTTCATGTATACATGATGTATGAACACGTCCTTTGAATTCAAAGAGGCAGAAAGAATTTAGGTCTCAAAAGTCAAAAGTTGACTCCAAAATTTATTTCCTGTGCACCTGTTGAAGGATGGTAAGCGGTCAATGTCCTACTATGTCATAAGCACAGGAAAATTTTGTGCACCGACTAGCTTGGATGCTGATAAGATCTCCATCAACGACAGGTAATTAATTAACAACCAGCAGTAGGTTCTGATGTACAGTGATCAACCGCGCATGCCATGCCATGCAATTTCTTGTGGGGCTTTTGCTTATTTGCTATATATGCCGAAGTAAAACAATGTATGAGAAGCATGTATAGCCTTGGTAACATGTAGTCGATTGGTGCACTGGAAAGTTTGTCTTGACTGAGAAAATGGAAGTTACTATGGCGTATCGATCCAGCTCATTATACCCACCTAAGTGCTTGCTTTCAATCACTTTCGTTGAGTGTCAAAGATGAATAATGACTTGAAACCTAACTAGCCCCCACCAATTCAGATGATAATTTATTTGTATGATACAAATACATTGAACTGCGCCATCTAGATTTCCAAAAATTTCCAGCAGTCTGATATCACGTTGATGAAGATGCAGGACCATATTTCATTTGCAGGAAGAAAAGCAGGAGTCATATGCACTTCCTTACTAAGAGGAACCTGCTTAGGTAGGATTAACGGATGTGAAGGCACTGAAAAAGGGTGCCCTTCAAAAGAAGGGAGGCCCCCCTGTGGAGACGAGAGAAAATGGTACACATGCAATTTTGGTGAAGGCCCCTACCCAAAAAATTTGAGTAGAAAGAAGATGCAAATTGTCAAAGCTCCTGAATTAGCAAAATCGATCACTTGTTATTGAGATTTGGTAAATCGATCAGCACCTATATTTTGCACTCTATCACCAACTTCAATTCACACTTTATGGATAGACCATCTCAAACAATTACATGATCATCTAAATCCGGCCGGGTGGGAACTTAATTTAGAAATTCACAATTATGCTCCATAGATAAATAGATAGATACGTCACGGTCGGGATGACATACGATAGTGGTTCCCAGTACCAGCTTCTTCCCTTGATTCAGAAGATACGGTATTGGTTTTCTGTTGTGTAGGAGAGGGCAGTCTGCAGGGGTTTTGGAAGGTTGCTATTGAATTTGTGTAGAAGAGGGCACATGGGAACAGGGCTGTCTATTCTATTACTTTCTTCCTGCACTCTTAGCCGGGGCATATGCCTTGGTTGTCCCAAAGCATAGGTGACCCACCCTAGGACTCTTCCCTTAATCCTGTCCCAATACAACCAAGGCATGATGGGGCCCTTATGCTCCTCGATGGTCCTCTCTAATTCCATCGAAAGATCAGCTTCAATTTTGTATTGGCTACGAGCCAGTGAGGAATGGATGCCCTCTTAGTCATTGGTGCGTTATATATAAATTCCCACCAAGTAATTAAAAGATACATGAAATAAAGAAAGCATGAAAAGTTCAGCCACGTTTATATGTTTGAGCTTTTGTTGATCTCCACAACTTCACCGTCCAACAACTACAAGAGCAAAATGTACCACAGAGCTGGTCATAATTCTAATTGATCGGCCTAAAAACATCAGGGCCTAACAAAGAGACCCCTGTGCTAAGTTCAGCTGACCTTGTCAGGTGATCCATTAATCAGAAGCCAGATGTTCGACTCTGCACATTCCATAATCAGGAAAACCAATCATGTTTTTGTTTATTATTCCGAAAGATTGGCATGTAATCAACCACATCCGTCTTAACTGTCCACCAAAGGGACGCTTCACAAGTGATTGTCTGTTTGCATGTGCTTTGGAATTAGGAGCTTTGAAAGCATGATGGATATTGCTTGCATATGTATTCCACTTGGCAGCTGGAGCTGGGGTGGCATGATTTATTGCAGTTTTAGCAAGTTTATGGTTGTAAAGACTAAGCGTTCAACAATCAACTAATTGATTACGGATTTGGTTTAGGAGGGTCTCAAGCATTAATTTTTTTTTCTCTTTTTTTTTGTATAAAAATAAAGGTAGGTATCATAGAAAAATGTAAATGTGAGGTGTGCAATAAACATAAACGTGTAATTAAGATGTATGCTTTTTGTTTATATAGTAATTAAGTTATGTGTAATTAAGATGTGTGCTCAATCAAGAAAGTAAGAAAAATTCACTCAAAGAGGACCATACTAATATGTAGTATGCACGAACGTATATAATACAAATGGCAACACCAATTATCTTAGACGCCAGAGTCACAAAGGAAACAACGTAATATTGAATATTCGGTCATCAGGAATCCCGGCTTGGGGGATTTGCTAAGATTTTACCAAACAAACGAACAATAACATTTTTGGCATGAGTTGGAATGAAGTTGACATATTTTTAACGTAGAATGAGGGGCGACAAAACACAAAAATGTACGAATGCTAGCCAAGGGATATATAAGCGGAAAGAATTCAAAGCCGATTGAGATCAAGAACCCGAAGCCACCATCATAAACATGTTGAAAACTGATATATAGTAAAAGGCTGCTTCAGATGCGCTACAGGAGATCAAGGAAATTTCTCGATGCCCTCGAGGAAATCCCACCCAAGATTTTGATTGTTTAACGTGTTTCTCAAATGTTTGACATTTTCAACTTATGAATTGGTTTTCTGTCTCTCATCTTCGAATAGTTCCCAGCTGGATCATAAAAGTCATATGGTAGTTTTGTAGTTGACACCCCAGAAACTTAATACTCCTATCATTATTATTATTATTGTTACCGAATGATGCATGCTGGACAACATCAAACACTTTTGATCCCAAATAACGGATCAAAGAAAAGCTGCTAAAAGAGTTGTTTTCTTTTTTTCTTGTTACATGTTGTCTATATATATATATATAGCACTTCAAAGAATTCAAGAAACAAATCCTTTAATTTATAATACATTTCTTTTCTTGTCTTGGGATTGAACAGCTCTTTTCTTTTTAATTAGGTCGGTTTAATTTTCGGCTTTTTGGGGTTTGTGGTTTGGTGGCGATGGAAAACAAGATGACAACAGCGTGTCACGCCCACCAAATTTTCTCACCTCAGGCTGCGCGGTGGGAGGACGCAGTCAACCGCAAAAACTGTGTCGTTTACTCCTAAAGGTTCCACTTCTTCCACCTTTTTTTATCTAGTAACACTTTCTTCTTCAGTAATTGCCCATCCCACAATATATTGTAAAAAAAAAAAAAATAATTTAGGAGTATTTATCAGCCCAACACCTGCTTGTGATATTACAAGACACGTGTAAAAGAATAGTCGCCAAATCACAAAAAAAAAAAAAAAAAAAAGCCAATTTAATGTGACATAAAACGTACAAGTTGCACCTGAAAGTGGGATAATCCAATGTCAGAAAAGTAGACTAGTGATTCCATGACCATAATAATAATCCCTAATTGTTTTAATTACCTGCGATTCCTACAAATTTGTCGAAAGGTTCTGATTAATGCGGCGCCCTACCCCTACCAAAGCGTGATTCCATGATGACCTTCATCTTACTTAATTAGTTCGTGTAATTAATTTGCTAATTGCTATTCTTCAATGTGACCCACGTCTTTTTCTTTTTTCTAGAATGAATACTACTGTTACGTGTGAGCCACACTATACATGGTGTAAACGAGGAGACCTTTTCCGGATCTAATTTTACATACATGTGTACACTAATAGAGGCACGAATACATGCCGCTTAATTTTGATTTAAATTTGAATTCTAATTTTTACACATGTATCGTACATCTATATCCATTAATATATACGTAATCAGTGTATACAAGATTAATTCTAATTTAATCAGTTATTGTATAATTAAAGTACAGATGTTAGTGCACCGGTCTTTGTTTCTTTTGGACTCCCGAAGACGATAAGATGACAATGATAAAATTGCTCCAACTTTAGAATCTATGGCACGAGAAGAAAAGTATTTTATCGAAATTATGTGTTACCACATTATATTACCCTATTTCAATTAGTGGGAGTAATTCTGGGATGCCTTGTCCATATTCCAACGCCAAGACAAATTAGACGTTTCCCCACAGCCAATAATCATGTGCATCTCCGTGGTAGTTGTTCTGATAAATGTGTCTAAAATGGCTTCAAGAGGATATCCTTGAATGAACTAGAAAAAGATTAGAAACATACAACAAAAAGAAATTTTTTTTTAATCGAAGTGGACCTATTAATTATATCTCCCTACAAATTATACGAACTCGCTGTATCCATCATGTATCCTACAGTTGACATCTACTCTTGCTTTTGGACTTATGGATCAGTCCGTCCTCAAAAAATCAGTGCCCCACATCCCTGGCATACCTATTTTCAGCAAAGACAATTCGATTAGAAATGACGGGATCACGCTTTGCTTTCAATCATCATTTTGTTTGATTTCTTCTGTGTGGAGGGAAGAACCGGTGCCAAGTACTGTCTTTGTTTGTCAATGAAGCAGATATTTCTTGCCTTCATGTTTTCTCTAAAAGAATGCAAGTTAGTGTATCATGCATGTTCGTTTGCATTATACATTGAGATGACATGAATGTGTGAAGTACTCTCTCCAAACACATGTTGCCATTTTTATGATTGATTTCCTTTTTCTTCTTTGCTTTCCTCTTTCGACATTCTTTGATGTCATTATGTTCACATCTGCTTGAGACGAGGATTTGGCACCAAAAAACCAATGTTTTGAAAATTGGATCGGACCTGTCGGTTCGACCAGTTGAATCGCGAACCGATCATGTCTCCGGTTCGGTTCAATTACAAAGCCAAAGAATTAATTGAATCGGTCAAATTCGGTCAAGAACAGGTTGAACCCGTAAAAATCAATAAAAGTCGGAGGTTCAATCGGTTTTTATTAAGTATTTATTTTCTAAAATAAATATTTTAGTTTTATTCAAAATTTTTAATACTAAAATGAATAAAAAATTATTAAACCTTTGAACCGGAGTTGAATCGGTCGAACCGTGAACCGAAAGGTTTTTCGGTTTACTCTCCGGTCCGGGTTTAAAAACATTGCCAAAAACATGTTCCAAAATTCAACAGTTGTGATTTGCGTCTAAACAAAATCAGTAAATTAAGCCAGAAACTTGACAGTTAGCATAGGAAGTGAAGTACTCCAATTAAAATCCACCATTCACAAAGAAACTACTATACACCGTTAAGACTTGAGAATGCTTGCATAACTACAATCCTGTAGGCCCTAAATCCAACTTCTATGATATTGCCTGTAGTTATAGCTATTGGTTTAAGGTACTAAAAATCTCAGCTAATCTCATAAAATTAATGCAGTTATGTCTAGCTAATGAACTAGTAACAAAGATACTATGATGACAGGGACGCTTTTGCCTTTGGATAAAGCTAGGTCATCAGTAGTCTCAAGATGTATGTAGTCCAGAAATCTAAAAGTGGGAACGGGGTTAGGTTTGTCTGCAAGCACCGGCCATGGGTAACAGCTTTACAATCATGCTGTCACAGGTTATCCATAACATTTTTGCCATCGTAATTCTTGGGGGGGCTTCTTTTAAGTTTTAACACCTTTTTAAAAGTTTAAAAGAATGAAATCACGGCTATTTTATCACCAACTACAAGAACTTTTTACCAATTTCCAAGCAGAGTTAACAAATCCAAGCACTTGCTGCACAAATGTTTTGTCTCTTTTAAACCATCCTGGATTAGATAACTTATGTCTCTCCATTGAAGACCATGCACAAAGTACAAATGGTTCAGCAAAAAAGGGAAATCCCGTTGCCAGTTGCATAAAATAATGGCAGCTGATCTTTGCTATATTCAATCAAGAACCTAATCATCGATAATTTAAATATCTAACAACTTTATCTTTGTCTAATGTAAATCGAGGTTTTGGTTCATCGCATGCGTAGAGTAGTCTCCTTTTCCAGCCCATGTTTTTGTAGCTCCCATGCCATATGTGTGCTCAACAATCCAATTCTTTTGGACTAAGGTAACGGATGGGATTGAGTCTTTTTTTTTTTTTCTTCCATCTATGACCATGAGTATGTGTGAGCATTTTCCAAACATAATAATGATTCCACCTTGATATAAGTTTTCTTGGTATTTATTTGTGTTGCGTTGGCTTTGGCCAACTTGCATGAGTTGACATTCTAATCTCCATACCACTGAAAGTGCCAAGTCTTTTTTATCCGGAATATTGGTGTCTCATGGCTTTTAGGATGGTTTGGTGGTTTGTAGGTTGGTTATGCTGAGCCTAAGTTGATATCCCCTAGCTATGTAATGAGTTGTTTTTTGATGGACGGTCGAGAAGTGCTTCTCATGTGGTTTGTACAGAATTATTGAGGAAAAAGTAAAAGGTGTATGTCAACTTCTCATGCTAACATCCAACTTTATACCGTGTCGTTTTTCAGCCATTATTACACCCCTAGAGTAAACGAAAATGGAGGGTTTTTTTAGCCTTTGGACGTTTTCTCAAACTTATCTCTGCTATCTTTGAGAAAATGACAATTTCCCAGGAGGTCTATACTGTGGAACGACAGTGATTCGATCCAAAACTATATTCCATACATAAATCATAATGCTATTATATATATATTAGGGACCTACTTGAACAATTAATGCCAACAAGGATCTTGTTTTGATGGGCCTTGTTTTGCAAATCTTTAGCCCATTGAGCGCCATCCTGCATTAACAGCAACTTGGGCTTACCTAAGCTTCAGAACATATACCAGAACCGAGACGTAATGTTGATACAAAGCCTAAACCCAGTACAACTTCACTAAAATATTCAAAATTGCGAGGGATGTCTGAGACTTGAGTTAACTATTCTCTGCTTTTAATTCTGTATGATCACTTACTGCTGCTGTGCAACCATGTCAAAACGAACTTCAGGTGGTACAAGAGCAGGCTGCTCTGCAAAGTTAAGGTTAGGGTCCCTGTAGAATAAAACAATTTGACAGCTGCCGTAAAAAATTTTAAAGGTAGGAACAAGAGCCATATACAGTAAAGTTACAGGAGATGCTTCTGTAATCAGTACCCAGCAAGTTTCCGAAGAAGATAGAGAAACGGCTTCTCGTAGTTGTAGTAGTACTGAATATTCTTCTTTCTATGGAATGTGACCTGCTTTGCTTCTACCTGCCTATTCTTGACATCCACTTTATTCCCACACAAAACAGTTGGTATATTTTCGCACACCCTGTAATTGACAGGAGAATGTTGGCCGAAAAATAATGGACTGCAGAAATAAGTTGAAGTGTATAGTAATATGAAACATGGTTCACCTCACGATGCCATGTTGCCACATTCTTGAAGGTCAAACGTGCTGTAACATCAAACATTATGATTGCACACTGCCCATGAATGCTGCAAAGTTGCGTTACAAAGGGTTAAATAAATGCTTGGCATACTTCAGGGTAAAGTAATACTACTGATTCAAGCTTGCGACCAACAAAGCCGTTGTTATAGGCTAACTGTGGCTTGACTGCTTGAGTTGTCGTCCCTCTTGCCTCCTTCTCTTAGCTACTAAAAGCACTGAGCTGAGCTATTCGGTGTGTATCAAGTTCACATCACTTAATTTTTATCTTTAGTCAAATTAGATACCATTAGTAGCCAGACTACATCCTTGGAAAAGGTTGTCAAAAGAGAGGATGATAATAAAAATCAAGATCAGGTGCAACTGAAAGACAAATCCTGGACTTGGGGAAGGGCTAATAAGAAAGGGAGCAGGGTGAGGTCAAGATCCTGGCAGGAAAAAGTTCTGGAGTCAAGTCGACAAATAAATTACTGCAACTCGTGAATTAGTTAGCACAGCAGCAGGGGAAGAAAGACGCATTGATAATTCAGAACTTTGAACTTCCAGGAGTTCAAATAATTGCTATAGTAAAGTCACTTGTCACTGAAAGCAAATTATGCATTTTTCAAATGTTCAAGATATGGCTAACCAGAGGAGAAAGGAAAACTTTACAAAGAAAAGTTGATGATTTGAAGAATCTGGCCCTAGGAACAATAACCTGATGAAGCATATTATCATCATAAACGAAGATGGACATTACAAACTTTACATTTCAGATGTTCTATAGACATGATAAACCAAAACTTTGATGTCCTAGAAAATAAGGCGTGCTTCACAAGAAAAAATTTCATCAGTAAACTTTCTTTATTTGAAAGAATCAAGAGAAAAGATAATGCCAGATTATCACAAAGCATGTCAAAGTATTCTTGAAAAACAACCAAGTTATTCTTTTTTCTTTGGCTGTCTTCTTCCTTCCTTGAAAATCCATCTCAACTAAGTACTCAGTTGACCAAATTTAATTCTTTAAGGATTAGGTAACTAAAATTCAGCTAATGAGAGAGAATTGCACCAAATCTTCCCTCACATATTGTTGATATGAAAATTTAGTCCCTTAAAATGAAAATGATCAGTTTTAATCTCTAACAAACAAAAAATGATTACCTTTGATCCCTTTACACTTTTCCAAGCGGATTTTAGCCGAAACTTACAGTGCTCACATGACGTGTCCAATTTTTAATGGGTAAAAATGACAAATCAAATTGATCAGAAATTTGAGGGACTAATGGTGCAAACCTTTAGTTAAATATTAATCTAAATACAAAAAATATTCCACCATTACCTGCAAATCTCCAATTCGTCTCAACCCAAAATGAACCCTAATTGCAAACTCCTCTTAGTTGATTGTAATTCATTCGAAGGAAATTGGTGATTGAAGACAAGAAAATAACAAGCAAATGTACAATAAAAGATAAATGCAAAAAAAAAAAAAAAAAAAGAAAGGTAATCCATAGATGGTACGTGAAGCAGGCAAGCATAGTAAAGCATATTCCTTGGAGTTTGGAGACATCGGAAGTTTCTAATTGTCTAATTTTCTTCCTACAAGCCTAACACAGTAACCTGCCAGAAGCTTCTTGAACCATACTCTGCCCTATTTCTGATTTCCCCTAATCCTCTTCTTAAGCTCTTCGCTCATGTTATCCTTTTTTTTTTTCCATATTTCGCATCCTAATCACATACAATTTATAGCCAGTTGGACATTTCGTTCAGGCATTTTACGAACACTTGCAACGATGGGGCGACGATGGTGCTGTCACGGTCTATAGCGGTGGTGCAATTACTGAAGCCAAGAAGAACCCATTCTCCATTAAAGTCAGGATGGCCCTAATGCTGAAAAATGGAGAAATTGTGGAAATTGCATCCGTCGATCAAGCCAAGGTGGTCGAGTCATTCTGCACTTGTTGCATCATTGTCTCTGAACCCAACATATCTAGCATTTCAATCAGCAATTTCCTTCAGATGAATTTCAATTAGCTGTTGTGACTTTGCAATCAGGTTGTTTTGGGTTAAGATGAAGGAAAAGTCTAAGGTAACGATCGTTATGGTAACGAAACTGTTTTTACCTGATATAACAGGTAAAAACACTTTTAGTGACCATTTGATTACCTATTAGACTGGTCACTTAAATAAGATAGTACCTAAAAATTTGGTTAATCAGTTTTACATAAAAAATAGTAAGTTAACTCGATAAATTAATAACTTTTATGTCTCAAAAAGTAAATTGGAATAAATATGGAACTTACTTTTTTTTTTTGAGGTAAATTACTACTCTATATATGAAACTTACTTTTTGGAGAGTAAGTTTGGTTCAAGTAATAGTAAGTTTTTATATATTAATAGTAAATATTGTTGATAGAATAGTAAATTTGGTTAGTGGTCAAAACCTACTAGTTTGCGGTATAAATTTACTATTTTACTTAAAAAAACTTATATGAAACAAGTATTAGGAAGTTTATTTGAAATAATGTTAAGATTTTTTATTAATGATTGAAACTTAGTATTATAGTTAGTAATTACTCGTAATGTAAATGTATGATACACAATTGTACGTATCATTTTGTAATTGTTATATGTTTTAAGCATTTTAAATATACTACGAAAACTATATCTTTTGCGCATGACCTTATAAAATATGTAAGAATAATTTGTCATATTATAAATTTTGAATTATTTTTTAATTTGTGAAAGGTTAGAAAGTTTGGATGACAATAACAACAAATCTTTCGAATTATATATAGAATTGCACTCATCTATACATCCCAATTTCCATATATTAATACCTATGAATATAATAAAATGGTAAAGTTTTAATAAATTTATTTACTAGGTCACAAGTATAAAAGTTAAAGTTGTATTATAATAACAACATATCTTTTGAGTTGTATATAAAATAGCACTTACTTATACATCACAAATTTCATATATTAATGCCTATGAATTTAATAAAATTTTTAATAAAATGTTAAAATTTTAATAAATTTATTTTCTAGGTCACAAGTATAAAAATTAAAGTTGTATTAACGTAGCATAATCTTTGAAAATTATAGTAAAATTACCCATATATTAAGTTCTGTGACTTTCAAACGTACTTTGTATCATTTACATTATGGATTTGTATCCATATTTTTTCTATCAAACTCTTTTTTTATTGGCAAATGGTATGTAAATTATTATAAAATATCATTTTATAATAATCATCATTTTTTTATAGATGAATGTTATGTAAACTGTTAAAATTATCAATTCACAAATGACTAAATCTGACTACTTTATGGCATATATTAGTCTAATTGACTAAAAAATTACTGTAATCATGTGCACGTTGATTGTTGAATTGAAATTTCCTTTATTAGTAGTACAAGTTCTTCTAATCAAAGCAAAATAAAAATCAAATATCTTTTCTTTTTGTATGCAGTAGTTATGCTTAGTAGAAAATTGTTAAATCATTTTTACAATACATAATTTCTCCTAAAATTAGTAACATTTTCCATGACCTCTAACCTTGTCAATAATACTAACCACCGACATGTAGATAATCTTAAAAGCAAAGCCATCAATATGACAAAAAAAAATATTTTCATGCTGAACGAAAAAAATTGCAATTCTATGTAGAGTCAAAGAAATTCATTATGAATGAGAATGAATTGCAAAGTTATCACATTTCTAATTTCATATGCATCCAGAATTTCACGCAGCATGACTTTAGAGGAATTTTCCTTTTTCACACTAAGGAACCAATCTCAATCTCTATGTCTCTTTTTTTTTCTTTAAGCATTAAATGGGGTCAAAGTTGTTAGCAGTAAAATACTAAATAAATTTAATTCCATTTCAAACTCTACTTAATTGTATACTAATATTTTACACCACAATCAATTGAGCACCAATTTCCCTTTTTTTAAGTAGCTATTATTTATTTTATTACTTAGGTTAAATATTTACATATAAAATAAGGATTAATCTTTCCTACACTGACAGTGTATACACTATCAGTGTTGGATGATTGATAACTATGCAAAATTTGAATTTGAAATTCAACTTTTGCACACATGTCATGAATCTAACGATGATAGTGTATACACCGTCAGTGTAGGAAAGATTTACTCATAAAACAATAGCAATAGAATGCCAATCCTCAGATTAATGGAATTTCAATTATTGTTAATAAAACTAATTTTGAATTGATAAAAATTAGTCTACAGAATGAAAGTCAATGGCAACAATTGCTAAAATATAGCAATTTTTAATTATGGGAAAATAAACAACTAAGTTCCCAAAATATTTCACTTTTATTGTTTAAAAAATCTCAACTTGTTGACTAAATTCAAAACAATTCTATTGTCAAAAATATTTTTCCTCATGTTAACTTTAATGATTAGATGTGAGATACAAATATGGTAAAATATCCCTCATACGTATGTCATGGATATTTGAGACTTTTAGTAAAAAAACTCTTGTTGTTAAAATAACATTGTATCATAGTGTACTAATTATTTTAGGACCATTTTATATGTGAACTAAATTTAATTTAAATAATAAAATACATTATATATGCATGTGATTTTATTTATAATTGTTGGATCCCATTTTTATGAACAATCTCCCAAGGAAAAATTCTAGATCATACTGATTTTCTTATATTAATTGTTATACTAATTTTGTCATTTTTATTATTATATTATTTCTCATTTTGTTTTGGCTTTAACTCTTATTATTTCTTGTGTCCCAGATGTAAAATTTATTAAAACTTTATCATCTTATTATATTCATATGTGTTAAATTATAAAAATTGTGATATATAAACAAGTAATATTCTATATATAACTAGGAAGATTTGTTGTTATTGTTATCCAAACTTTCAAACTTTTCAAAAATTGAAAATGATTAAAAACTTATAATATGACAAAAGTTTTATTACATATTTTACGAGATTATGTGAAAAGTCAAACTATTTTTCATAATATTTTAAAATATATAAATAAATTTTTTTAAATTATACCTATAATCATGTATTATGCAGGTATATTACGTGTACTTACTAGCTAAGGTACTAAGAATTAATCATTAATAAAACATCTTATCGTTAATTCAAATAAATTTTCTAATACTAGTTTGAAATATGTTTTAAAGTAAAATAGTATACGTGTTCCATAAATCAGTAAGTTTTGATTATTAATCAAATTTACCATGTTATCAGTAAGAATTACTATTTATGTATAAAAACTTACTATTATTTGATTTAAACTTACTCTCTAAAAAGTAAGTTTGGGATATAAAGTAGTACTTTATTTATTTAAAAAATAAGTTTAATATTTATTCCAATTTACCTTTTGAAGTATGAAACTTACTAATTTATTACTATTAACTTACTATTTTAGATGAAAATTTTACTTTCTTATTTTTAAGTGTTATCCTATTTAGGTGGATAGGCCTATAAAGTAATCAAATGGTCGCTAAAAGTGCAACCACTTATTATATCAGGTAAAAAAACTGTTTCGTTACCATAACTGTCGTTACTAAAGCATTGTCCTAAGATGAATTGTTAGCAATGGTGGGTTAGTTATGTATTTTTTGATGAATGTTTAACTAAAGCTTTGCACTGTTAGTCCCCTCACATTTCTAGTCAAGGCGGTTTGTCATTCTTACCCTTTAAAATTGGGCACGTCATGTGGGTCCGGTAAATTCCGACCAAAATCCACTCAAAAAAATGAAAATTGACTAAAAGTGATCATTTAAAAATTGGGCACGTCAAAAGGTGTGGATGCCCGAATTTGCCACACATTGGGCTCCTCGACCCGTTTGCACCTATTTGAGAATATTATTATAGAGGGTGGTTAGTGCAATTCAATCTTCGAGGGGGCAAGATGAGAAAAGAAGAGTGTACTTTTCGAGGGGTTTATTGAAATTGAGTGTCATTGTAATTCCAATAGTGTTTGAATAACACAAATATCTCAAATAATATTTCGCTTTCATCATAAACACATTTTCCAACTCAACTTTTTATATTCCCAATTACCTTTTTATCTCACATACATCACATCACAAAAAGTGTTACAGTAATTATTCCAAATAATATTTCAAACCTTGCCTCCCATCAATGTCCCTCAATATGAGGTTTGTTCTAAATCCATACGGGTGTGTGGTGCACCCGTCTGGTCTGATGGTGGTTCAGTCCCCATCAGGTTCCCCCCGGCTCAGTTGGGCCACCCCATAGAGTAGGTTTCCCCTCCCCTTAGGAGTAGGAGTAGGTTAGGCTAGGCTAGGTTAGATGTGCCGTTAAGCTAAAAATAATAATAATAATAATAATATTTCAAATAATACTCTATCCAAATAAACCCGTGTGGAGCAAGAAGCAATTAAGCATCGCCATGTACGATAAGATGTCCCTTAACTAAAATCTGGAGTATGATATTATATTGACCAATGCTGTAATATAGCAACTTAAAAGCTCTCTTCTCTGTTTGAATTGTTTCTGTAGTAGTAGTAATAGTAATCTTAGGGAAAAAGGAAAAAAAATAAAAAATCACCCACCCCAGCACAATAACAAGACAATAGATTTCCTTCATAAGCTATTGATGATCACGATTCATGACTTTGCGAGAGAGTAAACTCGAGGATTTGTAAATTCTGACGCTTGAGAGTATATGTGGCTGAATCGCTTCACATACGTAGTTTACGAAGACTATACAACCGAACATCATCAATCACAGGACCGCATAATGTTCCAGTATTGTCACTCCTCATATGATAGTTACTGCTCAAAAACCTGACTCTTGTGCGCCTTGAAACTGCTCTAAATCGATGGGTGGCTCGGATGAACTGCCCCTTACCAGAGGACTGGTAGGGCACCTGAAGAGTGACCGTCCCAGCAGACGCCTCTATTAGCATAGATCCTTCACACCCATTCTTGGCATCGCCCACTGAGAAAACTAGATCGTACCACCAGCCTGGGATGGTCTTCACTATCTGGGCAATAGCGCTTTCCCTTCCTGCTATGAGTTCTACAGCTCGTTTTCCCTCTGGGACGCTGAAATGTTCTGAATCTACGTACTTTACGGCTTTGAGGGATTCGATTATCCAGCCGGGCAATGGTGAATGGTCGTCCTCGATGTTGGGAGGAATTAGAGCTCCCCATGCTGTGTTGGGGAAGATATATGGACCTTCTTCAAAATTTCCATTCTTCAACAGATTTCCTGCATTGCATCAATGAACCAAGATATGTGGGTTCATATTGAAGAGCAGGAGGCACATTGATAGAATAACATGGATTGAATACAGAATTTGAATTAGCAAAGGAATGGATGAGCTAGAATCTGGTAAGAAACTTCTTGTTGTGATCCAGTCATCATGGTTGTAATGATTTTCCTTCTAATGATTTGTGAGAAAGGCCGCAAGCGGCAGTTTGGTTGAAAGACAAACAAAAGTACTCAGTGAGTTCGACTCAGTAAAAGCTTGTTCGAGTTTAGTTCGCCACTAATTAAATTAAACTCAAACAAGTATTTTGGAATCAATTAAGTTTCAAGTTCGGCTGTCAATTAGCATAACATTTAAATTTATGACTAAAAAAACTCAAGTTACTCGAGTTTAGACTAAATAAAAGATTGTTTGAATTGATTCGATCGATAAACAAATCAAATTTAAATATAATTTCAAACTCGATAAAATTATTAAACAAGTGTGAACAATAAAGTGTTAGATTTGATTAGACATGTTTATCGTCCCCCTTAAACGTGCATATACCATAGAATTTATTGCTCTTTTTGTGGAGATATTAGGAAGTAACATCGATCCTGAGAAATGGGCCTTCAGAATTTATGGACTTCTTTAACGGATTGAGGGTCCGAACAATTACTGAGGTTCACCGGTTGCTACTAATGGATGTGATTCACTTCACACTTTTTTTTTAAGTTTTATGGTAAATAAGATGTCAATATAAATTAATTCACTTCAAATTTCTAAACTACATAGATAATTAGCCCCCAATAGTCACCTAAACCCACATTAGCAGATAGAGACATTGATTAGGTAATAGGAAAATCCCTGGTCCAATTATAATTTATAAACCCTCCCTAGTCATCTACCAAACTAAACAATTGGACCAGATGCAAGAGAGAGAGAGAGAGAGAGAGAGAGTGTGTGTGTGTGTGTGTGTGTGTTTGGTGGAGAGAAATGACCTCTTGTTTTTAGAGGCCTACGCAAAGCCTTGAGGGCAACAGAATCGATAAGAGGGCCACAAGCAGCGTCTTTTTCCCTTCCTGGGTTATGGATGGAAATCTCAATCACGTCGGAGTCAGCTAGGAATCCCCAGGAGTAAGAGTCCCATCCATCGCTGCTGTACATGGTTTGCATCGGAAGCATTCCCCAATCGTTGGGCTCTTTGTTGGGCGAAACCGATAGGTTCAATACTTCATCTTGTGCACAAGTTCGAGCAGCACTGAACGAGAGCGAGTAAAACAAATCCTTTTCAACCTTAACTTTGGTCTTAATTGAAGCTTCATCCCCCAGCCTCACCGCGTACCTGCCTTCGGGGACTACCAGGAGCATGTCTCCTTGCTTCTGACCGGATTCTATGTACTCAACGAAACCCCAGATTTCCCAATGTGGTATTGAGTGGGGATCTATCACTCTACTACCCTTCATCTGCCATGGTTTCGGGCCGTACTCAAAGTTGCCATTGGGCAAAAGTCCTGAAAATTCAAGTAACACCATGAGCAGAACACTTCCCATCAAAATTTTACCAAAAATTAAGTTTCACGTTGTACAGAATAATAGTACTTTACAATGTTAGATTCATGATAAACAATTCCTTGAAAACATTGATCATTTACGGTGAAGTCATGATCAAGAAATGGTTTCGGAAAGCATACCGTCTACAAATACTGACAAAGCAAGATGGAAGCTTGCGCAAAGTAGCACTAACAGTAGGCTTACTGTCTTCATGTTTAATGCGTGTGTGTGAGAGAGAGAGAGAGAGGTTTTGGATCAAAATCTGGGAGGCTGCAAGGGGCTATATGCATTTCAGCTTTCAAGAATGAACATACTTATAGAGTGAAAGACAGGTTTTTCCACCATTCAAAACTTTTGAAGGTTAAGATATCACCTGCACCATCCAAGAATCCAAATAAAAGCAACCCACATGTGCAGTTAGGCTTGAAGAGATAGATGATAACATGCAAATTTGTAAACCTGACAAACGACACTGTCTCTTAAAAAATTTTATATTCTTTTTACCTTTTCATTTTGGTGGTCATCTGAGATTCCTGGCTTGGTTATATTTAATTTTCCTGGCTTTGTTTTCTTTTCTATACGAGTGAATGAGAATAATTTCCACAATACAAGGGATCCGAAGGAATATTTTACTGCAACTATTAATCAAATGGGTTGAACCATAATCCGGTCTCTGCAAAATTGATTAAACGTATCATGGGGTGGGTTGAACATAATCCATTATTTTAGAAAGGCATGCTATTCCCAAGAAGCTGTCATCCCATCGGTCAGAGAGCAACTTAATCATACCATTGATTAACCAATTTTAATTCACGGTGCATTTTTACTTATAAATGTCATATTTGCATTTACTTCAAGCGCTTAATCCCCTTTGATTCATCAGGAGATTAAGTACAACGCACTACCTTCAGATTTATAAATTATACCGCTCCCCATTAATCATTCCTCATAAAACTCTACCTTTGAGCTCTCATTTTCTGATAGCATTCATGTAAAGCCCTTTCTTCTCACCTAGTTCAACCTGAACCTGCAATCTCACAATTCTGAAAAAAGAAACATTTTGCTCAGTGAATAGGAGAATACCATGCAAACTTTTCTCGCCTGCCATTGATCATGACATAAGACAATTGAAATTTGTACATAAACCTCAAATTTGTCTAAGTCCCAGGCACATGGATCTGGTGCAATAGATAGATAATGTACGTATGGGTTGAGCTTCTGGGAAGGCAACTGAATTGCAGTCCAAGAACACAAGACCTTGGACTTCATGACCAAAATATACTGCGTGGAATCTTGAGATATGTATGGTTAATTAGGCATGCCATTAATTTAGTGATTGCATGAGGGTATGTGCCAATGTGTCAGCAGAAGAAGAAGAAGACCATAATTTTCAATTTAGAGTTGGGAAATGGGGACATTCAAGATCTGATACGGGGCAGACCATGTGCACCTAAAGCTTTTGAGTGAGAACTGTCTTAATTTCGTGTCTCAATTAGCATCCTAATTAGCCCTTTTACTACTACTATTTTTTTTCCTTCTTCTCTCACCTCCACCCTTTTGCACTTTTTTGGTCGGCAATAATTCTCTAATTTTTACCAGAAGGCATGTGCAACAATAAGTGAATCGACAAGGAATGAGGTGGCGGTTGAGCTATTACTCCATCTAAATGGTGCAAGCAAGCAATCAATTGAATTGGTTGTACTTGTATATATGCTTCCAAGTTTTCTTTTAGCAATCAATTGGATTTTCTGCATCCGCTGCCCATATCATCTATCCTCCTATGTATTTCGTACGTGATTATGCTTAATATATAAATGAGAAAAGAAAGATGTCATTTGATGATTACAAAGCTAAACAGGGGATTTGTTAATCACTAGCGAACTACTATGTTTTTGGCTCTTACGAGACCATGATTTATGTGGAGAGTTGGCTGTTCGTGGAGTAACATTTCTTGCCGAATCCTTTTTCCCTTTTACATATATAGTTGACATGACAAAGGATCAATTTTGTAGTCTATTAGGGGACTAATCCAATCTTGTATCTTGTAAAAAGGCCAAGCATGTTGTCATGATGATTTCCGGCCTTGATTCAAATTAGAATTTGCGGTAAATTACTGGCTGATTTTGGATGTTCTTTTATACTCGTGAAAAGTGGATTTTTACTGAACGAATGATAATGTAAGGTTTCGTTTGAATTGAAAATTTTAATGAAAGATTTGAAATTCATCCAGATCACTTGCTTGAGAAGGTATTTGGGTATGTAATTCATTAATTATTGAAATATCTATATTTTAAATGCTAGAATAATTGGTGATTTATAAATTTAAATACCTCTTAAATAATCTAAATAACTATAAATTTTTAAAAGAATTTCAAACTTTTCGTCAAATTTCTCAATTCAAACGCAACTTAATATTATTGCACTAATTGCAGCATCCGGCTATAGTTAAATAGAGAAACGAAAGCATCTCTTGAGACAGACGTACAGCTGCAAAGTTAGCCATATTAATATCTGTTTTCTCTTCGTGCATGTGTGCGCGTCTTTCCCCCTGTCCCAGCATCGATCAGAAATCACAAGCTAGGCTATCATTTTTATTAAATTTCCATCGATCAGAGAAAACAATAGTAAAACATATATATGAATGTGTGTTTATGATCAAGAATCCTGATCATGCATGTGGAACCCTGACTAATCTCACACCATCCACCACCGGCCCACACAAGGAGCCAGAAAAATCACTCTTCATGTGATAATATGAGCTCAGAAACCTGATCCTCGTGCGTCCAGTCTCTGCTTTGAGTCGAAGCACCGCGAGTTTGGATCCACCTTTCCCCTTAGATTCATAAGGGACGTAAAAAGTAGAATTGCTGGCGTTCACTTCTACTAGCATTGATCCTTCACACATATTTCTAGCATCGCCCACGTAGAATTCAAGGTCATAGTCTTTGCCAGGTACAGTTTTGACAACTTGTGCCACAGCGCTTTCTCTTCCGGCCACCAGCTCTACTGCTCTTTTGCCCTCTGGAACTGCAAAGTGGTCGGAGTCTATGTATCTTACGGCTTTCAGGGATTCAACCATCCATCCCACCAATGCAGAATGATCATCTTCGACGTTAGGAGGAATTAAGATACCCCAGGAGGTGTTTGGGAGCACATAGGGACCTTCTTCAAAATTTCCATTCTGCAATATGTCTGCATTAACACTTGCCCACAGAACACTTGTCAGTTAGAAGAAGAAGTGAGCAATTTTTCGTATCTGTGACTGAGACTCGATGCATATTTCTCGGTATTCACTAAGCCATTTGCCAATGTAGTATATACAGGGGAAGTAATACAGCATTTCAGTGATATACTTTACTTTTTGAAAAATATGACATGCGTGAGATGCAAAAATTGAATCGATCGTCTGTTGGACTCAATAGTTCCATCTGAAGATGGAAGGCCACAAATAGAATTTCTTCTTTTGGACTAGTAACTACAATAGCAGCTAGTAAGTCACCTCTTGATTTTTTTGGGAGAGTGAAGGACTTGAGAGCCACCACGTCGATTATTGGGCCGCAAGCTTGGTCCTTCTGCGTTTGGGGATGATGGAAGATTACCTCAACTTCATTAGATTCGGCCAAAAATCCCCATGAAAATGAGTCCCATCCTTCAGTGCTGTACATGGTTTGCATAGGCAACATTCCCCAATCCTTTGGCTCCGAATTTGGTGATACAGATAGATTGAGTTGCTCCTGTTGCGCGCAAGTTCGGGCAGCACCAAAAGAAAGAGAATAAAACAGTCCTTTGGCGACTTGAACCTTAGTCTTAATTGATGCCTCATTTCCAAGCCTGAGTGCAAAATGCCCTTTAGGCACTGGAAGTATCATGTCACCTTGCTTCTGCCCTGATTTGATGTACTCCACGAACCCGGAAAGTTCCCAATGTGGTACTGAGTGGGGATCCACCACCTCAGTTCCATGCATTTGCCATGGTTTTGGGCCCTCCTCAAAGTCTCCATTTGGGACTAATCCTGGAAATTCATCAATACCAAAAGAATTTACAACAATGTATCATATTTGTATGGCTCATGAAATGCATTACTGTAGTACCTGCGCATTTGCCCAAGTAAAATTAGAACAAATCATGCATCAGTGGCATCCATGCCAACTATTAATGATAGAGCTAATAATTTTGTCTCTTGTAGTTTTTCAACGTGAAATGCGTGAATCCATAGTGCTTAAGAAGAAAATGCAAGCAAATTAGCAGTGAATTTGCGGAGAGCTTACCATCAATGAAAGATAATGCAACAGGCAAGATGGCGCAGAGCAGCACTAATACAACATTTACACTCTTCATATTCAGAGAGAGGAAGACACAGAAATCAGATTTGTTTGGCTAGAAACCAGAAAGCAGAGATAGTTAGATCTTTGGAAATTTGGAGAGGATTTCCTGCAAGATTTATACAGTACAAAAATGGAAGGTTTTATTTGGGTGACACAACAACTGTTGTTTTTCACATAGTTGTAAGCCAACATAATCGAATAGCCCTGGTCTCTGGTCGGGATAGAAGGATAAACGATCCATCTGGTGCAGGTAATGGAAGAGAGCAATCAACATTATTGTACAATACATAACGCTAATCTCGCAAATTAAGTTTTGGTCTGGCTGATATATTATTGTCGTTTCCCGGTATTGTATTCAAACAGCAAAATTTTCGGCACCTGTTGTGCCAGCGTGATCGCAATTACGTACTGCCTGAATTCCATTTCCATGCAAGTAGGGGAATATAAATTTTGGAAGCCATTAGCAAATCCCAAAAGTGCACGGCTCCCGTACTTAGGTTCGTTTGATAATACTGAATCTGAATTCTGAAATCTAAATATTGAAACAATTAATTTATTGAATTTTAAGTACTGAAAAGAAATATATGAATGTCTGAATTTTAATACTAAACTTATTTACACTGTTTGATAAACATTTATAACTGAATGCTTAATAAGTTAAATTTGACAATTTTGCACTTATATCTTTTCATTCAAAAAAGAAATAGAACCTATGATTTAATTAGCTAAAAATGTTAGGTATGAAAATGATAATATTTATTTTTAATCAAATTAATATAAAAGATACATTATATTATATAAGGAGTATGGAGAAGAAGTGAAAGTCATTTAAAAGGGAGAAAAGAGAAATAGAAAATCATTAGATAGAGAATATTAGGTTGTTTAATTATATAAAAATTTTAAACATAAGTAATAAATAAGGGTAGATTTGGTAGATAAGATAAGGTAGTTGAAATAATTCCATTGATTCTTATCAGCATTAAGCATTCAACTAGGATTCTTGTGCTGAAAAAAATACACACAAGTTCAGCACTACTTAACAAGTTCAGCAAATGGATTTTCATTTATCAAACACTCAAAACATCTGAATGTCTGAAAAAATTCAGATTCAGCACTTTTTTATGTTATCAAACAGACCCCGTTGTTAATCAACAGAAGTAGGTTAGATTTCCCACTCTTTTTACTGCAATAAACTTGTTACAACTTTCTCCGTGCCACCTTAATAGTTTTAACTTTTTTTCATACGGTTAAAAAAATGAATAAATCTTTCCTACACTAACAGTGTATACACTATCATCGTTGAATTCATGACATGTGTGCAAAAGTTAAATTTGAAATTTAAATTTTGCATAGTTATCATTCATCCAATGCTGATAGTGTATACATTGTCAGTGTAGGAAAGATTAATCCTAAAAAAATTAGTTAAGTTAATTGGAAGAGAAAATTTTTTCTACTATTTTTTCTAAAATACCCTTACATTAATAGTAGTAGTATAACTAACCATTATATCTTTACATTAATTGTAACAATAATATTGATGAAAAATTGCATCATTCATGGCATAAATCAAAACAATTAATGAATAAGATAGGTTATAATCACTGATAACAAAGTATATTAATTGAGGGCATTTTAGAGAAATTAAATATTAGCTATATTTTTCAATTGAGAAGTGAACTATAATTTGAGACGTATGAAAAAAGAAATAAAACTATCAAATTGGAACGGATAGAGTATTAATTAGCTATGCAGGCTCTTGGAAGGAGCCACAAGAACCACTAATTAAAGTCTGAAAGATCTACGAAAACACTAGGACCTTTATTAGATTTCTATTGTTATAGGACCGTTTGGGATTATGGTGCTTTTAGTTAAAAAACACTTTTGGATGCTAAAAACACTTTTAAAGGCGTTTGGCGAATACCATCCCATAAAATTAGGAATGCAATTTTAAGCGTTAAAAAGCTTTTAGCAAAAGTTCAAATTTGGTGCTTTTAAATAGCTTTTATATTTTTAAAAATAAAACATTAAATTTAATCATTTTATCCTGTATTCTGAACTAAATAAAAAGATATCAAATTACATATTATCCAATATAATGAATACTTATTAAACTATATATCCAAACAATATATTTAAAAACGCTTAAGCACTTAATAAGGCTTTCATTAAAAGTTCTATTAGGCAAAGTATTTTGTGATAAGTTACCACAACTCCAAATGAACCCTATGTATAATGTATAATAACGTATTGGATAAGGATTCAGTACAAATGTGTTTTGAGTGGTTCCGTCGGATTGTTGTACATGCTTAAATTTTTAGTGTACAAATACGTTATAATATTGTACTAAATATATGTCAAATATTTTATCCATGTGCACAACTTTTACCTCGAAATACTGTAATGTAATATTTGTATACCAAGTAATGTAAAAAATACAACAAACGAACTGAAACGTACTAAACTTCAACCGCAATGGCCCTTTCCCAAAGGTACTTTTGTGAGAGAGAGAGATTCCTATTAGTAAATCATACACACTACTATCTTAACACCTACCCAAAAAAAAGAAAAAGAAATACATAACCATTGTTAGCAAAATCCCTATTCTCAATCTTATCTTCACTCAATTTGAAGGAAAAAATTGTATTTTTAACTTTATAGTACATCTAAATTAGTGAAAAGAGATAAAACTATTCCGGTTATAAAGGCACTTGACACTTGAACTTAAATCCGCTCTAACTAACGGATAAAATAATGAAAACCACAAGTTTTCTGTGTGACAATTACGCCTGTTCAGAAATGTTTTAGTACAACACTTGATGTCCTTAGACGTCTAACGAATAAACTATAGATGTCTGCTGCCCCGGAAAAAGCTACTCCAATTTGGGATTCCCCAACCTCAATCCTCGCCTCCGTTTTCCCCTCCTCTTGTTCAGCATGCTTCTTTCTGCGAACGAATTAACGAGCCATGTGAGTTGGAAAATGCCTCGAGTGGCAGGAAATTATTGAGTTTGGTGCCGGTGGAGAATCCAACTGGAGGCTATTTTTTGTTCTGACCCACAGGCCACAGCACGGACACTCCACCAGTAGTTCCTGTGCGGCTATGGAGTCAAGTTGTGAATCATGCATGGATGTGTATACTTAATTCCAGGATCTCTCTTTCTTCCTATTGAGGTGAGTCCCTAAATTCCCTCAACTACGACTTTTAATCAGGACTCCTCTTCCATATCTACAGCGGCAATGGATGAAAGCATAAAGCCACAGTATACATAATGAGTCAATCCTTGACTTGATTTCTCGTTATTGAAGGTTAACAGCCATAGAGTTGCTTTCTGGGATTTCTCAATCTCAGCTTTTTATAGTGTCTCAGTCCAATAAAAGTTAGGGGTTTCATCAGTAACTTTCAGTGCTCCCACATATGTTATGTCAATGCTTGATTTTATTACTGCCCCCATTTTTTTCTTAAGTTACATGTTGGGTGGGTCCTATTTCTTTGGGAATTAGGGGTTTTAACTTGAACATCAAACAATGGATTAAAAAAAAAATGAAATACCCTTTTGGTCCCAGCGGCCTGAAACAAACGGAGAAGGCTACGCTTAAATTAGATGGATGGTTCTACTGAAATTATGATCCAGTTACCTGTACTTTTTTCTATGCTTGCTAAGTTACTAGAATTTACAACAAGGACAGATTGCAGGCATGCTCCAGAAATTGAAGAAGAAAGCAAAACCCCAATAATCCGAATCAAAGAGTGGGTAAAATTAATTGTACAACAACAGATTGATACAGCACTGCAATATAGCAACTGATTATCACAGCTGAGTCGGGGCAACAACCTAGAAGAAGCCACCCCGCCACCCACCCAATCCCCGTCCCCAAAAAAAAAAAAAAAAAAAAAAACGATGCCGAACATATTTTATTACCATGACTTGAAAAAACAATAATCTGAATGGGAAATAAACCAAATTACATAGCAGTAATAGATCATAAAGTTTTAAGTCGACGGATTTGATTAATCATAAAACCGGAGGTGGGGCCCAGCCAGCCAGCGCGAAAGTTAACAGTCAGCGTTCTTGACGACGCCCAGTCCCAGAGGCAGAAGCGTCCGATGCAAGACGAGAAGCAATGGCGGAGTGGTACATAATGTCGTGGAAGGTTGAGGACTCCATGGTCTTTTTCCGCAGCTCCTTGGCCTTATCTTCTGTAAAGCACCCCAGACCAAACTTGGACCTGGTAGGCCGACCCGAAGCTTCCCTCTCGGAATGGCCCTGAATCTCTCCGCTCTCTTGGTTGGACTCGGAGTTGGAGCCCTGAATGTAGTCGGGATCGGAGGACCATCCGAAAAGTGGAGGCCACCAGTTGGAGGGAGAAGGAGATAACTTCTGGCGGGTCGGGTTGTGTTTAGGGTGGTGGTTGGGTTGGGGAGAAGCGGAGCAGATGACTGGGGAGGTGGGGAAATGGGCAAATGGGGTTGTGGCCATTAGCATTAATCCAAAGAGAAGCTCTGAGGAGGCTTTGCTTGGCTTGCTGAAGCCACAAAAAAAAAAAAAAAAAAAATTTCTAACAAGATGATGAAGGGAGGATGGAAGAGTGAAGTGAGCGACAAGGAAGGAAGAAACGGATGCTTTTTTTGGGAAGTGGATAAGATTGTAAGCGTGGCAAATACTAATAAATAAACAACATCACATCTCGATGCACTTTTTGCTTTTTCTTTTTTTGCTTTTTTGGTTTTTGAGTTTTCTAATTAGGTTACCTCACTGAAAACGACGACACATCCCATCACATGGGATGGAACTGACGTACTTGGCGCATGGCTTAAGGAAGAGATATTTAGGGCTGTTTGGGGTTACCGCAGTTTATTTGTTCATAAAATTTTTAATAAAAATACTTATTAAATATTTAAATACTTTTAAATATACTGTTTAAAAATATAATTTAAGAAGTATTGATTGTATTAAATAATGTATGATTTGAAAATTTTTAAATGCATTTATCTCTTTATTTAATTGATAAGATAGGATAAAAAGATTAAATTTAATATTTTATTTTTAAATTACAAAAGCTAATTTAAAAGTATCAAATTTAAACTCTTGCTAAAAGTGCTTCTAGCACCAAAAATTATTAGTGTATTCTTAATTTTATAAGATGATGTTTATCAAAAACTAAAAAAGTACTTTTTAATAGCTAAAAGTACTTTTTTATCAAAAACATCACGATCCAAACAAGACCTTAGTTTAATAGTGAATAATGGTACACGGTTTCTTTCTGAATTCACAGTCACAGCAATCAGCCAGGGCCCAACAGGACTTCGAATCGTTGGACTCGACACTGGGGATCTTATACTCTGATAAAGCCCAAATATACACTTCACAGGCTATAGATATACTTGCATTAAAGAGAAGCTATAGCAACAAAGAGGTGAAAGGTGATACAGGCGGTAAGGGATACAGAGAGTAGCCATTTCTAGATCATTGTAAGGTTATTACATATCAAGTGACGAAAATGTAGGCTCTCGAGGGAAAAAAAAATGTGGGGAAGTTCCTCACTGAAATTAATTCGATTCTTTATGACACCAATGCTAACTGTAACATACAATTGATGACATCCTCTTGCATCTACCCAATTGACTGCTAACGAAAATAAGCAGCCTCAGAATGCCTACTTCCACAGCTTCCTTAGCGACATATTTTTCTCTGTTTCCTTCTTCATCACTTTAGACACTGCCATCTCAAAGTCCTCTTGAGTGACATGAACCCTCCTCTCCCGCAGAGCAAACATCCCTGCTTCAGTGCAAACAGCCTGCAAAAGAAGCAAAAAGAATCTCTTCTCAGTAATAAGTTTCCAACATACCAAACTCATATATTGGTTTCCTAATGATGCTAAGGATTTAGAAGAGACCGAGATAAGCAAAGTTCAAGATTCAGCTCGAGCACGCAAATTTATCTAGTGAAAGGAGATGAATCTTGAGTATTCCAGCAGGAGAACCTTGACCAATTTTCAAACACAAAAGCCATTTTTAAAAGTAGAAACCTTGTCTTGCACAAGCAAGTTCGGCTTATTTATTTTCCATCATCCATAATAAGGAGGTGACTGGTCATGAAGTTTGATGTAGATCAGAATACCACAGTAGTAACACTTTTACTTGCGCAATAACCAAACTCCATATGTACTCTTATTCCATTTTCAAAATTAAGACACTAACTTCGGAACAGAGTATGAAAATTGCAATTAAAACACCGACATACCTTAAGTTCTGCACCCGAGGCACCATTCATTTTCTCTGCAATTTTCTTTAGATCTATACCACGCATCAAGTTCATCTTTCTTGAGTGTATCTTCACGATGTCAAAACGAGACTGCAGACATTTTCGCAAATTTAGAATATGACTACTAGTTTAGATAACACCAGGGCTAAAGGAAAATCTGGAAAATAAATCTAAAATGTAGCCATTGCCGAGTAAAATGCAGTGTAACAAAAGAAAAAGGTTGCAAAACAGAAGAAGGAAAATGAACAACTGAGCGAAACACAGAAGTACCTCTTCATTAGGATTTGGAAACTCAATTTTCCGGTCAATCCTACCGGGCCTAAGGAGTGCTTGGTCCAAAATGTCAATTCTATTAGTTGCCATCAAAACCTGCATAGATCATTACAATCAGTTCGAAACAACCATGTGATTGAAGGTGTCCAGTGAAGATATAATAAAGGCAAAGAGACTTCACATAAATAAAACCATTAGATTAGAAACTTGAATACTACTTTTATCTTATTCGAGGCTTCAAATCCATCAAGTTGGTTGAGAAGCTCAAGCATAGTCCGTTGAACTTCACTATCCCCATTTCCTGTTCCAGATTCCATGCGAGCAGATCCTATGCTATCGATTTCATCCATGAAAATGATTGAGGGAGCATGTTCCCTGTCAAAAATCATAAGTGTCAATTGCATGGACTGCTTCTTATAATAGCAATTCAACCACTCAGAGAAGCAAAAAGAAGGCTTCAAGATACATTACTAAATCCAACGCTGGGAATTTAAAGAGCAAAATGGATTTACCTTGCCATGACAAAAAGCTCTCTAACCATCCTAGAGCCTTCTCCAATGTATTTCTGAACTAACTCAGACCCTGAAACTCTAATGAAGGTGCAATCAGTGTGATGTGCCACAGCCCTTGCAAGCAAGGTTTTCCCTGTTCCAGGTGGCCCATACAGCAAGACTCCCTTCAATAGTTCGATACAATGTAGGTTAGATAAGCATATAAAATTATGTACATCAACAAATCATCATTATTTAACCCACCTTCGGTTGTGCTATTCCAAGACTTTCAAACAATTCAGGATGTTTGATTGGCAACTCAATGACCTGTAAAATAGTCGGAAGACAGAAGATTGGATTAAAACTCAAAAGACAGAAAACATAAAGCTACACATCTGTTATGCTTATGGTGGAATCAACAGACTACAACAAACACTTTAGAAGTCCCATTTCCAAGAGCAGTCACAGAGAACAGCAACCTTCCAGCCATAATTGTACTTAGTTACCTTTTTCTCTTGTTAACAAGTGCATAGAGAATGAGAACCAGAATGCACAGCGAGCAAAAAACCGAAGCCCAAAACTGTACCTCTTTTATCTCTTTAATTTGTTGGTCAAGACCACCAATCATGTCATAAGTTGAGTCTGGAACTTTCTCAACTTTCATTAGGTTGACAAGAGGATCAACTTTGCTGGGCAGCATCAAGTGAAGCACATAGCTATCGTTTCGCAATGCTACTCGAGTTGATGGAGTAATCTTCGTAATGTCAATATTCTTGTCGATGTCAACAACATACTTCCCTTCAGGGTGAACCTGGATGTCAAAAAAAGAAAAAAAAAATTCCCAGCACATTTCGTAAACTTATAAAGATAACGGAAGCAAAATAAAAATTCAAAAACAGGTGCAAAGCTGTAATAACTATGCCAGTGCAAAATGAAAGCTATCATAAGGTAAAAGTATGATAGCTTGGACAGGAAGCTACCATAAGTAAACAGTATGAAAGTTGTAGAGTCAGAGATGAAAGTAGATCAATACGAATGTTCAAAATGATATAAATTTCATCAAAGCTGCACACATAAGGACTAAGACTAGTTTTTGATGGTTTCATTCCCTTATTTATCATTGACTAAACTTCCTAGGAATTTACTAGCTTGAGAAGAAACTGAAGGCTACTAACCAGATGATAATCCTAATTAGCGTGGAATGAATATAAATCACCAACCTTAACTAAGACCTTTGATTTTCCCATGACTTTGACAACTTCACCAACATAAGACCCCGGCTCCTGTAGAAGCTGTAGCTCTTCCTTCAGCATTCTCACTGTTTGCATTGGAAGCAAAAAATAACAGCACATGTCACGGAACAGTTAAAGAACAGTACACAACCAAAAGAAGTAAATAATGACAACAGAAATAACACCAAACACATCTCACTCTCACTCTCACATCGAAATTAAGACAAACTTAATGTAACCATGAGATGTTGCAATACTTGATCCGAATATGTTCTCAGTGTGCCTATGTTGGAAAAAAAAAAAAACAAACGTTAATCGGCCAAATGCAATCCCCCACCATCATATCCATTAATTTTTTTTTTTTGGTATATTCTGAAGTTGAAGGAAGTCCACTAAATTACTTCTTGATATCGAAGGCGAGTTTCAATTGCCAAGTAGAGGGCCAACAATAAACAGTAAAGACACTCTATTTGTAACATCATCCTGCCAATTCCTGGATTTCCTCTCTAATTTCCACACACATTCCTTGATTCCAAAATTTAAATGCCAGACTTGATCCATTAATTTTCGTCCCCCATGCTAAATACTAACTAGATATTAGTAAGAAAAGGGAAGAAAAGAAACAGAACAAAATAAGAGTGACTACCTGAAAAGCTTAAGAAAGCAGATAAATAGAGCTAAATAAAAATCAATTCAACTTATTTTTTCCCCTGATTAGCGGAAGGGGAAGAGCAGGGTAAGCTGAAAATAGGAGATAAATTAGAGACCTCGGGAATTAAGATCGTTGCGCTGGGCTTCAAGACGCTGAAGATTGTGGGTACGTTGCCGGAGTTGGAGCTGAAGATCATGGATATGTTGCAGGTAGTACTGCCGCAGCCCTTCTCCACCCCCGCCTCTACCTCCGCCACCGCCTTGCTGTTGATTGTAATGGTTCGTCGCGTTATCGGCACCCTCCGCCGGCCAATTATTCTCGACTGCCGCCATCGCCATGACAAAATAGGCTCTTCGATTTCTAGAAAGATTTCGGTAATGAGCTCCCCTGGGTAGAGTGGATTTGCAGAATAGGTTTCGTCTTGGTCAAGTTATGCTTTCTTCTGTCCTGACTCCTGAGTGTTCGTGTGTGTATATATATGTATCTTTCTATATGGTCCATAAAGCAGCATGAGCGTGGCGTTTGCCATCAAAATCTTTTTTCATTATTTATTATTCTAATTTTATCCCCAAATAAGTAAGGATTTATATTTTATACATATAACCACAAATAAACTAAATTCAATTTCAACAATTTTTAATAACTTTTTTATTCTAACTTTCAATAACTTTCTTTCATAAAGACTTCAAATAACTTCCCACTATTTTTTTTCCAAATCAAAATTCTAATAACTTTTACATTCGTTGCCAAAAAATAAGAAAAATAAATAACTCCTATCTTTTTATTAAGAAAAAAAAAACTTTATCCATAATTTGCACATTCGTAGGTTATGTCTCTCGCACTAGTATATATAGATTTAATCTCAGAAATTGGAGGAGGAAACCAAAAATATATAATTTACAAATAACTCATTTAATTTTTAACTAAATAAAACTGCGCCCCTAATATATTTCTTTTTATATTATAGACAGAACTAATTTGATGTTTTATTCTTTTCATTTTTTAGGTTTTCAGCATGGAATGTTTACTCTTTATTTTCACTTCACTATTGATAACTTAAATCAGGACAATATGCTGCTCTATTAAGAGATATTATGTTGAGATTTTTTTGTATTTTATTTTTTACTCTTGGTTTTGTTTTTCTTCCATACTTCTTTGATATTTGTTTGGGTTCACCTAGGGGGATATTTAATTGAGCAACGTGACCTAAACATATAGTGTTGATAGAGTTCAAGTCAAGCTCAAATTGTTCGATTGAGATTTTGAATCAAGTTCGAGTACTAATTTTGGAGATTCGAAAGCTTAACTAACTCTAATGAGTTTTTTCATTAAATATCTAATTATTATATTATTGTTTATAAATTATTATTTCAGTTTTATTTGTTACAATGTTTATGACTATAACCAGTGTAGCTATTCTATGTTCAGGGGTGATTAAGTCATTTGCTGCAAGTCCTCGAGCTCTCAAACCTCTATCGAACTCCCGTCCCCAAATTCAATAAAACTCGTAAATTTTTCAAGACCAAGTTTTGCTTGGAATATTCATTAGTATGTTACCAAATTTCAAGTTCGAGCTCAAATATGCTCACCTCGATGTTATCGCTAGTTTTACCCATTAAATCTTGGCAAGTTTATTTCTTTCTCTTTTTTTTTTTTACTTATTCAACAATTTATTTTGCAATATTCACGAATTCTGGTCAGACTAGTCATTTCTCATTCTTACTAATGTTTTGTATATGTTTCACCACCATACTCAATGTAAGTTTCAAAATCTATGAGCGTACACATATAGATACTAGTAAATAACAAAAAAGGCTAAAAAAAGCATAGCATCATTTTTAATTAAAAGAATTATATTAATCATTTTATATTAAAAGAATCATATTATATTATATTAAAAGAATTATATTAAGAGCATTGGTACGTAGGCTATGTCTTGGGAATTGTATTGATAGCATATTAGATATATTTGAATTGGTATTATTTGCAAAAAAAATAAATCATTTATTTGCATTATAAGCATATTTTTAATTTTAATTTTATATTTTATCTTTTCAATCACCTTTTATTTAACATTCATATATTGTATTATAAAAAATGTTATAGTATTTATTTCAAATAATATTTTCAATAATCTTTTATCCAAACATATGATAGTAAATAAACCTTACAACCCAAGTCAAAAATTCAGATTACACATTATTTTTATTTTATTTACACACACTGACTTACTTGCATTATCAACACATTTTTCAATTATTTTTTTATTTCACATACAACACATTAAAAAAATGCTATAGTATCTTTTTTAAAAAAATTATCTCAAATAATTTACTATCCCAACACATTAAATATTGGAGACTTGTAAGTGACTCAAAAATTTCAACCACTCCTGAATATATCGAGTTAACTAGGGAGGAGTGCCCGCGCATTGCGCGGGTGTTTAGTACCTGTGAGGAAGGAAGTTTTTTTGTTGAACAAATGATAGTACATTGTGAGAATAAATAAAACTGAGTATGAAAAGATAAACGATATAATCAATCAATTCACACAGTATTACAATAAAACTGTGTCAAATTGAAGGTCGTTGATAATGCAGAAAGGCAGAGCAACACAGAAAACTAACCTTATTCCGGAATCCCCACCGAGAACTCTTTCTTGCTGTTGCTCCAAACCTATAAGATTATAACCAACCCAGACCAATTAGGGTTAGGTTACGCGAAAAATGCTATATTGCGGTTAGGCAACGCGATAAGAGTCGCTAATTGTAGGTACTAAAAACACACCGACAAAATTAAGGGAGAAACTGAAAAATTGGGGGCGGTGAAATCTAATCTCACGTTGAACCACCAAGAGTAGTTGGGACTGAAGAGCATTATGAGCTGATTAGTATGAAGCCAGATAGAATTATCTCAATCCTAAAATGCGAACAGGGAGAAACTGATAATCAACCGTTTAGACATTAAGATACCAACGGTTCGGCAATTGAATTGGATGTAATTAATGACGAAATAATAGGTAATTTCAGAGTTGAGCTCGGATGGAAGAGAAAACGATGAGGCAAATCGTTGTAGACAAAGGCAAAAAGGGAAAACTTAACTCCTGAAACTGAAAGGGAATAAAATGACCAACGTTTGTGACTCATAAATGCAGATTATAAATGATAGAGAAATGAGTTTCTGCCATTGATAGAGAAATCATTGGTTCATTTCCTAAATCCGATTGCCATTCAAATGTTTTAGACAAAGCAACATCTCAAACGGTTATTTGCAGTTGAAAAGCGGAATTATTGGTAGTTAAGAAATATTCCGGTAATTACACCAACACACAAGTATATATGGGTTGTACATAATGCAAAAACGGTTGCACACTAATTACACATTCCATCAATACCCAGATGGCTCATCAATGACAACTTTAAATGTATTAAAATGGGGTCATTTCAGTAAACATATCCAAATACATACTTCGTTAACTTGTACCTAAAGTTTTTAAATTAATACACAACATTTTACATTTCCAAAAAGCCCCACCTATGCGGTTGAAATCCAACCTACTCTTTGACCAAAACTCAATCTTATATAGTATAAGGATATGTGCGACTCATTATTATTTTTCCTTTTTCCATTCCAGCCAGACAGCTTTTCCTGGGTAAGTCCATAATTTGATAAGAAATTAAGGTTTCTTCTTATAAAATCACAAATTTTTTATTTTGGAAAAAAGGCAACACTCTGACGAATTTCTCGACTGTATAAAAGGCAACCATTCGCCTCTCAAGCTGCTTTGCGCCCAGCCCTACATCTAGTTATGTAGTGTGAATTTTTAGAGTATTTTTTTTCTTTTTATTTTTTCCCTTTTCTTTCACAAATAAAACTTGATCTGATTAGGAGGTGTAAATCCAATCACAACTTAATTGAATTATCCTCTGATTAGGGTTTCTTCCTGTTTTAATTTGCCACCAATCGTTGTTATACTGACGAATCATGTACGCCAGTATACGTATAGCTGATTTTGCTGTGTATGATAAAAAAATCAAAATCTAAAAGGTAGAAAAAACTTTTTTTTTTGGGGTTTAATTTGCGGAGGCAATTGTGGGTTTTTTAGGGGTCAATTGTCACTGTATTAAGAGTGGGGAAAAAAGAGGTGGTATTACAAGTGATTGCTGTGGTGGTATTACAAGTGATTGATTTGGGATCAGGGAATTTGTGTGATTTTCTGGTTAAATAATTTGGACTTTAGATTTTTTTTGAATTTGAAAAAGATACACTTTTACAGAAAAAAGTTATAATTTTCTTTCATTTTTTTTTTCTTTTTCGCTGGATCGGTTAAGTAATGGATAAGAAAAAGGGTGCTGCTCCCCTTGTTTGCCATGGTCATTCTCGTCCGGTTGTGGATTTGTTTTACAGCCCAATTACTCCAGATGGGTTCTTCCTCATTAGTGCGAGCAAGGGTAATTCCTTTTTCCAGAATTATTTAGACATATGAATTTGAACACTAGTTCCCGGTTTTAGTTGAGCAATCTAGTTTGTTGATACGAATTTTACAAGTTCATCATATTTGTGTGTACATTTTAGCAATCTGGTTTCCCCTGCTAGTTAATGGTTAGGAGAATTATAATGAATGGATTACTGCTTTGACGTTTGATGGCCTCTATGTTCTCTTCCTTCCAACTATCCAAGCAAATGAATATTCAAAAGGATTCCCAGCTAATTACGCAAATGAGTATTCAAAAGCATTCCCAGTTAATTGCTACCAGAATTAAAAGAAAGGAAACGGATAGCACCGACCTAATCTCTAGCCTTTCCTTCATATTCACACTTACCCATTCTTGTAAATTGAGCAAATCTTGTTCATTTGCAGCTTCCTGAGCTAACAAATTTGTCCGACCATTAGGCTTTTGGGCATTCTGAAAGGATATGTACTTCAGTCTCAATATCCTTGCTCGAATCCTTGGCGAATTGAATTCTTTGGTTTTCTTTATTTTGTAGAGTTGGGATTTAGGTTGGGCTTTAGCAGTAATTGCCATCGCTATGATATCTTTATCGTTAGGTCCTGTTATTTTCATAACCAGGTCCAGTTTGTCTTTCACTTGCTCAGTATTCATGTCAAAGTCAGCTTATAGGCAGATGTAGTAGGGAGTTCACCATTCCAATTTGAAATTGCAGCTAATTGTAAAAAGTTACAGTAATCTTTCCAGAAAGAACCTTTTTGGCCATCTCTTTTTATTTGTCTATTTATCAAGTCCTTTGTCTTCAGTTGCACCTACACGACATGTTCTAATTCTCATAACTACCTTAAGATTTTTTTAATTTAACCCTTTTGGTCCATGATATCACGGTCATTTGTACCAATTCGTACTTGGAACTAGCTACTGTTTCTAGCCATGAAATATACAGCCAGTCTGTTGCTATCATGAGTGTAAGTAACGTTTGAATGACTGTGTAAGCTCCTTTTTGTAATCTCCAGACCCCAAATACTTACTCGCAATCAATTTTCTTGATGTCTGATTACTTTTTTTCACTTGTTGGGGAGGTCTCTTTCTATTACATATTGGGCAGTATATATATCGCAAGCAAGTGTGATTCACTGAGCTATGATAATGAGGTGTGGCATTTTGGCCTCTCAACTTGCTATGGGTTGTGACCAGTAAAATGAAATGATATTTTTTAGGTCAGGTATGATTAAGTGACTTGCCAAGATACTTACCAATGGCTTCCAAGATTTACTTATGCAGATTTATCTTTGTATCTTTTTTATCATGTTCCTAGTGGTATACCAAGAAACATTTATCCTGGTCATTTGACATTTGAATACTCGACACTTGACCAAAAACTACTGTTAGGTTTTCATGAAAATGAATGTTGATTTTGATTTTGATGGTACAGTATAGAACTCCTTTTAAAAAAAATTAAAAAATAATCCAGAAGTAGGGATGGCGAGGTTTTGTTATGAAACCTGTTATCTGAAAGTATAAAGCAATATTGTCAAGAGATGGTTGTTATTGTATTCAGTTAAAAGGTTATTGAGTATAAGAGAATAGACTGTGGTTAATTACTAGTTTATTTTCATGTCAGATTCCAATCCAATGTTGAGAAATGGAGAGACTGGTGATTGGATTGGAACCTTTCAAGGGCATAAAGGTGCAGTTTGGAGTTGTTGTTTGGATAAACCTGCTCTACGTGCTGCATCTGCATCTGCTGATTTCAGTGCGTAAGTAGCTGTTTCTGTTTCTCTTTGATTTCTGGGATGCAAGTATCTTATCTAATGTGTTCTCATAAGGTAATGATTGCTTTTTTTTTTTCCTGAAATTAGAGTAAATCGTTTTCCTGACTCAAATAGTTTCAATTGAATAATTATTTGTGTGAAAGCCTTTTTGACAGCAGAACAAAATCATCAGCATCCAACATGCTTATGTGATGTCTTATATTCTAGAATTGTGGTCGAGAGCTGTAGGGTTGGCAGTGTACATTTTCTGTTCATAAATGCTGACTGTTTTTTACAGGAAACTATGGGATGCATTAAGTGGGGATGAATTGCATTCATTTGAGCACAAACACATAGTTCGGGCATGCTCCTTTTCAGAGGTGACTGGTTGTTACTTGACGTCTTGAGGCAATTACGTTTCAAGCATTTTGTATTGAGCTGACTATCATTCTGAGCAATTCTTCTTTTGCTGTATACTAGCTGCTTGTTTGGGTTTGCCTTCCCTATTGCTGTAATGTTTTTGCTTGTGAAAATTTGAGTTGCTGTTGTCCCTATGCATTTTCCATTAACTTGAGCAGGGAGGTAGTTTTAGGTCGTCCTTCTGCCCTAAGTAAATGAGTATGTGTAGTTTTTAAACCTGTTAAGAGTTTCTCAAATATCATTCATGTTTCTAGTTGGACTGTAGCATTTGGAGCTTTTGAGAATGTTCTTCTCTTTAATTGACTGGATTGTGGGGCTTGTGACTTTTTAGTTGATATATTCTTTTCCTTAAAGCACACACTTTCTTGGTTGGTATATCTTCAAGTGCTAAATATTGCAACTATTTTTGGATACGTTGTAGTTTGTTAAAAGCTTCATTTTTTCTAGCATAAAGTTCAACTAGAAGACGGACTTGATGATGTGGAAAGCTTCAAATAGTTCTAAGCATGTCATGTTAAAGAAGTTCATAGAACCTTAAAGGTGGCCTAGTTAACATACATTTTTTTATCAGTATTTGCTATAATTTGATATCTTTTGATCCTTTTGCTCATGAAGCCTTTTGAGGACCTACCTTCCAGGTTTATGCTTATAGAACTTTTTGTGGTGCTTTTATAAGTTAGGGGTGTTTCCCTTCCTTGAGTATGAACCATTGGTAATCTTTTCTTGCTTATCCTAAGAAATGTCAAGCCCTTAGTGCATGTCTTATTCATTACGCAAATAAGCAAGTGCAATAATATTTTAGTTCAGTATACCCTGTAAGATTTTTAAGACATTGACAAAATTGACTTTTGATGCTCTTGCAGGATACACACCTACTACTCACTGGTGGTTTTGAAAAGATTCTTCGAATATATGACTTAAACCAACCAGATGCACCACCAAGGGAAGTTCATGATTCTCCTGGTTCAGTTAGAACTCTTGCATGGCTTCATAGCGACCAAAGTATATTAAGTTCATGCACGGATATCGGTGGTGTGAGGTATGTGGATGAAAAATAATAGATGATGTACTCCACCCCAGGTTCTTAGGTGTTTGTTGTGGTTAGCTATAATTCTTTCCCTACTTTATTTAAACTTTGCATGAGAACCTAGATGGATAAACATTTTAGAACCAAATTAGTCAGTATTATTGTTCGATAGAACATATGTAGTGAGATAATTCTAACACATCCCTAATTCTGGTGAAAAGAACATTAGGAAAGAGGAAAAGATTCTTCGAGCTGTTACCTTACCTTTTTTTTTGGTATAAACTTTCCTGGCAAAGTTTGCCAGGTGAGATGAAATACTAAAATTTTTCACAATCCCCCCTCTCCCTGTTGCACACAGAAAAGAGAAGAATTGAAGCAGCCTTTTTCAGGGGACCTTTTTCTTTTACCTTTTGGATGTGGTTTGCTTGCCTTCTTTGTTTTTTCAATAGATTTCGAATTGGATTCTAATTATGTGCTGGTAACACCATCTGCACATTTTAGTCGCTTGAATTTTCTCTGTTTGAAGTTGGGTGTTATTCTTGATCCCTTTTTTAAGAGTTTCAACTGTCATCATTGAAGTTTTTGACTTATTGTGCAAGTTCTTTAGTTTTATCATTTTACATAACAATTGTGCTGTAGGTTATGGGATGTCAGAAGTGGAAAAATTGTCAGAACACTCGAGACCAAGTCAGCTGTAACTAGTACTGAAGTGAGTCATGATGGCCGCTATATAACAACAGTCGATGGTTCCACTGTTAAGTTTT
Organism: Coffea arabica; assembly: GCF_036785885.1. Classification (NCBI taxonomy): domain Eukaryota; kingdom Viridiplantae; phylum Streptophyta; class Magnoliopsida; order Gentianales; family Rubiaceae; genus Coffea; species Coffea arabica. The sequence goes on along the minus strand of NC_092317.1, from coordinate 2,984,636 downwards.
GGGATGCAAATCAGTACGTTAGCTTACTAATTTGTATACTGAAGCAAATTTGTCAATCATGGCTTCTGCTATCTTTTGATTTGGTATGGCCGATGATTTGTTTATTTGTTGACCAGCTTTGGATTGGTGAGGAGTTATGACATGCCTTGCAATATGGAATCAGCTTCCTTGGAACCCAGATTTGGGAATAAGTTTGTTGCTGGAGGTGAAGACATGTGGGTTCATGTCTTTGATTTTCACACTGGTGCAGAAATTGGTATGAATCTTTGACCTTGTACAGTGCTTGCTGCATCCTCTCTTAGTAGAGGATGATAGAAGTTGGGTCGAATCCAATGCCTCATTCTTTGTGGGTGGGGGTCCCTTTTATTTGACCCTTCTCTTTCTCTGTATTTTCGTCTAATATGGAGTTCTCTTGGTTTGTGGGGACTATGGCAAAAGATAATGCCTTAAATGCGATTGGTAGGCAGTCAAATAAATCTGCCTGTTTCAGACACACCATTTGGTCTCCTGCTGCTATGCTTCTTTCGTTGTATAGTGTGGAAGTTGTTGTTTCAAGTTTTATGGTCCGTTTGTGTTCTCATGTCATTGTTTCATTTTGGTACCCGAGTGCTTTAAGGGGGATGGAATTGCTAAGTATTAGGACAAGCAGCGATTAGGATAAGAAAGTAATGTTTGATGCCGTTTTAGTGACAACAACATGGTGTATCTAGAGCGTTCGAAACCTGAAAAGCTTTTAAATGCTTTTTCTGTGGCCGTTTTTGAAGTACTACTATAATAGGATTACAGCTAAGTTCTAACGTCATCTTCAATTGCTACTAATTTTGTTCCTAGTATTGGAGTTTGCAAGTGATAATAAAATTCTGCAATAAAAGTTTCTAAGTTTAGACATCGTACTATTGATCTTTGGAAAGATTAAACCTGGTTTTGTACTTCTGCTGGAATTACATGGAACCCTAATTCTAATTGTATCTTGTGTTGTTATAGCCTGCAATAAGGGTCATCATGGTCCTGTGCACTGTGTCCGGTTCTCTCCAGGGGGTGAATCTTATGCTTCTGGCTCTGAAGATGGGACTATTAGAATATGGCAGATATTGAATCAAAACGAGGAGGAGACAAATTTGGCAAATGGACCCAGTGACAAGGTGAAGGATGATGCGGCCGAAGATGTAGCCGAAATGGTTGAGGGGATCAATCTTACCGAAGTAAAGGAGCCTGCTGAAGGAGTGGAGAAAGGCGTCTGACTATACTCTACAGTACAAGTGTCTTTTGTCTTAAGGTGTTACCTGATAGGCTAGTTGTGTATGCCTTGGATATTTATATATTATCGGGCTTTTTTTCAGAAAAAATAAAAATATGTTTTGAAGTGCACTTTTTTTTATTTCTGCGTTTTTTCTCTTCCCTGCATGTTTTGCCTATTCGTGTGGGCAGAGAGAGATGCTGGTACATCTCAGTCTCATAATTGCCATCTGCTTTCAATGATACCAAAGTTTGATAACCAGAACTTAACGATGCAGTCAAGTTCAACATCAGCCCCATATATCATAATCTTCTTTCAGCATGGCAATTTAGTGAAAAAGCTCGGAGGAGAGGATGATCGATCGCGTGTTCTTGGCTTGCCATTGCCTTTCATAGCTGAACTTTAGCTTTATCATAAATAAATTGACATTATTATTATTGTACTCTTTCGTGAGGTTGTGGGTATAGTCGGAGCAAGGTTTCATTCATGCACCCCAAAACCAAAACAATTGGGCGTTGGCTAGGATGTATTCGGTTTCTTGACTTGTGTGCAATTTCTCTGCCGATCAATAAGAGTAATATAATAATATTTCTTGGCCAAAAAAAAAAAGACATATTATAATCCTTACCCATTCTTTTGATGTAAAATTCAAAAGGCTAAAATGCTAGTAGTATTAGTTAGTTAGAGAATCAAAACAAAAGTATGAGATGGTTAAAAGTTGGAGGGCCGAATGGGCTGTTTGCTGTCATTGAAACTCCATCTTGACGTGGCGACTAATACCCCAAAAAGCAACATACTTTGATGTTAAGTTGATAACGTGGCCCACGATGATTAGTTGATACTTTGGCCGCCTCTGCATTTATCTATACACCCAAAAAAAAATCCACGTAGGATTGAAATCCCTTGCAAGTAATTCTTACAAAAGCATAAGGGTAGTTGAGTAATACAAATCTTCCAGAAATAAAAAATAATTCTCATCGTTGCACGTCGACCCCGATCCAAAGTCGCCACTCCGAATTTCTCCTCCTTCGCTTAGCTCTGCAATTGCTCCCAATCATCAGTTAACCGCGCCTCGAAGCTTAAAAATTCTGTCAAAAATCAGAATCGGTTGTTTCTTAGAAGCTAAACTAGGGTTTTAAAATGTCGGGGAAAGGAGCAAAGGGTTTGATAACGGGGAAATTGAACAAGGATAAGGACAAGAAGAAGCCTGTCTCTCGTTCCTCTCGCGCTGGTCTCCAGGTCCTCACCCCCTTCTTCGCTCTTGACTTTACCCCATATAAAAGTATTTGTTGACGTTTTTTAATCCAGATGAGTTTTTCTGTGCTAGGGTTTGAAAAGTCCGATCATTTGCTCTTTTTTTTTTTTAACCCTTTTAATTGGATATTGCAACTTTAAATTTGTGCTATGATCGGTTTTAGCTCCATAGTTTCCTACTTTATAATCAGAAATTACATTCATACCTTCGTCTTTTCATCATTAACTAAGTAGAAAGTAGGAGGATTCGCTTTTTTAGGATTGTCAGTGTAATATTTGCTGCCTTTAGAGACCATTTGATGTGGCAAGTGTGTCGCGGTCAATGAGTTTAAGATTCGACAAGATGGTAGCAGTCAACATCTGTAATCGTTAATCTATGGTTAGTGGTTATAGCTATCATGTTCTTCTAAAAATAAGTAAAGGTTTAGAGGACGGACTATCTTCACATTCTAGCTCTTGTTTGTGTACTTTCTCTGTAGTGTTAGTGTATCTTTTTTGCCTTTGGAAAATTAGATAATAAGGTGGCCCTGTCAAGGGTAATAATAATACCTATTAATTCGTGAGTAATAATTCTGGCTTTCACATTTTTCGGTAGGTTGTGCAACGTGATTATTTTGGTTTGATTTATCTAAGGAGCTTTGAGGTGACTGGTTTGAAGTTCTTGATGCCTTACGGGATAAGTCATTCAATTTGGAATTGTCTATTGTGTTTTAGTTTTTGGTTTAATGTGGAAGCACATTGGGAGAATTATGATAGCGAATGGATTAGGATCATGACAATTGAAACCATCATTCACACTTGCTATCCAAACTTAGTGCATCAATGAGAGAAAGGCTCTCCAACTGTTGGTGTGTGCTAATTTTGAACCATTATCACTAGTTGGCGTTTTTCTACTGTTAACGGTCAAGAATGTAACAAGTTGGATAGCCATCATCCTTGTGGACATTATACTCAATTATGCAGAATCCGAATTTCAAAAAATTATTTTTGGAGGTATCTGTTAGTTAAAGTCTTACTTTGGATGTTTCCACAATTACCATGCTCAGTTTGGTTTGCCCTTCTCGAGGGTTAAAATAAATAGGCATATCAGCACCCCCTTTTCTTTAAACACATTGGTGAAAATGTAGCATGAGAAAAGTCAAGTGTTTTGGAGTTTGAATGGACAGTTAAAGGTGAAGGATACAATAGACAAATTTTTCTTTTCCTGCCTAAGACAGCCTTTTGTGGCCTTGATGGCTTATGTTTTTGAATGTGTTAGCAATATGCTTAAGGTATGGCTTGAACAATTTTCCCTTTGAAGTAACTCTCAGTTTGTATACTATGTCATAGTAGAACATGCTTTACATTGGTCAGCCGATGATATTTATCTGTACATACTGGTATCATGTATACCAAGGCATGCTAGATCTAGTTGTAGACCTACCATGATAATGGACTTGCAAGTGCATGGATTTCCAAAAGACTGCAAAAAAATTGTTACGACTGCAAGTGTTTTTTGGCTGTTTGTATTTGAGTCTATTATTTTATGGTCATAAATAGTTCCAGATCCTCGGCATTTTTATTGTCTTTCTTCCTGTTTGGTCTCATGGAAGAATTGCAGTGTGCGAGTCCTCTTATTTCTATTATTTTGAATGCAATAACTGCAGTTTCCTGTTGGTCGAGTTCATCGTCAACTTAAGACTCGAGTTGCTGCTAATGGAAGGGTTGGAGCTACAGCAGCAGTTTATACTGCAGCAATATTGGAGTATTTGACTGCAGAAGTTTTGGAGTTAGCAGGGAATGCAAGCAAGGATCTCAAGGTGAAGCGTATTACGCCGAGGCATTTACAGCTTGCAATCCGCGGAGATGAAGAACTTGATACCCTTATCAAAGGAACAATTGCTGGTGGTGGAGTTATCCCCCACATCCACAAGTCCCTGATCAACAAGTCCTCCAAGGAGTAGTTTTTCAGTTTGCTTTGCCATTTGACTTTTAGTTTTAAAAACCATGCTTGTCATGAGAGGCTACAATCTTCTCCCCCTGCATGACACAATAGAAAGCTGAGACTTGCAATTTAATTTCTCTGTTTTTGGTTTTTGGTTGATGAATCTTGGAACTTTTAGATTTACTTTAGATGACAAATTGCTATACAGGAATTAGTCTTGCTATCAAAGAAGTTTACGCTAATGTCCTGGTTCACTAGTTAATCCGTTTGTAGCACTTGTGTTTCTGATGCTTGCTAGCAAGCTTGTAGCACAGGTGCTGGTTTTGGCTTTGATCTCTTTGCTCTCTGCTGTCCGGCTAATAGAAATTGAGGGGCTTATACTTGATGAAACCAATATGGGGTGTCTTTAAATTGTTGTGTGTGAATCCTTTTTTCTCCCCCTGATAACAAACCGTACGCTTCAATCCCCAAATCTCCAACAAACCCCTTTCCTGCTCTACCCTCCATCTAAATGGGAGAAGAACAAAGCGTTAGGGCGTAGAGTGGTCGGATGCTTGAAAGTTTTAGCATCTAGTTTAGGGACCAAAGCATTAATGACAAGCAAAATATATCTAGGGACAATGAAATTAGGGATAATTGCAGAAACCTCCTCTGATAATTTCACTCAGCTCCTCCGAGGTTTCAATAATTACATAGACCTCTCTTAGTTCAATTAAATGACTAAAATGTCCTCTACTTAATTCATAAAGGGATATTTAAAACCGAAAAATATTTCTTATTATTCTACTTGTCATTTTTTAATCTCAAAATATAATTTCTATCAATTTTCTAATTTTCATCTCTTCCTCCTTCCCTCCATCTCTCTTTCACACTCCTCTCTTTTCTCCTATAACTGTTTTTTTCTTTCGCCAAATACTGCACTCCATTGTTACCAATCACACCACCATCAATTTTTTACCATTTCTAAAATTTATCTGTACTTTTTTGTCTTTCTGTCTCTTTCTTACTATAAAAATTATAGACCCTTTATTTTTTTAAAAAAAATTTTACTCTTTACAAATGTTAGCCAATTCAAGTTACCAAATTAACAAGGTGCAGACAGTGGATTTTATTGTCAAACTAGGGGAAGATGAAAAAGGTGGCAGCAATATAGGGAAAAAATGAAATTGAGAGTTGGAAGATAAAGAAGTGACTATTATGTTTGTTAAGCAAAAAAATCTAGCAATTAAAAAACTAATTGATTATCTCTTTTATTTGCCTATTGATTGTGGTTTTACTATGAAAGTAGAATTTTGGCTCTATTTCTAAGAGTGCTAGAGCAATGATGAATTATGCTCTTATGGACATGAGAGCATTTTTTGGTTTAGTATTGGTAGTAATGGTAGTGAGTTGCATTAGGCAAGAATTAGCAAGTAATGAATTTTGAGATGAGTTGGATTCATTAGACTTTGTGTGCTTCAATGACTATGCCACGAACAAGAAGTTAAAGATTAAACCTTGTTTTGTTTTGTCTTGTTCTCTAGAAGAAGGGTATTTTAGAATATTTGTGAAAAAATATAAGTTATTGGGTCTATATTGTTACATTAACCTTAGAAGCGAAGAAGGTAGGTGTAATTTTTGAAACTTGAGGAGAGCTCTCTATAATTGCTGAAAACCTCAAGGGAGGTTTCTGAAATTATCCCGTGAAATTAGGGCAGTTAAAGCAGGTAGAACAGTTTCCAGAGAAGGGCTATAGTGAAATGGAAGGATAAATATTAAATTGGGCGGCCAAAAGTGGTGCTTTTGACCAACTAAAAACGAAATTTATGGTATTGTTATTTAATCGTGGAAAATTTTTCGCTCTCTTCTTGGCTCGAAATTGTTTATTTTCTGCGTGATTGTTGTTTATTTGTGCAGCTCCATTAGTGTCTCCAAAGAAAGAATCTTGCACGATGTCTGTTCTTCAACAACTCCAGTCACTTTATTTAACGTACTGGATTCATGAATCCAACATTTAAGTCCATTTTGATTCACCTCCTAAACCCCCCCCCCCCCCGGAAAAATTTGATGCCATATTCTTTTTTTTTTTTTGAGGTCCTTTTAGGCCATTCATTGCTTGTTTCACGTCAACAAAGATTCATTTACCATAAACACATGTAATAAACTTGCTCAAAAATGAATAAGCCGAACATAATGCCAAACTAACTGAATGCTTATATGTTAGCCATTTTTACTTGCCTACCAAACACTCTTTGTTAGCATTGACGTTAGGTATCGAGTAAGAGTCTACACCCATAATACAAAGATAGGCATCGCTGAGAGAGAGGAGGGAGATAAGAATATCACTAATATAAAGAGTAAGAGTGTGAATTTTTGAAAAATAAAAAAATTACAAGACCTCACTTGTTCACCACCTTGCCCAAAACATAAAAGCTACACGGGGGAGGGAGAAAGAACTTTCTGAAGACTAAATTGCATTCAAGTCTTTCTAACAAAACTAAATTGCATTAAATTTCATCTAAAGACATGTACAAAGATTGGTTTTACTTCACTGTTCAACAAGCTTACACAAGGATAATTAGCCCTTACCAATCAGAAAAAGGTCGAGACGAAGAGAGAGTATACAAGTTTGAGAAAGCTCCAAAACCAAAAGAATCAGGGTAGCGCCAAACTAATATGAAAAATTGCCCAAAAGGAGAGATGCGCTTATACTCTTCCTTTTGAAGCAGAAACATAACCTAAGATAGAGGCGGCCGAAAGAGAGAAAATTTTAAGAGGAGAAAGGAAAAAGAGGAAGCCAAAAAAACACTAGCTATTTGCACGTCAAAAGAATAATCAAAGCACTCTATTGACTCTGCAAATCCGGATTTAATATAAGCCTGCTTATGAAGGGTGATATAGCTGCTAGTAACGCCTTGGGACACTCCTCATGCGGAAGATGGCCACAACCAGATATTGCAACCAGTCTCTGCATAATAACAAAAATCATGTACAATTACATTAGTCAACTTAAGCTGAAAATTTCCCATTTTCCAAAACTTTCAACACTGGTCACCTTGCTGTACAGATGTACTTAAAAACTAGCGAGAGTTTACATAGAACTATTATAGTTCTAATGTAATTCCCACTAGAAGTTGGTAAAGGCTGAAGTAAACCACTCCTATACTAATTTAGCAGACCAAACCTAATAAAAGCCTTATCCCTCAGAGTAGAGGCTCTGCCACAATAATCATCTTGTACCATTACCAGTTCCCAGAGATTGTGTTGTATTGCATCCCGACTTCTTCATTCTCAATTATTTTCACCCTTATTGTCCAAGGGCAAGTTTCTAGTTTAACCAGAAATTGCATTAGTTCACATGGTAAATGCTCGCGTAAACCACAGTAGACCAAAGCTAACATAAGCCTTCTCCACCAGAATAGAGTTTCTGCTAGATTATGGATTATTCACCAGACATCAAGTTTAACTTCTTCATCCAGTATTTTTTTCGCCCATATAGTCCCTATGGCAAGTTTTTGTTTAACCACCCTGGTATCTAGTAATCTATTGTTGTCCAACAATACTGACATCAAGAATGTCATCTTGGTGAAATCCAAGGCTATAGCTCAAAAGAATACAGATAAAGCAACCTACGAAGAAATGAGGGAAAAAGGAAAAGCAGAAAGGAACTTACAGAATTCACAAATTTTGAAGCCATAGCCTGAACAGATTTTAGAGGCACAAGGGCATCTTCGGCTCCCGCAATAACCAAAACTGGCAGTTGTTCAACAGATTTAAGCAGAGATTCTGCATGTTGTGGCGATAGGAATGTTTCAAAAGATAACTTTCCTATCTCATGAAGAGCTTCATCCCAACCTTCTACGCATAATGGGGCCTGATTCAACCAAAAAAGTGCACATTAAAATAGATCATTAATTTAAGCATAATTATCAGCCCAAATGTCTCAAGGCCATAGTGAAACTTGGGGAGACTAAAAAGCCAAAGCAATGGAAATGCTCCACCTTCAGGACATTGTTAAGAATAGAATTCATCAATGATCATCTCATGCCTCCTCAGATGTGTAAAAGTAAACAAATCAAATAAAACTTAATCAACTTGAAGATTACGTACAAAATTAGATGACACTTCCCAATTGGCAATGAAAAACTTCTTAACCCAACAGATGACTGTGACGACAACTATCTTATGTGTGAGTATGGGGAATGCACAAATCCAAAGCAGCAGACATTGTAAAGCTAAACAAGATATTCACAACATGGCATATCTTCATTATGGAAAAAAATAAAATAAAATAAATCTACCAATAAATAGAAGAGAAAATTAAGGATGTTAGATCCTAATAATAAATGCCAGTTTTAAAACTGCATATACATTGTAGTTAAATTAACTACAATGTTCTGTTTACAAGATATGCATCAATAACTAACAATTTTTATCGCATTACCAACACTGAGAATCAATGATGAGAAATGAAGTTAAGTACCTTGTATAGGCTCAAGACTTCAGTTGTTAGCTTGGTAGCATCATACCATGCTCGCCGATTTACTACTTGAGTGATTTCAGTTCGCAGTAGAGGACGAACCAAATGCTTTTTCCCAAGGGAAGTCCTAAGTAATATTCTAGCAAAGCCAGGGACCATCTCTTTAGACAAGCTTACACTCAGTAGATATTCACCTTTGATTTCAACCTGCATGATGAAGTTCCTGTTAACTACAATAAATACTGATGAAAAAACAGATAAAATTGCCAGAAATAAGAGTTATTTAAAAAAAAAAAAAAGTGACATTATGATTCAGATGCTGACTAACACTAGTGGGATTGTCTGACGACTGGATTCTTTCCGCAGCCTTCAGTGCAAGTAGCCCTCCATCATCATGACCAACAAGTACAACTGAAGCAAACCTCATCTCCGCACAAAAAGAAAGCAGCAAGTCAACCTGAAAAGACGAAAGCCTAAAAGCTCAACTACAGCAATAAGATGCAAACTTAAAGAACCAGAAACAAACTTGCACTATTCTTTTTGTTCTCTATCTTTACAAAGAGCAAAGGAATTTCCTGAGTATCAAGCTTGTACGGATTAGGCAACTGATTTTCTTCCCAATCCTTGCACCGTGGCCTTGATGTTAATCCCCAACCAGGTCTGTCAAAAGCAGTGACTGGACAACCAAGTTGCCGAGCCATTACATCCATCACATTTCTCCACGAAAAAACACCACCACCAAAGCCATGTATTAAAACAATCCCAAACTGTCCATATGCTTCCAAATCTGGTTCTAAGACTGGAGATCCCAATTTACTGCCCTCATCATCATCAACAGTGTCATCAAGGCTGAGGATAGGCATGTCTTCAGACAAAACTGGGGAGGTAGGAGACCCATCTAAGAGAGGAGTGGAGAGTGAGGAGGTACTGAATTGATTACTGAAGCTCCTGCGAAGATGATACTGATCTTTGGGTAAAACTTTGAATGGTTGTTTGCCAAGAAAGCTGGTAGAAGACAAGGAACGAGCAGGTGAACCAGGCGTGCTAAGCTTGTAATGAAGGATAAGCCCTTGGCAAGACATGAACAAGCTGTCAATATCAGCAAGTAATCTAACTGGAACATCCCCTTGATCGCGAGCTAATAATCCAGGTTTTCGCTTCATTTCACTACCGCTTCGTAGTGTTCTGCCGGCAGATGGTGTGGGTGATCGTGGAACTTTCTGATAACCAGAGAAAACAATTTTGCAAGAAAGAACCTGTCAAGCAAGTAAATGATCAGCTTTAGACCATGCTAAAATCCTACATTTCCAGTTCAATAATCAACAGCTACTGTGAAGGTTCAGATATGTGTCAAAGTATATTACTGAAGGAAAATGACCAGAAAAATCTATGGGGACTAAATATGCAACAATTTCATGACTTACAGCTTCTGCATCAACTCGGTGAAACAAGAGTTTCCTCCTTGCTCTGCAACTAGTTCTATAGGCAATAACAGTATGGCCAAGAGCAAACACCACAGATGAGAGAAACAACACAGGCATACCCCATGACTTCTTTAAATGGAGCTTCTGCCTTGTTAGAGAAGATGATGCTTCAGCCTCAAGTTGCGAATTGACAGTAAAAATACAAGCCTTTACAGATAAAAGAAGAACTGAAGCAACAGAACATAATGTGACAGTTCCAAGATACGGCCCATGTGAAAGAGCAGGCCCATCACACATTGAATACACACCTGTTTCAATAGAAACAAAACCACAGAATTAAAACCATTTCAGGAACCTGCAAACGTATGAAGCACACGAGCATCAACTCGCAATTGAGCAGAGCAGCGGAAGACTTCAAAATCAAATGTGCAGTTGAATAAATACACATTCCCATATAGTATTAAAAACTCTATTAACACAAATTATCACACGATCAGGTTGACTCCAGTAACTTTTATTATTTCACAGAAGAAACTTCAAACACAATTTTTCCAACCAAAGAAAAAACACAATTTTTTCAAAATTCTATATTTTTTTTATGCTACTCAATATTCCAACTAATGAACTTCCGGTTATCAGTATGCATTATATGCTTCAGTGAAACTATCATTTAACTAAATAAGCCTACTAATTCGATTACAAAGCTGTTTTAGAAGGAAAAAGAAAATAAAGAAAACCAGACGCAGATTTCTTTACAACTATAAAAAAGCAGATAAATAAACAGGAACACAAATAAAAAATGCAATCAATAAATCAATTAACTGACAAATTAAACGGAAAAAAACTCGGAGGGGGGAGGGAGAGAGAGAGAGAATTGGGACCGGGAATTACAGATGATGATGAGAGATCTGATGATGGAGACCAAAGGAATATCCATTAATGAACTCCTGAAACCGTATCTCCGCAAATGCTCTCTAAAACTGTAACACGTTACACAGGTGAAGCTCTGAATCAAAAAACAGGGCACCAGCACGTCCGCTATAGCCACCAGCACCGCCGCCGATTGCACCACCAGCGACGCCATCATCAGCACCATGAAATACGCCGTCCTAAGCACCCTCCGCACTTTCTCCATCCCACCTTTACCCCCTGACGACCACCCCATCCTCCCCTCCGACCAAAAAGTACCAATAATTCTCCAATATCCAAAATAATAGTACAAATGCAAATTTTCCTTCGTTTCTTCCTCAATCTAACGAAACTGCCCTGCGGCGAGATGAGGACAGAGATCGGAAGTGGCGTTGAGAAACCCTAAGAGTTGTTGTAACTAAGAAAGCCGCGACTGGAGACGGCGGAGAAAATGCCATCTCACGGCGGCGAAAAGTTAGATTGCCCGTGGAGATAAGAGACGACGACGTCGTCCTTTGGGCTTTCAGGCTTTTCTCAAGGAATGAATGGTTTCCTTAATTTTGGTTTGGAAGATTAAAATTTGGCAATCAAATTTAATTTTTTTAGTCAATAATGTGGCTCCTCTCTGTAACGTAATTTCCTATCAGGTTGATTGATTCAAACACAGATAGGGATTAGGTTTTTTATTTTTTTTAAAAAAAATTTCACGGTTCAGTGCGTGAGTGTGTGTGTGTGTGTGGGAGATGTTGTCGAAGGAGAAGGAGACGACGAGAGACGCAGGATGGCAAGTGGGGACCCCCTCTGATTTCTGTTACGTATTTTTGAACTGAGGCTGCTTTGTTTTCATCGTTGTTAATTCTATCATATTTCCCCCCCTTCTCCTGATCATGCGATTAACTACACTTGGCTCCCTTAAGATTGTTGAAATTACAAAGCATCCCCACATGACTTCTATAATTACTACAATCTCCTATACCCTCAACTCCGCAAGGTTTAGAGGAAGCTTTAAAAAGCAATTCCTAGAAGTGTGTGATTATGTATTTTATCTTTTTTCTTTTTGTGAACGTACTACACTTTTAGACTTATGCCAAACAAAATATTTCGTGTCTTAGTTGGAGATCTTTCACAGAAAATTATAGATATATCTTGAAATGAAAATAAACAATCAATAATTACTTATATACCTTGAGATGAAAATAAAATGTGAGATTTTATGAATTTGTTTGTTGTTTGGCTCGTAAGATTAATCTGGATGCAAGTGGACTAAACGTCTGTTACTTTCAAACCAAACGTATTCAAAACTCTCAAGTTCTGAGAGACTTCGCGTCTCTTGGTACTTGAAAGTGAAATTTTAAGGCATATATCTTCTCACCTGGCTAATTCAATTTGATTTATTATCTTAACACTCCCTCGATTAGGCAATCTTAAGTATCATAAATAAGGTCGATTTGCATATTCACTTACACAGATCAGTGCATGCTTGCCAATTTTGATGTGAAATTTCACAATAGCTTATATACTACTAATCATTTACCTTTTTGTAATATAGATTTAGTGAAATTTCCGTCAGCATGATATTTAGAATTGTGATTGAAATTCTATACGTAGTTAATTCTGGAATTACCATTTTGAGAGTCTAATAATGAAATGCGAAAGAAACTAAATAGGAGTTCATTATAATTAAGACAAATCTGGCGGGGGATAGTGCAAATTAAGTTAATATGAATTAGTAGTAAGTCACCAGGATGATTAATTAATTGACGTAATCGGGATTAATGAGAGAGGAGTTGATTTTGTATGCACAGGTGGGCCTTAGGCATTAACTGGCAGCCTCTTTTTTTTTGTTTTTTTTTTTTTAACCAACAATTTTTACACTAAAATTATTTCTATTTATCCTTTAATCTATATAAGGGAGGCCCAATTAAACCAAGGGGAGCTATAATAAATGATTCCTGGCATTAGATCAATAAGGATGTACTACTGCAGGTTTTTTGAATTTATTAGAAACCGCATATTAGTGGTAATTGGCTGTTGTTTGAATTGGAAGCCTCTTGGATATACTCTTGGAGTATTGAAAGTGCTGCCCCCGTCATTTCTTGGAGTGTCTTTTTGTGCATCCCAAAGTGGTTAAGGCCAAAAGGGCGCCTGCAACTTCATTTTTTAAAAAAAATTTTCTCCTTATGTTGCGCAATAAAGTTGGGTATTTTTGCAGGGAAATGTGTGGTAAATTGAGATTTTATTTTTGGTGCGTGTTTGTTGAACGGGAATATTAAACAAATTTTTTGCACTTTTCCTCACTTTCCAGTCATTTGTGTCCTGCGAAATTTGCAGGATTTTGAGGAAAAATAATTATTAGACACACAAAAACTTTAATAATTGTCGATAATTATTACTAACCTTTTATTTCTCTCAATTTTTTGCGATAATCAAACACGTTTCGGAAAAAGATTTTCCTTCTCCCTTGCCTAGCTTTCTCACACTTCACTTTCTCATGTGAATTTCCTTCTATTCAAACATATACTAGTATTAAATTATTATCTGGGAAAATATATCTCTCTGTACTATAAATAAATCTTATGATTACTTTGTTATAGTTCTAATCACTTTTTAATCATATTATTTTTAAAAATCCCAAATAATTATTCTAGTCGTGGACTTGTAAGTAGGGTCCTAGGTGTGGCGTGTGCCTTTGCCCTTAAAAGTTGAAATAGGTGGTACTAGTCAAGTGCTCACAAAATCCAAACAATTAGGATGACTCAAGCAACTCAAGTTAAAAAATATTCAGTTTGTAAGTTTACGAACCGACTTGATTATATATATTTATTTTTAATTTTTATTTTAATGATAACATTATATATATATATTTCTAATATTTTATTATTTATTAAAAAAATTATTATTTTATTTATTTTTTAAATAAATTGACTCAATTCGACTCGTTTGCACCCTAAAAACAAGTGATGAAGCATGTGATGAAACATTCGGTTATTTTGAGGAGTGAGATATGTTACATTTGGATTGACATGGTCTAATGTCTACGTCTACCAAGTTAAGCATACGCGTATTAAGGTTATCAACGAACGTTATAAAAATTGAAAAGGTTTGTATATGACATTATTAATGTATATTAGACTACAACAACCTAACAAATACTGCAATGTTGTCTTTTTTTTCTTATCAAATAGTCATCTATCCAATCACACTCAAATACCATCGCCCTTGACATTACTTCATTATTGATTATTGTTTTGGGAGATGCATCCTTATGTAGCAAATCCACCAAGGAAAGACTCATCGATTTTTTTTTTTTTAACAGATTAGGGATTCTGTCATTACCCAATAGCGACAATATGGTACAGAATAGATAATAATACAATTAATGTAAACAACAATATAATAAATATATACATTAGTATAATAAGGTGAAAAAGTATAATTTCATTTTTTGACATATTAAAATTTGTATGGTGCATCTAAACTTCACCATCCAACTTGAATACATCTTATCCACACATTCACTTCTTTTTTTTTTACGACAATGATAATATTTGTATAATCTAATATATTTTATTTTACATAAAAAAGAGTTTCTTTTTTTTTACGACAATGATAATATTTGTATAATCTAATATATTTTATTTTACATAAAAAAGAGTTTAAAAAAACTGTATAAGAGACTAGTAGATATACAGATATGATTAAACAAAAGAGATACTTTGGCACATATTTTGAATTTTGTTCACTGTAAATAGAGTCTGAACCCTCGACTTACAATCCAAAAAGCGAATTAATCCCTTTTTGGCTCAGTGCTTCATCCTCACTTCGTCCTACAGTTCAAAGGGAGATTTAGTCCCTTTTTTTTATTGCGACCGAGCGATTCATCCTCACCTTCACTTGCACCTGCTGTCACAGTGCTACTGTGAGAGTAAAGCCCCCGATCCTGATCCCTCTTCTAACTTTGATCGGAGAATGTAACAAGATCACTGATGATAGGACCTAAGCCTAAGATAGTTAGACCAGGTCCCATGCCGTTTACAGTCTTCGGAAAATGTAGGCAAGGCTCCAAACTCCAAGCGCAACTCCAGCAGCTTCAAAGCCTGCGCTGCCAAGTGCCGAAGCTTAATTCAATTCAAGAATGTTAGCGGCGGGGGCAGTCAAGGAATAAAAAAATTGCTACGCAAGGATGACTGGGCAACGTGGGCGGCAAATTTTTGGAAAATTCAAAGTAGCGCCGTCCGAGGTGCGGGCCCCGGGACGGATTATTAGAACGTGACCGTTACCTGAGTATGGGCTCCATCCCGTGAAAATTCCGCGGGATCTGATTTTGTAAGATCCGTGGTCGGGCCTGGGGGACCAGAAATCAAAAAATTTTTCAGGATGGTCACTTCTACACTGGGTCCCACTCTGCTTCCAGCTGTCTCCATTATCTGCCACGTGTCAATGTTGAACAGCCTGTCTCCTTGCCTTGCTGGAAAAGTCATACTATAACGTGAATAACTATTAAATATGTCCGGTAGTTATTCACAGACCAACTACTCGGGTGGTGGGGGAGGAGGTGAGACGGTCTCGTGATTTTGAAGTGGCAAATGGAGTTCAATTGCCAGGAGAAGTTCTTTTTCATACGAAGACCTTTTGATAATTCTGGAATAAATGAACTTAGGCTCCGTTTGATAAAATTGAATCTGAATTCTGAATTCTGAATTCTGAATATTGAAACAATTAATTTGCTGAATATTAAGTACTGAAAAAAGATATATGAATATCTGAATCTTAATGCTGAACATATTTATACTGTTTGATAAACATTTATAATTTAATGCTTAATAAGCTAAATTGTACAATTTTGCCCTTCTATCTTTTAATCCAAAAAGGAAATGAAACCTATGATTTAATTAGCTTAAAATTGTTAGGTATGAAAATGACAATACTTATTTTTAAATCAAAGTAATATAAAAGAATAAATATATTATGAAAAAGTCCAAATATCGGTGCAAATATTTTTTTAAATCAGAGTTTGATAAGAAAAGTCAAAATATAAGCAAAAGGAAGCTGCAATAAACAAGTTTTAAATTCATACCAAATTATTTAGAAATTTAATTACTTCAATGGAAAAATGTTGAAGCAAAACAACAAATAATCAATGTCACTTACCTTGGAAATAATGAATTTGAGATCGGTGAGTACGGTAGCAATAAAAAAAAATTGGGAGGAAAAAAATGACAAAATTATGAAAGAGTAGAAAGATGGAAAAAAAAATAAGGAGTAGACAGATGTGAGGAGCATGGAGAAATTGTAAAAAGTCATTAAATAGGGAAAAAATAGAAGTAGAAAGCCATTAGACAGATAATGGCATGTTGTTTAATTAGATAAGGATTTTGGATAGAAAATATTAGGTTGTTTAATTATATAAGGATTTTGAATGTAATTAACAAACAAGGATAGATTTAGTAGATAAAATAAAGTAATTGAAGTAAATCTCTTGATTCTTATCAAATTAAGCATTCAGATACGATTCTTGTGCTGAAAAAAATACATACAAATTCAACACCACTTAATAAGTTCAGCAGAAAAATTTTTATTTATCAAACACTCAAAACATCTGAATGTCTGAATGAATTCAGTTTCAGCACTTTTTTATGTTATCAAACAGACACTTAATGTTCACAGCTTAATTTAACACGAACCCCAATTTTTTACAGCAACTATATATATATGTGTGTGTGTGACATTATTTTGATCATTTTTAATCAAAAAATTTCGCTCATTCTGAGAGTGCTTATTTTATGTAAGAGTGAAGTTAGTTTTGGTTACGCGTCTAAATGCAAGGATGCAATAAATAGGAGTATTTGCGTTCAAATGATAAATTGTGTGGAGTATAATTTAAGTGCACTAATAGATATCCAACTAAAAAAAATTCCTTCATTCTATATGTATTTTTCCTTTTGTCACTGTATGTGATATTTTGGGAACTCAGTAGTGACATGGAATGCTTTAATCTCCTGATTTTGGGTTTGCGGTTGTTAATAATTTGTTGATTCTCTTCATTGAGACAAAGGGTAGCATTACCTCAAAAGTGGATATAGATAGATGCTGCTTAAGATGAAAGGTAGGATTATGCTGTCAAATTATCCCTATATTCAAATCAAGGTCCCTCTTATTCTGGAAGTGACATCAGTCCTATCAACTAATCTAAGACAAATAAAAATGATGGTTGTGCAACTTGGTGCCCGCATTACTTGTTCAAGAATCAAATCCAAATGGAGAGATAGGAATTTGAAAATTATTCCTTAACCGTCCACAAATTAATAAAAAAGTTCAGATTAACGGCCCAGAAACAGGTAGTATGAAAATTAAATTAGGTAGGCCATAGCCGCACAATTGAAATTGAAGAGTTTCTATATAGTATTCATAAAAGGAAAATGAGGAATCTTTTTTTTTTTTTTTTTTGTCAATCATCACTTTTTATCTATAGTATCCTATACTATCCTAATCTGAAGGGGAGACTCAACTGAATCTAGGAAAATTGATGGAGACTGAACCTTCATCGGACCAGACGAGTGTACTAAACCTTAAAAAATCACTTAATGTGATAATTAGCCCTTATCTCCCACTTCACTAAGTCAGCCTTAAATGACTTAGTGGTGGTCACTAGCTGGCTTGGCTGGTAGTTAAAATGAGGAAAAGTTACGATGACAAAATTGTTGACATAAAGGCATAGATTGGACAGTCATGAAAATGGTGTCATACACCATCTTTTTGCCTCAAAGGGCAGATGCCGGAGGGCCCTCCAGTCCTCGTTGAAGGGACGCTTCGATGGGATTGCCCCTACAGCAGTTGGAATGTCTGCAGAAAAATCGCTTTACATATCGCTCTTGGGGTTATATATGCTCCAGTCGTGAATCTCTGAGAAAAAAGGGGTACCATACCACAAAAGAAAAAAACCAGCCTTTACTTCAACCAAGGAGGAAAAGGAAAGTTCCCTCTCTCTTTTCTTTTTGGGTTCTCTCTCTCTCTCTTTTTTTTGGGTTTTTTTTTTTTTTTGATTGCGACAAAGAAAGTACTAGTAAAAGAATGATGGAGCAATAGAGTTTAAAACAAATAATTAGCATTCTACACAAATTATGACTCACTTGATTTCCACATTAGCTTTGATTATTGGATTGACTATACGGTCATTTCAGTTGCTAAAATTCTTGCTGAAGGCCAAGTTCGTGGTTCCCATAAATGTAATAATTGCATCTTTTGCTTAAGTGCCCACTGACTCTTCTTTAATGCTCCATTTTTTTTTCCTTCCTCAGTCAAAAATGAACAATTTTTTCGTCCAACTGAACTGAAGAATCTAAAAGGAAAAGATATGTACTGGAATTTGAATAATTCATCTGCTCTTGTGGGTGATGGAGCTTTGCACACTGCATAATTGTTGTGTTTCTTTTCCATTTTAGTTTAAAAACTAAATAAATAAAAGTTTGTTCCTAAAAGAAAAATACTTAAAACTTTTTAAAATCCCTTTTCCATGCAGAAGAAAGAAAATTCAAAACATTGAAACTTGCTTGCAACTTGCTTTGTGTATATTATTGGATACAGAATTCCCTGCAGGCTGCAGCCACCAACTGGTGAAAAGGACAGTACACTTAACACTTAAAAAAGTGACAAGGACATTGCAGGAAAAAATACTACCCGGCAGCAGCAGTCACGCCAAGAATAAAGTGTTGATGATGGTCATTTGCACATCTAGATAGATTGTGATGAATGAAATTTAGCTGTGACCAGCGGCCATGCCATTATTATACTAGTAACTTTGAAGCCTGTCGCTGGCTTATCAGCTTGGTTTTCATAGTTAAATTGTCCCTCAACTCCTCTAATAGACTTGTTCAAAACTGTAAGTTGCACCCCATCATGTCCTCGTCATGTTCATTGCTGAATGAGCTTTGCATATTTGGACCATCAACCCTCATTTTTAATCACTCGATTGTTCTGAGGGAAATCATACAGTTGACTATGTCTGCTTAAACATGATGGAGTACTGTATATATATTTGCATACAACATTTTGTTATTGTCCTTTTGAGGTTCTTGACTCATCAAGCACGATGAATGCTCAAAACTCTGTCACTTTACCTGTTAGTGGTATATGGAAACAAAGATTGAAAAAGTGGAATAGAAGACTTTTCACTTATAAACAGAATCTAACATATTTAGATTGACTTATTTATAGATGTGAAGCTCGGAATTTGAAACCTCTTAATTCCGGAGTTGCAACTCAATTGGTTCCATCACTCTACTCTACGAAGAGTTCTTTCTGTGGTTTAAAGAGAGATTCCAAGCCAAGTCTGGTAAGGGAGAAAGGAAGTAAAAGGAAGGGTTTGAAGTGCTCAATGGCTGGCTCAATGTATACCATGTCCTAGGCGACCGAGTATGTGAAAGTATGTGAGAAGGTTAACAGGCCTTTTGAAAATGGTGGATCAAAACGTGAAAGAAGGATAAGCAGACGATAATATGGGGCTGAAGCCGAAGCCTTAAAAGCCCCAGGAGTGCTTTCTCGGCTAAAACATGTGTTGATGGTTTATCTGTATGGCCTTTCCGCTTGGGTATTGGCCTTTCCGCTTGGGTATTGCTGGCCGTCTTACATGATCGCATGTTGGTATCAGTCTATCATGGTAGAAAGAGACCCCTTTTTTGTGGGCTTACCTCTTGTGCATTGAGAAATGGTGGGCTTACCTCCATGGACTATCATAATTAGAGTCCAAGTTTTTAAAATCGAATCAATCTCGAGTAGTGCGTTACTTAATTTCGATTTGATTTGATTGCACTAGTATTGATAGGTTTGGATCGAATCAACGGGTTCGATTGTGAATTGACTTTCTTTTCGAAGTAGTTTGTAGTATAAAATCGCTTTGATAAAAATCAGTCAAATCCATAAAAAACTGACTAAACCAATGACCCGATTTGACTAGTTGACCTGGTTCTCAAACATTTTTTTCTTCTTTTCTCCAAATATAATTTGAGTTATCTAAATTATAACACTTTTATTTATTAATACAAACAAGACAATGTCACCCATTTAGTGTAAATATCAAAATCACTCGCTCTCATGTATGATTTCTAAATCAAGATGTTTTTCATCTCTATGATCTCATTAATTTAGCATCAGTGATTCCAACTTGCATTAATTTGTTTTAATTTAGTTTTTCAAGTAGTTTTGGAGAATGGACATATTTTAACCATGAATTTATATTTTATATATATAATTATTAGGTGTATATTTGATTATAAGTCTAATACTTTTGGTACATTTTTTTTGATTGGCCAAATATAACCAATAACTTAATTTTAATATTTCTGAAACTTATAATAATATAAAATAATTAAACATCGTGCTAACGTCAACGCATTTTTTAGAACGATCCAACCAGTTGACTCCCTACCTGATAGTTTAGTCGAGTCATTATCCGATCCGAATTTAACAACATTGGATTGCACCCCTAAAATTATTGGTGTTAGATTGTTCTTCTCTTTCTTTTTATTTGTTGGCCTTGTCGTTATTATTGGATCATCATCAATGCTTAATGTCACCTTACACAATTACAGATGAGATTCGATAATTGGAAATGATGAGATCATAGCAACTCCCCTGCACGTCCCCGCCTAATTTTGGGATGGTCTCTCTTTCCCCAAAGCTACCACAACAAGAAGATCAGATGGATTGACAGCATTGGTTACCGGTCCCAGCTAATGCTTTCTCCTAATTTTTTGTTCAAGTTATTGCGTCAAGCAAATGACAAGAATAGCAGAGTGGTCAACTGTAGTTGAGCAATTGGACTGGGCCTCATTCAAATGCTGTGCTTACACTTACAGTTGTCAATTAGCAAAAAGGGCCTCAAATTTTGTTCCAGTAGGCCCCTTCAATTTGTCCATAATATAAGCCACGAAATAAGAACATATTTGGAGTTTAAATAGTATTCTATTTTTACCCCTACATTTTTAGTATAGGCATTTTTCACAAGTTCGGATAGGGTATCAGTGCTTTAAATCTGTAGATGTCAAGAGGGGTCTAATTCACATATAATCATAATTCAAAGATGTCTTGAAAGTTATAATCATCAGGCATGTGCTTTTTGCAACCGAATAGCAAATTCATTTTCCGACATCTTGATGCTGTTTTCGAGCATCACGAAATAATTAAGGGTCAGCCAACAAAATGGTTCAAAAAGAGGGAAGAAAGAAAAAGAAGAAGAATCAAGGTAAAAGTTTGTGCCAACAGGTAAAAGGTAAATTAAAATAACTCAGACTAAATAAAGAGAATAAAGATGAGAGTTGAACCGGATTCAGAGAAGGATCACAGGCATTACCGGTTTACCTTATTCGAGTAAATAAGGAGCAATTAGCATACGTTAGTGAAGGACCTTGGGTTAAAGCAATAATGATTCTTCCACGTAAACCCGAAGGTGATGACCTGAATAGACGGAGACCTCGACCGGTCTATTAATAAACCCAAATGCATCTCAACTGTTGGGTGCATTTAATAAAACTGGAGTAAGAAATCTGAAATCATTGAATTGTTAAATATTAAATCTAATATATTTGAGTGTATATTACATTTAGTGATAAAGTGAATAACTTATCATTTAATTTTGAGAGCAAGTTTTGCCTAAGAAATTCAGTGTCACTTAATTAATTTAGATGTTCAATTTTTAATCATCAAACGGTATAAATGTGTTAAAATCTGAATTCATTAAATTTAAGTGATGAATTGAATTATCAAATAAGGCCGCAGTCTTTTCTTGTGTCTTGCCGGACACAAACACTGTTGTCCCATTTTTGCCTAAAAAATTTGTACCATGGTAATTCGTTTTTAATTAGCCAGCCAAAAGTTAGATTCCAATTTATGACTTGCAAAAAAAAAAAAAAAAAAAAAAAAAAGCGGTTATCAGTCTCAGTCAAAAAGGGCGAGAAAGGCATTGCTGTCGCGACAGATACATCACAGGATTCGCACGCTCTTTACTTTTTTTTTTTCCTTTTGACCAAACCAACGTAAATATTGTACAGCAAATCTATTGGATTGATCCTACGTTACGTTAACAATTTATCAGAATCGGTTAAAAAAAGATATCAATTGCGGTTGTTGGGCAGCCCTGAACCCCGAGCCGCCCACCTTAAATTCACTAACATCCAAATCCCACCAACTCCAAAACAGTCCATTTATCCCAACCCATTCAGACTGCCCGACCCAAACATGGCGCAACTTTTCTTCACCAAGTACGTGGTAGGCCCTACGTCAAGCCAGCCCACCAACTCCCACACGTCAACCTCTCCCAATCCACGGCACCCCCACTCTTCAGCAAGAATCCCTTTCAGGATAGCCTGATGTAGAAGTAGAACCCTTCTTAATTATAGTGGAGTAGTATTTCCCATAAAACAAAAAGAAAAAGTCATCTTATATATATATTGTATACTTTCACAATGTATGTAATAATTGAAAAAAAATATTATTCATGCTCCAATTTTTATTAATCACACTCTCGCTATCATTTTTATCACATAATTTTTATTTATTAAATTATATTATAAATTATAAAATAAAATAATGAGAGTGTAACTAACAGAAAATGGAGTGTGAATAATATTTTTGTAATTGAAATTCATCTCAATTTTTTTTTTTTGGGGTCTAAGGGAAGGAATCAGTTTAATTCACAATTAAGTGACATATATGGTAGTATATACAAGTTTAATCCGATAAATATTACTTATAGTATATGGAAAAAGAAAGAAAGAAAGAAAGAAAAAAATGTATTTCCACGTTACGCCCCTGACGGATATATATATATATCCCAAAGCCACCTAAATTGGCCACCCCTCTCCATCCATATGTAC
The DNA here is from genome assembly GCF_036785885.1 of Coffea arabica. Taxonomy (NCBI): domain Eukaryota; kingdom Viridiplantae; phylum Streptophyta; class Magnoliopsida; order Gentianales; family Rubiaceae; genus Coffea; species Coffea arabica. Next base: position 2,961,559 of record NC_092317.1, on the reverse strand, counting down.
CAACTTTATTGTTGAACAGCTCTCCTTTGTCCCTCCTAAGTTTTCCTACCCACCGCAGAAATGCCATCAGAACCACCCCCAAACTTCTGGGGCGACATGCCGGAGGAGGAATACTACGCCTCCCAGGGCGTCCGCAACACCAAGTCCTACTTCGACACCCCAAACGGAAAACTCTTTACACAGTCATTTCTTCCACTGGACCCTCAAGAACCCATCAAGGGTACGGTGTACATGAGCCACGGTTACGGCTCCGACACCGGCTGGCTCTTCCAGAAGATATGCATGAGCTATACCACCTGGGGATACGCCGTCTTCGCCGCCGACCTCCTTGGTCATGGCCGGTCGGAAGGCATCCCGTGCTACCTCGGCGATATGCAGAAGATCGCCGGTGCGTCGTTGTATTTTTTCAAGAGCATGAGGAACAGTGAAGAGTACAAGCATTTGCCGGCCTTTCTGTTTGGGGAGTCAATGGGTGGACTGGCTACTTTGCTCATGTACTTCCAATCTGATCCTGACACCTGGACTGGAGTGATCTTTTCGGCCCCACTTTTTGTCATCCCCGAACCTATGCAGCCGTCCAGGGTAGTCTACTCTTCTCACATCCTCCAATTTTTTTTATTTTTTTTTTGGGGGGGGGGGGGGGGGGGGGGCAATGTTACTCTGACGGGATAATGGAAGATGAGGCAATTAGTAGTACCATTTGGTTACAACTTTCTAGACCTTTCAAACATTTACAAATTCAATTGGTTTGAATTTCGTTTTATGTCAAATTTTAGCATTAAATTTGGAAAGAATCTAATATTGCTAAACATTTGCTAATACATGCATAGTATTTGGTTTGGTGGGAAGTAGGGAACATGGTCGGTGCTTGCCACTTTATTTTGTAAAATTTGCAAATATTTTCTTTCTCTTTCTTCTTACCAAACATTAATGTTATTATGTATTGAAGGTGCGGCTATTCGTGTATGGATTGTTATTTGGCATGGCGGATACGTGGGCAGCAATGCCAGACAATAAGATGGTGGGAAAGGCTATAAGAGACCCTGAGAAGTTGAAGATCATTGCCGGAAATCCAAGAAGATATACAGGTCCGCCCAGGGTTGGGACCATGAGGGAGCTCGTGAGGCAAACTGAGTACGTACAGAACAATTTCCACAAGGTGACGGTGCCATTTTTGACCGTTCATGGGACTTCTGATGGGGTCACTTGCCCGTCCGGCTCCAAAATGTTGTACGAGAAAGCTAGCAGTCAAGATAAAACCTTGAAGTTATACGATGGGATGTACCATTCGTTGATTCAAGGGGAGCCCGACGAGAGTGCAAACCTTGTGTTGGCTGACATGAGGGCTTGGATTGATGAGAGGGCTCAGAAGTACGGTCCAAAAGCAAAATGTAATGGATACTCGTAGGGGTTCTCAAAAAAAATATATATATATATATGATTGTTGAAAAACTTTATATTGATTAATACAAGTGGGAGGGGCGTAGAGGCATTATTATGGCTGAATCGAAAGTGTTCTTCTATTTGTACGAAAAAGTTATGCTGGTGCTCTGGGACAAAGCGAAACACACCAGATACTGTATTAAATTGTCTTCAATTGGAAGCGATGGTTTTTCTGTTTGATTATATCAGAATTATTCGATTGCTTACGGTACAGGCTTGCAAACTTTCCGACAATTTGGTAGTGAGCTGTTTATTTTGTGAAGACTGTCTCCAACTCCAATTAGTCTTGGACAGTGGTGGTAGGTAAAGTTGGTGGAAAGTTATTCCAAAGGCCTACCTATCGCAGAGTTGGGACGCACTATTTTATCACAAGAATCAGTCAATCACCAATTTTATTCCCCAAAAACAAGCGACGTCCATCTCAAGTTTCAAATAACATCAACCTTTTTTTTCTTTTTTGAAGAAAAAAAAAAAAGAGACACCAACTTTTGTTTTTCATTTCGGAGCATTAGATGTCAACTTCACTCACCAACTTCCGATTTTGACGTCTGAAAGCACAAAATCTTCTTTGAGGTTTTTCACCATCCACTCCGACGGAGGGCCACCAAAGGTAATCTCATCGATTCAGCTGTCTCATTTTAGCCAAGGCATTAGCTTCCCGAAGGATACAGAGTTACATAAGAACAAAATCAAGCAAGCAACCGTTTAAACATTTCACTTGGTACTGATTTTAAAAACCATATGAAAGCTGTCCAGAAATCGATTACAAATGTCAGATTTTGCCAGGGTGGTTCAAGTCCAGGGATGTTATCATGACAATCATCTTTGTGCTGGCATAACTTTCACATTGCTTTGGAGACCTGACCCCCACAAGGATATTATGATATGTTGAGGGATTGGAACAAAACACACTCGACTAGAATCTGCAATTGATTCATTCATTTAATGAATGATTCATACTGTGCTCAAAGAAGAAGGCATTGCTATTAGTGACGGTTAAATCTGTGTCTCTTGTAATGGATTAATAGGCACGGCCAGTTATGAACAGTATGCCGTACCAGCCTGTGCCACTTCAAGATACAAACAGTGCAGACTTTAAGCATCTAGTGAGACTCCAGAGATCACAACTAGGGGACGGGGCAGATTTTCTTACCATCTATAGCTCCTTCGTCAATATTTTAGGCATGTTTTAATTTATAATTATCCCCAACGCCCCACTCCATCAACTCCAGCCTTGCACAAAACCAAAACTCTGTTTTCGGCTTCCTAAAATTGCTATATCATGACTGATGACGTTTAGAGAAGTAACTCGCCTCACACTTCCTTGCATGGAAGTTCAAACACAATACGCTGGTGACCCCAACCAAGTCTTTCTTTGAGCCACTGGCCCCTGAATACAGATTTACATGGTACTGATTGATCACAAGATTCATAAAGCAAGATGAAACATGACGTGAATGCCCAAATGACCTTATAACACACGATCAATCAACAAGTGTTTTAAAGTTCAAGCACCTCGTACAGAATCTACTATTTAAATGCCTTAAAGAGAGAAAAGATGGAAAACAAGGGATAAAAAAGAAAAATGTTTCGTGTATCATACAGCAATAACCTTGTGACGGTACAAACTCATGCATTCTTTGAGGGCCATGAAGCTTGTGCCGACATGATGATTCCAACAATGACTCCAAACAGTCCAAGTGCGCTACCAAAAATTTCGATAACCAAAATCTTAACAAACAGTGTGGAGTTCTGTGCATCAGACAAAGCACAGCTGCTTCCAATTATTCCCACACATAACCTTTGTCAAAGAACACAAGAGAAACAGCAATATAAAACATGTTATCAAAATGAAGCAGACATTGCTTTATGCTCAAGGTCACCAGAAACATATAGAAAAACCAAGAAACTTACCCACAGACAAGATTTGCAAAGCCCACAATTATTCCTGAAGCAAAGATGGAGTAGCCTGCTCTAAGGGATTCTGGAGCATATATCTGGGAAGTAGGGACACTCTCTAACTTTGTCTGAAGAATGATAGCCACAATAACTCCATATATAGCTACAGCCTCACAAAAAATTACGCTGAACAGAAAATAGAATGAGATTGAAGCAGCTTAAAAAATCATTTGCAGCACCAAGATAGATGTACAAATTCATAAATATAAAAAGAATTATGCCTAATCAAGAAAATACAATTAGGTGATAATTATTACAAAATAACACAATCACAATCCAGAAGTTCATTATTCTTCAAATATAAACAGCACATCTAGCATTACCCAACAGTCACCATAGGCAGAATTTGGAGCAAGATGAATGACGCTACATAAAAGCATGGCTCGGAAAAACTGTATTGGGTTACAAAATAGTGACAAAAGCAAAGGTTTTCAGCCCAACGGCATTTCTGTTGACTTCAGCATATATTTTATGATTAGAAAGGTGAAAACTGGGAAATGTTTGTTTTCTGGCTCTCAACAAATGGTGTTCCATAAGAAACTACTAAATCAATTCTCAGACACAAATTATTTATCCAACCTAATGTCTTGAGATCTAATTAGACACTTTAAACAAAAGGTGTCTGAAGTCAGGACCCAAGTTCATTCTTTCCTTTATCATTTTCTTTTCACACTGAAAGTCCCCTAGGAAGTAAGTTACTTCTTTAGCATATAGAATATACAAATAAAGGACCCCTAGTAAATTTGTCAGTTTTATAGTCCTGAAAGAGTCTGTGGACATACACCAATCTTGTTTAATTTCATGGTAATAAATGCAAAGTAGGAATAAACATTTCATCCTCCTCTAGAACAAATGCATGTTTCCTCGACAATTCCAACACTTAGAAACAAGACACAGAAAAAAGATATCCATCTCCAAAAATGATTAGATAAAAACATTAAACCAGATAAGTGCAAGAGAATAGTTAAAGAAAATACCAAAAGAAACCAAATAAATGCAAAGAAGACAAGAAAATGATTTTTTTGAAACTCTATTTAACTTTTGAATGCTGTTACAAGAAGACTAAGAGAGAAAGGAAAGAAATATCTGAGATGTATATCAATGGGAAAAATAAAGCTAGTTCCATAGCATAGCCACCAGATTTAGCTTGAAAAGAGTTCATTATTAACATTGGCACATATTGACTGGCCTCCACCACCTTGGCCAAGCAAAAAGGGGAAAAAAATCAAGAAGAGATCTTTGTAATGGCTGACTAAGATAAAAAATTTAACTATTTTTTCCATCATGAGAACTGGGAATATAACACTCTCAATCGTAGCAATAATACATCTTAGACGTCATGATAAACTCATATGTGAACATTGTTTATTGTTTGTTTTGAATCATAAGGTCCAGATGGAAAACCTGTTTAGACAGAAACCCCCCACCCCAAAACAAAAAAAAAAAAAAGGCATTTGCACTAGGGCAAAAAAATCAATCACATAATCCAAGTCACGCTCCTCACGGTTTAACACCTGTCATCAAATCTATCCTCAACCCCCCCCCCCCAACCCCAAAAAAAAAAGCCTAATTTTCAATAACCAATGTTAGCATTACTTCTATTAACTGGTAGAAAACCATAAGTACATTTCACGTGCTCTAGATTTTGAATCACAAATGTTGCATTGTTTGTCCATAGGTATCTGTTAGCAACGATCTAGGTCATTTCATTTAAAGAAATCTTTGTGATGACACTTTTAGATCAAATACACACATTCTTACAGCTGCAATGATAACATTACACAGCAGAAGCTCCTGCTACAAATCAATGCCATGTTTATGAAAAGCAAGACCTAATCGGAACATTGTTGCGGAAATGAAAAGCAGAAAGGAAGGAATAATCTCAAACTTTACACGGCCTCATCCAATTCTGACTGTGGCATAGCAGTAGAAGACATTAAGCTAAGGCTCATTAGATAACTCAATACGTTCGAATTTACACTTTTACCATCACTTTACCACTTCAAATCAGAACATGCATTATCAATTATATTCACCACCGGAAAAGCAAATAATTTAACCCACAAAACATGTTTATAACGATAATAAAGAAAAGGAATTATCACCTGATAAGATTTTTTGATGTAATGCGAGGGGCTTTAATAGCTGCACCAATTAAACTGCTTCCAGTTATAAATATCCCCCTGTAAACAATAATTGCACCCGCAAATAATAGCTTTCTTCAATTTCAGCTATCACAAATCTTGTACAGTTGAAACGCTAGTGAATTTTGAAGACAAGAGATTACAGAAGAAGTTAGTATACCAAGCAGCGCCGAGGACAGAGACACCGATGGCGATGGCGATTCCGACGGCGGAGAAAGTGTAGGGCGAGATCTGAACCAAAGCCCGCGACCATGAGCTCGAAGACTCCATGGTTAACAATTTTTTTCCACCAGGAACAAAACCTGTGTATCCTAACAAATTCGGGAGAGATTTTGATCAGTCTCGATCGATGGATAGAGGAACCATGTTGACGATTGGATGTCCTAAATTGTCACTTAAAATTGCGCTCGAATTTGGGCTTTGTAACACTAGTCACAATGATAGTATCTTAGATGGGCTTGATCCAGAAGTTCTCAGCCCAATTTCTGACAACGGGTTCCTAGGGGTCTAAACTCCAAACCAGTCGCAGCACGGTCTACTATTTAACCCACGGATAGCAGAAGATCCAGAGCACGGACTTGTGCATGTTAAAATGGTAAGCTAGTGGTTTTAGTACTCCTCATCTGACTTTTTCTTCTTCTAATTTCAAAATGCCACAAACAAATGAATATTTTTCTTTAACAAATTAATGCAGTAGTTGTTTTAATCAATTTATGAAATTTTTTCTGAAAAACAAATTACTTGCTAGGAGAATAAATATTTATATATATATATTTAGTTTAAATTGCTATTTAACCAAAAATAATTCCTTAAAGAAAGTGTGAAAACAGCAATAAATTTGTCATTTCATAATATATACTGCGATATTTTTGAGAGATTGAAAGTAGTAAGCTATGGAATTTCGAAGGTCGGCTTTGTAACCTTAAAATGTTGGTTGGCAGTTTTAGTTATTTTGAACGACCAAAAAAGTGATATTTTAGTATGCTAAAATTAGCAAACACGATGAATTGTGGCTTTCAAAATTTTAAAGTTACCACTCTGTATTAGGCTTTAGATGTAGTTTATAGAACAATTAGTTTTTGGTTGTTTTGGAATGAAAATTGCATTCTTTGCATAAACAATTATTGGCATTTTAGAAATAAGATAATCGAATTCAAGAGTTCAGTTAGAAGGAAGGAAAATTAAGCATCTTCATGCATCCAATAACATTTGTTACAACTTAAATTTGCATTGTAATAATTCTAACACTGAGCAAGTTAATTTAAACAAAACGCAATAACATGAATTTAATTAACATGGAAAGAAAATAAACGCAGAAGCATGTAAAAACAATAATAGCTCTGTTTGGATTGCATTTTTCTGAATTTTTTATGAAAAAATTATTATAGTCATTTGATAGATATATAAGATAAAAAAATAATTAAAAATTATGTTCATGAAAATTTCATTTTTTTTTTTTTTGAGAAAATTGCTTTCCAAACAAAGCAATTATAGTAAATCAAAAAGTGTCCAATTCGACTAGAGAAACAATTTGACGTCGGTCTGTTGTACACCCGGACAAGTTGACGGGCCCAAACCTAACAGCAATTTGTCCGGAGGCAAGGGAGGATCTGGTCACACGTCAGGCTTCGCTTTTTCTTTTGTTAGTCGCGAGGTCGATGATATTTTTGGCCAAATAGGTAGTACTAGCATTACCCTTTTTAGTCCACGTGGATGCAACCTCCACCGTTGAATTGCACGGGACCAATAATGTCCGCTCGTGTCCCATGCTGTCACTCAAGCTTATGGAATATGTTGTGAGAATATGTGCCGCAACTGGCTTTCCATTCATCAAAATTTGGACCATTCCGGTCTTCCCTCAATTTTGTGTAGCAGTTGTCGAAATTGTTTTCTCTTTTTCTGTTGATTGACGTTGAACTCGGGGCTCTGAATTAACCAATTCGTTCTAGTAGATTAGCAGCCTCAAAACTCTTCACCTGCAATGAAATTTAAAAACGTGCAATAGTATATATTTATTTATTTATTTAAATTTAAAAGTAGGATTCTCTTTTACTAGTCCTTCTTGGTCTAGTTGGACTCTCTTTTAAAATAAGTTAAAAGTAAAATTAGTGGATATTATTGATTGGTATCTAAAAAAACAGCTCTTTTTTTGGTGGGAGTGTTTTTCAAAAACTAATTTTTTAAATATAATAAAAATTTTTAAAAAGTACTTTAAAAGGTAATCTAAAATTTAGTTTAAATTTTTTAAAAATTTTTAAAAATATCTCAAAATATATTATAGGAACTTTTCTACTCTTAAATATCCCAAAATATTTTCTAAAAATATCCAAAAATATAATCTAATAACTCTGCTACAACAAAATTTTTCAAAAACACACTAAAAAACAGCTAATCCAAACAGATCTTATCCTAGTGTTAAAAAGAAGTTGGAGTTTCAACGTTATCTTTATTTCCTTCCCCCTCTTTAACGATGGAATAGTCTTTTGGGTCATATTTTTTACATATTAGTTGCATATAGTACTTCTAATTAATGCTTCAGTGGCCACCGAATTCCCTTCATGTCCTTTTCTGCATTTTCTTTGTTTTATGCTGCTTATTTGCTGGTGAAGTTGACTTTTGCTATTATTTTTGGGGTGATTTGCCATCTGACATGCATTTAGAGCATTTATTAAATATCTATTATAGAATGCATGGTGACATAGTTATTTTTATAGTTATAAGTACATGATTTTTCTAAAAGGTGCTCTTAAAAAGATCGTTAATACATTTAATATTCACCTAATTTATCATATATTTATATATACTAATAATGATTTTTTTTAACATTCATATATTTTCTCTATTTAATTTTACCTATCTTTTCTTGTATTTATTTACTTTTTCTAAATAATTTTATATTTTAAAAAATAACCAATAACATATATAGTCATAGGGATTAAAGTACTATTACTGCAGAGAATACTTATAAATTAAGCAAATCTTCTTGCATTTAATTAAAAAGAAATAAGTAGCAGCCGAGAGGCAAGAAGACAGGAGTATCAAATCCCAGAATCTCTCCTTAGTAGAATTTTGTCATCTACTGCATCGGTACTAGTAGGAGAGCGTGGAAATAGAACAGAGAGGGGCGTGTTCCGCATTAATAATATTTTTTTTTTCTCCTCGCGGCCCAATCCACCAACTAAGCCAGATATTCATCTATCACATGAGCTGTTGTCCGTCAGAATAATCAGTTCTGATTGAATTAGTATTATTATAACCTGCGATTTGATTTAATTCCTCCTCCTTGTACCGTGAGTCAATCAACTCGAAGATTGTACTTGTCCGTTTCTTTTCTCCGCCAGGATCTCACAGTAATTAAGTGTCAGTTTTTTTTTTTATCTAATGAAATTAAATCAGGAAAGTATATAAAAGTAAGGAGAGCAATGAAAGCCAGTGGTAAGTGTGTAATAAAAATGAAAATTTAGGCGTATTAATCAGTACCTAAAATGAGTACAAAAAGCTTATCTGTTATGACAAACAATGCCAACGGTTAATCCGGACATAGCCCCTCGGGTCGACTCGGTTGGTACTGGGGTTGCCTCGTTGAGTCCCAGGCCGTGTGGTCAAAGTGCGATTCCTTTTACTGTCTCGAGTCTCTTGGGGGCGGGGGCCTGGGTGCAGTGAGACTAGTCGGGCCGAAGGTCTGGACACCCATTGTGTTGACAAAAAAAAATTTAAAAAATCTGGATATAGTTTTTTTTTTTTTTATTTTAAGATGTCTATTGTTCTTCATTTTTTGGCTAAAATTAAACTTTTAATTTTGAGGATAAGGAATGCCCCATTTCATAATCTAGTTCAACATTTAAATTTAATGGATTCAGATAGTTTGATAACAAAAAATTGAACATCTAAGTTAATTAAGTGGTACTGAATTTTTTTGGCAAAACTTGCTCTCAAAATTAAGTAATAGGCTATTCACTTATTACTGAATATGATATGCACTCAAGTGTGTTAGATTTAATACTTAACAGTTCAATAATTTATTTGATTCAAATTTTAGATTTTAAATTTCAAACTTCAATCTTATCAAACGCATCATAAGTTTCTTTAACATCCTGTAATTGTTGCTCGCGGAGGACAAAACAAAAAACTTCTATACATGAGGGCAATTATACAGGGGACGTTATACCCTGAAAAGAGTTTTGAATTTGTTTGGATAGAGTATTATTATTTGGAATAATTATTGTAATATTTTTTTGTGATGTGATGTATATGAGATAAAAAGGTGGTTGAAAATATAAAAAAATGAGTTGAAGAAAAATGTGTTTCTAATGCAAACAAAATATTATTTGAAAAAATTTGATATCCAAACAAATAATTTCTTATTTTGCACCAAAACTAAAAGTGAAAGTACCTCTGATACAACAGCGCGTGTTTGGGAAGTGATGATTTGAGATAAAATAATTTGCTTCACAAATTCCAATCATCATTTTATATTCCCAATCACTTTTTTATCTCACATACATCACATCACAAAAAGTGCTACAGTAATTATCTCAAATAAATCATCCAAATTACTGACATGAACGTTGTATCAATCATTGGCGACATTGCAATGTACAGAATGATACCATTTGTTTATTTATTTATTTTATTTTTGGGTTGGTTCATGCATTCAGGCTTCAGCCAGCCGGCAAGTTTTGGACTCGGATCAATTCTTTTTATAAGCAGAACGATTAAGAAAACGTGTTCCCAGATGAGGGAAAATTCAGGCCTTACTTAATCGTGATTTACTTCGCCCTTCGTGTTTTTCTTTTTCTTTTTCTTCCAAAATCACCTTTCTCTGCTACTTTCATGGCTCCTCACGATCTTATTAAAGTCTTTTTTTTTTTTTTTTAAAATGATCTTATTCAAGTCGAGTGCCATATAAGCGTACGTTTGCTTTCTGTTATATATTAATCCCCTGTCAATTCCCAGGCATTTAGTGTTGGTATTTTTTTTGACTACTTGCGTAAGCGAATATGAAATGAATCTAGCGGTGGTGGAAGGTGGCAGGAAATATTAAGATGGCAAATCTGCAGAAAGTGCCTCTCTCTTTCGGCCCTCTATCAAATGCTCAATTTGGTCTCCTTTGAGCAATCAAACTTGACAGCCTAAATTGAGTTGTTGAAAAGGACCGAAGCTTTTCAACAACTTGCTCAATTTCGTGCCTCTGAACAATGAAATTCTGATGAAGCAGATTAAGAATTTCCTTCAATTTTAAACGTGATTTTAATGGAACGCAACCCTTTTGTCCCGCTTAAGCGAAGACGCAGCAACTGCTTCATCCGTCCCAAACTTTTGATCACGCTTAAGCGAAGATTCAACTCTCTCTCTCTCTCTCTTTTTATCAATAGTACTTTGATTGTGGAAATTCAAATTTTGGATTTGAATGCAACATGTCATTTGATTAAAAGTAGAGATAACATTAGGGGACAAAAAAAAGAACAAAAAAGCGTTTTAATTTTTTATATAGGACGCAAAATAGAAAGTAGAACAAAAAATTTGGAACGAATGAAACGTGTCTTATTCCTTTCCTTGTTTCCCAATATGCTATTTTGTTGCTTTGTGCCGTCTTTGTTTCTCTGTTCTGACTTTGTCAGTCAAAGTCTGATTTTTCAACATAATTTGATATACTGTTTAGTCAAAAAATTTTTTAAAAAAAAACTGTGTAATGAATATTGCATAGTCTACTATACTCTTGCGCTTAATTCTTCTACGCTATACTAACTTGTGACGATCTTTTCATTTGCCAAAATGTGCTTTACAAAATTGAAAATAAATTTGGATCAACTTAGGTGATTTTACTGTGTACATAGTAAAATCATTTATTGTATAGTACTTTTTTTTTTCCCCGTATTTACTGTTTTAAAGTTGAAAAGATCTCAAAGGTATTTTGGTAAATTCATCGAAGTCAAATTGGTGACGGTTTGGAGGAGGAGGTGGGAAAAATCATTATTGACCGGAGTACTAAATTTTTCTCACATGATTCACTCGCGTTTCCGGTTTGTTTCCCACTTTTCGTCCTCTTTCACTTTTCTTTTCCTTTCATTTCGGCATCGTATTTCTTTCAGAATTTTCTCCCACAAGCAATAACTATGGCTCTACCAATCAGTATAAACTAAATATTAGTGTATTACTGTCCCATTCGGGGACATCTCATAAAATTTTTAACAATTTTTTAAAGGATGTTCATAGGGTGTTAGTTTAAAAAATTAAGAAAAATAAATAAATATAAAGAAAAATGGATAAAATTAAATAAAAATATATATAAATATAAGAAAGAATAATAATAATTAATATGTGTATGTATATATATATATAATAGGTTAGATGAATATTAGATATTTTGACGAACAGGACACCGTTAGAGAAAAAATCATTTTTTTAAAAGCATTAGGAGTGGCTAATAACCTATTGCAACTTGAAGAATTGTTAATACAGAGTGATCAATCAAAACCCGTAACACAGAGTCTTACTGGTTCTAATCTTCTTTTGCCGGTAAGTAGCATTAATTTTTTACCACCGAGTTTCATCTTTCTCTCTTTTTTTTTTTTTCAGCAAACGAGTTTTTGTCTTTCTCAACCTTCACGAGAAGGGTTTTCATTCTTCGCTCCTCTGTAGGATTTATATATATGTATATATACGCTCTGGAGTAAAAGATATTTTATTAAAGTATCTTCCTCCTCCGGAATTTAGCCTCTGCAGGAAAGCATTCTTCCTTCCTTCCTTCCTTCCTCAATCTCAGGCAACCCAAAACCTTATCCCTCTCTTCTTCACTCTCTCTCCCTCATGGTCACTTCATAAAAATTCAATTTTTGGGTTAACTTCTTGAGGGGATTTCAGGGATAGAAAGGGAGGAGGGAGAGAGCAAGAAGAGAGGCTGAAAAAGAAAAAATGCAAGCTGTTTTTCAGACAAAAGGGCTTCTTTCTCTACCTTCAAACCCCAAAACCAGGGCTTTGCTCAATCCTCCACAGCAGGGTTTAAGGCATAGGTTTAGCCCTTTCAATCCCTTGAAAAACAAACCATTTTCAGGTCTCTCTGTAAATCTTAATGGGTTCCAAAAATTTCAGGGCTTTGCCACAAAGCCTAATTTAATTATCCCAAAAAATAGAACTTTCCATGTTTGCAGGGCTGAGGCTGCTGCTGCTGCAACAGGAGCCGACGGCCAGCCAGTTTTTCGCCAGCCCGAGCCACCCAAGTTTTTGGGTATAGAGCTTAATACCCTTAAGAAGATTTTACCTCTTGGCATGATGTTTTTCTGTATCCTCTTCAACTATACAATTCTTAGGGACACCAAAGATGTGTTAGTGGTGACAGCTAAGGGGTCAAGTGCTGAGATTATACCTTTCCTGAAAACTTGGGTGAATTTACCTATGGCTATCGGGTTCATGTTGTTGTACACAAAAATGGCTAACGTGTTGTCAAAGGAGGCTCTTTTTTACACCACAATACTTCCCTTTATCGCCTTTTTTGGGGCATTTGGGTTTGTTTTGTACCCGCTCAGCAATTATTTTCACCCCACAGCTCTTGCTGATAAGCTTCTGAATATACTTGGCCCAAGATTTCTAGGGCCAATTGCTATTATGAGGATCTGGAGTTTTTGTTTATTTTATGTCATGGCAGAGCTTTGGGGAAGTGTGGTCATTTCGGTGCTTTTTTGGGGGTTTGCTAATCAGGTAACTATCTCAGCCCATGAGTAGGGATGGCTGTATATTAAGAATTATCTCTCTTCCGGATTGTGTTAAAAGATTCCATTCTCTTGAGCATCTGAAACTGGCATAATTATCTTCCCCGTTAATTATTGTTTCGTGGGGATTCCAGTAGTTCAGTAGTTCAGTTTATTATCTTTACGGAAATCAAACTACTAAAGCTGATGTTGCACATGCTAGATTCTTCATAACTGTTTTTTTTTCTCATCTATTATTAGGTTGTGTTCAACATTTTCAAATCTGCGTTTAAATTCTTGTTTTCCTGTCTATATAGGAAGTTATACTTGGTTTGCATAGGCCTTTATTTATTCATGGGATCATATTATTGTTATTCCAATATATGATTTTGACTGTCCAGCAGGGTTAATATCCTGATGTGGATAACAGTGACTTTTTGCAATATGCTTTACATACAAAGCCAAAAAGTTGTCCCTCTCTTCTCTCAAAAAATTTCTAAACTGTGCTTTGCCGCCTCTCTTTTATTTCTTGGATTGGTGAAGTTGGTTGAGTTGGGCTAATTTGGGATATAGTTCCTCGTAGACAAGCACAAAAGCCGTCATACTTTGGCCCATATATAAAATTTTCTATTTCCTGCTAAACTGAGCCGTAAGCCCAGAAACAAAAAAGGAAAAACTGGTTCTACATGTTTTGTATTGACATTATTGGTACAGTCCTCCCCTTCCTTTGCCCCGTGGTTGGAAATGATGAATTAATGTTTTCTTTATTCATTGTATTATGTTATTGTCGTGGTGGTGAACTAACAGGCCAGTTCTCATGTTTATCTATTAGTTTCTACCTAGCTTTGATGATTTTTGTTTTACCATCACTTGATAAAATTTAAGTTACTGGTGATACTGGTAAATAAATAGATGCAATTGAATTTGCGTGAATTCTTTGTTATTTTTCTGCAATTAACTTTGCTGAATGCTTTGTTGTTGCAGATAACTACCATTGAAGAGGCTAAAAGATTCTATCCTCTGTTTGGACTGGGAGCCAATATTGCCCTTGTTTTCTCTGGTCGGACGGTGAAATACTTCTCTAATTTGAGAAAGAATTTAGGTCCTGGAGTTGATGGTTGGGCCATCTCCTTGAAAGGAATGATGAGCATTGTTGTGCTGATGGGGGCTGCCATCTGTTTCTTCTATTGGTGGGCGAATCGCAATGTGCCTCTTCCTACCCGTAGCAAGAAGAAGAAGGTAATCTACAAGGATGCTGTTTTTTCTTTATATATAACTGATACAGGGGTAGCTTTTGCTGCTTGATACTGTCCTTCTTGGTGCAATTATTAACTATGATGTTAACTTTGACAGGAGAAACCAAAGATGGGGACAATGGAGAGTTTGAAGTTTTTGGTGTCTTCTAAATATATTAGGGATCTTGCCACTTTGGTTGTTGCATATGGCATTAGCATTAACCTTGTAGAGGTTACATGGAAATCCAAGCTCAAAGCTCAGGTATAAATAAATGTGGCTTTCTAATCTATGGTATTCTGTCCTCCTATCTGCTTGTAGACTTATTCTTTTAGTACGATGCAGTTTCCTAGCCCAAATGAATACTCATCCTTCATGGGTGACTTTTCAACTGCTACTGGAATAGCAACTTTCACGATGATGCTTCTGAGTCAATGGATTTTTGACAAATATGGCTGGGGGGTGGCAGCCACAATTACACCAACTGTTTTGCTCCTCACAGGAGTTGGCTTCTTTTCCTTGATATTGTTTGGTGACCCTTTTGGGCCTTCTCTTGCCAAGTTTGGGCTGACTCCACTTCTTGCAGCAGTTTATGTGGGTGCGATGCAAAACATTTTCAGTAAAAGTGCCAAATACAGCTTGTTTGATCCGTGCAAGGAAATGGCCTATATTCCATTAGACGAGGAGACCAAGGTCTGATGCTTTATTTGCCATTTGGATTTCTTTCTTTTTAAGCTAAATAAAAGATTCAACATTCAAGATCTCGAGTTACAGAAATTCAATCATCATCATGAGTACATAGATGCAAAATGCAACAGCTAAGAAAGCACTACTAAAAAAGAAAGCATGTAGGCTTCCAATATCTAAAGTAGCTCGCATGATAGTAGGATCTGTCTAGTTTCAGGTTATGCTCAAATACAAACTTTTAGGGTTGAGAGACTAAAATAGCATTTTGAGCTCTAATGTTTGTTGCAAATAAACTCATTGTTGATTTTATTCTTGTATCAGATTAAAGGGAAAGCTGCAATTGATGTTGTCTGCAATCCATTGGGAAAATCTGGTGGTGCATTGATTCAACAGTTTATGATATTAGCCTTTGGCTCACTGGCAAATTCCACTCCTTACCTTGGAGGTGTACTTCTAATAATTGTTGGCGCATGGTTAGCGGCAGCCAGGTCCTTGGATGGCCAATTTACTGCATTGCGACGTGAAGAAGAGCTTGAGAAGGAGATGGAGCGAGCATCTGTTAAAATCCCAGTCATGACTCAGAATGAGAGTGATAACGGTTCTCTTGCGAGTGGAGCAGCTCTAAATCCTGCTGAGGGTGGCCCTGCCAGCACTTCTGAGCCCTCCTCTCCGCGAAGTGTGTGATAATATCGTTGAATTAGTTGCCGAACGTGAGACCATAAGGAAATGAAAGTGGAAGTTTTTGTGGTGGTTGCGGTGTTCCTGAGTTCACTACTTAAAGGGGGGATTTCAAAAGTGGTGCAGGTAGGATTTGGATTAATTCATACTTTTACAGAATAATCAAAAACTATAAAAGATGTAATCAGCTTATTGTAGTTCATTTGATTCTTCTCCAAGCTTTTACTTACCATTGAGAAACATTTGTTAGATACGTTGATGTAGAATGCAGAATATTTAAGATTTTAACTCGAGAATGCATAATGGTTCTGGCATGTTAGTTAGTGTAATTACATCCCCCTCTTAGATTGTCTCGCTAGAAAATTCAAGCTTCAGTGGTTGTTTCTTTTTTCTTCCACAATCTCTGCAGCTGTTGTATTTTTTATGAGAAAACGAGTGAGCTGGTGTGTCTTGTATATCATAACTGTCTATCTCGGTAGCTGGTTGCACCAATGGTTTGTCTTCCTGGCATGGCAATGTGGGAATGCACAGGGGGTCTGAGTGTTTGCCACAGTGCATAAAACGCTGAGAACATTTCTCTTAAGCAAGCAGCAATGGATTAATGATAATATATAGCAGGCATAGGACTGGGTTAGGCACAAAAAAGCTGTTAAATCTACCAACCAGGGTTACCATTGGGTAGCTAAAATTAGGCCTACTTTTGATGGGCAACAATCTGAAAGGCCCAAATCCGGTAGCATTCGGATATAACTTTTTTTTTTGTGTGGGTTTGGATTCAGCATTCGATGACACTTGAATCCAAATCAAATAAACCCATTCAACCGACACAGTTACCACTTAAAGGACACAATACCGCTGGGTAGTGTTTGAGATAAGAAGTTTCACTATGAACATCCCAACTATTGGGGAACTACAGGGCTGGGGAAAATGGGGGAAGAAGGTGTCAACAGCAACAACTCCCTACTCCTTTTTTGTTTTGTTTTTTTTTTGAGGTGTTAAATCGCCCGGTGTTTGGTGATTGTATTGCCCTGATTAATCTGGACCGATACTCTTTTAACATTATTTTTTTCCTTTCCATCCTCAAGACTCGGGTTTGACTCTCTCTCGACGTTATGTTATTTTTTTTCCATTCACAAGACTAAGAGCTCTCGTTTACTTGTACCAGTATATCCTAGCCCAGCCGGTAAAAATCTTGAAGTTGTATCTGGCGCAGAGACTAATAAGAGCTAATAAAATGAACGAGTGCGGAGAATGAGAGTGTTGATGGCCTTTTACTGTTGTGCCAGTTTTACCATACTCTACCAATCCACATAGGATAAAAAAAAAAGAAAAGAAAGAATATTACATATATACGCCATAAAGTGTTGCAACTTACTTTGGGCTAGTGGTAATTTGGTGAACAGAAGAAGCGAACAAGGCCTTGAGCCTACGGTGGAGACAAAACCTTTTAATGCAAATTCGTCCTGGGAGTGACATATCATGGATTATTCCCTGTAGCTGTTGAACAAAATTAATTAGCATTACCGGACATCCCAGCGAAAGGGACTTGAAACGAATAGTATTACCGGACATCCCTCACTCCTCCCTCTTCTTATCCTATACTCTTCATCACCCATGTTCACGGCACCAACCACGAAGAATTTTTTTTTCCCCATTTCGCCATCCTAAATGATGCGGCCAGGTCTACCCTTTCTTAACCTCTACCCTTTTATCTACAAGTACTGAGTTTGACCATGTCACAAGCATACTGTTGAAATAGTGAAGAGCATGATGTACTAGCAATGTAGCAACCTTTTGTTAGCATCACTCATCAGCTTCCTAGTCCTCTGCTACAACAGCTATCTAACGCTATTCTGCTGCCAAAATGAAGAATGACAAACTGGCCTTGCCAGAGTCCATCACTACCTTTGCGGGCAGAACGACACAATTTGGAGCAGAATGTTGGTTTGATGATGCTTGCATTCTTGATATGGATTACTTTGTTAAGACTGTATCCGGAATTAAAGCCAAGGGAGTACGGCCTGAATTGATTGGTTCAATCATCGCCCATTATTCATCCAAGTGGCTTCCTGACTTGTCAGGTTCAGGGGATGAGGTAGAAAAAAGCCTGATAAATCTTGAAGAATCCCCTGATAGCGTCACATCTTCTTGGATGAAGAAGAGGTTTTTCGTCGAAACCCTGGTCGGAATCCTCCCCCCTGAGAAGGATTCTGTCCCCTGTACCTTCCTTCTGAGGCTGCTCCGGACCGCCTGCATGGTTGGTGTTGAGCCCACTTACAGGGTCGAGTTAGAGAAGAGAATTTCTTGGCAGCTTGACCAGGCTTCGCTCAAGGATTTCCTGATACCGTCTTTTAGTCATACTTCTGGGACATTGCTTGACGTTGAACTGGCTCTTAGACTGGTCAAAAGGTTCTTGAATTTGGATGAAACTTTCAGAAGTGGAGCTGCATTGATGAAGGTGGCTAAGCTTGTGGACTCTTACCTTGCTGAAGCTGCGGTGGACTCCAATTTGGCGTTGTCTGATTTCATTGCTCTTGCTGGAGCACTCCCGGCTCATGCTCGTTCTATTGATGATGGCTTATACAGAGCCATTGACACCTATCTCAAAGTAAGTTGGAACAATTTCAATTCTTCATTTTTATTTTTATTTTTATTTTTTTTATGTTTTTATTTTCTCCTGCTGCCTCTTGAACTTTTCAAGTTTACCCTATATTCATATATATATATATATATACTTGGTGGCTCTGCTACCCTTAATAGAGTGTTGCTTAATTTTGTTGTATGCATGTTGCTTTTCTCTCTGGTATAGTAAATTAACATTACACCCTCATTTGGTGAGGGGAATTAGGATAGATGCCAAATTTGGGGAAGTAGGAGTTGTTGTGCTGTCACCAGCATTAGATTCTTCATCGCACAACCAACAAGCTGCATTGTTCTGCTTATCAAAACAAAATGAAACAGATACGAGTCATATGACTACACCAGACAAACAATGAACAAAGAAAGTAGACCAAAAAAGGGGTTTGGTATTGTCCTCATATGAAGGATTTGGAAAGTAGTGTCACGAGCGTCCCTTTTCTTTTTATCCACACGTAAAAAGTTTGGAAGATGGTTCATAGCCTTTAAATTGATTTTTCAATGCTGTAGTCTACGTCGAGGCATGGCATTTGATCATCAATCACATCAATGAGCCAATGAACACATTTTCACTCCCAACTTATGAACCAAAGATTGAGATAGACATCAAATTACTGATATAACATGGCTTTCAAATTACAGTATCACCAAATCTTTTGATGCACATAAATTTGTTCGAACTAAATGTACAATTCATGTCAATCGAAGAAATCTTTTGGGAAGTAATTTACTGGTTAATATCTATAGATACAACAACAATCAAGCTGATAAATTTACTCCGGACACTGGCAGGCACATCGGGGAGTATCAAAGCAAGAAAGGAAGAATCTTTGCCGATTAATCGACAGCAGAAAACTGTCAGCAGAGGCCTCGTTGCATGCTGCCCAAAACGAGCGTTTGCCGGTGCGGGCAGTAATTCAAGTGTTATTCTCAGAGCAAGCAAAGCTCAACAAGCAGATCGACTGGAGTGGATCCTTCAGCGGCACCCGTAGCCCGAACATGGGGCTAGATCTCCCTGCCAGGTGCATGTCAAAGCGAGAAATGAATGCTCAGCAGTTGGAGATCAAGAAGCTCAAAGAAGATGTTTTAAGGCTTCAAAGCCAATGCATGAACATGCAAGGACAAATTGAGAGATTATTGGAGAAAAAGAAGGGACTTTTCAGTTGGAAGAAGATTGTAATGCCTTCGTTTAGAGCCAACAAGTTAACTAACGTTGAAGGAGAAGGTGATTTTGGAAGACAAACTCCTGTTGATGTCAAGACTAGGCTTGTCAAAGGCAAAAAACCACCCAAATGGAGGAATTCTATGTCTTGAGATTGACGTTGAAAATGGATTCTAAAATGTTGGATTTCTCAATAATGCTTTGTAATTGTATAACAATATGTTTAGTTTTTCAAGTATCATTCGGTAACTTAAAATGTTCACTTCTGGAGAATAATACCCTGATTTTCCTAATTTCTCTTCATTTTTTCACTATTCGACCTATTGCAACTTGCGAAGTCAAGGATTTGTCTGGATATCTCATTTTTTTAAATAATATTTCGCTTGCATCATAAACACAATTTTCAATTCACCTTTTTATATTCCCAATTATCTTTTTATCTCACATACATCACATCACAAAAAGTGTTACAGTAATTATTTCAAATAATACTCTATCCAAACAAATTCGAACATTTTCCCGAAACTATTTAGAGTAGAAAAGTTTCTGCCTTTATCCTATAGACATTCAAGTTATTGGCAAAAGTTCCAGAATTTTACAGTTGCTATCAGGTTCCATTAGCAAAACACGATAATGGTTTGCACATTGTGATTCTATCAATATTTTTAAACGGCACTATTTTGTCTGATTTTAGAAATTTTTATTTCTGAGGCGCAAGAGTTAAGAGCAGCGTAGCATCCTCATTTCAATTTGGCTATCCTGATCAAAACCATAATGTCATTCTACCATAAAAAGAGCTAATTTCTTGTCAAAACTTATATAAAATCAGTTGCAAACTGGCTATGCAGCAAAATTTTAATAACAAGGTATTGTTGCATTTAAGTACAAGCAAAAAGAGCAAGGGAGAAACTCTTTAGCTCGCAAAAATAAAATTTGGTGGCTGCAGACGGGGTCGTTTTGTGATCAATCTATGCTGTACATTATCCAATTACCCGGTAGCATGTCTTAGCCGTTAAACCTCAGCCAAAACCCCCACTCGAAACTATCAGACCAACAATGCTCTGCTTCTGCAGCTCCACAAATGGCGGTGTCTGTTAAAACCCCGTCCATTTCTCTCCACTCTGACCTACTCAATCCCCAAGTCTCCAACTTTCAGACCTCCAAGTCCCTAATTTTCTCGAACACTACACAGAAAGCGCATCAATTTCCCCTCAGAAGAACCCGCAGTTCACTCCTTAGCTCCACAGTCCACCCAACTGCTGACCCCAACTCACACCTCACCCAACTTTGCCTCCAAAACCAGCTAGACCAAGCCGTAACCTTCCTAAACACTTTACCAAAAGACCCACAAAGTAATATAGATGAAGAAACATTTATTTCTTTAATTAGGTTGTGTGAATTTAAGAGGGCCTTAAATGAAGGGGGCGTAATTTATGAACATATTCTAAGCTTTAGGTCCCAGTTGAGTTTAAGGTTAGGAAATGCGTTGTTGAGCATGTTTGTGAAGTTGGGGAACTTGAGTGATGCCTGGTATGTGTTTGGTAAAATGGAGGACAGAGATGTGTTTTCTTGGAATGTTTTGATTGGTGGGTATGCCAAAAATGGATATTTTGATGAGGCATTGGATTTGTATCATAAGATGTTGTGGGCTGGTTATAGGCCTGATGTTTTTACTTTCCCCTGTGTTTTAAGAACTTGTGGGGGTATGGGGGATTGGAGTAGGGGTAGAGAAATTCATGTTCATGTAATTAGGTTTGGATTTATATCAGATGTTGATGTGGTTAATGCTTTGATCACTATGTACGTGAAATGTCATGATTTGGGTAGTGCGAGAATGGTGTTTGATGGAATGCTTTGGAGAGACAGAATATCATGGAATGCGATGATTTCGGGGTATTTTGAGAATGGTGAATGTTTTGAGGGGTTGAGGTTGTTCTTTTTGATGCGGGAGTATTGTATTAACCCGGATTTGATGACAATGACTAGCGTGATCTCAGCATCTGAGGTTCTTGGTGATGAGAGGTTTGGTAGGGCTCTGCATGGATATGTGGTAAAGACTGAGTTTGGGGTTGATGTTGCGGTGGATAACACATTGATTCAGATGTACTCAAGTGTTGGGAAGTGGGAGGAAGCTGAAAAAGTTTTTAGCAGGATTGAGTTAAAAGATGTGGTTTCTTGGACAGCAATGATTTCTGCTTATGAGAGTAATAGTTTGCCTGAGAAGGCTGTTGAAACTTATAAAACGATGGAGCTACATGGTATTATGCCAGATGAGATCACCATCGCCAGTGTTTTGTCTGCATGTACTTCTTTGAGTCTTTTCGACATGGGTGTTAGGCTTCATGAGCTTGCCAAGACTACAGGTCTTGTATCATATGTTATAGTTGCGAACACTCTTATTGATTTTTATTCGAAATGCAAATGCATTGATAAGGCCCTGGAGATCTTTCATCAGATATCTGACAAGAACGTGATATCTTGGACATCGATTATTCTTGGGCTTCGGATCAACAACAGAAGTTTCGAAGCCTTGATTTTCTTTAGGCAAATGAAACTCAGTGTAAATCCTAATGATGTTACATTGATCTCTGTTCTTGGTGCATGTGCTAGAATAGGAGCTTTGATGTGTGCAAAGGAGATACATTCTCATGTATTAAGGAATGGGTTGGCATTTGAGGGATTTCTACCCAATGCACTCCTAGACATGTATGTGCGATGTGGAAGGATGGCCCCTGCATTGAATCAATTTAGAATACAGAGACAGGACGTTGCTGCATGGAATATTTTGCTAACAGGATATGCCCAGCGGGGGCAGGGCACGCAGGCCATGGAGCTATTTGATAGAATGGTGCAGTCAAAGGTTGAGCCAGATGAAATTACTTTTATATCTCTTCTATGTGCTTGTAGTAGATCAGGCATGGTGAGCGAAGGCTTGACTTATTTTCAGAGCATGAGAGACGCTTACTGCATTGCTCCAAATTTGAAACATTATGCTTGTGTGGTAGATTTACTTGGTCGTGCAGGGAAGGTCAATGATGCTCTTGATTTTATACATAAAATTCCCATAAAAGCAGATGCAGCTATCTGGGGAGCCTTGTTGAATTCATGCAGAATTCACCGACAAGTTGATGTTGGGGAACTTGCAGCAAGGCACATAGTGGAAATGGATAAAGAGAGTGTTGGTTACTACATGCTCTTGTGCAATTTCTACTCTGAGTGTGGTAAATGGGATGATGTTGCACATCTCAGGAGAATGATGAGAGAAAAAGGGATTACTGTTGATCCTGGATGTAGTTGGGTAGAAGTAAAGGGCAAAGTCCATGCCTTTCTAAGTGGTCACGATTTCCACCCTCAAATAAAGGAACTTAATGCAGTTCTGGAGGGATTTTATGTTAAGATGAGAGCAGAAGGTCTTACTGAGCCTCAGAGCAGTTCCGAAAATGAACTTGAAGCCTCAAAAGCTGAGGTTTTTTGTGGACATAGTGAGAGATTGGCAATTGCATTTGCACTGATAAACACTGTCCCTGGGATGCCGATTTGGATAACAAAGAATCTTTATATGTGTCAAAGCTGTCACAGCACTGTAAAGTTTATTTCAAAGGTTGTTCGTAGAGAGATATCTGTGCGGGATACTGAACATTTCCATCATTTCAAGGATGGGAAATGCTCATGCGGGGATGAGGGTTATTGGGGCCATTCTTAGCTTCAGATAGGTTCTAATATATCCCACTTATTCTCAGAAAAATGCTGGATCAACAAATTTATCGGGTTCCATGTACAGTTTGACCGTTTGGAGCTGCATCCAACTATACCGCTTGGAAGAAGAGCAAACACATGCCTTGTGAAAAAGCCTCAGCAGTTCATTGCTTGAGATAGCAGACTAACTGTTCTCCCTACACGCCCTACTAAATGTATTGCTGTTAGACGTCGAATTTGTTGGTCAAGTGAATTGAGATGCTTAGGTTGAATATTTGTTAGTAAAAACTGGGTTAGCTGCTTGGGACGTCAGTTGTACACCATGAGGAGCCCAATTTAACTCGTTGGCCCTCGTCTCTCTCCCCCTTGTACCACTTAACAGTCCTTATACCAAAAAGAAAGTGATAGTGATATTAGCATGAAATAGTTTGTTGTTAACTTAGTGGTATATCTCTGATAGAGCAAAAACTGTTTAGCTAGCAATGTAACAAGAGAGGAGTATAGGCTTTTGTGGTAGTAATGGCAAATTTGCTAAGATGAGAAATTTACCAAATATAGAAAAATGACCGGTCTATGCTTTGTTTTATTTGAAAAAGACTTCTTATACTTTGTCCAACATACTTTTCACAGAGCAGTAATCTGGTCGGGTGGCTTGTTTGGATAGTGTTGCATATGAAGTGTTCCGAATAAGGCGCTCAAGCAGGTTTCTTTACTGCTGTACACAACTTTTTATTGTTCACTTGCTAATCAGCTGGTTGTGCATGAAACACTGCTGTAAATATTGCCAATAACCAATCATCAGTTATTGTCTTTCACATGAATAGATATGAAATCATAAAAACATCATGAAATTAGGGTGCCGGGGGAGGGGGGGGGGTTTGGGGGGTAAAGGGGAATCATCATTGAACTTGGATTTCCCTTTTTCTTTTAAAATTTTGGCAGATGATATAATTGACTGCAATACACAGATTCTTCACAGGGTAGCGGACACAGAAAGCTAATGTGTTTGAATCCTATCAAACAAGAAGTTGTTATTGCATGTCTTGCATAACAAATAATTAGCACACATGAATCAAAATCAAACAACTCAAACCTCACCAATCAATCATATTGCTGTAGCAGAGTGTAGCTAACACTCTAAACGAAGAATGTGAAGAGAAGATACAAGTAAAATATGTAACTTGACTGTTTTAAAAAACTCTCTTGATTGTCTTGATTGTTGACTTGATGATGTTGTTTTCTCCCATGTGTCTCTGATCACCATCAGCATCATCACCAATGACCAAGGGCTTCTTGCCTATGCAATCTACTCTCTTCTTCATACCACTGAAGATCAGAGATGGAGAAGATGGAATCCGTCTAAAACTCCTCGCACTTTCAGATCTCACAAGTTCCTTTTCCTTACCATTCTTCCCCTTCCTTTCATTTACAACATTGTTATCATGGTTGTCTGCTCCTTTGTTATCAGATCTTATCTGATGTGCATTGCTTTTCTCTGGTTTTAATCTGTATGGAGGGTTCTTAATTGGCGTGTCCCTGGATTTCAGCTCAAGGATACCTTTCTTTTTATCTCCCTGCATCTCTCCAGTGTTCGAAAATGACTTCCTCCTAGTTTCAATCTCAACAATCTCTTTTTCGCTTTTCCCCCCACCTTTCACAGGGATTTGCTGCTGGCTGTCAATTTCATCAACGCATTCCAGGTCCTGCCCTTGTTGAGCTTCTGAAATCTTGAATTCCTTTTGTGGATACACAAGATCTAGCTTCCTAACTATTTCATCAGTCTTGTTACCTTCATTTTGATTCACATCACGAGGATATGAATCAGCATCTTCTTCTGCATTCTCCATCAGCATCTGAAGCCACTTTTCAACATTTCCTTTACCACGTTGCTTTCTGCTCTCTTCATCCTCCTCATCTTCTGGTGCATCATGAGCAGGAAAGCGTATGTTACCTATCATCCCATCCTCCCCTATTTCCAGGTTATGAAGTTTTTCATCAATTGACTTCTGCTCAGCTGCTATGGCTTTGTGATTTCTAGACTCCCCGTGCTTTTCCATGCTAGTCCTTAGAACAGTTTCTTTGGTTTCTTCTCCTAGTTCTTCTTGCTCCCCATTTTCTTTCAAGGATGATGACCCAGCTTCTGATGCTTTCTGCTCCTCCTCCAAAAACTTTCTCAGTTCCTTGTGCAAAGGACCATTGGACTGAAATCCTTGCACATACAGGGCATTGTTTTCTAGCAAGGCATTTCTCATTTCCATCTGCGTTTTGTTCTTTGACTTACTTTCAGGTAAATACAGAACAATCTTGTTTTCTACCTCGTCAGGAAGAAAATCATCCATTCTTGATCTCTTCCTTGCCTGTACCCATTCAGGTCTTACTTGTTTTTCTAGCTCGTCCCTTTGTTTGAACTTCTTATGCAGTTCCCTCTCTGATGTATCACAAATTGCTTTCTGAGCTTCAAGTCTAGCCATGAGTGCGTTGGCTGCTGCCTGATTTAGCCTGACTTGTTCTTTGTAAACAACACTCCTGCAAGAGGAAAATGCAAATATATCTCAACTCACCAATAAATCCAAGCAGGATGCTACTCTTAAAGAAAATTGTGCCATATTAATCTTACTGGTGCATGGCATCTCGAATCATCTTTTCTAGCATTGCTCTGTATGAAGATTGTGCCTCAGCTAGCCGTCGACACTTTTCAGCCCTTCGTCTTCTTTTTATCAGCACCAACTCCAAATCTTGTATGCTGACATGTTCCTCCTCAGTCTTCTGCCTCAGTTCATCAACTTCCACATCTAATTTCTGTAATTCAGCTTGGATCTTTGCTGTTTCTTCTCTCTTCCTCAAAGAATCCCTGGCAATTACAATGGCCTGGTAAGGGTTGCTGCTGATCATCCCTGGGTCTTCATTTTCTTTGGAAGCAGGCTTTAATTTTTTTGCAGCTGCCACAACCAACATGAAAACAAATAAGCAAAAGTAAAGCTCAATGGTGCAAAACCAAGAAATCGTGAAGTATTTTCTTTACCGACCAATGATGGGTGTTGTTGATCTTGGTTTTCTGTTGACGTCCAGTGATCTCAAAGCTGATGAAGCTTCCATAGATTCCCTTCGAGATAGAACAACGGCAGCCGGGGCCAGACCAACCTTCTTTTTGGATTCGATGAAGTGTTGTGGAAAAGAATGTGAATCAACTGTCTGACAAGCATTCAGTTCTTCACTTTCACCCTCAGCAAACAACCACGAGAATGCTCTACGCCTATATCATCAATGTATACGTAAGAATAACATTACCTTCAATTATATTTAAAAAAAAAAAGGAAAAATATACTAATTGAACTTTGCTTTCTTCGAAGAGAAATGTACGACAAACCTGAAATCTGAATTGGATGAGGCAAAGATGGACAAGAACTGATTTATGGACACACCAACTTGAAGATCCCACCATGGTATGAGAAATTCCAGTGTATTATGCTTCTTCTTGCACACTTGCCACTGCAGAATCCTTAAATTGCTAGCTACTGTCAATCCTCCTCCTGCATATTGTGTTAAAACAATATTAATGATTCAAATTCTACAGACCGAGACCATATCGGGAGTAGGGAAAAAAAATTTAGGCAAACACTAGATCATTACTTGATAAAGGAAACCAATGGTCAATTTCCCATGCAAGCGGCGAAGCAGCATCAGCATGATAATACAGAACATTGCCATACGGGTCAACACGAAATATTTCAGGATCAAAACCAGCATTTCTGATTAATTGAATTAGTAAACAAGTGTTAGAAACCAACTTCTGTGGGAAAATTTCAGAGATTTTTCATGCGAACAAAGAACAAGAAAGTTTCAATCTTTACCCAAGGTGGTTGAGTTGTTTCCAAAGGAGACCGAGGAAAATCTTGGGCTTGGTAGTTGGCTTTGCTTTCGAGTCAATGATGGGGAACAATTCATCTAGCTCCTGTGCTTTCACAACCTGTTAGCAAATCAGCTTGCAAGAATCAGAGAAATTCACAACATATTTCAATAATTAAGGTATAGCATTAGATTGCGTGGTTGGTGTAAGAGTCCCACTTTTGAGATTAATACGCAAGACAAAAGACCACCGCCCTTAGACTTGATACATAACAACAATTCTGAACGTAAAAGGGGGTGATGCGGGCCTGATAATTACACGACTAATTGATGTTCTGAGAACCACCGTATTATCAGAAATGATTTTTCAAGAAACGAGCAGCCAATCCAAAGCAACATTAAATTCGTCGTAGTTGACTTCAAATGAAGAGAAACAACAATGCTTCAGCATAAATTGGGCCCTAAATCATCAAATCGTCCCAATATTTATAACTAAAAAGACAGATTGTAGCCCAGAAACCTTAAACAGTTATAATTAAGAACTCATATAACAGATCAGTTGAGCCCATATTTTTCTTCTGGGTTCTCACCAATTAATTAAATAGACCTTCAATTCAAAGCCCAAAAAGAGAGGGAAAGAAAGGAAAAAAAAAAGAGAAAAGAAAAGGAAGGAAGGAGTTCTTCAGTAGCTGGGTACCGCCTGTTGAGGAAGAGCAAAAGGGATGAAAGCGAAAGGAGGGCCATGGCTATAGGGCCCTAAACTTCTATCTCTGCATAGCTTGGCGTAAACTTTTGGGTAACCCAGTGCTTCGTCAATCGCAAGTTCATCTTCAGTGAAGACGAGATCGCCGGCCATCACACTACTGTCTTCCAGAACCAATACTAATTGGCAGAGAATTCACAGCTTTGGATTTCAGAGAGAGTCAAGTTCTTGATGTATACTGAGTAAAGAGACCAACGGTCGATCAAGTTTGTTTGAAAAAAGTTTTTCCTTTCTTTAAAATTGAAAAAAAAAAAATGAAGAAGATGGTGGAAGTGTTGTAACGGCTAGATACGCTGCTGTCCCACGAGTCGCAACGGGCTGAGCATTACTACTACTATTTACTTGCTCTTTGACTAAACAAATTGATTACTCTACCTTTGCCTTTGTGGGCTTGAGCTGTGGAGAGGCCAAGAAAAATCAAAATGTCTTTACTTTGTGAAAGGACGAAAATGCCTTTGACCAGTGAGTTATGAGCTGTGTGCTATTTTTATTTTTTATTACCAAAGAGCCAATGAATGGGGTAGTATCAATTATGTGCTGAGATCTTAACAGTTTAGCGCATTTAGACGTTTTCAGTGATTTTTAAACATTTGAAAAAGGCAAATTGTATGATCATCATTGAGATCATAACAGTTTAGCGCATTTAGAAAAAAGTGTTGTAGTACTAAAAAGGTACGAAAAAGTTTCTTAAAAAGATTCACCATTTCATAAGAGTTAAATGCATCAAACCCCCTAATTCTACCCTCAATTGCACTTTACTCATCTCAACTCAATAAATAGTCACTTTACCCTCTGCTTTATATTTTAGGACAAAAGTATTCGTTTCATATTAATTATTATTTTATTTATTTTTCTTCTTTTTTGCCCTTTTTCGACTTGTCTCTCTTTTTATATATTTTTCAATTTTTCTCCATTTTCTCATGTAATTAACTACTTTTTCTATTCGCTATTATTACTTATATATTAATTTTAATCTTCTTAAACTTATTCTTTATTTATTTCAAGTTTTTTTTTTTTACTTTTTGTTCTTGAAAGTAATAATGATAATAAAGTATAACAAAGTATATGTTATCTATGTGCACAGATTATTTCATACATCACTTAAATCAATATGTCTAGAGCTTAAAATAAATTAGTTTTTAATGACAGTAATAACAAATTCAAATCGTAATAATATAGTGGTTAATTAACTGTACATAAAAAAGCAAATAAAAATATTGCTTTATTTTTTGGGATATACTTTTAAATATTAAGTAATTTATGGTTTTAGTTTGCTAATATCCTTTTAAATAGTCAAATTACTAGTAATCTAAAACTTTCTTATTGTGACAGGCATATATCATTTTTTTTACACTCTACAATTTATCTTGAATTTTCTAGATGTGCAAGCAAATGAATCAAGAATGAAATTATAAGTAAAAGATAATTATAATATTTTAATAAGCGTCCAAATTAGTAATGCTTATAAGAAAGTGAAATAAAATAGTGATACAAGAGAAGTGAAAAAAAATAGTAAAAAATAAAAAATAAAATAAAGCAGTGGAAAAGAAAAAGGAATAGATTAGACAAAACAAGAAATAAAATAAAATAGTAAAGGTACTTTTGTCTTACAATACAGAATAGGTGTGCAAAGTGCTTATTTAAGTTCGGGGGGACAAAGCGCAACTAAAGGTAAGGTTCAAGGGAGTTTAGTGTATTTAACCCTTTCATAAAATATAATTTTATCATTTTCAATTGGTAAAAATGGATAATTCTCTCACAAAAAGATCATGTGTCTGAATTTCATTGCCGATTTGAGAGCTATATTGATAAGTAATTAGTAAAGTTCTCTAATGTATGGTCTCGAGAGCATTGCTCTGCTATATAATGATAAGCGGAATCAAAACCATTCAAACTTTTGCTTACCAAAAAAGGATATAACACATTTTTTTTGGTTTTCTTGAAAAAAAATGTGTACAAAAAGATTTCAATAGATGATCTAGCAGCACATAACTAATAGTATAGAAGCATAATCATTTGTTCCATTGATGGTCAGGGCTCCAACTAATAATTTAGCTCCGGTTCGAAGAGTCTTTGGGTGCCAATGCAGCAATGCGTGCTGTAAACTAACAATAATCTTCTTTCGTGGAGTTTCTTGCGTGTGCTTTTCCAGAAAATTTTTGCTAAACAATTACAATGGACAAATTTCAGAGTAATGAGTTTTTTCCTCATGTACAATGATTAGTAATTGGATTATCTGAATGCTATTTTGCTCTTCAAAAATGAGAATATTATTTAAACTTGCAAGGGCCTTTTAAAAGTTTTGTCAAACATGTCAATGCTTTCTATCATTCTTAATAACACTTCAATTATTGTTAATGACACACTATTTTTTTTTATTTTTTTGTGAAAAACACAAGAAAAAAAATAGAATGCCAATAACATTACATATTTTTTCTTCTCTCTCTATACTTTTTTTTGCTCTTGCCGCTAAAGAAATAGATAGTGGCATAAATGAATTTGTAAGCAGTTTTAATATATATCTAATGACTGTACAACAATTGTTTGGATAGAGTATTATTTGAAATATTATTTGGAATAATTACTGTAACACTTTTTGTGATGTGATGCATGTGAGATAAAAAGGTAATTAAAAATATAAAAAAATGAGTTGAAAAATGTGTTTACGATACAAACTAAAAATTTTTTGGGATAATTTCACAAGTCCAACTTTGTTCATGGGAATTAGGATCTGGTGCACAAAGAGCTTTAAAAAACAAAAAAAATCTTCCAAATTATTGGACCAAGGTGCAATGATTGCATTTGAATTTCTCATTTATTAATACGGAGTATGGAGTAATCGTGTCTTGTTGATTGGTGCAAACCTCGAACCTTAACTACTTGAATTACCCAAAGCCAGCCCTCAGTCTCCTCGCGTCTCGCTCAATCATGCTCGTCTAGTCTCCGACTCCTCAGGCACTTGAACAAGTTGTAACCCTCCCAAAAGCCAAAGGTCGATTAATCCAAAGACAATATAATTTTGCACGCCGACGTCAACAATATCAAAAGTTTCTTCTTTTTCAGCGGTGTTGAATTAGGCTGATCGGATGACTGGGCCCGGTTACCAAGCCACTTGCTCCTATCTTTGGTAGGATGATGAGTGTCAAATACTACTACCAGTAGCAGTTTTAATTTTTGGCTTATTGCAGAGTTGCCCAACCATGGCCGGCGAAGCAACTGACAACGCTACACCCCTCCTCGTCCGCCCCCGTCAGTGGTGGCGCAACCATTGCACTCCCCGCTCATGGACCGCTTCTCTCCGCCTTAAAACCTCTCTGTCCTCCGAGCTCAGTGGCGCCGTTGGCGACTTGGGCACCTACATCCCCATCGTCTTGGCCCTCACTCTAGTCTGCAACCTCGACCTCAGCACAACCCTCATCTTCACTGCCATCTATAATATCCTCACCGGCCTCCTCTTCGGCATCCCCATGCCAGTCCAGCCCATGAAATCCATCGCGGCCGTCGCCGTTTCAGAGACGCCCCACCTCACTGTCTCCCAAATAGCCGCCGCCGGAATCTGCACAGCCGGCACCCTCTTCATCCTTGGCGCCACCGGCCTCATGTCCTTCATCTACCACTGGATCCCCCTCCCGGTCGTCCGGGGTGTCCAGCTCTCTCAAGGCCTCTCCTTTGCCTTCTCAGCAATCAAATATATTCGCTACGATCAAGATTTCTCCACCACTACTTCCTCCAAATCCACCAGCCCTCGTTCTTTGCTGGGCCTCGACGGTCTCGTCCTCGCTCTGTTTTGTTTACTGTTTCTTATACTTACAACAGGAGACGGCGGCGTCCCTGAAGACGATGAAGCGATGTTGAGGACCAACCCCGACGCTTATAATCGATTAAGAATTCGAAGGCATCGTAGATTAAGAATATTATCAGCTATTCCAGCAGCTCTGCTTGTATTTCTGCTTGGTTTAATTTTGTGTTTTATTCGCGACCCTTCAATTGTCCATGAAATTAAACTCGGCCCGTCAAAGCTTCACGTTCTGAAAATCACCTGGGAAGACTGGAAAACTGGGTTCTTGAGAGGTGCAATTCCCCAAATCCCATTATCTGTATTGAATTCAGTTATTGCTGTGTGTAAATTATCGACAGATTTGTTCCCTGAGATGGATGTATCGGCTACAGGGGTTTCAGTAAGTGTTGGGCTGATGAATTTAGTGGGATGCTGGTTTGGAGCAATGCCAGTTTGCCACGGGGCAGGTGGACTGGCTGGGCAGTACAGGTTTGGTGGGAGGACTGGTGCGTCAGTGGTGTTTTTGGGTTTGGGGAAGTTGTTGCTTGGATTGGTTTTTGGAAATTATTTTGTCAAGATTATAAGTCAATTTCCAATAGGGATTCTTGGGGTGCTGCTTTTATTTGCTGGGATAGAGTTGGCCATGGCTTCAAGGGATATGAACTCGAAGGAAGAATCTTTTGTGATGCTGGTTTGTGCTGCTGTATCCCTCACTGGGTCCAGTGCAGCCTTGGGGTTCGTTTGCGGTATTGTGCTGTTTTTGCTGCTGAAGCTGAGGCAGATGGATTGCTCTACTTTTCGCTTCTTTAAGGCCAAGTCTGTATCTGTTAGCACAGAGGAGGAGGATCCAGCCCCAATCCGTAGCAGTTCTTCAGAAATTTTCTAGCGTCCGACCACTTGAAGCATTGTTGTTGATTGTCTCATAATCAATTTAGTGCCGTCTGCAATTATTGGGGACTTGGACAAACAAGTTAGACGGAGTATCTGAGGCAGTCTTAGATTATATCTATAGCTTTATTCACCATGGTTCATGTTCTATAGTATGTTGTACTCTTGTAGTAATGTGATAATCTACTTGGATTACTATAATAATATGGACTACTCACCTAGTTTAATTACTCCGGCAGCCTCAAACCACCAAATATAGAAACTGAGAAGCTGAGAAGAGGACTATTCACCTACTAAGCGCATTCAGAGTAAATTGGGATGGTTAAGCATGCGAAATCTATTCCTGGAGCATTCATGGCTAGTGCATTCAGCTTAATTAAATTTCTTCTGTACAAAATTAGGAAATTGGCGGAAAAACTAACTTTCAGATGTGTTAAAGCAATTCAACATATAGTATACATGTAGTTAGCGTAGGAGTATGCAGCAGTGATCGTTTTGGGCTGCGATCAGCATGTGGTTCACCTGTTTTGTTTGCATTCCTTTATCATTTTTTCTTTGGGTAGAGTTTGCATTCCTTCATCCAACTTTTAGCAACATTTTTGTTAAGTTCTAGAAAGTTCAAGCTTTCAGTAAATATTTTTCAGAAATGAGAGGGTTTTAGATTCAATTCCTTCCTTCCCGTTGATTTTTTGGAGCATAAACTAAGAAACAACACCTTAGTGTTGCAAAAAAATCTTATAAGAGACTTGTATTGAAGGTAAAAAATGAGTTTGTGTTCTACATTCATCAACTCACTATTTATAGTGATTACACGAAACAAACTAGCAAAATATCCAACTAACAATTATCCTAAAATTCTCAACAAAATATAATATTCTTCTACTAGCAAATCTTAGCTAATA
This sequence comes from Coffea arabica, assembly GCF_036785885.1. Taxonomy (NCBI): domain Eukaryota; kingdom Viridiplantae; phylum Streptophyta; class Magnoliopsida; order Gentianales; family Rubiaceae; genus Coffea; species Coffea arabica. Next base: position 2,928,055 of record NC_092317.1, on the reverse strand, counting down.
TATTTGTTAACAAACCAACATGATCTTTGGTTAACAAATATCTTTATTTTTCTAATAACTAAATTATTTTGATATCAAACACAATCTGATAAAATTTGTAGGAAAAACTGGCATATCTCAACACTTCTCCTTGTCACTTTTGCTGCAGATTTTCAATTGTCTTTTTAAATCTTTGAATCTTATTTTGGATGAGACTTTTGTAAGAAGTTCTGCAATTGATGATTAGCCTTGCAATGAACTTCTTCCTTTGGGTTTTTATGCAAGCTAAATATTAGTCTTGCAACGGACCACTTCTTTTGTCTTCTCATGCCAAACTCCACATAAAAGATGATTTTTTTATAAATATTTTCAAATAACATTCTCATAGATTTAAAGTGGAACACTCTTTGACGATATTTGAACCTATACAGAAAATATGAAATTTTGCATGATTTTTCATTTTGTCATCACCATCAAAATCTGTAGACTCAAAAACAGATATATTATAATCTTGATAAATATCAGGAATCAATTTGATACCTCTTGATTTATCAATGATCTCCTCCTGAATTTTTTCAGGATCTGAATTCTTGATTTCATCATCATGTTCCACTTTAGAATTGTCAAAATCTGACCAATTCATAGTGAAACTTTTTCTTTTTATTTTAATTGAGAATAGTTTATTCTCAATCAAATCATTAGCCATTATCCTTGGGAAAACGGCATAAAAAATTGAAATGCGAATGCTGGCGTTGGATCTCTGTCTAACTACAACTTTGTGGTTTCTAATTTGTGTATCTATCAGCTCTTCAAATGCTGGCGAAACAAAATTCGTCTCCGCCATATCCCGTAGATCATTGACTACCAAATAAGTTCAAAATTTTATGACCCAAATTTAGTAAGTTTCACCACTAAAATTTGAAACATTTGACAAAAAGTTCTTTCCTGTCATGGTTTTGAACTTATAAAGGATCCTCACCAATGCATCACTCTAAAAAAAAAAAAAAAAGACTTAGGCCCTTAAGATATAGGCTCTTGATACCACTTTGTTGATTTTTTGGGGCATAAACTAAAAAATAACACCTTAGTGTTGCAAAAAAAAGCTTGTAAGAGACTTGTATTGAAGGTAGAAAATGAACTTATGTTCTACATTCATCAACTCACTATTTATAGTGATTGCATGAAACAAACTAGCAAAATATCCAACTAACAATTATCCTAAAAATCTCAACAAAATATAATATTCTTCTATTAGCAAATCTTAGCTAATATATTTGTTAACAAACCAACATGATCTTTGGTTAACAAATATTCTTATTCTTCTAATAACTAAATTATTTTGATATCAAACACAATATGATAAAATCAGTAGGAAAAGTTGGCATATCTCAACACTTCCCCTTCCTCATTTCTTAAAATCACACCCCTTGCTTTAAAAAAGTAGCAAGTTGGCTTGTAAAAAATTTGTCGATTCCAAGGATGGCGACTTGCAGTCTGGGGTTTTGATCTTGATGAAGATCTCATTTATTGGCGAAATGGGATAGTGAGGTTTTCTCTAATTACCTAATTTGCAATTACTTTGGAAGCTTGCTCAGAATCCAACTTGGTGCCAGTACTGACAACAAGAACCTCTATGACACAGTACCTTAAACCATAGACTAACTGGAACAATCAGGCCGGCTGATTTCACAAAGATAGTTGACAAAGATGTTTTAGACTTGATGAAACTTTACCATTAGGGTATCCGGCACTATGTTCTTCAATTCTGCAAAAAGCTGAATTGCTATGTCCAAATAAGAAGTGATCATTTCAGACGTTTTCTTTTGGACTTTGATGCGACTTTATCTCTATATAACATGGCAGTCTGCTAACATTCTACAGCAAAACCTTCAGATAGTTTCCACCCAAAAAAAAAAAAGAAGGAACTTCATTTTCCTGTAAGTTGAAGCCGAATTGGTTTTCTACACTAAAACAGAGAGTTCAGATTATCAAGAATGGACTTCCGGTTTTTCTCTCACATTAGACTAGTTTTGCCATTCATTTTGGTATTTTTGGTTGGTGCAACAAGTTCATTATTACCAGCATATGAAGATTCAGAAGAGTTGGATGACCTTAAAAGGATTTGCAAGTTTGAACGCCTTATGGAAGTCGAGAGAGAATGCGCCCGCGTTGTATCTTCAGCTTCAAAAGCTCAACTTGGAATTCAAAAGTTCTATGAAATTGCCAAGGGTCTCTCTTTCCAAAATGGAGATTGGGTGCAAGAGGCTAGTGGAGTACCACTGATGCCATTTGATTCAAGTGACATGCCAATGAACTTTAGTGGCAGTGGATCACTTCTAAAGCTAGCTTCGTTTTGGGTGATGGGATTTAATCTTTCCGATCCAAGTAACAATGCCATTGGCGTTTGTGGACTGTTGTCTATAGGCATTACGAGGAACAGCACTTTGCCAGACATGCCGCAGACTTGGTATCCCAAGTTTCATAAAAGCCCTGGATACTCTGTGCTAACAATTGCTTTTGAAGGACATTATGTGGAGTCTGAAGACGAGGGAGGGCAGGGTTTGATGTGCATGTTGGGAAATTCAGTATCTCCTTTTTCAGAAAGTCCTCCTGATTTTTCTACGTGGTCATTGAATTATGGCTGCAAGAATAACCGCCAATTTTCTCCTGTCAAAGATGATCGAATTATGCTTGTTCTTCAATATCCTCAGAGTTTCACTTTGACCAGCGGGACAATAGTTGGTGACCTGAGAAGTTTGAACAGACGGTCAGACCCCAAATATTTTGACGACATCAGTATCGTTTCCCGGCTCAGTCATCAAACCTATGACTCCAGCTATCAGTTTATCTCCAAGAAGATTGTCTCAAAAGCATGCAACTCGGACTTGTACGAACACGAATCGTCAGAGAAGAGAGGTGATGTATATCATGGGAACCATTTCTGTAGAGTCCTTCAAAACTTTGCTTCTGAAAAATTTGATATTGTAGTGGAAAATTGCAACAGTAGCAACATATGTGAGAACTTGGGGCCTTTTGTACTCGGTGAGAAGGTTGAAAGCAAAGACAACATCTTTCATAAGTTTCGGCTGATGATGACTGATCTTCGTTGTGTTTTAGGGGACAACATCAGTAAGCTCAGAGCTGCAAAGGTTTCTGCATTCTTTAGAGTCATATCTCCTTTGGAGGATGTTTATTATTCTGGGGCTAGGAGTGGTATCTCTGGAATGACCATCTCTGCAGAAGGAACTTGGAATCCTTCATATGGGCAGCTGTGCATGATTGGCTGTGTTGGACTTGAGAACGATATAAACAGGTGCAATTCTAAAATAAGCTTAGTAATACCTGTCATATTGTCAATCACTCAGCGGAGCATTCTCATGGGCACTATCACTAATATTCAAGGGACAGATGCGTTTAGCCCTTTGCTTTTTGAAAAGAAAGTCCATCCTTCTGATATCTGGAACAGGTATCATGACTATAGCAGGTCTTATTTATCATACAAGTACTCCAAGATTGATTTGGCCAATGATTTTTGGATGAGAAGCAAGAAGTTCAACATACGCACCGTGGTTCATGATTTGATCTTCAAGTATCCAAGCACTGAAGATCGTGATAACTTGACTCTGCTGTCTTCTCTGTCCAGTAAGCTGTCTTTTCATGTCAATGCTCTCCCAGATCATAATCATGAACACAAATTGCCAGGGACACTCGTTTACTTCGAGACACTCACTTTGGGCAAATTGTTTGGACGTTATTGGTCCGAATTAACAAGGCATGATAATGGGGAGCTGTATTCTGGAAGTCGAGATAATTTTGCTTTTACTGATGAGAAGCTGCCCCTGAACGTGTCAGCACATCTCACCCTTAGTGGAGAAAACTATGGTCATATATCAAAAATCTACCTTGAGGGACTGTATGATCAACTTGGAGGAAAGATGTATCTTATAGGCTGCAAGGAAATCGACTTCCAGTTCCAGCATTCTGAGAGGTTTGCGTATGAGAATCTGAATCTTGGAAGCAAGATGGACTGCTTGATAGAAGTGATGATAGGGTACTCCCCTGAGACCGCCAGGTGGTTGAGAAATCCTACAGCCAAGATCTCAATTTCCAGTGCCCGGAATGCAGAGGATCCCTTGTACTTTAGGCCAATCAGGCTAAAGACATTTCTGATTCCATACACTGACAACTCAAAAGAGGTACGATTTCGTCGAAACTTTGAGGAGCTTTTACGTGTGTCAATACTTCTAGGCTCAATCAGTTGCCTATTTAGCCAATTATGGTACATGAAGAAGAACGATTATGTCATTCCCTTCATTTCCTTGTTGATGCTGACCATTCAAGTTCTGGTCTATTGTCTTCCCTTGGTCATGAACACCACAGTTCTGATCAAGTGGAGCGGATATCACTACCGCAGCAAATATCCTCCGTACAAGGATAGAAGCATGCACTTCAAAATGCTGGAAATAATCAAGAAATCCCTCCTCTTGGTCGCGGTTGTACTAGCTCTAAGACTCTGTCGAAAGGTATGGAAATCAAGACAACGTACTCAAAGTTTATTATCACCATTAGATCACGGACCAAGGGAAATTCGGGTTGTCTTTGCAAGTGGGATAATTCACATGATTGGCGTTGCTTTTATTCTGGTGATTCGGGAACTCAAGATTGACGAAACAATGTCTGCAGCAGCTGCAAACCACAATGCGACTGACTGGGAAACCATACTGCAAGAACACTGGAGCGTAGTTCAAGATTGGTTTTTGCTTCCCCAGATAATGGGAAACTTGATATGGCAGATACAAGTTAAGCCCCTGAGTAAGGTGTACTACATTGGATTGACCCTCTTAAGGTTCCTTCTTCGGACCTACGATTACATGAGAGATCCTGTCTTCAATCCATACTTCCATCCCACTGAAACTTGCAGCAGCACAGAAGTTTTCTCAAGGTTTGAAAAGATTGTGATCATAATGATAAGCCTATCTTTTGCTGTCATAGTTCATGTGCAGCAGAGTGGATGCAACATTTTCAAAGTTTAAATAGAAGTTGAGTCTAGTCTACTGTAGGTGAATATGCAACATTTTACAGATCTCTTTGGTAGTTACTTGAAATGTCATCAGTATCCTGGAGATATCGGTGCATATTTACTTCAGTGAAATGTTTCTGTTACTTGAAAAAAATAAAATAAAATTGTGATGCATGTATCCTAATTGTCTTCTCCACTTTGCCCAAAATACTGCATGTTATTCGTAACGTTCAAATTTATAAGTATTCTAGTAATTTATTTACGTGTTCTTGGAGTACATTTTAATGTGCCTTCGTAAAAAAATATGGTTGAAACATTTGAGAAATTTTTCACCAATATTTTCAAATTATCCTCGATAAATATATCCAAATTGGTTATTGATAAAATTGTGTATCATCATCCTCACAAACCTATTTGTTGTTTTGTGCTTCTGGTTGAGTTATTTTGTACCTACGATACAACAACTTAAAATATGTATAGTTTCCAAAGAAGTTTTCTGTCTTGAATCTTGATGCACCTACCTAATAAGAAGGTGTTGATCCGTCTCAGAAACTCATCAAGTTCGCCCGTGGATTCCGGGTCTGTGACATGTGAGTGCAAGTTTCTCCGCTGGACAGGATCGGAGTCAGACACATCTGTTTGGGACACGACCCAGAATTAATTTGAAATTGTGACAAAAAAAATTATTTCATTTGCTTTGGATTTCAGACACACAAAATTAAAAAACCAAAAAAAGAAAACGGAAAATAAATAGTGAGATGAGAAAGAAAAAAAGCATAAAAATTGACAAAAAAATTTATTTTTTTGTGCCATATGATAAGCTCCACATCGATCACAAACTATTTATGCCACTAATCTTACAAAAATTTTAATGTAGCAAAACATTAAATACATATGTAAAATATTCAATGAGACTGAGATTATACAAATTCATGTTGCATTAATCGATGCTACTACTCTGATTTTACTAAAACTGCGTAGAGAAATAGGTTGACTTCTCAGTGTCACAATCACTCCTCTTCTTTGCTTCAAGTTCACACTTTCCTTCACCAAATCGCTTCCCTATTTCTCAACTCCACTTTTCTTCAATCCAAAGATCCAAGGATTCACCTCAAAGAAGTCCGTTGATGAAGAATCGAAGGACAACCCACTTCACAGGTAACTGCATCAATTAGTTGCAAATGCAAAAATCATTCAGCATTCAGACACTAGTCCTCTGATAATGTCATTCTCGTGCTCCTAATTTTGTTTTTGTTTTTCTTGATCATTTCTGGTACTACCATGTACTTCCCTTTGCTTTTGCATCAGTAACTGCAGACTTATATTTTATTCGTATGGGAGATCAAAAGGAGGTATTTGTTGTGGTGTAGAAAATTAATATTTGGTTAGCGGGATTCTTTCAGATTAGAAGTTGTAAAGGAGTGCTTTGAGGGGTATCGTAATTTTAGCGTAAAGATGAAGTGTTTTGGAGTTGATGGTTGGATTTTAACAGGGTTGCTAGTTTTGTTGTGCTTTGGTTTTGGAAAAGCATACCTTGTTGATGGAGAGTTTGGTGGTAGGAGCAGGAGTGGAAATTCAATGACTTACAGATATGATAGGATGGATGAGGTGAAGAAAGAATGCTCCTTGGTTTTATCTTCTGCTTCTAATTTAAGACCTGCTGATGATATAGTTTTTAGTTTAAGAGAAGAGCTCTCCTTTTTGAATGGAGATTGGTGGCAGGAGTCAAATGGTGCTCCCATTATGCCCTTTGATGATAGAGATCTTGCAATAAATGGCTCACTGAGTCATGGATCTCCCTCAAAGTTGGTTTCTTTTTGGGTTACTGATGTTAATAAAGTTCATCGATCTAAGAAATGGATTGGTGTCAGCGGTGCATTGCTAATGGGGATAACATCGGATGGATTATTTATGGAACCGCCCTATGAGGGAAGTCCTCATTTTGATATGTGGCCTGGTCATTCTCAGCTTTCTATTTCATTCCAAGGAGTTTATACTGAATCAGAGAAGAATGGGGCCGAAAGAGTTATGTGTTTGTTGGGGCATACAGTGTTACCATCTCGTCAGCCTGAATCTGCTGAGCCATGGCCATGGGTTGAGGAATCTGGTTATGCTAATCAGCCCCCACTCGTGCAAGATGATCAAATTCTGCTTGTGCTTCGTTATCCGAGGACATTCACTTTGGTAAACAGAAGAATACGGGGAAGCATGAAGAGCTTAAATTTGAAATCAAATCCAAAATTTTTTAATGAAATTAGCATGTCTTCTTGGTTGGCTGCTTCTGCAAACTACGAGTTTGGTTCTGAAAAGATCGTGTCAAGGGCATGTGATCCATACCCATATAAAGATACTCTGGTGAATGGTGATTTTGATGTGTATAGAGGGCTTGATTTTTGTAACATTCTTGAGAAGTATACCAAACAAGAAGCTTTAACTATTGTGCCGAACTGGAGATGCAATGGAACGGATGAGTTTTGCAGCAAGTTGGGACCCTTCAAAGCAGATAAGCAGATAAAGGAGACAGATGGGAGCTTCAAAGACGTTAAGCTTGTCATTCAGGATTTCCGATGTCAGGAAGTGGCTGACAATCCTGACTTCAGAAGGATATCTTCAGTGTTCAGAGCAGTTCCTCCATTTGATAAGAAGTTCATTGCAGCAGAAAGAACTGGTCTTAATAATATGACACTATCTGCTGAGGGAATTTGGAAATCTTCCAGCGGACAACTTTGCATGGTTGGCTGCCTTGGATTGCTTGATAGTGAACGCACTGCCTGTCGTTCTCGAGTATGCTTATATATTCCTATCTCATTTTCCATAAAACAAAGGAGCATCATAGCGGGCACTTTCTCTAGTGTTGATGGAGGAGCTGGATCTTACTTTCCTCTATCATTTGAGAAGCTGGTGCGCCCTGCAGAGTTGTGGGATCAGTTCACAGCTGCTCGTCCATACTATAAATACACAAAAATTAATGCAGCTGGTGCGGTCTTAGAGAAAAGTGAACCCTTCAACTTTGGTAATATGGTTAAGAAATCTTTACTGGAGTATCCCAAGTTAGAAGCCACAGAATCATTCCTTGTCAGTCTCTCTCTTCTTTCTGAAGACCTCACTCTTCATATACCTGCAGTTCCAGATTCATATTCCAGCTCCTTTCTCACAAGAACAGATTTCCAAATGGAAATTGTTTCTCTTGGTCCTTTGTTGGGGCGTTACTGGTCACCAAATGTTTCAAACACTGAACAGGAGAACCCCTATCAGGATAAAGCTGAATACACAGAGAAGCAGCTCCTCCTAAATGTTTCTGCTCAAATTGCTCTAAGTGGAAAATCTTTTGACAATTTCTCAGTACTTTTTGTGGAGGGGCTATACAATCAACATGCTGGAAAGATGTATTTAATTGGATGCAGAGATGTTCGAGCTTCATGGAACATTCTGTATCAAAGCATGGATCTTGAAGCTGGATTGGATTGTCTAATTGAAGTTATGGTATCATATCCACCAACTACCGCCCGTTGGTTAGTTAGTCCAACTGCTAGGATTTCCATATCCAGCAAAAGGAATGATGATGATCCTCTCTATTTTAGACCAATCAAGCTCCAAACTTTTCCTATTGTGTATCGGGGGCAAAGGGAAGACATCCTTTCTCGTAGAGGTGTTGAAGGGAGCCTTCGCATCCTAACACTTTCCTTTGCAATCGCTTGCATAGTAAGCCAGATATTTTACATCAGGGACAATGTGGATTCTGTTCCTTACATGTCTCTTGTCATGCTAGGCATCCAAGCTGTTGGTTACAGCCTTCCACTAATTACGGGTGCAGAGGCCATATTTGAAAAGATGGCTTCAGAATCTTATGAGAACCCAGCTTATGACCTTGAGAAGAGCCAGGCAATACGCGTAATTGATTACACGGTGAAGCTTCTTGTGCTTGTAGCCTTTTCATTTATTCTGAGGCTCTGTCAAAAAGTGTGGAGATCGAGAATCAGATTGTTGACAAGGGCTCCTCTTGAACCACATCGTGTACCAAATGACAGGAGGGTCTTGCTAACCACCTTGACCATACATGTCATCGGTTATGCCCTTGTTCTGTTTGTCCATTCTCTCACTACAAGCCACAGACCTCTTCAGACTGAGAAGTTTATAGATTCATCTGGCAAATCCCAAACACTACGTGAATGGGAAACTGAACTGCAGGAGTATATGGGTCTTATTCAAGACTTTTTCCTCCTCCCCCAAGTAATTGGCAACTATATTTGGCAGTTACGTTGTAAACCACTGAGAAAGTTTTACTACATTGGGATAACAGCAGTAAGACTTCTTCCCCATGCATACGATTTTGTGAGGTCTCCCATTCCAAACCCCTATTTCTCCGAGGAATACGAGTTTGTCAACCCCCGATTTGATTTCTTCTCCAAGTTCGGGGACATTGCAATACCAGTCACGGCCGCTGTTCTAGCAGTTATAGTCTACGTTCAGCAAAGGTGGAACTATGAGAAGATAAGTGAAACTCTTGCAAGGCAGTCTAAGCTTCTTCCATTTGGTTCTAAAGTATATGAGAGGTTGGCTTCCATGTCAGTTGAAGCCGAGCTAACTTCTGGTGTCAATGCAACTGCTGGAAATGAGAAAGATGATGATGATGCAAATTGACTGGGATTGGTTTCATATATTTCCAAACAGAGCTAAGTTACCAGAATGGTGCTAATGGGACTTGAGGTGTTGTGTTTGTCAGTCTTCTTGTAAACTCAGTTTTCAATCTAATGAAAATGCATTAGGGAGACCATTAGCTCATTCTTGAGATGTACAACACTTTCATCTTTTGACCTTGTCTTGCTTCCAAGGATTGCTCGCTAATGATCTCAATTGCATGGTTTTCGCAAATACTGACGTTTAATCACTCTGTTCTCTGTACCTTTTAGCTGGTGAAGCAGCGCTTTGCTTAAGCTTCCTGACTTGTGGCATCCCTTATGCCGTTGAACACACAAAAATTGGTAGAAGAGTGTGAGAAGGGGAAATACTTCCCGACTTTCACTGCTATATTTGCACAGACAAAATGAACTAAAAATATCCATCAGAGGTGCCTCCCTTATAAAAAAGGGCCATTTGATGAAATTAGTAGTGCGTAATTGTTGCATTTTTATAATCCTTGATTGATTGGATTAACGGGGTCGAGTTAAGCAGGTCCGATGCTTGTCTAAATGAATTCTCTCCTACGTGCCCTGTTGACTTGCCTTCTTCCCCCCCTCCGTTCCCCTCCCTCCACTCTTGACTTCAGTAATTCTGTCTGGAGTGTAGAAGTCCAGATCAAGCGAATCTTGGGAGGATTCTCCTGTTCCCGTGTTTGAAACGTTTGTCCATGATGCCAGGCTTTTGTTTGCCAGTAGCGACTCCCGTAAGCGGTGGGAATTGACTTCGACTTCTATTTGGATCGGAGATGCCAAATAATTGTATCTTATAGGGTATTCTTGGTGGAATTTTTAGTTGTTTACTGCAATATGAAAGTAGTGGTTGGAAGTTTGAACATTGAAGTTTTGTTACTTACGAAAGTTTCCTTTAGCTACTTAGACTGATCATTTATTTCTTTCTTTGCATACATAAAAAAAAATCTGAGAAAAACAATCCAATCCAACCCACCAATCCAAAAATCAAACAAGATGATATCATATCATGATACTTTTTATCAAAGATGCCCGACCATTGACGTCTTCGGCTACTAGAAGGTTGGATTTCTGACCTGTTTATCAACCCGCACCGAACGATGATGATGAGTTTTTTTATTAGGGAAAAAAATAATCGCATGAAGATGAAACTTGTGACAAAAATTTAGTCAAATTGAAGAGGGATGCTTTTGTAAAGTGTTCAGACCAGACCACGCGCAGGAAAGGAGAGGAAAGGAAGCAACAGCTATTTTGATTTTTTGCAGCCTGCTTGCTAATCACTTTTGTTTGCGTCGACGGGAAGGAAAAGCAGAGCAAGTCAAGCATTCACCCAACAAAAACAGAAAGAAGAAGAAAAAAAGTTTTAAAAAATGGAGAAGAAAGTAGTAAATTCTTATGCACGATCATGGAAGGAAGCTCCGCAGAAATTCATCCGTCAACGCCCGCCCCTGAAAGTTTCTCATTATTATTATTATTATAAGCGTGGTCCTTTATACTCTGATCTGACAGCATGTGAACGCTATTATTATTATTAGCCGAATGATACATACAAATAATAAAAAAAAAAAAGGAAAACGAGAAGAAAGTTGATGCATTAGCTTATCCGTCTGTTTACTTTGAACGTTTACGTATTATTATTGTAGCACTTGAAAACACGTCGGTCGGTCGGTCGGTCTTATGCTAGCCAAGTCAATTCCAGTATACAACACTGCCTGAATTTGTTCACGACAAAATGTAAAATTTTTTTTATTAATTTTGCCAAGGTCATAGTTTCAATTTTTTTTTTTGATAGTAAATTGTTTAATAATAAAGTCTAAGGTGAGATAGAGGGTGGTTGGATTGGATTCTGAAATTTGTCCTGCGACGGAGGACCATCCTCATCGGGAAGCCAAGAGGAGGATGGGCGGCAGTGAATAGCGGAGGACCGACGACGTCTCCAGGGTCTAAATAAAAGACTGAATCAAATAAGGCCTAGTTTGAGCGCATCATTTTGAATACTCAACGCAGAGCTGGAATGTTGTGAAAATTCAAAACAGGTGTAGAAAAAGTAGTAGATGCTAAATATTTGTTTTCAAGTCCAAATAATAAAATCTTTTGAGACAGTTTGGAGGTTTGTGATAGACTTGACTTTGTCAAATACTCCGATTAACACATGTTTTGTCTATTGCTAAATGTGACCGGCGAACTGTGGGGTTGGCCGGGTGATTAAGGGAAGGAATCTTTTTTCGTTGTTATTAGATTCAAGATTTAATAGTTGGGAGCTGGATTTTGGAAGGACGTGAGAAACGGTGGTGGGAGGGAAAATATATATATGTACACAAAGACTGTTGTACTTTTTAGAATTTTCATTCTTGCCCCCTAAAGATATTTAAATACTAATTCAAGAGCTGGAGCTTTACAAATTTTGCAAATGTGCCCCAGATCCAGATGTGTGACAGTTGTGTTTTTTGGAATTTTCATTCCTCCCCCCCCCCCCCCCCCCCGCGGGGAAGATATTTAAATACTAATTCGAGGGCTGGAGCTTTACAAATTTTGCAAATGTGCCCCAGATCCAGATGTAGGTTTCTCAACAAAAAAAAATTAAATTAATAAAGATTATCCAGCATTCTCATGTTGCTGGAATTTAGACAGGTTGCAGAGGGAAAATTAGATTTGTTAATAACTAGCTGGAAGGAATCCTCCAAAAGTGGATGAGTTAAAATTTTTTTATGAACCTGCAGAAGGCAGGTGGACTGGGTGTGGCTATTGCGGACCACGACGAGGTCTAAAATGTTTGGAAAGACCAGATTAAATGTTTGGCATTTCCCTTCCGGATGGATTTCAGCACCAAGCATTTGTGTTGAAACTTGGAAAGGGGGATGCAGCAACAACTAAACAATTGCTTACGACTTAGTTGGAGACGATTCTGACATTGGAAATTTGATCAACGACTGCCAAATTTCTGCTTCCACAAGCTCAAGTTGGTAAGACTCAGTACACTACTAGCGAAGCTAATCAAGTGAAAGTGAATACTTCACTTCTTTTTTGTGATTAAAAAAAAAATAGTAATAAGATAACACGTTAAAGTTATAAACTTTTATGTTAGAGTAAGTTGAAATAACCAATTAATATATAATGGTTTGATTAACGATCATTCAATGGACATCCGAAAGAATTCAGATATTAGTTCTACTCTTGAAAAAAAAAGAAATGTGTGGATAATTTGAAAAAGTATATAAATATAAAAAATACAACAATTGCGACGATTTATTCACATGATAAATTAGGTGTGTTGATAAGGGCACTCTAACCATAGCTTACAAGAAAATATCCTTAATACGCTGGGATAAATTATTGACAATTAATTCTAGCCATGTTCATATCCTATCAAATCCGAGCCATATTCATATTTATATTAATTCTTGTCATATTCATATTCATATCAAATGGGGCTATTGATATGGTGTCAAATCAGTAACATCTTCTAATAAGGTACGTACCCGGTGCACTCCATTAAATACGACAGCACAAAATAAAAAAAAAAAAACAAAAAGCTCACGAGTCGGGATTTGGTAAACCATATGATCGCCAGGACAAAGAGCGCGTATGTGACCCGTTGTGATATAAGATCCTTTGGTTTCTTCATGATTTAAAGAACAAAATCCGTTTGGATAAGACCGGAGATGGATATTTTGCAGTACTGGGTAATTCGTGGTCAGCCGCTGCAGGACAGGTGTTCATGGCTGCTGAACTATTCATCATTATTAGGACCGTTTTGGAATGACATGACAAGAGGTGGAGATATTTTGAAGTTTGCTCAATCGACTGAAAGAAAGACTGAGAAAGCTCCCAGCCAAAACTTTCACGAGCAATTTTTTTTTTTTCGTTACGACAATATTTATATAATTTATTTTAATCTAATCTAAAAAAAGGGGTCAATGAAATTCCGTCGGAAGAAATCATAATTAACTGATAGATATAATTAAAGTGATAAAGTTAAAAATAAGAATTAAACTTTTGATCTCTCACGTCTTGGTTGGTGGTAGCAAGAGCCCAAGAGACTGTTGACTTTCACGAGCACTTGGGTGGTGGTAGACTGGTCAAGTCCTGCGTCTTGAAGAGAAAGTCTTGAGTTCAAAAGAGGAGGAATTTGCGAGGCAAATGCAGCCTATCCATCCATCATGGCCGCTCCTCACTCCCCCCTTAGCACAAAGCCAAAAGGTCCAGAAACCTCATCAAATTACTACTTACTAACATGACGATGATGATATTTCTTCATTTTTTCTCCACCAAAATGGGCAAGTAAAGTCCGCGTGCACGACCGAGAAAAACTGTCTACGTCCTGTTACTTGAATCCAAACGTTTGGAAAAAGAAATTCCACAAAAAAGTTGGGCATGCATCCTGAGTTTTCAAGGGCAGAAAAGAAAAGATAGACTAGTATTCCTGGTTAAAATCTTTAATCGTTTGACATCATTTCCTAAATATCAGGAACTTGAAGCCCAATATATTTTGCTTGAAAATGAAAATTTAAAAAAAAAATAATACTCCTAATAAAATTTAGGATAGTACTACTACCATAAGATAGGTCATGAATTAATAAATATGTTAAGAAGCTAGCCCACAAATTAATAATTGAATATATATATATATATAAATATTTTGTCCAACAGATCTAGGCGTGCTGTGCTTTTAATTATTTATCCACCCACCCTTACGAGCACAGGAATTTAGAGCAATTTATATCCTGTCAGAATGAAAAATTTGAAGTAACAAATATAACGTGTGGGCAACAGGATTTGGAATTATTATTTCGACATATCTCGTCCAGCGGTCCAGGCTCCCTGCATAAAAATTCCAAAAAAAAAAAGAGAAAAAAAAAATCCAAGTCGTAGTGCCCGTCAGAGCTTCCAGAATACTAACGTGTGGATGTGTGAATTTTACGGGTTTTGGAATTTATTAAAAGTGGTTCACGCCAATTGCCAGCTCAATTCATCAAGTTGATTGTGAAAAGTCTTCGGTCTTCCTTTTTTTTTTTTTCTGCACTTGACGAGGGCAATGCAGACTATTGGTTAGATTTCGTCCTCAAAACGTGTGATCGAATCATGTGCGGCAGAGTCAGATTGCTACCTGTTGATATATTTTAAATTAAACAAAATATATTAGGTTTGATGCGAAAGCAATGCAGAATTATTAGGTTTGACATATTTTAAACTAAACAGCGTCGGTTTCTTTCTGGGCTAATCATATACTTTGCCTCCCTGGCCCAGACTGGGGGAGGTTCAGTTCGTCACCCTCAATCAAGAGACTATATACACTTTAGCCTCGCAAAGTAGCACTAAATCTCCACTCAAAATATATGACTCCTAAAAAGCACTAAAAGTAATTTCTTCTTCGAATTTTGCACTAAAAGTAAAAGGGACTCCTAAATAACAAGTACATATTTGTAGTTGTTGTAACAAACATCCATATAAATGGTCAAAAGTAGCACAACGTCTTAGCTTAAAAGAAAAAAAAAAAAAAAGAAACTATTTTTTTTTTTTTTTGTAACTCAAAATCATGAAATCATGAGTGTTTTACCTGTTGAAATATTTCTCCTTCAACCGAAAATAAGGACCACATGGCACTCACAAAAAAAAAATAAAATTTCATGACCCTAAATCATCAAATGATCAATTGTTAACTGTTGCAAATCTTTTTTTTTTTTTCGACGAAAACTCCTCAATTACTCTACTAGCAACCACTAATCCTCTGCTTTTCTCGATCGATAATCTCTTATGGTTTTAGGTCCAAAATTAAGTAATTTGTGAGTATAAGAGTTTCTTTGTACCGTTGATCAAGTTGCATTTTATTGCTATATGTTTGTGTCTTTTGGCAACCAAAGGGTATTTTTATCCAATCATCATCGCTTTTTAAAATGGTGTTCTTCACAGACTTGAGGGTTGATTGCTCTTGATGGAGGGCAAAGTATGTCCGTATTCTTTTTGTTGAAGGGACAAAGTGGGATTACCCCTAGTTGAGGGGGCAAAGTATGATTAAACCTATATTGGTGGTTAGTAGATAGAGAATCATATTAGAATATGTTTGTTTAATCGTCAGTTAGCACCACTAGGGGGAAAATGTGACAGCTTTCCAGAGATGATTGCCGACCGCTCCTTTGGCAGCCCTCTGGTACATTATTGTATGATGGCTGGAATATTGCAAATAAGGACTTTGGGAAAAGAGTTTTTTTTTTTTTTTTTTTTTTCTTTTTTGACAATGAGTTTCAAGTTGCAACCCGTGATTTCAAACATGGAGTGCTGATACCGGCATCTAAAACTATAAAGAAGGAGGAAAAGAATTTAAAAAATAATTAAACATGAAGAGTTGACCAAAACGTTATGGGAGCGCATGTGGTCAAATGCGGCGCCCCAATTAAATTTACCCTTTGAATTTATTTATTGTTTTCTGATTTCCTGCTTTAACCAAAACCGAGAAAACAAGAACGATAAATCACAATTTTCCGCTATCCATGTGTTCCCCTCCCCATAATAATAATTATCATTTTTAACTAAGATTGAGGTCTCAAAAACATTTTTAAGTTGTCATCCATACACAATGCAAAATTACTTGTAATCACATTCAACAAAAAAACAGCTATAGAATATATAAATCCTCTAATGATATCTAAATTTTATCTTGTCACAAAGGGAAGAAAAAAAAAAGAAGAGAATTTTTTGTTTCACAGGGCCCCCTTTTTTTATGAACTCAAGCTGGATATTTTGACTATCTTTTTTTTTTTTTGCTGCTTTTGACCGCCGCTATGACCAATTTAAGACCTGTGGGTTAATTATTTGGACCGTTAAATTATCCTAAAGGAATAGGCTTTGATGGGCAAAGGAAGGAACCTGGGTCACCGGTCAACAATGATGTTCCCATTTTCCACGTACACAGGAGAAAAATATTTGATCCAAATTCCCCCCGCCAAAAAAAAATTCACGTATTCTAGAAATGGGTACATCCGCCTGGCAAAAAAAAAAAAAAAAGAAAAGAAAAGAAATGGGAAAAAAAAAAAGAAGAACTACGAGCCGCCGGTCTTCGTTCAACTTAAAAATTTAACATCCTCACAAGTTAACTATTCTATAAATACTCCCCAACTCACTCCCCCTTCAAAATATTACGTTCTTTTCTCCGTCTTCCAACTCTTTCTCAAACTGTATGTAATTGCACGCCTTCTGCAGCTAGGGGCGTCCTTTGAAGGACCAGTTGCAAAAAAAAAAAAAAAAAGAAAGAAAGAAAGAGACTGGGAACTGAGTAGTCATCCCTTTTGATCAAGGCGGCCGAATTGCTAAGATTTTGATTCAAGCGTGCCAAATTTCGAGGATTCTCGAGCTGTTTTTGAAGACGTTTTACTGGGCTAGTGTTGCATATTGTGCGCACTTGGGATCAGAATGGAGATAGGACCGAGCGGTAGTTTAAGAGGTAGTTTAAGAGCTAACAGCTCAGCCTTGTGGAGGAATACAGGCCTGGAAGTGTTTTCACGTTCATCGCGAGACGAAGATGATGAAGAAGCTCTGAAATGGGCTTCCCTTGAAAAGCTACCAACCTTTGATAGACTGAGAAAAGGGCTGCTCTTTGGGTCGCGAGGTGAAGTCAATGAAGTGGATGTAGAGAACTTTGGATTTCAAGATAGAAAAACTCTCATTGAGAGGCTCATCAAGGTTGCCGAAGAGGATAATGAGAAATTCTTGCTGAAACTGAGGAACAGAATTGATAGGTACTACCACTTCTGCTGATTGATCTCTTCACTTTGTATCTTTCAACAAATAAATCAACCAAAAATTTGATCTTTTAAATGATGGATTTTTTTGGTTTTCGCTGTGGTATAACTTTAGAGTTGGAATCGATTTGCCTACAATTGAAGTAAGATTTGAGCATCTAAAAGTTGACGCAGAAGCTTATGTTGGAAGTAGTGCTCTGCCTACCTTCCTTAACTTCGCTACCAATATGATAGAGGTAAATCTTGTTATTCATCGCCTGCTTTTCGGTTATATGAAACATATTTGTTTTAGATTATTTGTACCTTCAAGCATGCAACGGATGCTTTGATCTAACTTGTCTGTTTCCCCGCTCTTCCTTTTTTTCCTTTACCTTTTCAAAAGGGGCTCTTGAACAATCTTCACATACTTCCAAGCAGAAAGAAGAATATTAAAATACTTCGCGATGTCAGTGGAATTATCAAGCCTTCAAGGTAAGACAGCAGATTACTAATGAAATCAAACATGGCCTAATTCAGGGGTTTTATATCTGTATGTGACTTCAATATTTGAAGATAGTTGTCTCTTGTTTCAACTCTTTAATCTTGTTTTTGCAGAATGACATTACTATTAGGTCCTCCAGGGTCTGGAAAGACAACACTTTTGATGGCTTTGGCTGGAAAGCTTGACCCCGATTTGAAGGTAAATCTACAGCAACTACACTGCTGGAATTAACGTCCGATATGAAGCTAGGAATCGCGTTTCTTAATTGAATAAACTAAGGTCTTTTCTTTTTTCACACTAGTTTTCTGGAAGGATTACTTACAATGGGCATGGCATGAATGAATTTGTACCCCAAAGAACTGCAGCATATGTTAGTCAACATGATCTCCATATTGGAGAAATGACTGTGAGAGAAACTCTAGCATTTTCTGCCAGATGCCAAGGAGTTGGATCTCGTTATGGTTAGTCAGGAGATTACTCCTACTTCTTGCTCTTTTATGTCCTTTTATGTTTACTTGGTGATTAAATATATTCATTGTTCTTAAAAAAAATTGCAGAGATGTTGGCGGAGTTGTCAAGAAGAGAAAAAGCAGCAAACATTAAGCCTGATCCCGATATTGATATATACATGAAGGTCAGAAAGAAATAACACTAGTCATAGTT
Source organism: Coffea arabica (assembly GCF_036785885.1). Classification (NCBI taxonomy): domain Eukaryota; kingdom Viridiplantae; phylum Streptophyta; class Magnoliopsida; order Gentianales; family Rubiaceae; genus Coffea; species Coffea arabica. Next base: position 2,909,527 of record NC_092317.1, on the reverse strand, counting down.
GATTGTTGATTCTCAGTCTCTTTACAATGCTAATCTAGTTAAACTAATCAGCAAAGCAATTTTAGTTTGTCCATTTTGTGATTCACATGTTCTATTTGGTTATTCCAGTCTGCGGCTACTGAAGGCCAAGAAGCAACTGTTGTCACAGATTATGTTCTTCGGGTACCATATCTCGTTAGATTCCGCTTAGTCTTACAACAGCATGAAACTGCAAAATACGTATTCATATTTTCATTGGTGTGCAGATTTTGGGACTGGAAATTTGCGCAGACACTCTGGTAGGAGATGAAATGCTAAGAGGAATCTCTGGAGGACAAAAGAAGCGCGTGACAACAGGTAAAAACTGAACCATACTTCGAGCAAGCCCTGTTTAGACTTTACAGCCCTAGACTTAGCTGATGGTTTACTTAAAATTTCAGGTGAAATGCTTGTTGGACCGACAAATGCGCTATTCATGGATGAGATATCAACTGGATTAGATAGTTCCACTACTTTCCAGATTGTGAATTCCCTCAGACAATATGTGCATATTATGAAGGGAACTGCATTCATTTCACTCCTGCAGCCGGCTCCTGAGACATATGACCTCTTCGATGATATTGTCCTCTTATCCGATGGCCTGATTGTTTACCAGGGCCCCCGAGAAAATGTTCTTGAATTTTTTCAATCTATGGGTTTCCGATGCCCGGACAGAAAAGGAGTTGCTGACTTCTTGCAAGAAGTATGTTTTTATTGTAAAATAAACATTTATAATAATATCGATTTTTGAGTCCCTTATCCAGTCATAACAAAAAATTACATATTTGTGCAGGTTACATCAAAGAAAGATCAGCAGCAGTACTGGGCACGTAGAGACGAACCCTACAGATATATAGCCGCAACTGAATTTGCCGAGTCATTCCAATCATTCCATGTTGGAAGGACACTAGCAAATGAACTTGCAACACCGTTTGATAAGAGCAAAAGTCATCCAGCCGCTTTGACTACCCAAACCTATGGTGTTAACAATAAAGAGATTTTTAAAGCCAACTCCGCTAGAGAACTCTTGCTTATAAAGAGAAACTCCTTTATCTACATTTTCAAAATGTCTCAGCTAATCATGATGGCCCTAATCGGAATGACAGTGTTCTTTAGGACTAAAATGCCAAGAAGAGATGTTGTTGATGGAGGAATATATCTTGGTGCTCTATTTTTCGCGGTTGTTCAGGTCATGTTTAATGGAATGTCCGAACTGGCGATGACAATTCTCAAGCTTCCGGTCTTCTTCAAGCAAAGGGACTTCCGGTTTTTCCCTGCATGGTCATATGCTCTGCCCACATGGATTCTCAAGATACCAATCACTTTTCTTGAAGTTGCCGTTTGGGTAGTTATGACCTACTATGTCATTGGATTTGATCCAAGCCCTGCAAGGTAAACTACCTAAGTAACTTTGCTCAGTAACTTTTATAGTAAACTGTCAAACTAACTTAGCTCAGTAACTTTTATAGTAAATAAAGGTCCACATTTTTCATATCTGGTACGTTTGCTGCAGGTTTTTCAAACACTACCTCATACTAGTCGCTATAAATCAGGTAGCATCAGCATTGTTTAGATTCATTGGGGCAGCTTCCAGGAACATGATTGTGGCTAACACATTTGGGACATTCGCATTGATGCTGCTTTTTGCATTGGGTGGATTTGTCTTATCAAGAGGTAATACTCCGAATTCAAAAGTCAAATCTCTGTTCTCCTCATAATCAGTAAAAGTGACTGATATTTGCTTTTGTTTTTCTTATTTTATGGAATGATGCAGACCAAGTGAAGAAATGGTGGTTGTGGGGTTACTGGTCCTCACCATTGATGTATGCACAGAATGCAATTCTTGTTAACGAATTTACGGGAAAGCACTGGAGACAAGTAAATTACTATGCTCAGCAATTGCATGGTTCCTGAATTTCTGAATCTGGGATTTGGACTAACTTCTTATTATATTCTGTACTCGCATAGATTGTGCCAAATACAACTGAAACATTGGGAACTCAAGTCTTGAAATCGAAAGGATTCTTCCCTCAATCATACTGGTACTGGATCGGACTTGGAGCGTGTGGTGGATTCATTCTCCTGTTAAATTTCTTCTATACCCTCGCTCTCACTTATCTTCAGCGTGAGTATCGTTTTTGTTTAGTAAGTTGAAATCATTTGAAGGTCAGGTACTAATAATTAGACAAAACTTTTGCAGCAATCGGGAAGCCTCAAGCTGTTCTACCAGAAGAAAGTGAAAACACTGAAAATTCTGGCCAAAGAGATGGCTCCGTAGGTAAGTTGCATAGGGATGTAATGATGCCTATGGATGCAATGATGCCTCTACCTTGTGTGGTTTCTAAAGGTTTACTTTTACGTGGGCAGATGCCATCACTGAGTCCAATGAGAATCAGAGAAGAGGAATGATTCTTCCATTTGAACCGCATTCAATTACCTTTGATGACATAAGATACTCAGTTGACATGCCACAGGTACTTGGACAAGTTACAAGTTCAAACTTTCCGAGAGGAATCCTGTGTTGATGATTTATAAGCAGCTACTGCTACTGCTAATAATTAGTCATTGAAGTACCCATCTCTGAAATACCTGCTTAATTCTTTCAATGACCTGCAGGCAATGAAAGATCAGGGTACTGTTGAAGATAAACTCATGCTTCTCAAGGGGATTAGTGGAGCGTTTAGGCCTGGTGTTCTAACTGCTTTAATGGGTGTTAGTGGAGCCGGTAAAACAACTTTGATGGATGTGCTGGCTGGTAGAAAAACTGGCGGATATATTGAAGGAAACGTTACAATCTCTGGGTATCCAAAGAATCAGGAGACCTTTGCTCGGATATCTGGATACTGCGAGCAGAATGACATCCACTCTCCTCACGTTACTGTTTATGAGTCTCTAGTTTACTCAGCTTGGCTGCGTCTGCCCGCAGAAGTTGATGCAAAAACCAGAATGGTTTGTATCCCTCAATCTGATTGTGTTTAACAATCAAAATGTTGACAAATTTATGAAGCCTTGCTAATGTGCGTCTCCTTTATCAAGTATCTTATGTGCATATTCATGTTACTAATATCTGCAGATGTTCGTTGATGAAGTTATGGAACTTGTGGAACTTACTTCATTGAGAGATGGACTTGTGGGGCTGCCAGGGGTTAACGGTCTTTCAACTGAGCAGCGCAAGAGGCTTACCATTGCCGTTGAACTTGTGGCTAACCCCTCAATCATATTCATGGACGAGCCAACTTCAGGTCTTGACGCAAGAGCTGCTGCAATTGTGATGAGAACTGTGAGAAATACTGTAGACACTGGAAGAACTGTAGTATGCACCATTCATCAGCCAAGCATTGACATATTTGAAGCTTTTGATGAGGTAATGATCTGTTCAGAACTTTGAGTACTTTTTGGTTTTCGAATTAATAAGAACTACTAACACTGGACATGGTTCTGTAGTTATTCCTTCTGAAGCGAGGGGGCCAAGAAATATATGTCGGGCCGCTTGGCCACAATTCCATCGAATTAATTAAGTACTTTGAGGTAAGTTTCTGATTAACATGTAATGCCTGAAAAGCTTCTTTTCCAAATTAGAACCCTATGTATTCATTTTTCTTTCAAATTCAGGCAATTCATGGAGTCAGCAAAATCAAAGATGGTTGCAACCCAGCAACCTGGATGTTGGAAGTTACTGCTTCAGCACAAGAACTTATGTTGGGAGTCGATTTTGCTGAGATCTATAAAAACTCTGATTTATACAGGTCAGTTTAGTTATTTAACAGTCAATTTCTGCCTCTAAATCAGATGATGCTACTTTGGGCCGCCAATATTCAATGACAGAATACACCATCAATCTAGTATGCACTTCTTTACTTGTATATGTTACAAATTCCAGGAGGAACAAAGCACTCATTCATGAATTAGATAGCCCGCGCCCTGGTACAAAAGACCTCTACTTCCCTACCAAGTACTCTCAGGCGTTCCCTGTGCAATGCATGGCTTGCTTCTGGAAACAACGCATATCATACTGGCGCAATCCACCTTATACAGCCGTGAGATTTTTATTCACCTCCTTCATTGCTCTGTCATTTGGGACAATCTTCTGGAAGCTGGGTAAAAGAAAGTAAGTTAACAAGCGCATCACTGAAAATCAACCTGTGAAGCATGATTTCGGCACAAGTTCCATTGACTAAACGTATTGGCTTGTTGTAACGCAGGGACACTACACAAGATCTTTTCAATGCCATGGGTTCAATGTATGCTGCTGTTCTCTTCCTGGGGGTGCAAAACTCCTCAGCAGTGCAACCTGTGGTGGCTATAGAACGGACGGTATTCTACAGAGAGAGAGCAGCCGGAATGTATTCTGCCTTGCCATATGCTTTTGCACAGGTGAGCCGATTTCCTGAATATCAGACGTTGCATGGCACTTCACGAGTGTAGTCTTTTTTTTTCTGATAAATTGTTTTGCTGTCTCCAGGTTGGAATTGAGATTTTATACATCCTTAAACAAGCTGTATTCTATTCTGTCATTACCTACGCTATGATTGGATTTGAATGGACCGCCTCGAAATTCCTTTGGTACTTGTTCCTCATGTACTTCACATTACTGTACTTCACCTTCTATGGCATGATGGTTGTGTCTGTCACTCCCAATCACAACATTTCTGCCGTCGTCGCATCTGCCTTTTATGCTGGATGGAATCTCTTTTCTGGATTCCTCATCCCCCGACCGGTAAGTTGTGCAAATATCATCATCATTTCTTTCCATAATAGTCACGCATGCAAAGCAAAGCAAGAAATCTTACTCTCTCTCTTTTTTTTTTCTTTCTTTCTTTTTAATAATTCTGAATTTCTTGTCAAACAACAGAGGATTCCTATTTGGTGGAGATGGTATTACTGGGGATGTCCCGTGGCTTGGACCTTGTATGGCCTGTTTGTATCCCAATGGGGAGATCTGTCTGATCGTCTTGAAGACAACGGCGAATTAATTAAAGATTACCTGAGACATTACTTTGGATTCAAACATGACTTTCTTCCAGTTGTTGCTGGTGTAGTTGTCGGATTGCCGGTAATTTTTGCCTTCATATTTGCCTACGCCATTAAAACTTTCAACTTCCAGAGGAGATAAAAGACGCAGTCATAACAACATTGCGGAAGCGAAGCTGCGTTTATCATCATTCATCTCCTGAGCAAGGCACTTGGAAGCATAAAAAATGTTTGTGTATAGATTTGCTTGAATGAAAGGGTATAGATTTGCTTGAATGCTCAATCCTCAATGTAAAAAGGGCTGGGCATTTTGAAGCATTATCCACTCCACTCCACTCCACTCCACTCGGTGGATATATAGATATATAGAGAGAGAGTGTGTGATATATGTTATTCATTTATTTGTAAACAATCAAGCTTAGTTTAAAGTAATAATGAATAGTAGTCAGCAATTTTGCATAAAAGCTTTGTTTTTCCCGATCTCAATTATCATTCTGACAGAAGACCTTGCTTTTATTATTTCTATCTACTGTGAATCAATATTTAATCTAAAATTCTTTTATCTTTCTATGTCAATGCTCAATGCTAAGTAAACAAGTTAACAGCTGATTAAACGCCACCCACATACACAAAACAAAGCCGTAAAGGAATTTAAAACTTTTTTTAATTGAATGATGATCTGTCTTGTTTAGAGATTAACCCCCGGATCAGCAAATATTTTGCCTGTACTTTCGTGCTTAGAGACGCGTAATCTGAGAATGGTCTTCGGGCTAAAGCAGACTCATTTGGAAACTTAATAGGAGTCGCTGAAACAAAATATGGTCGCAATATTTTAGGTTCCATTATTGTCCTCACAAAAAATCTCAAAACACCACCTCAATTTTGCTGTTACTAATCACACGACATTAATCTGACAAAGTTGGGATACTCCGATGTTGAAAAAAAAAATTAAAAAGTCACACGACATTGATCGGCTACAACTTTTCTTCACAAGCCACCTTTTCCTGTTTCATTTCCATGCAAATTTTGACTAAGAATAAGAAGGCAATTTTAGAAAAACACCAGCAGCATCTTCTAGTGTCTATTCTGTTTTTAACATTTCTAAGACCGCTTAAAGCAATGTACTATTAGTTAAGGGACAGGTTTGAATTTAAGAAATGGACCTCCCCAAATTTTAGAGCTTGAATTGCAGGACCGAAACTTTGACGAGTCTAGTTAAATGAAAGTGAAGCATCAACATTTTCAGATTTGTGTTTGTCTTATATACGTCCACGTTTTCTTCCAATACACAATCTTTGTTAGTATTCGTACGTTTTCTGACGTAAAGTGACTCCTCTCTTTGCGTAGATGACGCTCTCTCTTGGGATAAGAGCTTACCTCCCTTTTGGTGGGAGTTCTTCAAAATTCAAACTTTTTCAAAATTTATGGCTAATCAACACCTTCCAATCTAACTTCGATGAACATCACCACTACCGATCTGGTCTGCATCAAATGCTTGTTTAATGCAGCTCAACTATCGCACTCAGAGAGCTTCTAGGAGGTCTCTCCTGAGGGAACAACGGACATCTTAAAGTCTCCACTTTATGGTAGCTGAAAGCCAGGTGAATCTTGTTTGCCCTTTACTTTTACTTGTTCCTATTTCTGAGGTAGTACATGTCTGGTAGTGTTTTGGAGTTGTCTGAGACCCTTGTCTGTCGTCTTGTTGTGTGGTCAACCTTGTTATGTCTTTTTCTAAAGTATTCTCTCTGTAAGGTAGGCCTTCTGTGAGCCTTTTCTTACGTTGTCTGTTTTTCTTCTCTTGGGTTCGTGTTTTTGTTTTTTCCTGTCTGGAAGTCGAAGAGTTCTTTCTTCCTAAGTACGTAGAAGGAATACCCGCTAGCATCTCTAGCTCATCTATGGAGGGAGACCTGGCTGAATTGTTACAAAAGTTTTCTCTGGAAGGGAACGAGATATCAGGAGCTAAGTTGGAGCTTGAGGACCTTAGTAGTGGGAGGAGAGATTGTGCAGACAGTTTGATAGGGAGAATTATGGGGGAAAAAATTGCCAACTTTACGGGAGTGAAAAACTTCGTGACAGCAGCATGGAGCTACCCCAGGAACTTGACTGTTATGGAGTTAGGACCGAATCTATTCCAGTTTAATATCCCAAATGTAGAAGAGAAAGAAAGGATAGTGACAGGAGGTCCTTGGATAATGGACAACCAAGTTCTAGTGCTGAACAGATGGTCTGAGGGAGTAGAAGATAACTATGGAGCTTTTACAACTGCACTTTTGTGGGTACAAATGTGGAATCTGCCAGTGCACTGGCTGTCCAAGGAGGTAGGGAGAAAGATTGGCGCAGTTTTTAGAGAAGCAAAAGAAGTGATTATACCTCAGGCAGGAGGAAAAGAGGGAAGACATCTTAAAGTTCTTGCCCTGGTAGATTTGTCTAAACCCCTCCTCAGAGGAACGTTGGTTAATGTAGCAGAGTCACTCAAATGGGTTGCCTTTAAATATGAAAGATGCCCGGATTTCTGTTACAGCTGTGGTATAGTTGGGCACGGGGAACGTACGTGTCAAGAACAAAGGAATTCATCAGGGACCCTCTTGGAGAATCAATATGGGCCGTGGCTGAGAGCAGGAAGTAATAGAAGTCCAACAAAGGATAGGACAGTGAGAGAGGACCTGGTGAAGGATAAAAGGTATTGGAAGTTTCAGAATGGAGAAATGGTTGAGAGGGAAAGGACCAGGATGCAGGCTGGAGAGAAAATCCTGGAGACGTTGAGGTCTTCAGGGCTAGGAACGAAGAGTTCTCCAGAGGTTGTTAAAGAGCAGGAGAAGGAAAGGGTGGAAAATCTTCGAAGTAGCCCCCCATATAAAGGGGACAGTAGTGGAAAGGATAGGGACCTCAGTGATGGCTCTCAGGCCTTGACTAAGGAAAATCAGGACCTCTTGCTGATATCGCAGGTCAGAACTGAGAAAAGAGTGACTTTAGTAGTAGAGGAGGAAATGGTTGAGGTTAGAGATGAGAGTGCAAAATGGCTGGAGCAGGAGAACAGTCTACAAGAGATACCAGTCTTTGAGGCAGCTATGCAGGAGAAAAGCCTTTGTGAGGTAAAGAGGCAAGGAGCTATGACAAAGCAAGTTAAAAGGTCTTATAAAAAGCTGAAATCTCCTGTTAAGACAAGAAGGCCTTTGAGAGAGAGAAATGGACAGGAAGCTTTCGTTGGGGGTAGTGGTAAGAGAAAGATGCTGGTCTTTGATGAGGAAATGGAGGATGTGTATTCGAAAGAGCCAGTAGGCAAAAAAGCTAAGGCTCTTGAGCTGTCTGGATACACAGGTTTGTCTGAGGTGGAGGTGGGGTCTCTCCCTTATAGGGCCCCCCAAGGGAAATGAGGGCTTTGGTGTGGAATTGTCAAGGAGTGGGGAGCCCCTTGACAGTTCCCCACCTGAGGGAGGTTAATAACCTCCTCTCTCCAAGCTTTATTTTCCTAAGTGAGACAAAAAATAGAAAACAGATTTTGGATAGGATTGCTAGAAGCTTACGTTTTGACAACAGTGCAGTGGTAGAAGCCATGCACAAGGCAGGAGGAATGGCAGTTTTTTGGAAAGAGGGTACACAAGTTCTGGAAGTTAATCTAACAGCCTTCACTATTGAAGTCAGGTTAGAGGATGATGATAAGCATTGTGACTGGTGGTTTATAGGAGTTTATGCGAGTTGTGATGGACAGATAAGTAAGGAACAATGGAGAGTTTTGAGAGATAGGAGCAGGTTGTGGGGAGATAGATACATGATAGCAGGTGATTTTAATGATATAGTGTCAAATGGAGAAAAATGGGGGAGTGTTTTCAGAGAGGAGAGCAGCTTCAGGGATTTTAAGACCTTTATAGAGCAGAGTAACTTAATAGATATAGGCTTTGAGGGACACCCATGGACTTGGAGTAATCATTGGGAGAATGAAGGAGAAATTAGGCAAAGATTAGACAGATGCTTGGCCAGTTATGAATGGGTGCAAACTTTTGATAAAGCTAAATGCCAGCATATGGACACTTATGCTTCTGACCACAGCATTTTGTGCTTAGACACTGATCCAGAAAAGGGGAAAAGGAAACAAAGGTTCTTTTTTGATAAAAGATGGTTGCATAAGGAAGGGGTGCAACAGGTAGTCGAGCAAGCTTGGCAAAGGGATGAACCTGGTTCAAGAATGTTTAAGATAACAAGGAAAATCAGGAACTGTAGAATTGAGTTACTAAAATGGAGGAACACGTTTGCTGCAAACTCTAAAAGGAAAATTGCAGAGGTAAAGGAAAGACTGGAGGCCTTAAGTAGCTCTGAGGCTCCCAGTAAGAAGGAGAAGAGGACTGAGCTTAAACACCAGCTTAAGGAAGCATATCAGGAGGAGGAGAAATTCTGGAGCCAAAAGGCTAGACTTGACTGGCTCAGGGAAGGAGATAAAAACACCAAGTACTTCCATGCCTTGGTGAAGGGGAGAAGGATTAAGAATAGAATCAGAAAACTGCAGAGGGAGAATGGCTCTTGGGCTGAAAGTGAAGAAAAAATAGTATCAGAAATTTCTGGGTTCTTTCGAGAATTGTTTACAAGTGGATGAAGGAATGAGATGGCAGAGATCCTTGAGGGTATTCCCCACTCTATTACTCAGGATATGAATACAAATTTGACTAAACCAGTAGAGGAAGAAGAAATTCAGTCAGCTATTTTTTCCATGCAGTCTGATAAAGCCCCAGGTCAGGATGGCATGTCCCCCTTGTTCTTTCAAAGGTTTTGGAGCATTATCAAAGGGGATCTAACTCCAGCCATTCAAGCCTTTTTCAGCTCAGGCCACATGCTAAAATCTATAAATCACACCCAAAACTTTGCACCCTTCTTGCTTGAAGAACTTCAGACCCATCAGCTTGTGTAGTGTTATATACAAAGCCATCTCCAAAATTTTGGCCAATAGAATGAAACAGGTTCTAGGAAAATGCATTAGCAACACCCAATCAGCTTTTATCCCAGATAGGCAGATTTTAGATAATGTAATCCTAGGTCATGAGTACATGCATTACCTCAAAAATAAAAGACAAGGGAAAGAAAGTTTCATGGCAATTAAGCTTGACATGGCCAAAGCATACGATAGAGTGGAGTGGCATTTTTTGCAAGCTATGATGCAGAAGATGGGCTTTTGTGCAAGATGGATCAACTGGATTACTAGCTGCTTGAGTTCAGTAACTTATTCCTTCAACTGCAATGGGGAATCGAAAGGTTTTGTTACTCCAGAAAGGGGAATAAGGCAGGGAGACCCTCTGTCTCCATACTTATTTCTGATATGCTCAGAAGGATTCTCCAACCCATTGAAGAAAGCAGAGGAGAGGAAGGACTTAAATGGTCTGAGGATCAGCAGGCAAGGTCCTCTCATCACTCACCTTTTCTTTGCTGACGACTCACTCATTTTTTGTAAAGCCAACACCAGGCAAGCTACTGAAATCATGAAAATTCTCAGAACATACGAAAAGGCTTCAGGACAGTTGGTCAACTTGGATAAATCAGCTATCTTCTTCAGCAAGAATGTATCGAGGGAGCTTAGAAGTGAAGTGTGCAGTTCCATAGGAGGAATGGCAGAGATAAAACAAGGCAAATATTTGGGGCTGTCAATGGTGATTGCCAGGACTAATGACCAGATCTTTGGGTTCATCAAGGAAAATATAAGAAGTAAGATGCAGGACTGGAGGAATAAGTTTCTGAGTAATGCAGGTAAGGAAGTACTCCTCAAGGCAGTGTCAATGGCAATGCCTACTTATGCCATGTCTGTTTTCAAACTATCTAGGAAGATGTGTAAAGACATCAGCTCTCTGATGGCCAACTACTGGTGGGGAGAAACAAATGGCAAGAATAAAATGCATTGGGTTTCCTGGAGGAAAATGTCAATGAAGAGGAATGAAGGAGGCCTGGGATTCAAGGACATTGAAGCTTATAATAAAGCCTTGCTTGGGAAGCAGATTTGGAGGATAATCACTAAACCGAACCTTCTGGTTAGTAAAGTGCTGAAAGCTAGGTACTTCCCCAAAGACTCCATCTTATCATGCAAAACATATAGGAATGCGTCTTGGTTCTGGCAAGGATTACTAGGAGCCAGATGCTTAATTGATCAAGGAATGATTAGAAGGATTGGCAATGGGAGGAGTACAAGTATTTGGGGTCATCGATGGATTCCTGGATCCAGTTCTGGGAAGCCAACTACTCCAAGACCTCTAAATTCTGAATGTAAGATGGTGCATGAGTTAATTAACCAACAGAGGTGGAATAGGAACACCATCTTTAAGTATTTCAATCATAAGGATGCTGAGAAGATCTTAAACATCCCCTTAAGTCTGACTGGGAGAGAGGACTGTTATTATTGGCAGCATAATGCAGGGGGGCAGTATACGGTCAGCTCAGGCTATCAATTCCTTATGAAGGAGAGAAGTGAAGCTGAAAAGGAACAAGTAGAGGCCGCTGGTTCAAGCATCAGAGAAGGAAGTCAGTCAGCCAGACAAATGTGGAAAACATTATGGAAGCTCAACATTAAACATAAGATCAAAATTTTCATTTGGAAATGCATAACAGGTGCACTACCAGTGCGAGCTGAAATCTATAGGAAGACAAGGTTGGGAGATCCAGTGTGTCGAATGTGTGGGGAAGAACAAGAATCAGTGGAACACTTATTCTTCAGCTGCCCGCACACACAGGAGGTCTGGAAGGTTGCTCCAATAAAGTGGGATGGTGTGGTGGACCAGCAAGGGAGTTTTAAACGATGGCGGATCACAGTATCAGAAGCTAGGAGAAGGCCAAGAGGGATGGAGCATATTGGTCTGACAGCGAACATTTTATGGCAGGTGTGGAAAGAAAGGAACAAAAAAGAGTTTGAAAACAAAGGCAGTTGTTTACCAGCTAGGACTATAAGTAAAGCCCATAAGGAGTGGTTGGAACAGGAGGGAAGCTTAAGTAGGATAACTAGGCTAAGCACAGGAAAAACAACTCCCATCACTGAAGAACCTTTTCAAGAGCTAGAAGAAGCAGACACAATTGTTATGGAGGTGGCAACAGAGAGTCAGGTAGGGAAAGTCCCTTTGGGGATTGGGGTCAGAGTGCGGAGGCATCCAAACACTTTACTGGCAGAATGGGCACTTAGAGAGAGAAGTTTGGGTAACATAACCATTAATGATGCAGTGGCCATAAAACTGATTCTGTGTAAAGCTCTAGAGCAGGGATGGAGCAGAATTGCGATCCATTTCCATAACCAAGATCTGATGAGACAGATGAAGAATAGGTGCCCCTCCAACAGCAGTTTAGCTACTTTGATAGAGGACATTCTTAACATGCAGAGATTGTTTCGCATGTGCTTGTTTAGGTCTGTTAGGGATGAAAGAATAGAAAGAAGTAAATGTTTAAGTCATCATGCCTTTGGCATAATAGTGGATGAGGAATGGATTGTTCCTCAGTGCTTTTGAGCTCTGGTTTGTACAGATATTTCGAGCATTTGCTCGTACTGTGTGGTTTACACTTTGGAATGAAAATGATCCTAACGTTTCGATAAAAAAAAATTCGTACGTTTTCTGATTTAATTTCTCATGGTTGTTTTGTTGATTGAATATTAAGGGCACTCGATATTTAATTCAACTTAGCAAACTAACGCCAGTTAAGTTAAATCTGTAATTGTTTAATTATTTTCAATTAGTGGTGCCTAACGTGATTCGTTTCATGTTAAGAAAATATATGATCTAATTTAAATAAATTCAAGTAGTGATTTTATCGATTAGAATAGGACTTTTTTAATTTTTAAGACTATCAAGAAATTAAATTCTATGGATATGCTTAGGATTGTTTCTTGGTTAGAAAAATAGTTAACTGGTATAGTTTAACTATCGAGATGGTAAGAAAAAATTGATTGTCATCGCGTATTTGGCAACTATAACCTGTTTATTAACGAGTAATTGAAATAATCATTCTATCGATGAGCTGTTGTATGAACCACTTCCGAAATTATTTCCTTATCTAGAGTTTGTTTATTCTTGATTTGAATTTAATTTATCTTAGTTCAATTATTTTTATTTACATTGCTCATTTATTTTAATTTTAATTTCTCAAAATTCCCAATTAGTTTTTTACTTGAACCGAGATAAATTCTTTCCCTAATCCTTGTGAAAATGGCTCTATTTAATATTATATTCGTTTATATATTTTCGTGAGCAGGAATATATTATTGCATAAGATCGACACCTGTCAATTTTTAGCGTCGTTGTCGGGGATTGGCGTTGATTAATTTTTTTGTATTTATTTTATTTTAGTTTTTGATATTTTTGCTAGTTTATACCTTATTTTTCTCGTACAAGTGATTTAATCTTCAATCCCGAGGTTAAGAAGACTGCACGTAGGTTGTGAAAAGAAACTAGAATATGAAAGGGAGAACAATCATTTGCTGCATCTCTGGGGTTTAATTTGGTTGTGAATTTATTGGATTCTTCCTATGATTCTGAGCAGGAAGAAGTTACGATGACAAACAATAACCGGGCCTTAACGGAGTTGGCTGCTCCTGATTTAAATCAGTAACGTCATTACTTTTTCTGATTTTGTTAAAAATGTAACATATGAATCAAAATCAAGATTAATTTACATCTTACCTAATTTTCATAGTTTATCAGGTGAAGAGTCCCACAAACACCTTAACAAGTTCATCGTTGTCTGTTTGAGTATGAAGCCACTTGTTGTCACAGAGGAGCAGATTAAGATGCGAGCCTTCCATTTTTCATTAAAAGAAGCTGTCAAAAATTGGCTATACTATTTGCTCGTGGGGAGCATTACAACATGGATAGATATGAAGAAAAAAATTTTTCTAAAAATTTTTCTACATCCCAAACTACCAATTTGTAAAAAGAAATTTATGGTATTAAGCAGCAACCCAGAGAATATCTATGCATTGAAAAATATTTAAAAAATTGTGCACCAATTGCCTGCAGCACCAAATCAGTGATCAATTGCTCATTCAATACTTTTATAAAAGCTTACTCTATAGAAATAGAAGCATCACTAATGCCACAAGTGAAGGTGCATTAGTGAACAAGACTCCTCGATAAACTTGGGATTTGATTGAAGAGACGGCTGATAATTCCCAATAATTTGGCACATGGGATGATGTGCCAACTCGTCGAGTGAACGAGGTGAATATTTCATTACTTCAAGTGCAATTGTCTGAATTAACATCTATGATTTGACAGATGGCAGTAGGGAACAAGTCAAGGCGTGTGAAATTTGCAAAGATACTAGCCATCTTACTAATAAATGCCCGATGCTACAGGATGATAGTGTTGAACAAATGAACATGGATGGTAACGTGTCTGCGCCATGCAAACAATATAATTCTTATTCCAACACATACAATTTAGGTTGTAGGGACCACCCAAATTTCAGTTATGAGAAAAATAAGCAACAAAATTTCTTTTCCAATAGACAGCAAGGATTCCAACTGCAGTATCTATCAAGACCTTAACCCGTTACTCCTAATTCATAACCATCTAGAAGATATGCTAAAAATATTGGTTTCTAATACTTTGCAATTCCAACAAAAAACGAAGCCAAGTATACGAGATATATAAAATCAGATGAGTCATATGACCCATACAATACATTGCTTGGAGTCTCAAGAGAAAGGAAGACTCCTTTCTCAGATTGAGGTGAATTCTAAGAACGTTAGCGCCATGACCCTTCAAAGTGGAAAGGAAATTGAAAGGTCCAAAACTATAGTTTCGAAGGATAAGAGCGAAAATCAAATTGAAAATGAGTTGAAAAAAGAAGAAATAAACAAGGCAACTCTTGTGGTAACTTTGGACTCTTCAATTAAAATTAATACTAACCCCAACCTTTCCCTAATAGGTTGGAGATGTCAAAACGACAAGTCAAAGAAAAAGAAATTTTGGAGATGTTCCGGAAGATGGCAATCAATATCTCTTTATTGAAACAATCAAACAAGTATCAAAATGTACTAAATTTTTTAAGAACTTGTGCATTAATAAGAAGAAATTAAAAGGGGATGAGCAAATCATGTAGATGAAAATGTTTCAGTGATTTTACAAAGAAAACTAACACTTAAATGTGGGGATTCAGGTATGTTTACTATCCCCTGTACGATTGGATATTTTAGAATTAAAAAATATCATACTAGATTTAGGACTTCTATTAATGTGATATCTAAATCTATTTATGATTCTCTAAATTTAGGATTTTTGAAAAGAAACGGGGATAATAATTTAATTATCTAATTATTCATTTGCTTATTCGGATGGGGTGATTGAAGATATTTTAGTGCAAGTTAATGGATTTAGTTTTTCCTACTAATTTTTATGTGCTTTAGATGAATGATAGAAGCGTTTCAAATTCATCACCCATTATATTAGGGAAATCCTTCTTGAGTACTATTCAAACTAAGATTGATGTTAGTAAGGTTATTCTTACGATAGAATTTGTTGAAGAAGTAATCCATTTTAATATTTTTGACGCAATGAAATATCCTATTAACTCTCATTTTATGTTTGTCATTTATACTATTAATCTCTTTGTGCGAGAATTTTCTGAATCTAATTACAGGGGTAAGTTAAAAATTGTTGCGACCAAGCATCATGGGTTAAAAGTAACTTATGATGTGAAAATGGATAAAAAGTTAAAGAAGGTGATTATATATAGTGGTGATTTGGATCCTGGAGAAATTTCATCAATTGCAAGAAAGTTTGAATTACAATTGAATTGAAAAATGATACATTATGTCTAACCAAGAACGTTAAAAAAAGGCACTTATTAGGAGACAACCTAATTCAATTTTAAGTTCATTGTTATCATTTTTATTATTTTTAGTTTAAATTTCTTATATTTTATGTGTTTGACTTTCGTTTTACTATTTTAGTGGATAGAAAACTGCTATCCAGCAAGGCGTGCCCACGTCTAACTGACTGGCAAGTTCATATTTCAATTTCAAAAATTTCAAAAGACAACCGGGAAACAAAACGTGCCACGTTTTGAGAGCGCGCTGAATCTCGTAAAAATTTCAAAATCATTATTAGAAAACTACAGAGTAATAAGACATGCCCGCGTCTTATTCCAACAAAGGGGAGCAAAAAAATCCCAAAATTCTAATTATTCTCTTTCTTTTCTTTTCTTTCTTTTTCCTTATCTCTTTCTTTCTTTTCATTTTTTTTCTTTCCCCCTTATATTCCAAACGACGAACTCTTTTCCATCGCCATTTAGAAAATGTCATCGAGTTTGGACGTCATCATCACTGCTCGCCTTTGCTAGTTATGGTCAGCGCTGCAACCATTCTGTCTATTGTACTCCTCCTTTTGCCCCTTATCCATAGCTGCTATACCCCCCTCGCTGATCAAAAAAGTTTTGTTGTTCCCTTTCGATTCTTTTGGGGGGTATAGTATAGTGGTACTATTCCTTTTAGGCGTTTAGATTGAACTTTTTGTTAAAGTTTTTGAATTTTATTTATTTTTTTTCATTTTTGTGCAATTTTGTGGTTAATTCTAATCAATAATGGCTAAATGTCTCAAATTTTTTATTACTAAGATTTTATATATTAATGTGTTAAGTATGATATAGTAAGATCTAAAAGTATCTCTCTGATGATATTTGAGATTTTATGAATTGTAAATATTTTTTGACATTTTTAATAAATATTGGTTCAATTATTAATTTTAGTTCTTCGTAGTTGAAAAATGAAGTAGGTTGATGTGGTTTTTAATTTTATTTTTGATACTTATTTATGACAAGTAGTTGGCTATACTGCACTAATTATCGCTGTCTGGTAACAGGGAATTTTTATCACAAGTGTCGACTTTCGCATTAAAAAGTGACAATAATTATAAGTATGTGATTCGATGGCAATGAGAATTGAGTAACCGGATTGATTTATTTGGTAGATGCTGAAATTCAGGTTAAAAAACTTGAATGGTTAAGAACCAAGCATTCCCCCTAAAAATAGGAAAAAATCAAATATAAGGACATCTTAGAAAGGAGAAAAAAGTTGTGCTAATGGTGAAAAATGAAAAAATGTATATGAAAGTAAGAGTATGTGAATGGTTAGCCTACTAATCCATGAGTTTTAGTATTGAGATTTTGCTTAATAGTCGAACTATTTGCTAATGAATGTTGGTTGAATATTTATATTCTTAGATTAGTGATTTAGAAAGTGAAAAAGTTATTGGTTTTAAAAACTAATCGGAGAGATATTTCTTAAAAACTAGCCACTAATGCTTGACGTGTGTTTTAATTATACGTTGGCAATAAATGATTTGAGTGATAGCCACTGTTTGAACGCGATTGTTTGATTGGTTGTTTTCATACTTAAGAATAAACATGGTTTAGGTGTGCGAGGAATTGATAGGATGCATAATGGATATTAAATTGTGAATATTTTCCCTTGATATTTGCCAAATATTATAGCATTAGATGGATTCTACTTATATTTGACAATTGGTACTGACCATAGGAATTTGACAAGAAATGAAGTAAAAAGTGGTTTAATGAAGATTTTTAACTTGTTCCTCGTGGCCGAACCTAAAGTTAGCCTTCAAGTCCGGAGAAGTTGAAAATTATGTGCGTGGTAGTTTCTCAATTTAAGTTGAAGACCTAAGAAGTGTGTTTCCAAATTGTATTGGAAAACAACAATGAATTATCTTATGTTAATTTAGGAAAATATTCCTTTCATAGGAAATTAGAAATATTAGTAGAAGTAATAGCTTCGAAAGGAAACATGTCGAGGAAGGATTTGGCTTTTGATAAATTTTGAGAGAGAATCTATTTATTTAGCCGGGACTAGAGGCAAGAACGAGGGGCGGTCGTTTCTTGGCTTTTCTTTTCCCTTTCATTGTCTATTATCGAACCCAGCTGATACAACATTTATCAATGAAGTTGCTTGGTTTATTCCCAATGGAAGGCAACCAATTTTCTTTTTCTAGTCAAGAGATAGTGAACGATTTGGTTCAACTGCATCTGTAAGATCTAATTATTTTACCTATTTCTTCTATTTGTTAGTATTCATATATTTTTTCTAATTTAATTTTTTATGGTTGTTTTGTTGATTGAATATCAAAAGCACCCGATATTTAATTCACCTTAGCAAACTAACGCCACTTAAGACAATTAAATTCATAATTATTTAATTATTTTAAATTAATGGTGACTCGCGTGATGTTAGGAAAACATATAATCTAATTTAAATAAATTTTGGTAGTGTGTTTATTGATTAGAACATGATTTTTCTATTTTATAATGTAATCAAAAAATTAAATTCTCTGGGGGTACCTAGCGTTATTTTTTGGTTAGGAAAGTAGTTAACGGACGTACTTTAACTATCGAGACGGTAAGAAAAAGTTGGTTGTCATCGCATATTGGCAACTATAACCTGTTTTTTAATGTATAGATGAAATAATTATTGCATTGATGAACTGTTTTATGAACCACTTTTGAAATTTTTTCCTTGACTAGAGCTTGTTTATTCTTGATTTGAATTTAATTTGTCTTAATTTAATTATTTTTTATTTACGCTGATCATTTATTTTAATTTTAATTTCTCAAAACTCTCAATTAGTTTTTATTTGGAAAGAGACAAATTCTTCTCCTGGTCCCTGTAAAAACAATCTTATTTACCATTATATTCGTTTATATATTTTCGTGAGTAAGTATTTATTATTACACAGTTTCGTCACCTGTCAAGTGTCTAAATTTCACACAGTTGATTTCTAAAGGATTTTTAGCTATATTGCGTTATTGATTTCTCAAGATTTTTGAGCTAGATTAATAAGATCTATGGGTCCTCCATTCATTTGACTGTTTAGTATTCCGATAATAGAATCATAAAAGGTCTTCCAATCTTTTTGTCCACTACAGGAATATTCCAATAAGCGAGTCTTCCAATCTTTTTGTTTGCTGTGCTATTATCTTGAAGTTGATCTCTCGATAGAAAATCCCACAAGCATCCTCTTTTCTTTTCTTTTCTTTTCTTTGACTAGTTTGATTTGATTTCTGGAGAATAAAATCTGTTTTTTACCTCTCTTTGACTAGTTCGAATTAAGATTGATAGGACTGTTTTGGCAGCTCTGTTTTGAAGGTATGGAAAGTCTAGTTATTTACGATAGCACTCTAAAATACTCATAAATTTTAAAAAATATCAATAAACATATAGTATTAGATAGGAAATTTTTTTTTTTGGAAAAATAAATAGTTTTGAACAAACATTAATTTTTTTCCCTAAAACAAACACCAAAAAACATGCTCAGTCAAACGGATCCTGATAATTTACTTTAAACAATTCAATTCAGAGTGAGCAATTTTTTTTTTTTTTTTTTTTTTGACCAAGCTTAGGAGATCCGGTGACCTGGGTTGTCCTATACTAAGGGTCTGTTTGATAACATAAAAAAGTACTGAATCTGAACTTTTTTCAGACATTCAGATGTTTTGAGTGTTTAATAAATGAAAATACATTTGCTGAATTTGTTAAGTAGTGCTGAACTTGTGTGTATTTTTTTCAACACAAGAATCCTAATTAATTGCTTAATTTTGATAAGAATCAATAGAATAACTTCAACTATCTTATGTTATCTACCAAATCTACCCTTATTTATTAATTATATTCAAAATTCTTATCTAATTAAACAACTTAATATTCTCTATCTAATGATTTTCTATTTCTCTTTTCTTCCTTTCTAATGACTTTCACATCTTCTCCATACCCATCATATAATATATTTCATCTTTTATATTAATTTGATTTAAAAATAAATATTGTCATTTTCATGCCTAAAAATTTTAAACTAATTAAATCATAGGTTCTATTTCTTTTTTGGATGAAAAGATATAAGAATTTAACTTATTAAGCATTCAGTATAAATGCGTATCAAATAATATAAATAGGTTCAACATTAAAATTCAGACATTCATATATTTCTTTTCAGTGCTTAAAATTCAGTAAATTAATTGTTTCAGTATTTAGATTTTAGAGTTCAGACTTCAGAATTCAAATTCAGTTTTATCAAACGGAACCTAAAAATGGAAATTTGAGGCAGACTGCTTGAAAATGGTAACCAAAATGGGCCGAAGGTGTAACAAAATTGGTCAGGTGTTGCAGTGTCTTAGTCCAAGCTATAAATTCCATTTTTCGGCCTCTACTGATTGTTCACTTCTACAAACCCATAATTTTTCTTGCAAAATAAATGTATTCAAATGTCTTACTCAACTTTAGTTGCCAAATCTGGGCAATTAATGGGCTCGTATAGCAAATCCGTTTTGATTTTCATCACTAACAAGTGCCTCTACGAATTTGTAACGAGAATTTCGTCGTAAGTTTATATAAGCTCTATTTGATAATTCAATTTAGCATTTAAATTTAATAAATTTAAATCTTAATATATTCAGATGTGCTTCATAAAAAAAGTGGAACATCTGAATTAATTAAATGACACTGAATTGTTTAAACAAAATTTGCTCCAAAAAAATAAGTGCATTCAAATGTATCATATTTAATAATTAACAATTTAGTAATTTAATAGATTCAGATTTCAAAATTCAGATTTCAAATTTCAATTTTATTAAATGCACCTAGTATTAATAGTGTAAACACATTGAAATGTATAAAATTTAGATTTTAAATTCAAATTTAAATTAATTGTTATACGTTCAATGATACTATTGAATGCATGGTCAATATAAAAAAAGATAAATCCTAAATAATTATAAAAAATTGATATCACCAAAACTGTACTAATGTGTCTGGCGAAATACAGGATTGTGAGTAGGGGTGGCAATTTTCGACACGACCTGAAAACACGACACGAACCTAACACGAAATTAATGGGTTTGGGTTGAGGTTTCGGGAATTCGGGTCAGAATCGGGTTGGACCCGATGAACCCGAAAAGAAAACAGGTCGATTTCGGGTCAACCCGTGGTGACCTGATATGACCCGATATAACCCGTTTACGAATTAAAAATAATTTAATAAACATAAAAATAATTTTATCTAACTAAACTAAGTTATTCTTTTTTTCAAAGGCATTAATTACTTAATCCTAAATGAATTTATTTAATTTGTGTGAAGTTGAAATTATTATATTTGGACAAAGAATATATTATATTATTTTTTACTTTTATATTGTTTTAATTTATTTTATATTTTGTTTGGGATAAAACACTTTTACGGTGTTTAATTTATTTTAGATTTGGTTTGGAATTATTTATTTAAATTTTTATTACTTGATTATGTAATTAGTTTTGTGAGAAATTGATTTTATTAGAAATTACAGTGATAAATTAATAAATTAAAATTAAGTTTCGGATCATTTCGGGTTGACCCGCCAACCCGAAATTTTTGGATTCGGGTCAGCATACCTGACCTGTCACGGGTTGGCGGGTCGGGTTCGGGTCAACAGATTTTCTGACGGGTTGACCCGAACCCGACCCGTCAACCTGATTTGGACCCGAATTGCCACCCCTAATTGTGAGTACTGGGACTACTCTCCAGTTCTTACAAACTATGAAATTGGAAAAGGAGATTTTTTAAGATTAGAAAGAAAGGAAACCCTACCTATAGAAATCATGAATCTTGAATAATAAAATATATCGTGATGAACCAAAATATTTTAAGGACCCCATCATCAAAATTATTCAAAAAGATTAGAAACATTGAGGTAAGCCTTGTTCGTTTGAATCAAAGCCATTGAAAATAAACCCTTGCTCATAAAAGATGATGAAATTTTTCCTTCTGAACGATAGACCAATAGGACGAGTTTACTAAATTCTTCACCAATGACTTTTAAAAATATCAAGGTAACCTTCGGTATTTCCCACAGAAAAGATTGGAAAAGATTCTTCTAACAAGAGGTAAGCAGAATAGAACTTAATTTTATTGTTAATGTGAAAACTGCATTGGTAGAAATAAGATATTACAAGGAGAGTTAAAGAGAAAAACATATCAGTCTTATCTGAATCAGCGTAAAAAACTTGCTTGTTAGCAAACAACTTGCGGGCACTGGTGAGAAATAATAATATATTTTTAATAGAATGAAGTTAAATAGATAAATTTGTTAAATACAAGGGAATAATACACGCAAGTGTGTGTGTTTATAGTTACAAATAGACATGTCAATGGATCGGACCTTATTTAGATCCAATTCAAACCCAATGTACTTGAGTAGGGTTTGAATTTAATTTCTCAGATCTAAACCCTACCCAGACCCAAGCCCTGTAAAAAAGTTATGGGTCTGGATAGTGTATGATTTTTTATTATTTATATCTAAATTCAAACCCACACCAGACTCTATCCAGATTCATATATATATATATATATATATATATATATATATATATATATATATATATATAATTAAATTATATATATTAGTAAATTTATATAATATTCTAATATTCTATGGTTATTGGACTGAATACAATAAGACTTCATGATTATTTTCTTTTTTCAATCTAGTTGTCATTATAATTTGTACAAACTTTTTAAGAAAAAAGGAGAAAAAATAAAGGCAAATAAATGAAAGATGAAATGTAAATATAGTCGAAGCTTTAAAAATAGGGATAATTTTAGATACCTCCTCTGAGGTTTCCAAAATATCACAAACCTCCCCTAAAACTAAATAGGCATTCTCAAATCCAACCCATTTCAAAAAAAGTAACAACAAAAAATGGGGAGTTGGAGAGAGAAACAACTATGACCTCATTGTCTTGCATTATGAGCTAATATCACATGAAGAATAACCAGGAAGTTTACCAAAAATAAAACTTGAAGGGGTGTAAGTGAAGCTATGCATGAAGAAAGATTCAGTAAAATTATTTGTGACATATCACACTTCATCTCATTTGAGTATGCGTGCCTAATCCAAGATTCATGTGAAATCTTTGATAAGTATCTCCATGCTTTTACATTAATGTCTTTAATGCTCATTATTGCTTCGTTGTAACCTATTGCATCATAGCTCTTAGCAGCTTTCCAGAATAAATCGTTCAATAATAGTCCAGGAAACTGAAGCCTAAAGTTGCTGCAAATGTGGTGGCAGCAGTACCGCCTAGTAGCTAATGGAATCATCTTTTTATAAGCAAGATTCAATCCCTACCGCCATGGAAAAAGGTCATTCTTTGCAAATGATCAAAAATGGCTGGAAGAGACTAAGGAGAAGTGACAATATGTACCTGCAGCTTTATATATATACCAATTGGCGCCATATTTTGGCGTCATTTTGCTAAAGCCTTTTTATGTATTCATTAAAGGAACATAATTTATTGTTAATTACTTTAACTGTGTTTATAACTAACTTAACTAAATTTGTTTAGATAATCACAAAATATTTGCTAAGTTGTGTGGGTATTTAAGTCTTTTTGACTATGATGATGAAAGAAATAGAACCCAAAAGTCTATCGGGAGAAGTTTGTGATATTTTGGAAACCTTAGGGGGAGGGAGTGAGACTGTTAGAAACCTCGGGAGAGATATCTGAAATTTTTCCTTAAAAATAAATAAAAGTAGTTGATAGTAGTTATTTTTTTGAGTTCATAACATTGCATTCAACTTTTTGAATATTAATTTTATTATTTGAAAATAAAAATTGGATGGTGTTTATATATTTTTTTGAAATCTATATATTTTTAATATATTTTTATTTTAGTACATTTACAAAAATATAACGAATACCTAATGGATACCCAAATTCAGGAGAATTTGGGTATGGACTTTTTTTCTCAGACCCAAAAGGGTTTGACATTGGGTCTAACTAAATTTAATGAGCTTGAATCTGGATCAAAGGGATATAATTCAAACATTGCCCATGACATGCCTAGTTACTAAGACGATGTCTATTAAGATCAAAAAGCATTTCAAGTATAGCTGTTATGAAGCCAAAGAATGAGGCATTGAATCATGTGTGAGTTGTGACTCAATTTATCCTAAAACAAGTTAGGATTATTATGAGGAGATTTTTTTTTTTTTTTTCTCATTGCCTTGGAGTCCCTCATGACCCATCTGATAGTAACAAGATATGATATTACAACTTGCAAGATCACGATCCAAAAGGCTTCTTTTTCTTTTTCTTTTTAATACGATAGATTTTATTCTATACATATTCTTACTTTATAATAGGGGATCCTATGCACTCTGATGAAATTTTCAGGAAATCTTGAATTTTTAGAATATAAGCCGAATTTATAGAATACAAATTAAGAGATTTTGATTCCATGACCTATACCCAATGTCCAACTACTCTACCCAAAAGGCTTCTTACCGCATCTGAATACGTTTAAAATAGTAGTGACTCCAAGGGGACAATGTATCGAAGGGAGCCGTCCCGAGTTGTAGCCTTGTAGGAACAGCAGATAAGCTGCACTGCTGTAGGAAAGGGGATTTTTGAGTTTATGTTGGAAAGGACGTTTATTCTACCATATCAAATTATCAATAGTTAATAGTTAATAATGAATAAAATGCTGAAGGCATTCCATGTACTTAGCTTTCCATTAATTAATGCTTAACGCCTTCACTGTACTTCAGTATTGTGCACTAATCATGAATAAAATGCTACCAGATGCTCTATATTACGAGAGCAATTAGAGGTGAACAAAAATTATCCAAAAAAAAAGGAGAAAGAAAGTGGAGTACATGCCATAACACCCTTTTCCACCCACAATTATAAGTATCGTACGCGTGAATTGAATGGTAGTAGTACTTAGCTATTAGCATATACCAAAGATTTTCCTTTGCCATTTCTAAAACTAGGAAAACTCCGAGCAAAGCCAGCTACCAACAGGATACTCGATTCTTTTCATGGGTTCTGTATCAAGGCAAAACCAGCTTCCTGTTCTAGACTTCACTGGGCAAACCTTGAATCCCAGTTCTACTCGTTGGCTCTCGACACGGGAAGAAGTTGTTTGAGCCCTGGAAGAGTATGGCTGTTTCATAGCGAACTACGGTAAGGTTTCCTTGGAACTTCACCAGGCTATCTTTCGTGCATCCCTGGAGTTGTTTGATCTCCCGACGGAAACCAAAGTCCTCGACACTTTCTGATTCACCTTCTCATGGCTAGATCGGACACCGTAGAATTCTTTTGCTCGAAGCTTTGGGCATCGAAAATGGCACAACTTTTGATGGAGTTCAGAAATTCACCAACGTCTTATGGCGCAATGGAAACAATCATTTTAGGTGTGTACTCATTTATAAATGTGTGAATGCGTGTTCTGCCATCAGTTAATCAGTGGAGTGGTTATTTCACTTGACATGTTAAATTACTAGTGCTTTTCAGGGTTATGATTTCTTGAATTGAACAGTGACACAACACTCTCGTACTCAAAGCTTGTTGCTGAACTATATCATGTGGTGATGAGGATGGTGGCAGAGACTTACGGTGTACAGAAAGATTGTGAATCACTTCTCGGATCCATTTACTACCTTTTTAGGCTAATCAATTACAGGGGGCCCCGAGAAGATGAAAGCAATGTCGGTCTTTTCCATCACACTGACCGGACCTTCAGGTCCAGTCTTCATCAAGCACAAGTAAATGGTCTAGAGATCAAGACCAAGAATGGCGGATAGATGCTTATTGATTCCTTATCTCCTTCTTCTTTCATTGTCATGGCGGGGGATGTATGTATGGTATGCCACGTCCCATTACTTTCTTCGCTCTACCACTTTTTTTTTTTTTTTTTTGCTTCTTTAAGAGAGTAAGATTTAAGAAGTGCTCGGAGGAACAGAAAATTTAAATTCAATTGTTTGGATTGTGAATTATTAGAGATATTTTTATTATAGCACTTTTTGTGATGTGATGTATGTGAGATAAAAAGGTAATTGGAAAGATAAAAAGGTGTATTGGAAATTGTAATGATGATGTAAGCAAATATATTTTGACAAATAAACCGCAATCCAAACAAGATCTAATTCCTAAATCTCAATCTTCGTAACTAAACTACGGCCTTCTTGACCTTCATTCGTTTTACATATTTACCGGAAGTTAAATATATATATATATATATAATCATTTTGTATACACCTATATATTATGACATTTACACTAGTTGTAATACTTAAAATCATAATTATTAAAATCATAACCTGATTGGAGGATCAGGTTGGCAGGTCAGTGATTCAACCGACAGATCACTGGTTGAATCGTCGGATCATACTATATAATATAATTAAATAAACATATAAATTATAATATAAGTACAAAAATTCTTAAATGTTAATAAACCATAACCTATTCATATTTCATAATTCATACCCATACGTGTTCCTTAATTCAATAATTCATATTGATATTATACACAAATATAAATGACAAATCTAAGTGTCAAAGAAAGAAAAAAAATCCTAAATCCTAAATTTCTTTTCAATTTTTCTCATCTAATTGTTAAAAAGACAACAAATGCCCATGCTGATATGGGCAGTTAAATTAATAAATTGGGTAAAACGATAATTTCAAAAAATTTCGAAACCCGCTGGATTCATAAAAAATTGCCGGGTTTGGCAGGTCATTAGTTTGACTGTTCGGGTCAAACAATTCCAAACGAGTCATCTGCAACTCCGATCCAATTATCAATCCTGCCCGATTTTATGGCGGGTCCACAAATTTGACTGGTTCAACCGCCGGGTCGGGTCGGGTCGGGTTTAATAACTATGCTTAAAACTGGCTTGACTTAATTTTCAATCTAAATGTTGTTTTAATTTGGCCTTTCTAGGCATGGACTAATGGCAGGATCGAACCTCCACTTCCTCGGGTAAAAATTCAGGGAGTGAAGAAAGATATTCCCTCAGCCTATTTGCATTCACAAGGGACGTGATGGTTCAAGTACTAGAAAAGCTAGTTGATGATGAGCATCCGTTGCAGCACAAGCCATTCGATCCCTACAAGTATCTTCTATTCTGCTTGACTAAGGAGGGGCAGAAATCCAAGTGTCGAATTAAATCCTACTGTGGAGTCTTTTTTTTTTTTTTTTTTTTGTCAAAACCTACTGTGGAGTCTGATGATCCTAATTACAAGTATTTTGTTGCAAAGAATCCAATGGATGTGCTTTGACTATGAATTTCTATGTCATTTTCTAGAATTATGATGTTAGTTTGTGGTGCAGCGAGTGGTGAGTGGAAAATGAAAATAAAGCCCTTTGGTTGGATTGAAACTTGAAATTTGAACGTTGAATACTGAGTAGAGTGTGGACCAAGGGTGTGTTTGAATGGACTTTTATAATTTTCTGGTGTTCCTCATGGTCCTTTATTATTATTTTTTTTGTCAATTGTCGCTTATCTATCTTATACCTACTCTTATTCTTATTTTAGCCTATTCTAGGAATCGAATCTACAGGAAAATCGACAAAAATTCAACCATCATCAGATCAAACGGGTACACTACAAATCCGTATGAATGTAAAAAAAATAACTTAAAATGACAAACCACGTAAAATAGCAAATGATGAGAGCTAAGGTTGGCTTCCCACTCACCAAGCCCTAAAGACTTTTGGTGTTCCTCATTGTCAAAAGGCACACTTATTGCACTGAAACTTTCGTATCTCATGGAGAAATTAAAGGATGTCGAATCAAGCTAGTCATTGGACAGCATGTCCTAAAACCCAACTTGTTTGGCAATTAAGTTTTTAAGTATATAACCTCATGGCCTTCGTTTTACCGGCCATGAATCTTTGCCTTTGGCGTTTTAAAGTGCAATTCAAATTACAGAAACAAATATGGATTAAACTTTAAAGATATCCTAGAAGAATTTGCTTGGACCAAGAAGCAGTAGAATAAAATAAACTTGCAAGATGCATGGACCGAGAAGCTGAAATGGGTTTGAGTTTAGCGCTAGGCCGGTCCAACATCAAACAAAATTAGAAAACCTCATAAGTGTCTCATATCAGGCAATTTTTCATAAGCCCACTGAGCCACGTCAGAATTACCTTGGATGGGTTGGAAAAACCAGTACGAAGCAAGCAGCTTGTCCATTTCGAGCCACACTTTTCGCCCAAAATTGATGAACGGACTCGGCTTCCGAAAAGCAGACTTGGATGGATGCGCATGTCCGCGAATGGACGAAACTTGAACCCATGAAAGCCATAAAAGTTTGGGTAAAGTACATAAAATCCCCCTGTGGTTAAGGAAATTGACACGAAACCTCCTCATTGTTTAGAAACTCCCACTTAACCCCCCTGTGCTTTGGACTTGTTTGGATTTTACCTGCTAACCGGCTGGAGAGCCAGCGAGTGATATTTACGCGACTTAATGGTAACTTGTGTCTAGCAGAAACTCATTTCATTCCAATTTTGTCCTCCATGTCTCTTCCAAGCTTGCACCCACCATAGTTGTAGATCTGCAAATGAAAAATTTCGACAGAGATGCAAAACGAAGACCCAAAGTTTGGACGGGAAGGGCCAAAGATGCAAAACGGAAGAAGGTAACTGTATTGCTGAGCGATGCGAGTTATTACTGGGCAGCTGGAGGAGCAAACAGTTGTAAATCAAAAGTCGCACCATATTAAAACTTCATAAATAGTCTAAGGATTAGTTAGCAAATTTTCCAAGCCTGTAAAAATAGCAAAAACCACGTCTACTGCTTCCCAATCTGAAACCGCAACCCAGAAAATGCAGAAAATCAAAGCCAAGGACAAAACGGGAACCACGTCTACTGCTTCCTCCACGAACCCCAAAGCCGAAACCCTTTTTAGCAACCCTCTCAGCCCTACCTGGGCCGTCCTTGATTAAGCACTTAGCCTCTTGCAACGCCTCAATCAAATCCCAATCCCTCAAGCTAATTCAAGCTTGGCTGTCAGACTCTCAAACCGAACTTCCCGAGGATGATATGAAAAGGCTGTGGAAGGGGCTTTTCTATTGCCTTTGGCATTCGGATAAAGCTCCTGCTCAAGGTTTACTCATCAACCGTTTGTCTTCCTTGCTAATTATGCTTGACCCTTTGCTTTCTTTGCAGTATTTTGGCTGTTTTTTGGTAACTCTTCGTCGTGAATGGACCGGCAAAGATTCTTCCCTTTGCTTTCATTCTCATGTCTATGGTGCCGCTGCCGGTGGCCTATGCGATGGAACAGGCCATTCCTCATGCTGATTTGGGGGATCTTGATCTGGACTTGCATTTGGGTCAACCGGGGATTGAAGTTCCACGGCATCCAGAGATTGACTGGGATGGATTGCAAAAAACCCTTTCCCAAAATTTCCAACTCCACCACTTTTCCGTGCCTCGCTTTCCTACTCCGCCGCTGGTGGAAATCCAAGAACACTTATTTCTGGAAAATAGAAATCTTCCAGAGAACCTAAGGCGTCCCCTGTCCGAGGCTGAAGAACTACTTCAGCTGAAAGACCGAATAATCCAAACTATGTCCAA
The DNA here is from genome assembly GCF_036785885.1 of Coffea arabica. Classification (NCBI taxonomy): domain Eukaryota; kingdom Viridiplantae; phylum Streptophyta; class Magnoliopsida; order Gentianales; family Rubiaceae; genus Coffea; species Coffea arabica. The sequence continues at coordinate 2,880,172 of NC_092317.1, read as the reverse complement.
GGTAGAGAATAACCCGGTTTCTCTCTCAGTTTCTTTCATCCGCTCCAGATTGACTCGTTGCATCTGTAACTTTTCACATATTATATATGAGGGTATTTTTGGTATTTCATATTATTACCGGCTCCTCAGCCGGTTAGCAGGTAAAATTCAAATAAGTCCAAAGCACAGGAGGGTTAAGTGAGAGTTTCTAAACAATGAGGAGGTTTCGTGTCAATTTCCTTAACCACATGGGGGTTTTATGTACTTTACCCTAAAAGTTTTGGTCTTCTTTTCCTTCTTTTTCCTTTAAAACAAAACTAGGATAGAAATTATTTATTTATTTTTTCGGATTTTAGGATTAAGCCCTCTAAGAAATTCATCAAATAAGCATAATTTCCATTATCTTCCTTGCAATTACATGGTATCTTCCAAAATTTTCTTTTCTAATGTAATTTACATATGAGTGTCATAGTATTTTGAGAGTGCGCGACAGATTAAAATGAGTTAAAGTTTCAAATTAGGCTAAATTTTTACAAATTCAAACATTATTGCCAATCTCTAGGCACAGCAATAGCGTAGGAGCAAATCAAGATTTGACGAGCCATGGCCTTTATTTTTTCTCGGGCGATTAATAAACTTTTATTAGAAAAAGCAATATGCAGTCACAAAGCAGTAAAACTCCTGCACTATAATCTGATTCAAAGGAAAGACATCAGGAACAAAATTCCATTGTAACTAAACTCCTAATTTACACAATATTCCCAATCATCTGCATAATTGATTGAATGATAGCATCTGCAGCCATAGTGCTTCTACAAAGCAGCCTTCTGTTCCTCTCTCCATAGGGGGTATAAAATATAAATAGTCACTGCAAAAGCACATTTACAGACCATAGTGATAAAAGAACCATAGTTAATATGTAGGGATGGGGGACCCCTCCTCCATCCCCCGTCCCCCGCTCCCCCCGCCCCGTTTTCCCCGCGGGTGCTCCTGCGAGACTAATAAAAATTTGTTATATAATTTTATTATGGTTAAATTTTAACAAATAATCAAGTACTAAAATATCAACACATCATCAAATTATTATTCATTGTAATTTTATAATTGAAACTTACAAAAACAATCAAATAAAAATTATTTAAATACAATCCAACATGATGAAATAAATATAACTAAAGTAGTCAAGTTTTCACTTTTGGCACAAATACAATCACTAATTCATTATTGTGCTTGTGCTTTTTTTAAGAAAAAAATGTTGTTGTATTAAGTGTAATTAGGGATTTAGTATAAATGTATTAGTAAATTTAGTATAACCAATTAATAATTTGTATTAGTACACATATATAATTATTAGTATAATTAATAATATCAATTATATTATATATACTAATAGACATTATATAATACATATAACTAATAATATCATTATCATAAGTTTGTAACTAATTAAATTATATATTATATATATAATTATATACATATATATTTTATATATTTATTTTTTTAAAGCAGGTGGCGGTTACCCCCCGCCCCCGCCCTGTTTCTAAGCGGGGGGAAAAAAATTCCCCCCGCCCCTGCCCCAACCCCCTCCCCATTAGCCCCCCGCGGGGCGGGTCACCCGCCCCTATTGCCATCCCTATTAATATGTTGAATTAAGTTCTTGAGAACAACCATAAATCCCATATATAACAAGCAAAAATGCCTTCGAACTCTCCCCAAAACATAAGCTATATATATTCACAAGAGAAAAACAGGTGCTCCAGTGAATCATTTGCATATAGGCGCATGAAGAACATCATCCTTCTGAAACAACTCCCCATCACAATAACCTGTCTTTAATTGCTATCCTGTTTCTTACAATCCAACCACACGATAAAAGCATGCCAAAGAGTATACTGTTTAAACCATGCCAAATTAAAACCAAGTTACCTCTGATGTTTTGCTTCAATCAAAGGACTATGTGGATTCCAATTGTTAATCCATAAGTTAATCTTCGACGAGGTAAATATTTGGAATTTCTGAAAAAAGAAAACTCTAATGCAAATGAATACTCGGGACAGGTTAATGTCATCTAATTTTATGGAAAGCTTTATCCACTAATATTTCTGCCTTATCTTTTTCCCTTAGCTACTTCTTGATGTCACTAGCATGTTGTCTCACTCATAAATCGGAGTTAAAAGAGTAATTATTCGGAATGGAAAAGCAAATATTTTTCTTAAAAAAAAAAAGATAAATGTTTTTTTTAACAAAAACAATTAATCACGGACAAAGTTGTTTGAGAGATGCTCTGGATTCTAATTCAGTTCGTTAAACAAACATCAATACCCCACAACCAAAATTATTGACAAGGACAATGGATGTTTTGCATGTTCGAGCCGCCCTAAAGCGATGCTGATTTATCTACTGCTTGTAGCTGTACACATTCTCTCATTGGTATCAATTATCAAATAAAACAATAAAAAAAAATAGATCCAGATTAATACAGCAGATACTGTGTTAAATTTTGTTTTGTAGTAAAAGCCAGCCAGAGTCTAATCATGCAGCAACAACCATAATTAGTTTGGTTTGCATCTTATTTACATACACTGATTTACTTACTTGTATCATCAATAGATTTTTTAATTTTTCTTTTATTTCATATACATCTCATCAAAAAAAAAATGTTACAGTATTTTTCTCAAAAAATTCTAATCATGCAGCAACAACCATAATTAGTTTGGTTTGCATCTTATTTACATACACTGATTTACTTACTTGTATCATCAATAGATTTTTTAATTTTTCTTTTATTTCATATACATCTCATCAAAAAAAAAATGTTACAGTATTTTTCTCAAAAAATTGTCTCAAATAATCCTCTATCCAAACACACTTTTTAAGTGTGTGTGTGTGTGTTTTTTTTTGGAGTCACAAACATCTATTAACTGCATAAAATGGGAGATAACTCCTCGATAAAAACATGCTTCCAACTTCCAAGATATATTCTTGTAGGCAAGAATTTACCAAATATACGCTGGTTTCGCCTTTGGCAAGCATGTAATTATAAAACTCTTTTGCTGCCCTTGGTTGTTCTAGAAGTGGTTGTTTTCTATTTTTGGTATACAAAAATTTAGGAGGAGAGAAAATTCCATTTCAAGGCCACAAGCACCATGAACTTGATGATTTGGTTGGGTAATTCTAGTTGCCGTGAACGAAAATACAAAGAAATTAAAGGATATTGGATTCTATTTATTTGTATCTCTTGTGTATTTCAATTGGTCGATTAATTTCATTTTGGCATGTGGTTTACTTTAAAAGAACTATCTACCAATCTTGACTAGGGTACAAAAGAAGTGTTGAAAGGATTATTATAATTTATAAGCGAAAGAGGGAACGGACACGAGTGACAACTAAGCACCCTCAACAAAATCAATCTCCAATTAGTTTTATTACTCCCTCCGTCCCGTTTTGTTAGTCTTAATTTTTTTTTCACACAGATTAAGAAAGTGTAATTAATTTGGTTGGAAACATAAATTTAGATTAATAATTTCCTAAAATACCCTTATGCTAATCACGAAGAGTGCCAATTAATATCAGTTACAGCTAATGGTGCCAATAAATATCAGTTACCGCCAATACACCCTGATTGTTTCAATTACCGCCAATAGTGCCAATAAATAACAAAGATAGACTTTTCATTTATCTATGTATTGGAAAAGCTCAATGTATTCAATATAGTGGGTTAGTATTTAATAACAATGTATTAATAACAAGATATTTAATAAGGGTATTTTAGACAATTTGAAAGATTACTACATTTCTTACTAGGAAAGTGGACTACAATTTGGGACAGACAAAAAAGGAAAACAAGACTAACAAAACGGGACGGAGGGAGTATAAGATATTCCTTTCAAGTTCGAAGATTACAACTTTTTAAGGAATCGGAATCAAGTTGAGGGAAACACGATGACCACTGAGGCAGACAAAAATACACAGAGAGTCGGCTGTCTTTGGGTTTGTTTGGACAGAGTATTATTTGAAATAATTACTGTAACACTTTTTATGATGTGATATATGTGAGATAAAAAGATGATTGAAAATATAAAAGTATGAATTAGAAAATGAATTTATGATGCAAGTGAAATATTATTTGAAATAAATTTACTATTCAAGGTGGGTTGGAAAATATTTGAAATAATTTCATTATTCCGACTATTTTTCTGACTAAATTAATCAGTCTCCCGTTTGGAAAGGGAAAGAAAACTCAAAAAGAAAAAAAAAAAAAGAGGAGTACTTTTCTACACTGTAAATCTAAACAATCACACTAGGGATCTTCTAAAACAACCATGTGCATGATGTGAAGAGCTAGAAGCCAACTTAATGCCAACTTAGTGCACAAAAAAAAAAGAGCTAGAAGCCAACTTAATGCCACTATTTATGATCAAGAATCTTCCAAGACCTGTGGGTTTATTATTTTGACCGTTGAAATTATCCGAAAGGCAGAGGAAGGAGCCTGGGTCACTGGTCAACAATGATGTTCCCATTTTCCACGCACACAGGAGAAAAATATTTGATCCAAATTCCCCCCTGCCTAATTCACGTATTCTAGAAATGGGTACATTTCAAGATATACGAGCCGCCGGTCTTCGTTCAACTTAACAATTTAACAACCTCATAAGTTAACAACTCTATAAATACTCTCCAACTCAAACCCCCTTCAAAATATTACGTTCTTTTCTTCGTCTCCCAACTCTTTCTCAAACTGTAATTGCACGCCTTCTGCAGCTAGGGGCGTACTTTGAACTAACAGTTGCAAAAAAAAAAAAAAAAAAAAGAAAGAGAAAGAAAGAAAGAGACTAGGAACTGAGTAGTCATCCCTTTTGATCAAGGCGGCTGAATTGCTAAGATTTTGATTCAAGCCTGCCAAGTTTCGAGGATTCTCGAGCTGTTTTTGAAGACGTTTTACTGGCCTAGTGTTGCATATTGTGCGCACTTGGGATCAGAATGGAGATAGGACCGAGCGGTAGTTTAAGAGGTAGTTTAAGAGCTAACAGCTCAGCCTTGTGGAGGAATACAGGCCTGGAAGTGTTTTCACGTTCATCGCGAGACGAAGATGATGAAGACGCTCTGAAATGGGCTTCCCTTGAAAAGCTACCAACCTTTGATAGACTGAGAAAAGGGCTGCTCTTTGGATCACGAGGTGAAGTCAATGAAGTGGATGTAGAGAACTTTGGATTTCAAGAAAGAAAAACTCTCATTGAGAGGCTCATCAAGGTTGCAGAAGAGGATAATGAGAAATTCTTGATGAAACTGAGGAACAGAATTGATAGGTACTACCACTTCTGCTGATTGCTCTCTTCACTTTGTATCTTTCAACAAATAAATCAACCAAAAATTTGATCTTTTAAATGATGGATTTTTTTGGTTTTCGCTGTGGTATAACTTTAGAGTTGGAATCGATTTGCCTACAATTGAAGTAAGATATGAGCATCTAAATGTTGAGGCAGAAGCTTATGTAGGAAGTAGTGCTCTGCCTACCTTCCTTAACTTCGCTACCAATATGATAGAGGTAAATCTTGTTATTCATCACCTGCTTTTCCGTTATATGAAACATATAATTGTTTTAGATTATTTGTACCTTCAAGCATGCAACGGATGCTTTGATCTAACTTGTCTGTTTCCCCGCTCTTCCTTTTTTTCTTTTACCTTTTCAAAAGGGGCTCTTGAACAATCTTCACATACTTCCAAGCAGAAAGAAGAATATTAAAATACTTCGCGATGTCAGTGGAATTATCAAGCCTTCAAGGTAAGAAAGCAGATTACTAATGAAATCAAACATGGCCTAATTCAGGGGTTTTATATCTGTACGTGACTTCAATATTTGAAGATAATTGTCTCTTGTTCAACTCTTTAATCTTGTCTTTGCAGAATGACATTACTATTAGGTCCTCCAGGGTCTGGAAAGACAACACTTTTGATGGCTTTGGCTGGAAAGCTTGACCCCGATTTGAAGGTAAATCTACAGCAACTACACTGCTGGAATTAACGTCCGATATGAAGCTAGTTTCTTAATTGAAAGCACTAACGTCTTTTCTTTTTTCACACCAGTCTTCTGGAAGGATTACTTACAATGGGCACGGCATGAATGAATTTGTACCCCAAAGAACTGCTGCGTATGTTAGTCAACATGATCTCCATATTGGAGAAATGACTGTGAGAGAAACTCTAGCATTTTCTGCCAGGTGCCAAGGCGTTGGATCTCGTTATGGTTAGTCAGGAGATTACTCCTACTTCTTGCTCTTTTATGTTTACTTGGTGATTAAGTATATTCATTCTTCTTTAAAAAAAAATTGCAGAGATGTTGGCGGAGTTGTCAAGAAGAGAAAAAGCAGCAAATATCAAGCCTGATCCCGATATTGATATATACATGAAGGTCAGAAAGAAATAACACTAGTCATAGTTGAACTAATCAGCAAAGCAATTTTAGTTTGTCCATTTAGTGATTCACATATTCTATTTGGTTATTCCAGTCTGCGGCTACTGAAGGCCAAGAAGCAACTGTTGTCACAGATTATGTTCTTCGGGTACCGTATCTCGTTAGATTCCTCTTAGTCTTACAACAGCATGAAACCGCAAAATAAGTACTCATTTTTTCATTGTTGTGCAGATTTTGGGACTGGAAATTTGCGCAGACACTCTGGTGGGAGATGAAATGCTGAGAGGAATCTCTGGAGGACAAAAGAAGCGTGTGACAACAGGTAAAAACTGAACCATACGTCTAATAAACCAGAGCAAGCCCTGTTTAGACTTTACAGCCCTAAACTTAGCTGATGGTTTACTTAAAATTTCAGGTGAAATGCTTGTTGGACCGACAAATGCACTATTCATGGATGAGATATCAACTGGATTAGATAGTTCTACTACTTTCCAGATTGTGAATTCCCTCAGACAATATGTGCATATTATGAAGGGAACTGCGTTCATTTCACTCCTGCAGCCGGCTCCTGAGACATATGACCTCTTCGATGATATTGTCCTCTTATCCGATGGCCTGATTGTTTACCAGGGCCCCCGAGAAAATGTTCTTGAATTTTTTGAATCTATGGGTTTCCGATGCCCGGAGAGGAAAGGAGTTGCTGACTTCTTGCAAGAAGTATGCTTTTATTGTAAAATAAACATTTATAATAACATCGATTTTTGAGTCCCCTTATCCAGTTATAACATAAAATTACATATTTGTGCAGGTTACATCAAAGAAAGATCAGCAGCAGTACTGGGCACGTAGAGACGAACCCTACAGATATATAGCTGCGACTGAATTTGCCGAGTCATTCCAATCATTCCATGTTGGAAGGACACTAGCAAATGAACTTGCAACACCATTTGATAAGAGCAAAAGTCATCCAGCCGCTTTGACTACCCAAACCTATGGTGTTAACAATAAAGAGATTTTTAAAGCCAACTCCGCTAGAGAACTCTTGCTTATAAAGAGAAACTCCTTTATCTACATTTTCAAAATCTCTCAGCTAATCATGATGGCCCTTATCGGAATGACAGTGTTCTTTAGGACTAAAATGCCAAGAAGAAATGTTGTTGATGGAGGAATATATCTTGGTGCTCTATTTTTCTCGGTCGTTCAGGTCATGTTTAATGGAATGTCCGAACTGGCGATGACAATTCTCAAGCTTCCGGTCTTCTTCAAGCAAAGGGACTTCCGGTTTTTTCCTGCCTGGTCGTATGCTCTGCCCACATGGATTCTCAAGATACCCATCACTTTTCTTGAAGTTGCTGTTTGGGTAGTTATGACCTACTATGTCATTGGATTTGATCCAAGCCCTGCGAGGTAAACTACCTAAGTAACTTTGCTCAGTAACTTCTATAGTAAAGTAAACTATCAAACTAACTTTGCTCAGTAACTTTTATTGTAAAGGTCCGCATTTTTCATATCTGGTACGTTTGCTGCAGGTTTTTCAAACACTACCTGATACTGGTCGCTATAAATCAGGTAGCATCAGCATTGTTTAGATTCATTGGGGCAGCTTCCAGGAACATGATTGTGGCTAACACATTTGGGACATTCGCATTGATGCTGCTTTTTGCATTGGGTGGATTTGTCTTATCAAGAGGTAATGCTCCGAATTCAAAGTCAAATCTCTGTTCTCCTCATAATCAGTAAAAGTGACTGATATTTGCTTTTGTTTTTCTTATTTTATGGAATGATGCAGATCAAGTGAAGAAATGGTGGTTGTGGGGTTACTGGTCCTCACCATTGATGTATGCACAGAATGCAATTCTTGTTAACGAATTTACGGGAAAGCACTGGAGACAAGTAAATTACTATGCTCAGCAATTGCATGGTTCCTGAATTTCTGAATCTGGGATTTGGACTAACTTCTTATTATATTCTGTACTCGCATAGATTGTGCCAAATACAAATGAAACATTGGGAGCTCAAGTCTTGAAATCTAAAGGATTCTTCCCTCAATCATACTGGTACTGGATCGGACTTGGAGCGTGTGGTGGATTCATTCTCCTGTTAAATTTCTTCTATACCCTCGCTCTCACTTATCTTCAGCGTGAGTCTTGTTTTTGTTTAGTAAGTTGAAATCATTTGAAGGTCAGGTACTAATAATTAGACAAAACTTTTGCAGCACTCGGGAAGCCTCAAGCTGTTCTACCAGAAGAAAGTGAAAACACTGAAAATTCTGGCCAAAGAGATGGCTCCGTAGGTAAGTTGCATAGGGATGTAATGATGCCTATGGATGTAATGATGCCTCTACCTTGTGTGGTTTCTAAAGGTTTACTTTTACGTGGGCAGATGCCATCACTGAGTCCAATGAGAATCGGAGAAGAGGAATGATTCTTCCATTTGAACCGCATTCAATTACCTTTGACGACATAAGATACTCAGTTGACATGCCACAGGTACTTGGACAAGTTACAAGTTCAAACTTTCCGAGAGGAATCCTGTGTTGATGATTTATAAGCAGCTACTGCTACTGCTAATAATTAGTCATTGAAGTACCCATCTCCGAAATAACTGCTTAATTCTTTCAATGACCTGCAGGCAATGAAAGATCAGGGTGCTGTTGAAGATAAACTCATGCTTCTCAAGGGGATTAGTGGAGCGTTTAGGCCTGGTGTTTTAACTGCTTTAATGGGTGTCAGTGGAGCCGGTAAAACAACTTTAATGGATGTGCTGGCTGGTAGGAAAACTGGTGGATATATTGAAGGAAACGTTACAATCTCTGGGTATCCAAAGAATCAGGAGACCTTTGCTCGGATATCTGGATACTGCGAGCAGAATGACATCCACTCTCCTCACGTTACTGTTTATGAGTCTCTAGTTTACTCAGCTTGGCTGCGTCTGCCCGCAGAAGTTGATGCTAAAACCAGAATGGTTTGTATCCCTCAATCTGTTTTGGCTTAACAATCAAAATGCTGACAAATTTATGAAACCTTGCTAATGTGCGTCTCCTTTATCAAGTGTCTTATGTGCATATTCATGTTACTAATATCTGCAGATGTTCGTTGAGGAAGTTATGGAACTTGTGGAACTTACTTCATTGAGAGATGGACTTGTGGGGCTCCCAGGGGTCAACGGTCTTTCAACTGAGCAGCGCAAGAGGCTTACTATTGCCGTTGAACTTGTGGCTAACCCCTCAATCATATTCATGGACGAGCCAACTTCAGGTCTTGATGCAAGAGCTGCTGCAATTGTGATGAGAACTGTGAGAAATACTGTAGACACTGGAAGAACTGTAGTATGCACCATTCATCAGCCAAGCATTGACATATTTGAAGCTTTCGATGAGGTAATGTTCTGTTCAGAATTTTGAGTACTTTTTGGTTTTTGAATTAATGAGAACTGCTAAAACTGGACATGGTTCTGCAGTTATTCCTTCTGAAGCGAGGAGGCCAAGAAATATATGTCGGGCCGCTTGGCCACAATTCCATCGAATTGATTAAGTACTTTGAGGTAAGTTTCTGATTAACATGTAGTACTTGAAAAGCTTGTTTTCCAAATTAGAATCCTACATATTCATTTTTCTTTCAAATTCAGGCAATTGATGGAGTCAGCAAAATCAAAGATAGTTACAACCCAGCAACCTGGATGTTGGAAGTTACTGCTTCAGCACAAGAACTTATGTTGGGAGCCGATTTTGCTGAGATCTATAAAAACTCTGATTTATACAGGTCAGTTTAGTTATTCAACAGTCAATTTCTGCCTCTAAATCAGATGATGCTACTTTGGGCCGCCAATATTCAATGACAGAATACACCATCAATCTAGTATGCACTTCTTTACTCTGTATATGTTGCAAATTCCAGGAGGAACAAAGCACTCATTCATGAACTAGATAGCCCGCGCCCTGGTACAAAAGACCTCTACTTCCCTACCAAGTACTCTCAGGCGTTCCCTGTGCAATGCATGGCTTGCTTCTGGAAACAACGCATATCATACTGGCGCAATCCACCTTATACAGCCGTGAGATTTTTATTCACCTCCTTCATTGCTCTGTCATTTGGGACAATCTTCTGGAAGCTGGGTAAAAGAAAGTAAGTTAACAAGCGCTTCACATTATGTGGCCTGAAAAACAACCTGTGAAGCATGATTTCGACACAAGTTCCATTGACTAAACGTATTGGCTTGTTGTAACGCAGGGGGACTACACAAGATCTTATCAATGCCATGGGTTCAATGTATGCTGCTGTTCTCTTCCTGGGGGTGCAAAACTCCGCAGCAGTGCAACCTGTGGTGGCTATAGAACGGACGGTATTCTACAGAGAGAGAGCAGCCGGAATGTATTCTGCCTTGCCATATGCTTTTGCACAGGTGAGCCGATTTCCTGAATATCAGACGTTGCATGGCACTTCACGAGCGTAGTCTTTTTTTTTTGTTCTGATAAATTGTTTTGCTGTCTCCAGGTTGGAATTGAGATTTTATACATCCTTAAACAAGCTGTATTCTATTCTCTCATTACCTACGCTATGATTGGATTTGAATGGACCGCCGCGAAATTCTTTTGGTACTTGTTTTTCATGTACTTCACATTACTGTACTTCACCTTCTATGGCATGATGGTTGTGTCTGTCACTCCCAATCACAACATTTCTGCCGTCGTCGCCGCTGCCTTTTATGCTGGATGGAATCTCTTTTCTGGATTCCTCATCCCCCGACCGGTAAGTTGTGCAAATATCATCATTTCTTTCCATAGTAGTCACGCATGCAAAGCAAAGCAAAGCAAGAAATCTTACTCTCTCTTTTTTTTCTTTCTTTCTTTTTAATAATTCTGAATTTCTTGTCAAACAACAGAGGATTCCTATTTGGTGGAGATGGTATTACTGGGGATGTCCCGTGGCTTGGAGCTTGTATGGCCTATTTGTATCCCAATGGGGGGATCTGTCTGATCGTCTTGAAGACAACGGCGAATTAATTAAAGATTACCTGAGAAGTTACTTTGGTTACAAACATGACTTTCTTCCAGCTGTTGCTGGTGTAGTTGTTGGATTGCCAGTAATTTTTGCCTTCATATTTGCCTACGCCATTAAAACTTTCAACTTCCAGAGGAGATAAAAGACGCAGTCATAACAAAATTGCGGAAGCGAAGCTGGGTTTATCATCATTCATCTCCTGAGCAAGACACTTGGAAGCATAAAAAATGTTTGTGTATAGATTTGCTTGAATGCTCAATCCTCAATTTAAAAAGGGCTGGGCATTTTGAAGCATTATCCACTCCACTCCACTGGGTGGATATACATAGATATATATATATATATATAAATAAATATAGAGTGTGTGATATATGTTATTCATTTATTTGTAAACGATCAAGCTTAGTTTAAGGTAATAATAAATGGTAGTCAGCAATTTTGCATAAAAGCTTTGTCTTTTCCGATCGAGCTCAATTATCATTCTGAGTTCTGATAGACAGAAGATCTTGTTTTTATTATTCTAAAATTATTTTATCTTTCTATGTCAATGCTCCATGCAAAGTAAACAAGTTAACAGTAGCATGATCTACCCACATACACAAAACAAAGCCATGAAGGAATTAAAAATTTTTTTAATTGGATGATGATCTGACTTGTTTAGAGATTAACCCCCGGATCAGCAAATATTGCTTGTACTTTCCTGCTTAGAGACTCGTTATCTGAGAATGGTCTTCGGGCTAATGCAGACTCATTTGAAAACTTAGGAGTTGCTGAAATAAAATATGGTCGCAATATTTAGGTTCCCTTATTGTCCTCACAAAAAAAATCTCAAAACACCACCTCAATTTTGCTGTTACTAATCACGCGACATTGATCGGCTACAACTTTTCTTCACAAGCCACCTTCTCCTGTTTCATTTCCATGCAAATTTTGACTAAGAATAAGAAGGCAATTTTAGCAAACACCAGCAATGTACTAGTCGTATTAGTTAAGGGACAGGTTTGAATTTAAGAAATGGACCTCCCCAAATTAATAAGATCTATGGGTCCTCCATTCATTTGACTGTTGAATATTCCGATATTAGAATCGTAGAAGGTCTTCCAATCTTTTTGGCTGCTGTGCTGTTATCTTGGAGTTGGTCCTCTCAATAGAAAATCCCACAAAGCGTCCTCTTTTCTTTTCTTTTCTTTGACTAGTTTGATTTGATTTCTAGAGAATAAATTCTTTTTTTTTTCCTTTCTTTGACTAGTTCGAATTAGATTGATGGGTCTATTTTGGCAGCTCTGCTTTGAAGGTATAGAAAGTCTTAGACTGCGTCTGATAAAATTGAAATCTGATATCTGAAATATGATCCATTAAGTTATTGAATTGCTAAACATTAAATCTAATGCATTCGAATGTATATCACATTCAATGATAAGTGAATAGCTTATCACTTGATTTTGGAAACAAGTTTGGTTTAGAAAATTCAGTGCCACTTAATTAATTCAGATGTTCAATTTTTTGTTATCAAATGGTCTGAATATATTAAGATCTGAATTCATTAAATTTAAGTGCTGAATTGGGTTATCAAATAAGACCTTCGTTATTTACGATAACACTATAAAACACTCATAAATTAAAAAATACCAATAAACTTATATTACTAGATTTTTTTATGGAAAAATAAATAGTTTTGAACAAATATTAATTTTTTTCCTAAGACAAACACCAAAAACACGCACAGTCAAATGGATTCTGATAATTTACTCTAAACAATTCAATTCTCAGTGAATATATTTTTTATTTTTTTGGGACAATAATTTGGATTTGCTTAGGAGATCCGGCGAGGTTCAACGGTCCGGGTCAGACCTGGACCGGATCCGTCAAATTATTCTGGGTACGGGTAGGGATTTAATTCCGTTATCCGGATCCGTTTTGTTAAACAAAAAAAGGGTCGGATGCGGAATATAATATTCCTACCCGTATCCGACCCGAATCCGGATATAAATGAATTAATAATTTAAAATGTATATATTTATCAATATAATTTGATTAGGGTGATGTATTTGAGTAAAGTCAATTTAATTTCTTTTCTTATTTGATTTTTTTTGTATTAGTTAGAAATTAGCTTACAAATATATAATTTTTCTCATTTTTGTTGGAAATTGTAAGTTTTGATAGATTTTTTTTGGGTAGACCTGACCCGAATCCGAGACTCATTGGATTCGGATCCGGATCCGATATAGTATGCTGGGTCGGGGTTCAGAATAATGAACTTTGGCCCGGATCCAGCTCGTTGACAGGCCTACACCTGGGTTGACCTACGCTAAGGATTAATATTTGAGGCAGCCTGCTTGAAAATGGTAACCTAAATGGGCCGAAGTGTTGCGGTGTCTTAGTCGGGGCTTATAAATTCCGTGTTCTGGTCTCTACTGGTTGTCCACGTCGACAAACCCATAACTATCCCTGCAAAATAGTAGATGAATTCAAATGTCAGACTCAACTCTGTTGCCAACTCTGGGCAATTAATGGGCTCGTACAGCAAATCCGTTTTGATTTTCATCACTTACATGTACCTCTACAAATAGGTTTATATAAACTTGATTTGATAACTCAATTCAGTATTTAAATTTAATGAATTCAAATATTAATATATTTAGATGCATTTCATAATTTTAAAAAAATAGAACATCTAAATTAATTAAATAGCACTGAAATTTCTAAACAAAACTTGTTTTAAAAAATTAGTACGCTCAAATGTATCATATTTAATACTTAACAAATTAGCAACTTAATGTATTCATACTTTAAATTTCAATTTTTAGACTTTAGTTTTATTAATGCACCCAGTATCAGTAGTGTAAACACGTAGAGTCGTGTCAAATTTAGATTTTAAATTCAAATTTAAATTATTTATTATACGTTCAATGATAATATTGAATACATGGTCAGCATAAAAAAAGATAAATCCTAAATAATTATTAACAATTGATATCACCCAAACTCTACTAACATGCCTAGCTAAATATAGGGTTGAGAGTACGGGAGCTACTCTCCGGTCCTTACAAACTATGAAATTGGAAAGGAGATTTTTTAAGATTAGAAAGGAAGGAAACCCACCTACAGAAATCATGATCATGAATCCTGAATAATATATCGCGGTGAACCAAACAAATATTTTGAGGACCCACCATCAAAATTATTCAAAAAGATTAGAAAGATTCAGGTAAACCTTGTTGCTTCGAGGCCATTGAAGATATAACCTTTCTCGTAAAAGGTAAATAAATTTGTTAAATACAGGGGAATAAGATACGCGACTGGACCGGCGACTCTGTGTGTGTGTGTGTTGTGTTTATTAACATATATAGTAAATGTGTGAATGCCATTCCCTCAAATTGAACTCAATTGCTGATGTGGCACTCTCCTATTGGTCAATTGGTGGTAGTCCTCCAATTGATTCCAATTTGATGAGTTGTCGTCCTCTGATTCGTCGACTGGTGGTAGTCCTCCCAATTGCACATGAAAATGGTGATGTGGCGAGTTTTGATTGGATGGGAGGTGGTAGTTTTCTAATTGCATGCAGGATTGTGCTAAAATTTAGCTTTTTTTTCCCTTTCCCAACAATAAATTGTGTTAACAAAAAATTGGTATCCCAATTATTCACAATTATCAACGTTTTTTTGGGTTGCCAAATAAATCATAATTAGTAATTATTATTTTTTATTTATTGTAATAATTGCTTATGTTATGCTCTAATTGTATTAATTATTATTATGTTATCTTTTTTTGTAATTGCTTTTGTTATGCTCCAATCGTGAAAAATTTACTCTTTATTTGATTTTTTTCCAACGAGAACCTAGCTAATCTCATTGAAAAAAATTGGTGCTCTTTATTTTTATTTTTTTTTTTGGAATGAGAGGGGAAGACATTCAACTATTATTATCAAATTTCCACGATAATCTTTATTTAGTATTAATTCTACGTAAACAATCAACAATGTGGTGCCCTTCCATTAGTGTCATTTATTATTTGGTCACGCCACACACCGTATTTAATTATAGATTCCCCATTATTATTTGTTATAATTATTTATTTATTTACTTTTTATTTGGGTTCCATTTTTCGGTTACCCAATAAATGACATTTAATTACCAAAATTTTACAATTCATTGTTAATAACTAATTAATAGTGTTATTTTTTTACCTAACAAATCACATTTAATTAATAACTTTTTTGCAATTATTAACAAAAATTTTGGCTTTTTTTTTGTGTTTGCCCCAAAAAACACATTTAATTACAATTTTTTTTCAAATTTTATAAAAAATGTCCTCTTTTATTTTGGGTTGCCCAACAAATCAAGTTTAATTATCAATTTTTTGAAATTAATTTTTAATTAATTAAGTAATAATTTCGCAATTTTATTGCCTGACAAATCACATTTAATTATCAGCCTTTTATAATTATTAATATTGTTTTGGTTACCCAACAAATCGCATTTAATTATCAATTATGTGTAGTTATTAGCCAAAATTTAGCCTTTTTTTTTTGGTTGCCAATCAAATCACATTTGGTTGTCCTTTTTAACAATTAATTGATAATTAATTAATTAATATTGTTACTTTTTTGTTGCCTAACAAATCACAATTAATTACCAATTTATTGCAATTAATTGTTAGTTAATTAATCTACCTTGCTCCACCTTGAGAAAAACGCTTCCCATTAGTCTCATTGTCCCATTTTTTTTTCACTTTTCTGAATAAACATGTGGTGTGTAGACTTCCTCTCTCTGTAACAGCTTTTTCTGGTGGGATTTGACAGGGGGTTGGGCTCGATGCATCAAAAGTCTCATCTTTCCCTCTTTGTTCATCGACCGTCACTCTCTAAACCTCTTAGAACAACTCTCTCTCTTCTTCTTCATCTTCCAACCTCTCTCTGAGAACAACAACGAGCAAGATGGTTTTCTTCATCTTCCAGCCTCTCTCATCTTCTCAGAGAGGCTCTTTGTTTTAAAGTTCTTCCCTCCCTGCCAAAACTTATTTAGCCCTTTATTTTTTTTAAAATTTTTTATTTGTCTAATATACATAAATTTCTGATCTTGCAGGTGAAATATTACAAATTTCCTCCAACACTTTTATCAGATTTTGTAAGTTTTTGTTGATCCCTTATTAAAAACAGGTTCTATATGATTAAATGTGCTTTTGCTGCATCCTTCCTTTTCTATTACTGACTTATTCTTGTTTTTCTTGCCATATGCATATCTCGAATTTTCCCATGGCTATGAAGCATCAAAACACATGTAAGAAATTTGAGAAATTTTTTCCCTAATGCCTTCTGATGTTATGGGTCGAAATAATAGAAATATGTCTGCAGTTAGTCTTGCCTATGCCTTATTCACATATCTTGCTCCAAGAAGATTGTCGACCTGCTTCATTGCTATTCTATAAATGGTTATATGTAGGTAAATCGCTACTCTATTTAAGGTTTTTGGAGAGGTCTTCTATTTAAGATTTTTTCCCATGAGTGCGAATGTGTAATCTTTGTCATGGTGCAGGGTTTTTACCCATAATATTTTGATTGGTTTATTTGTTTAGACAAAAGAAAAAGTGTGAGGTTGAATATTATATAGGTGCAATCTTCTGATGAGTTTTTCCCTTCAACCTTCTGTTTTATCAAAATACCAGATTTTGAACAAATGTCATGAATCAGAAATGCCTATGCTCAATTATAGACAGATATGTGAAAGTCGGCTCTAATAATTTGAAATTCACTCCTTTAATTCATTAGTGAACAGTTTGATAATAGTAGCCTTCCTACCTTTTATCATGCAACTTATTTTAGACGGGTTTTCCTTCTGGGTTTATAGTGTGTATGGCATTTTTAGCAATTAAAGGATTATTATATGACTAATTAATATGTTAACAGGTTAGACAAAATAAGTTAGAGCGAGACTAATTGGCAATGGAGTGAAAGGAGTCTTAACATGGGAAAGAACAAGTATAGAAGACATGTTAAAGATTTGTCAATTGACAGAGCAACTCTGTATGAACTTCAACTAGATGCTGCCTAAGGTATATGTAATTTGGTGATAAAACACTGCATTCTGCTGAATTATTTTGGTGGTTCTTGATTTTCATTTTGCAGAATTTAACTAGTGAACTCTACCACAAATCCTTGGAAGATGCTGCTAAGGTATAATTGCTCATTATCTTTCATTTGCTAATCACCGGATAACATTTTGTTCCATGTGTGTTTCTTGTATTAGGAACAAAAAGAGGTTTACTTGAAATATCACACCTAGATAATCAGTTATTACAAAAATGCCTGGTCTGTGTGTCTATCTGTTTTTTGCATATGATGTTTTGACTTGGACAAAAGATTGAAATGTTTAGTCCAGATTATTATAGAACAATGGTGAAGTATGTGTATGTGTGTGTATAAAAGACTATTACATGTGGTGAGTTTATTCCTAGAATGTATTTAGAGACCGTTAACAGGTATAAGATTAGGAAATTATGGCTGCATATTTGCTCAATCCAGCAGTTTTGCTAGAGAAGTTTTGCTCAGTTATACTTGGCTTAGTGTCTTTAAATCTCGACATATTACTGTTGCTTGGGAAAATATTTTTGCTTTAGGAATCAGGGTTTTTTTTATTGCCTTGAAGACTGCAGGGTGTAAAAAACATTTACTCATGTTGATATATTCACCAAGATTTATTATGGCTATAGCACAACGTATGGTAGCACAGGCGTGATGTGGACATGATTTGCTTCAAACAAGCAAAATTTGTTTGGGAAAAAATCATATGATTTGCTTTAGTATTTGTATTTAACATGTATTTGCATTATATATGTTGACTTTTTTTTTGAGATTTTAATATTTTAGGTTCCAATCTTGGTCATTTATGTTTTGCATTGCTGGTTAAGCAGAACCACCCAAAAGAAAGAAGAGGTTTAGCTGGTTGAAATTCATCATATGTGGAATTTGATAGTTTTCTTTGATGAAAAAATCTGGATTTGTTTTTTCTTTACCTTTTTCCGGTTTTTTTAGTTGGCTTTTTCTTTAATTTTGGTTTCTTAATCAATTTGGATGTGAAACTTTGGAAATGCATTCAGATGTTTAGTGCTTAATGCCTATTTATGGTTTGGCAAACACAAGTTCTTTGCTTCCTGCTAATCCTCAGGCTTTGTTGCTATTGTTTTGTTTCGTATTGTAGTTTCACAGACCCTATGCTAGATTTGGTGGTCTAACATATTAATTATAATTATCTTCTATGCTTTAATATGTTCCAAATGTTTATTACAAGATATTAAGATATGCAACAAAGGATTGGAGAAATTCTTTTCTCAAAGTGCACATTATTTAGACTCTCTGTTTTTTCCCCTGGAAAAAAGTTAATCTAATTTGATTTTGTCTTTACTTTTTCCTAATTAATTTGATTTTTTCTGCATTTGTTTGTTCTATATTATTTCTAGATAAAGGAACAAGGAAAAAGGAGGCTACTTTTCTCCATTCAACCATGAAGGTGTGTTTTAATGTTTTTGTGTTCTCTTCATTCCCCCCTCTTCCTCCTTAGTAGTTTATTGTAATTTTTTTCTCGCTTTGCCCTATTTATTGGTCTTGAAAAAAGTGGAGGATGATTGTTTGGGAAGGTTATCCTATTTCCTCTAGATTTAAAGTTATTAGATTACCTATTTCATTTTTATTTTTTATGTTTTTCTCTCTCTGGTATTTTTTGCATCATATTGAAGCATTTCTTGAAACTGCAAAATGGATTGTAGGAATTAAAAGATTAACCTCCAAGTGAAACTTCATATATAGGGGAATATCTGACTATTTTGCTAGCAATACAGAATAAAAAACAATTGGTTGCGACCAGATTATCTTTGCATTTTATCCCTTGGTGAGTGTTTATTTGTAAAACAAGACATATTGTACTGATGTTGGAATCTTATTGATTTTGTGTAAGTATGACTAAATATAATGTATATTGATGATATCTTGGCGATGAATACTCTTTCTCAGCTCTTTTTGATGAATCTCCTCTTGTTCCCATCATGATTCTGTTGTTTGGTGATTTCTCAAATCATTTTCTTGGTTTTGTTCTTGCTCTAGCTTTTATTTGTTTAAGCTATCATGGGACATCCTTTTTTGTTTTAACCCTTTTGATCATTTTTTCCTCATGGTAGATGGCTACCAAAGCACATAGAAATAAGGTAATTTCTTCCTGACAAAGAAGAAAATGGTTATGACTTAAGATATGCATATTAATAATTGTACTTCTTGCTGCAATTTAATTTGTTTTATTGAAGCGTATATAAGGTTCCTAAGCAAGACACAGAGAGCATCATCCAGAAAGCTAATTCTTTTGACTTTTGAATCTTTGAATACCTGTGCATCATGGCTATGGTAAAAACTTGGTTCTAAATTTCTTTTTTGCTTTTCAAAATAGAAGTAAGAAAATTGTGCCCAAGATAAAGGTGCAACGGTTTATGTATACGCGGTCTACTATGAGAGATAGGTAGCCAGCTATTTCACACTTTTGGATAGCATTTTATAACTCAAGTAAGTGAAATTAAATTCTTGGCTTCTTTTTTTCTTAGTTTTGTATCAATAAGTTTGATTATGCCTACATAAGTTTGATTATGCCCACAATGTGCTGCTTGCTTTAGTAAGATGTTTGGTGTGCTATGTAAATAAGTTTCTTAATCATTGACTTTAAAAATTTGGCTACTAAGATAAGCACAAAAATTAGGACGAGAAAATTCCTATGGTAGATTTAATATAAATTGGGAACTTAAGTGGCGTGCCACTTTTGCTGTTTCATTGGAGCACAAGGACTTGACAATTTAGGAAGTTGTTTAACTAATTAAATGGCTGAAATGGTTTAAAAAATGTCTTTTTCAAAAAGGTGAAACATATTTAAATTGTAGCACTAAAGAAGTTGTCATTTTCTTTTTATTGATTTTTTTATACAGTATGTATTATACAAAAAATTTTTTTGTCTTTCTTCTTTTCTCGAATTCGATTAAGAACTTACATACAACTCATAAGTAATGACAAAAAGATGCAGAATATTGGCCGACTAATATCTTGTCCTTATTTGAGGGCACAAGTGGGAATGCAAAATTTGGTTTAAATCCATTTGACAAGTGTGCAGTTTCAAACCTTTAAACATGAGATGCACAATTTTTATACTTAGTCTAACTCAGCCAAATAAATAGTTGTGTATCTTCTTGGTGACTTTTAAGTGTAGAGATGTTTTATTACATTTGATGAAACAAGAGTATGAAGCCTTCTTGGTGAGTTCTTACTTTATGTTAGTTAAATAGTCAAAATTAGTTCAAAAAATATTATTGCAAGTTTTCTATTCTACAAGTTCCTATATTCTTTTCTTGATGTCTCTACCTTGTATGAATTCCAAAGAAATCGAACTTGTTTCGTCTTTTGGTGATTTTAATTCCAAAATTCAAAAACAGTTCTGAATAAGTTTCAATTGTTGTAGGAAAACAAGATTAAAGTGATAAAATTTGTTGGGTCGGTGGATGAATATTTTGGCCTCAAATGCCATTTTGAAAGGTATTAATACCTTTCTTTGCTGTTATCATGCGCCCAAAATATTTCCATTATATATCTATTTCATTTGCTTTATCATATCTCATTTGCTATGTCAATAAGGTTCTAAACTTGAGATAATGACTTGTTTATCTTATCACAGACTGGAAGCATATGCAGCTCTCCACTCCCAATTGTGTTTGAGTCTTGTATCTCTTACTATTTACATTAAAAAAGGAGTCTTCATGGGTGTTAGTAGTTGAGAGAAAAAGGGCATTTCATAGCTTTTTTGTATTTTTATAATTTATACCTTTTGAAACATTAAGAATATTGTACTGATACTGCTTTCTAATGGGAAAATTTGGTGGAGAAAGAAATCCAACAAGTCCTGTAACTTAGAATTATACTATTCGTTTTCTTTCTAGATGAGAGTCATTTTCTTAAGTCTGCTAACATGGATGCACTTCACGGTTACAGTATCATCGGAAATTACTTTTGCTAATTGCTTTAGAAACTTTTGAATGGATAAATACGATACAGCTTTATCTAATTTTGAATGGATGAATACAATATTTATGATTTAGCTTAATATAATTTGCAACCATTATGTACTTTGTATAACTGGAAAAACCTAAATAATTGGGTAAACTTGAAATTTAATTATGTATGATGCATAACTGGGCAAACATGAAAATTTTCACCGCGCATCGCGCGGTGTTCTCCTCCTAGTACTTACAAAGATGGTGTGCCTATTAAAGACACTTAGCCAAGCAAGATGTAAGAGCAGTTGCTCAAACTATATACTCCCTCCGTCCCATTTTGATAGTCCTGTATTCCTTTTTCATCTGTCCCAAATTGTAGTCCACTTTCCAATTGAAGAATGTAGTTGTATTTTAATTTTCCTAAAATACCCTTATTCAATGTAAGTAGTTGTTACTATAAACCTAACCCATTTAATGAGAGTTGATTCTTTTTTTACCATCAATTCAAGTTCCCATAAAGTTGTACCATATTTAATGTGAGGGTATTTTAGGAAAATAGCAATCTAAATTTACTTTTCCAACAAAGTTAACTATTTTTTCTTAAACTGTGTGAAAAAAGAAACAGAACTATCAAAGTGGGACGGAGGGAGTATGTAATTTGAATTTTAATGGAAGCTGTTACCGTTTTGCAAAAAAAAATAAAAAATAAAGACAGAAAGCATTTCAAATACAAGTGTTATGAAGCGGAGCATTGAATCATTTGTGAGTTACCCTCAAAAAAAAAAAAAAAAAAATCATTTGTGAGTTGTGACTCACTTTATCCTGAAACAGGCTATGATTATTACGAGGAGAGTTTCTTCTTCATTTGTTTTTTTTTTTTATAATAATTTTCTCATTACATTGGGGCCCATCGGATTGCAACTCCACGCCATGACTGACATCCTTTACCGCCGACAATTATAAACACCCTACGCGTGAACTGAGCACTAGTGGTTCTGAGCTATTACCAGAGACCAAAGATTTTCCTTTGCCATTTCTAAAACTAGGAAAACTCCGAGCAAAGCCAGCTACCTGTAACAGGATACTCGATTCTTTTCATGGGTTCTGTAACAAGGCAAAACCAGCTTCCTGTTCTAGATTTCACCGGGGAAACCTTGAATCCCAGTTCTACTCGTTGGCTATCGACACGGGAAGAAGTTGTTCGAGCGCTGGAAGAGTATGGCTGCTTCATAGCGAACTACGATAAGGTTTCCTTGGAACTTCACCAGGCCATCTTTCTTGCATCCCAGGAGTTGTTTGAACTCCCGACGGAAACCAAAGTCCTCAACACTTCTGATTCGCCTTCTCATGGCTATATTGCACACCGTAGAATTCCTTTGCTCGAAGCTTTGGGCATCGAAAATGCCACCACTGTTGACGGAGTTCAAAGATTCACCAACGTATTATGGCCCAATGGAAACAATCATTTTAGGTGTGTACTCCTTTATAAGTGTGTAAATGCGTGCGTGCGTGTGTGTATTCTGCTATCAGTTAATCAGTGGAGTGGTTACTTCACTTGACATGTTGAATTGCTAGTGCTTTTTTGAGCTATGATTTCTTGAATGGAACAGTGAAACAGCACTCTCGTACTCAAAGCTTGTTGCTGAACTAAATCATGTGGTGATGAGGATGGTGGCAGAGACTTACGGCGTAGAGAAGGATTGTGAATCACTCCTCGGATCCATTTACTACCTTCTTAGGCTAATCAAGTACAGGGCGCCCCGAGAAGATGAAAGCAATGTCGGTCTTTTCCCTCACGCCGACCAGACCTTCATGTCCATTCTTCATCAAGCACAAGTAAATGGTCTAGAGATCATGACCAAGAATGGCGACTGGATGCTTATTGATTCCTTATCTCCTTCTTCTTTCATTGTCATGGCGGGGGATGTATGTATGGTATGCCACATCCCATTCCTTCATTCGTTCTACAATTTTTTTTTTTTCATTTAAACCGGTGAGAAGTAAAATTTAAGAAGGGTGGTGGAGGAACGGAAAATTTTTGTGTTTGGGTTGCATTTTTCTTGATTTTTCATGAAAAAAATACTGTAACGATTTGATGTATGTGAGTGAAAAAGTTAATAGAAAAATGTAATCACGGAACAAGGCCGAATCTTAATTTTAGTTACTAAACGAAGGTTTCTTTAACTCATCTACACTAGTTGTAATACTTAAAACTGGCTTGACTTAATTTTCAATCTAAATGTTGTTTTAATTTGGCCTTTCTAGGCGTGGACTAATGGCAGGATCGAACCTCCACTTCATCGGGTAACAATAATGTCAGGGAGTGAACAAAGATATTCCCTCAGCCTATTTGCATTCATGAGGGACGTGATGGTTCAAGTACCAGAAAAGCTAGTTGATGATGAGCATCCGTTGCAGTACAAGCCATTCGATCCCTTCAAGTATCTTCTATTCTGCGTGACAGAGGAGGGGCAAAAATCCAAGTGTCAAATTAAATCCTACTGTGGAGTCTGATGATCCTAATTACAAGTATTTTGTTGCAAAGCATCCAATGATTGTGCTTTTTCTATGAATTTCTATGTCGTTTTCTAGAATTATGATGTTAGCTAGCGGTGCAGTGAGTGGAAATAAAGTCCTCTGATTGGATTGAAATTTGAAATTTGAACGTGGAATACTGAGTAGAGTGTGGACTAAGGGTCTGTTTGAATGGACATTTTTCATTTTCTGGTGTTCCTCGTGGTCAAAACTCAAAAGGCACAGTTATTGCACTGAACCTTTCGTGTCTCACGGAGTAATTAAAGGATGTCGAATCAAAGCTAGTCAGTGGACAGCATCTCCTAAAGTCCAACTTGTTTGGCAATTCTAATTTCTGATGTAACTTCATGGTCTTCGTGTTACTGGCCATGACTCCTTGCCCTTTGGTTTTAAAGTGCACTTTCAAATCCTTCTACTGTATAAGCTTGAGTTGTGATCAAAAAGAGATTTTAAATTTCAATTGCATAAATTGGGGTATTTTCGAAATATGGAATAATATGGAGTTTATTTTTTAGCTTTTGGTACAAATGATGGTGATATGTTTATAAAAATCTCCTTATATTTGTACATTTAAAGCGTATATTTGTGAAGACATTTAGAAATTTTTGGTACGTGGGATTATTTTATAATTATTTTTGCATCGGGTACAAGTCATATAAGCTTATATATTGGTGTAATTACTTAAATGGTGTTACAGGCACATTTACTTGAAGTGTGGTATTTATTGTGCAATTGAAATGAATACACATTGAAAACATATTCAATTGTCTTTGCTCTTTAGATCCCGATTAATCCGAAGAAAACATATTCAATTGTTTTTGCTACCTTTATACTCTGCATGCCAAAATGGTTTTCAAGGTAAACTATTTTTGGTGGTTCAACTTGAAGTGAGTTTTGTTCCTTAATTTTATTGTTTACTTGGATGGGTTTGGTGGTGTGTAGTGTTGGGTGACTACTTCCATAACAAATTTTGAAAATTTGGTTGGTCTGTATAATTTGAATGGTGTGCTTATGATGTAATATGTTTGGAGCAACTACAAGAAAAAGTTTTCCGAGAGGTATTTGGAATAAGGTAAGCCAAAAAAAAACATCTTAATTAGTTCAGTTATGGTGTATTTTTTACTGCATGTAGTGAGTGATTTATAGATAGAATTCATTTTGATAGTAATTTGTTAGTGAAGCATTGTAAATTGGTAGGTTACATGATATACTGCTGATTTGAGTTTGAATTGTTTAACCACTAATTAATTAATAGAATAAACAGCTTCTAAACTATTGATATTGATAGTGTTTCACATATACCTTCTAATTAAGCAAAGGTAATAGAAATAGTTTGATTTCCTTATGCAGTGATGAATTTGTAGAAACTATTTCAAGCAAACAACTTCAATAAGTACTTTTTTATATTATAGAACAATAATGAATGCTTTCTTATACAAATAAACAAACCTAAAATTGCTGCAAAAAGACTAAAAAGATGAACCAAAAAGAAACCAAAAAGATGCGAAACAAAACCTCACACTATATAAGAATGAGTGTGGCTTTGAATTTTAACCCCAAGAACATACATATAACTAATGAAATTACTTATAATCCATGAAACGTAAATTGAATAATAATCTGAAAAAAGGGAAACTTAAATGACTTTCCTTATTGATCAACATGTTGATTAACATTTTAACCCTAATAATAGACATATAGCTAATGAAATTACCTGTAATTTGTGAAATGAAAATTGAATAATAATCTAAAGAAATGGAAACTTAAATGGTTTTTGCAGACAATCTATTAGTGAAACATGTGCTATGAAATATTATCATTTAGTATGATATTCCACTTTTATCTTTATTTACTTACTCTCCTACCAGTTTAAATACTTTCAAAGATCCACAAAATAACAACACAACCACCAACAAATAGCTATCTTAAAATTCTCTTTAATTAATTACAAACACCAAATACTCGCATGATGCACGGGCACTCCCTCCCTTGTTATCGAAACAAAAATGGATTAAACTTGTGAAGATATTTAGAAATATCGCAGAAGAAATTGCTAGGACCAAGAAGCAGAAGAATAAAACTAACTTGCAAGATCTGTGGACCTAGAAGCTGAAATGGGTTTGAGGTTAGTACTAGGCCAGTCCAACATCAAATAAAGTTAGAAAACTTCATAAGTGTCTCATATCATGCAATTTTTCATAAGCCCACTGAGCCACGTCAGAATTACCTTGGATGGGTTGGAAAAACCAGTACGAAGCAAGCAGCTTGTCCATTTCGAGCCACACTTATCGCCCAAAATTGATGAACGGACTCGGCTTTGGAAAAGCAGACTTGGATGGATGCGCATATCTGTGTATGGAAGAAACTTGAACCCATGAAAGCCATAAAATTTTTGGTCGTCTTTTCCTTTTTTTTTTTTTCCTATTAAACAAAACTAGGATAGAATTTTTTTTTTTTTTGGATTTTAGGATTATGCCCTTCAAGAAATTCATCAAATAAGCATAATTTCCATTATCTTCCTACAATTACATGGTATTTTCCAAAATTTTCTTTTTTAATGTAATTTTACGGTTGTCCTATATATATGATGTACTGCTTTGATATTGACCCTTTCTTTTTTTCATGGGCGAATAATAAACTTTTATTAGAAAAAGCAATATGCAGTGACAAAGCAGTAAAACTCCTGCACTATAATCTGATTCGAAGGAAAGACGTCAGGAGCAAAATTCCATTCTAACTAAACTCCTAATTTACCCAATATTCCCAATCATCTGCACAATTGATTGAATGGTAGCATCTGCAGCCACAGTGCTTCCACAGAGCAGCCTTCTATTCGTCTCTCCATAGTGTATAAAATATAAAAAGTCACTGCAAAAGCACATTAACAAACCATATTGATAAAAGAACCATAGTTAATATGTTGATTTCACTATTTAAGTTCTTGAGAACAACCATAAATCCCATATGTAACAAGCAAAAACGCCTTCGAATTCTCCCCAAAACAATCCCACCACACTATAAAAGGATGCCAGGGAGTATAGTACTGTTTAAACCATGCCAAATTAATACCAAGGTACCTCTGACGTTTTGCTTCAATCAAAGGGCTATGTGGATTCCAATTGTTAATCCATAAGTTAATCTTCGACGAGGTAAATATTTGGAAATTCTGAAAAAAGAAAACTCTAATGCAAATGAATACTCGGGACAGGTTAATGTCATCTAATTTTATGGAAAGCTTTATCCACTAATATTTCTGACTTATCTTTTTCCCTTATTTACTTCTTGATATCACTAGCATGTTGTCTCACTCATAAATCGGAGTTAAGAGTAATTATTCGGAACGGAAGAGCGAATATTTTTCTGAAAAACAATGATAGTTTTTTTGAATTTTTCAAAAACAATTAATCACGGACAAAGTTGTTTGAGAGATGCTCTAGATTCTAATTCTCTTCATTAAACAAACATCAATCAATGGCCCACCAAAATTATTGACAAGGATAATGGATGTTTTGCATGTTCGAGCCCCTAAGCGTAGCAATGCTGATTTATCAACCGCTTGTGGATGTACACACTCTCATTGGCATATCAATTATCAAATACAACAATAAAAAAATAGATCCAGATTAATGCAGCAGATTCTGTGTTAAATTTTTTTCTCAACCAAATAAGTCCCTTTTGTACGCTTCCAAAATCGATTTGTATATACTTGAGTGTGTGTCTATATATATATATATATATATATATATATATATATATATATATATATATATATATATATATATATATATATATATGGTTCAAGCAAAGTGGAAATCAGTACCACATCTTATTAAAAAAGGGAACATTCATTCCCTCCACCAGATGCTTCGCGATGCGAATATATATGATGTGTGCTGTTATAGTGTTATATTAGGGTTTTGTTAATGTCCATAATCAAAATATAATTGAAGGAATCTGGATGATTAAAAATCATAGATAGAGCCATACTACTTGATACGTCCTCATTTGTTGATGTTTATTGGTAGAAAATGCCATTTGTTTTCCGACTACAATAATAATTGGTGATAAAGCTAGTGGACCATAGAATTTTTTTTCTTTTTTTTTTTTTACAAAAGAGACCAAAGATATAATCAGAGTGATGGTGAGCAATTAGCTCATTGTCTCATTCCCAATGCCTGGTCTTGTTTTGTAGTAAAAGCCAGCCAGAGTCTAATCATGCAGCAACAACCATAATTGGTTTGCATTTTATTTACACACACTGATTTACTTGTATCATCAATATATTTTTTAATTACCCTTTTATTTCACATACATCACATCAAAAAAAATGTTACAGTATTTTTGTCAAAAAATTGTCCCAACTATTTATGATCAAGAATCTTCCAAGATGGGAACCTTAATTAGTTCTGACTCTTCTAAGCAATTGAGCATCAACAAGAATTGCTGGGACTGAATTATGTAAAACATATGGGTCGAAGAAGCTATGTAATTGACGTTATTTAATGCTCTTTATAAAAAAAAGATTGTCGATATTTAAGAATGTTTACGACCATACCTTGGTTTAGTTTAGTAGTCAACTTTTAAGACCCCAAGAATTAGAAGATTTTGATTCAACTCTCATTATGTGTGAATTTTAGATAATTATATAATAGTATTATACTTGGTGATTATTTTGTAATAGTGTTATCGTTCGTCCTCCTATCATTTTAGTTTCCTAGTTGTGTTATCAGGAAAAAAAAAATCATTATTATAACCAAAATAAGATTTGAATAAGCATGAAGGATTAAGCGTGCAATTTTCCCTGGAAAGTGTCTGTCCGTGGTGCAAATAAAACTTGATGGTGAAAAATAAAATTTGAATAAACATGAAGGATTCACAGTACATATTTTTCCTGGAAAATGTTTGTCCTTATAGATAGATGTAAATGCGAGTGCAAAGATTTAAGTTATCCTGTTCTTTTTTATATTATGTGGAAACATTAATGCCTAATCAACACAATAATTCCTCAGATTCTGATAATGGTGACGGAAATCAATCATTCACTCATTGTCATGTTATGAGACGGAATCCGTCACCTTCTAGCTAAACCTACTACGGCTTGGAATAAATTCTTGGTACCTGTAACTCTATAAGAACACGAACAAAGGCAACTCAGTCTCATCTCAGTACTAAGTAAAAATCAAGTAATTATCTGATGAGAATACTGAATCCAATGGGTTCTCTGACGCTGCACAAACTTCCCACCATTGATTTTTCCAAGGAAAACCTCAAACCAGGGACAACAGCATGGAATAAGATACGCAAAGAAGTCATGTCCGCCCTCGAAGAATATGGCAGCTTTGTGGCCTCGTATGAAAAAATCCCACAACTCCAAGATGCAGTTTTCGGTGCATTAGAGGAGCTGTTTGATCTCCCCACTCAAACCAAAATGCAGAACATATCCAGCAAACCCTTGTATGGCTACGTGGGTCAAATCCCAGTTGTTCCTCTTTATGAAAGCATGGGAATTGATGACGCCAATACAAGTGAAGGAATGCAAGCTTTCACTTATGCCATGTGGCCAAATGGAAATGAGGGCTTCAGGTACGATTCAATATATTTTTTTATTTTTATTTTCCTCACAATTTTTTCAAGATAAGTTCTCAACCTGCATATATTTAGAGATTATGATTATCAGTACATGTTCATTTACTTTTTGAGTTATTTGGTCTCCATTATTATTATGGCTTTTTTTTTTTTTTTTTTTAAATCAGTGAGAAGCTGCTTGCTTACACAAAATTGGCAGCAGAATTGGAAGAAATTGTCGTAAGAATGATATTTGAAAGCTATGGCGTGGAAAAGTATTGTGACAGCCACCTGCAATCAGTTGGCTATCTGAGTCGAGTGATGAAATATAGAGAAGCCAAAGAAAATGAGACCAAATTGGGATTTGTCTCGCATACGGATAAGAGCTTTATGTCAACCATTCATCAAAACCAAGTTAATGGTTTGGAGATAAAAGCCAAAGATGGTGAATATTTCGGTGTTGATCTCTCACCTTCAAGTGTTGTAGTCATGGCCGGTGATGCAATCATGGTAAGTAATCATCTGCTACTGCTACCATTTCACTGCATGTCTTGACTTGAGTAGAAAAATTTCATGTAACTGGACGGTTAAAAAAAATTAAATCTATGGTTAGTTTCCCACTCTAGTATATATCTCAGAGATAGTCGATTTCAGCCATAGAACCCGATAAACCACATTTTGTGATGATTTTAACCTACCCTTTGGAACCCAAAAGATCCGGACAAGAAAAGGCAAAGAAAGAAAGATAACATTATATAAGAGATTGTAAGGTTAAGGAAATTTTTTTTAAAAAAAAGAGAAGAGAGAATTATCATGCTATGAATTCTTATTTCTTGATCGCTTTCCAGGGTTTGTTTTGCCATTTTTTATTAGATTGAAATTCTTTAGCATGACTATTTTGCGCGGACAACTAGGCATGGAGCAACAACAGAATTAAATCTCCTCATCATCGAGTGATTATGGAAGGGAAGGGACGACCAAGATATTCGATCGCACAATTCTCATTCATGGATGGCACTGTACAAACACCACAAGAGCTGGTCGATGATGAACATCCCTTACAATTCAAGCCATTTGACCACCTTGAATATCTCAGCTTTTTCAGCAAGGAGGAGAACCGGAGGCTTGAGTGTGCCCTCAAAACTTACTGTGGTGTTTGAGACATTTGTTAATGTGACTTGATATCTGTGTCTAGCACAGTGAAATAAATCGTGGTTGTTGGCTTGCGTCTTGTCTTATTGTTTAGTTTCTTCTTTTCAGTGAAAATTGTGGGATTTTAATTTGCCAGAATTTGAGTAATTCAAATAAGAATGATTATAATTATTGTATAAAATTAACAATTTAACTTTGAACTTTTTCAGTAAAGTTCCATGACCTGCTACGAATTTGCATCAACAGTGCGATGTAGCAGTGCTAAATCTTCGAGACGTTAATCCGCAATGCTCAAGCTAAAACAACATCATTCTTTGGGTTGATGAGCTCAGGAGGAAAGGACATAATTCCTCAACTCTTAGTTTCAATTAAAAAGTTAAATTTTGATCTGTTGATCCTAACTGATGTAGGAGCTAGGCAACGAATTTTGCCACCTCAACGTTATAAATTATCACAATCCTTCTTCGTCGGCTTCTAACTTCTCTAAGTTATCTTTTAATTTGCCACCACTCATTCATCTTTCTGCCGACACCTACCACACGTTAGAAAATTGCTGTTCTATTTTAGAGAGAAGGTATGTTGTCCTTACACCAGCTTCGGGCACAGATTGGCTTCGTTGACCACATATCCATGAGCAACCTTCTTGGAACTTGTTTTCTCAATGTAACGGAAACTACTCAAGTGTTTTATTTTACGGTGTCTATCTTTTGATTGGGATCTCTCAATTATATGTACATGATTAAACATCTTAAGATATTATTCAAGCTTATCACGCATTCCATCTTGATGAATGGCTAAAACCACTTAGTAAAGGATTTCATATTAGAAACTATTGCCATAAAATGTGCAGTAGTGGTTAGATGATTCAAAAGAATTAAGATCATGCGGTAATTTACATGCTTCGAGGTAATGTGATAGAGGTGCTTTTTCTTCGTTTTAGTGGGGAGATCCAGTACTATGACCATACATAAAATCTCTCTTCAAACTAATTTAGAGAAAAAGAAGATTGCCATACGTACATGTTTACCTCATCATAATTTTCATCTTCTTTTAAGCAGCAAGCTTTTGAATCTAAATATGTAGGAAGCCTTATTTTCTGTGTTTCTTGGCATAAATGCAGGAATAGAATTCCATATATATATATATATATATATATATATATATATATGCTTATTTGTAGAATGTGGTTTCAAAGGAAAAAATGGCTGGCATTATTGATGATCCTATGTATTACTATCTGGTATAAATGTGTGGATGATGTACTTTTATACAGCAGTTATCTGCTAATAGGTCATTTGACAAGGAAATAACTTGCTTTTTATTCTCACATTGACCTTAGTTAATGTAGCTTTTGAGACCCCGACAAGAACATTTAACATAAAAAACTTTTCCTTCTTCAGGACCACAATGGAGTCACTGTCTAATTAATTACTCCCTTTTCATTCCCAGTCATAAATGTAGTTCCTAATCTCCCATCTTATCTCCTCACATACTCCAAAAAAAAAAATAATAAATAAACTAAAATATAAGATATAAGGTGCCCAAAAAAAGTTATGATCCAAATGATCGACATGTAATTGTTTTTTTAATTGCTTAACAACATATTAGAGGCAGATTTTCCCCAATCTACCCATTGCCAGCATATTTTGTAAGATTAATGACTGGCTATCTTTTTCGTTTATCAAAGTTTTGCTCTTTTCCTGCCTTATGCAAGAACAAAAGTCGCTGTTACATTTGGTAACCTTCTGGTCGATCCGTTGTTTGAGGGCTCCCTTTGTTTGAGCCTCCCTCTTTCTAACATTGGATTGTCAAATATGATTTTCACTCTTGACCAAAGGAAACAGAGAAGTTAAAAGATTTCATATTTCTTTTGAAACAAAAGATTTCATTTTTCACTCTTCTAAAATTTTCTCTTATCACTCAAAACTAAGATGCACCACCTCTCTTGTTAAAAAACATAGTAATAGTAGTAATAATAAGAACGCCTCTCTCTCTTTCTGTACAATGCTATCCTACAATTAATGCAAAATTCTTCACTGGATTAAGAATTGTAATTCAGCTTTCTGAGTAATCGAATTCTCAATCAGTTGGGTCCTAATTTTCTTTTGTTCTCTAAAACATTCAGGTCCCATTAATACGTCAGATGAATTATGAATATTGTCGTGTCCCAATCTCATGCAAAATCATACTGCTAATATTTGATTCAGTCGGTACGTAGAGGATCTCAAGGAAAATCAAAACATTAAACTAGAGATAATTCTACACCCATATAAGTAATGAAGTGCAATATGACTATCAAAAATATATTTCCAATTAACCTGCGGGCCAATTCTATAAGAACCCGCTCGGGAAACGCTAATCTTTGCCAAACTTGCCTCTATACAATCTATTAATAATTCTGATCAATCAAGATATTAAGACTATGGGTTCCGTAACACCAACAAATCTTCTTGTTGTGGACTTTACAAACAAAGAACTGAATCCAGGTTCAAGCTGTTGGTCATTGGCATGCAACGATATCCGGCATGCCCTTGAAAACCACGGCTGCTTTATAGCTCTTTACGACAAAATTTCCCAAGAACTTGACGAGGCCATCTTTCATGCAGCTGATGATTTATTTGACCTCCCAACCCAACTTAAGGTCCAAAATACCAATGAAAAGCCTTACCATGGCTACGTTGGTCAAATTCCCTTCGTTCCACTCCATGAAGGCTTAGGGATTGACTATGCCACCACTCTTGATGGAGTACAAAGCTTCACCAATCTCATGTGGCCTCAAGGAAATAAATCTTTCAGGTAAACTTTTTGTTCCTTCTCATGGATTTATTTATTTTCGTGCAATTTTATCCCGAGCCAGTCTATACGTATCTCATCTCGCATAGTCAGAGCTAGAACTCTTTTGGACCTCGCTTTGTGCCAGCCAGTATTCTAACTTTACACTAGCTCATATACCTAAAAATTATACCATGCAACTTTTTTTTTCTTTTTAAATTATTTATATATGCTTGATCTTTGATTCTCTTTACATTGAATTCTAGTTCTTTTTGGTTGCACTTACCAATTTTCTTTCTGTATTATAATTTTTTTTTTCAGTGAAAGTTCATTTTCATTTGCAAAGACAGTGGCGAAGTTAGATGAAATGGTAATAAAGATGGCTTTTGAAAGCTATGGTGTAGAGAAACACAGCGATTCTCATGTAGAATCGAGCACATATCTTCTTCGGTTTCTTAAATACAGAGCCCCAGAAGTGAATGAGACCACCATGGCATTTCCATCTCATACCGATAAGAGCTTCTTGACCATTCTTTATCAAAATCACATTTCTGGCTTGGAAATAAGGACAAGGGATGGTGAGTGGATTACCGTTGATTTCCCTCCCAGATCATTTGTTGTCATGGCCGGGGATGCCTGCCAGGTTTGATAGATCTCTGGGAATTAATTATTCCTTGAATATGCACGAGACCATATTGAATCTGTTGCATTAAGACCACAAGGCCGAAAGGCAACACAAATAAATAAATAAATAAACAAATAGCATGTTGAATAACATGTATCATTCTTGTCGGTCATGAAAGGTTTGCATGCATCTTCGAGGTAATGTGTACTAATTTCTAATATTTTGGCATGGGATTAGGCTTGGAGCAATGATAGGGTGCTTTCTCCCAACCATAAGGTCACCATGGACGCAAATGGAAAAGAAACAAGGTACACAATAGCCCTGTTCTCATTCCTCAGCAAGATGGTGCAAGTACCAGAAGAATTAGTTGATGATGAAAAGCCGCTGCAGTTTAAACCATTCGTCCATGTGGATTTACTCAACTTTTATGCCACTGACCAAGGACGGAGATCACAAAACATCCTCAAAGATTTCTGTGGCGTTTGAAGAAGTCTATGTTGTCGTGGTACTTCCTTTAAGTTGCTGTACTAAATAAACGCTACATCGATCTAGGAGTTCTTGGTTGATGTAACCACATCTGCAGTGTTTTCTTGATTTGATTTGTCGTGTATTTCCTGTAATATTACAAGTCCAAATTTACGATTAATGTATGATCATAAAAAGATGATTGCAGCAACAGATTTCCGTATGACATGAAGAATCAGGAAAGGAGGATCTCGTACTACTATACATCAATCTATGGCCTAAAAATTTGGGTCGCCTGGAAAAGGTTTATTTCATCACATATGTATTAGTAATTAATCCTGAATCCTGGCTACTCCTCAACTAAGTAATTAATTAGCCTTCTGCTTCCTTCTTTTTTTTTTAGAAAGAAAAAATATCGTTGGAAAAATATTTCACCTGTCAAATTTATGTATTATATGGTAGCAATATTGGAAAAATATCGTTGTGATGCGTTGTCAATCGAACAGAAAAAACAAGTCCTCTACCATGACTACTGATACAAGATCCTACTTGTGATGAAATTCGTTTCAATTAAACTAAAGTTCAACGACACACATTTACAAAAAAATTCTTTGAACACAAAATCTTGCTGGGAGGATTATGCATAGAAATGGCATTAGACACACACACAAAAAAAAAATCAAAATATTGTAATAATTTATTTGTTTTTTGTATGTATAAAAATGTCGGAATACACTGGCATCATTAACATTCTATAATGTTTTTGAGGTAATTCGATTAGCACGTCAATGATGGAGTTTTTTTTTTCACTTTATTTGACATTTAACATTCAGAATGGATTAATTTGTCATGGAGGCAATCCCGACTGCTATCCTTTTTCCTGCTATAATATGGGGAAAATAGTCTATACGTATTCTTTAATTAGTGTACGTAGGAATTTCTGAACTATTAATTTGTCATGGAGGCCGTATATATTATCTGGACGGCTTCCAATTTCTTCTTTCTTATTAAAATGACGATAGAAATCATACGATTGATTGCTGTATATATATATACTAGTTATAATTGAAGGGGGGGACCGTATTGGTTAGTGCTTCGGGATGTAACCAGAATTCATTTACAAAAAGAGCTATGTATACTCTTGTAGACAAATAAAGCGACATGAAAAAAAAAATCACAATTGGATTCTAAATACCATAATAGTTATCCTTATGGACACTAATTATAATTGAAGGGGACCATTTTAGACTGCAAGCAAGAGGTAACAAGAAATCAGTTCTAAAAGTATATGGAGAAATAGTTCCTCAAGAGGTGAAAATTAAGACAAAACTACAACTAAAAATATTAGGACAACCTGTATAGCCGAAAATTAGAAGTTTTTTAGGCACTTCCACGATTTGAAGGGGGACCATAGGGGATTGTTACATTTAGATGTAACCAAAAATCATAAACAAGACACTAATGATAACTTTCAAGTGAGTATGTGAAAACGAACCACAAATAAGAGTAATTGGATTCAAATTGAATGATGTTCATGTCAAAATAAAATTTGACAGTTCTTCTAAAGTCAAGGGAAAATGTCTAAAATGTACTAAAATCTTAATATGTGAAGGGACCGCACAATATAAGCAAATTGGATGTGACTAAATCCATTATCTATCATTCAACATTCAAAACTTCTAGTGGGGAGGCAAACTCGTCATCAAGCTAGGACTGTTGAACACATATCCCAATGGATTTTAGCTATCATTGAAGGGGACCATGTTAGACTAATTCATGTTGGAGGAAACGTAGATCATCAATAGTGACAAATAAATAAATTTGTATGGTAACATTTTAGCCAAATACAAATAAAATTATTGGTTTGTAACTGGATGAAATTACATGAGGCAAAAGTTAAACAGTTTGATAATTACCAGAAATCTTAACAATTATATATGAACGTTATGTCTCCAAAAGGACCACAGTAGAAAATGCTAGGTTGCAAGTTGGATTTTGACAAGAGATTAACAATAGATTCTCAATAGTCTTTGAGGGAAAACACAAACAATAATAGTCTTTGAGCTGAGAAAAACTAAACATTAAGTCCCCAGCATCATATGAAACCCCCACATAGCATACCCCACGTAGTACCCCCCATGAGTTTTAGTTATAATTGAAGGGACCATGCTAGATACTGCATTGATCGATGTTGCCCGAAATCAGTAGTAACTAGAATAAAGATTTTTGGTTGTCTTGGAAAAGAAATCCTTAGGAGACGACCGTATTAGATCACAAGGTCAAGGAACAATTATCAGAAAAGTTTAAATGTGTGAGGAATACAAGTTTTGAAATCGTGTTTGAGGTTAAATTTGCTCATCAACTCAGAAGGACCATATTAGGTCACAAAACATGGACCATATCTGAGATGGACTTTGATGGAAAGATACAAAACAACGAGAGGATGACAGAAAATAAGACACAAACTAATACTATTTAAATTAATTAAAGATATCTTAAAATAAGATCAATACAATTAGAAACTCTCAGGAAAGTTCTTGGAGCTTTAGAATATGTTTCGGTGGTCAAGATGATGGTAACCTTACGCTGACTTAAACATTAATCTAAGATCGAAACGTAAGCACTTGCTTCAAATGGAATAAGACAGATTGAAGGGATCCCTACCATGGTCTTTCAATTTACCAATCCAGTCATAACAAGACGTTTAATTTTCGAACACCGTCAGCTGAGTGATTAATCAGATCCACTACATGGCGTGTACTCTTCGTTCTTGTTAGTTTTTGTGTTTATTTTCTTAATCTCTTCGATCGAATCTGTGACACTTGTTTCACTTTCAAGGAAAGCACTGATAGCCAATGACCCTGAAGAACAGCTCTTACATGGACAAATAGTTAGAACAATAGAATTACCATGTGTTGGAATTTGGATAGAAGAGTCCTTGGTCTAATAACTTAAACTGAAGCTCCTGAAATTAGAGATTTTGGGATGAAAATTTTGCTTCTCCTTCTCCACTACTTAAATTACATCCCTCCCTTATTGCTACTTAAATTACATCCCTCCCTTATTGAAAAAAATACGTATGTAGTTTTTGGAATTTGGGTAGATACTCATCATTCTCTCTAGGTATTAGAACTCTAGTTATTGAAATTTGTCAAAGTGCTACAACTCAAAAAACTGTAAAAGACTAAACTCTGTTGTAAAAATAGCCAAAAATAATGTTAACTAAAGCTAATAAAATGAAGTTTGAGTCGTGCTTAATAGCACTGTTCTAAGAAACTATTTCAGGTGGTTGAAATGTTTCCCTAGAATTGAACAAGCCTTCTTTTTGTTATGAACAAGAAGGATCAGAACTAGCAAATGTTATGTAAATCTAGCAGAGAGTGGAAAAGAAGAAAGCTGGCAGGAAGGTCTCTACTGTCAGCTTTCTTGGTGTACTTTCTAAAGTGGAAATAGCTGCTATTTTTAGACATCAGGCAGCGTACGTCGGAGAGGATAAGAGATAATATATGTTAATAAAAAGAATGTTGTGAACGTGCTTGACTTTTGTAACCGATGAAATAAAAGTAAAACTAAAATCCGTAAAGTTGTACTGAAAACTGCCCAATCTAACTTTCCTCTCATGCGCGTAAACCCACACTAATTACCAACATAACTCAAATCCAATAAAAACCTAAGCATTAGAAAGTGAAGAGAAGTCCCTTTGATTTTTCAATGTGGGATAAGATCTTTTGAAATGCTCATTTATTTACAACAAACTCTTGGTAACATTATTCCAATCGCATTGTGTTGGGAAAAAAAGGATATTCCTTTTGTTCGAAGTGTTACAGGCAAAACAACTGTTCGAAGTGTTACAGGCAACAATAGTTCAAAGTGTTATACGAGTTTTAAATGCTGAGTCAAGTCGGCTAACCAGAAAATCTTCTCAGATAATGACTCAAATAATGTGTTTACTATTTCTTGTTCCTTTAGAGATACAAAATATATAAAATAGCTACCTCAATTATTGGGCTTGCAATTGATATTTCGGAGAATGGTCTTATATATATGATGGGACATCGGTGATATATATTGGCGAACTAATATATGATCTGATTATGTAAGTTAGATCCGCTCTTTGCCATCGTGTCCGCAGTCTAATAGCAATCTTGGTCACATATTGGCAGGTAATACCTGTCCTTGATTTAATATTAGAGTCATTTGAAAAGAAAATTAAAAATCTCAAAACATTTTTCTAATTAATTTTTCGATTTCTCAACCAACTTTTTATTGCACATAAATCAAAATTACAAAAAATATTACAGTAAATTTTTTTTAAAAAAATTCCCTAAATAATTTTCAATCCAAACGCACTCATTGATTTGCTGGTGCCCATTGAACTTCCACTGGAGAGCAAAAGCTATAAAGCACACAGAAAAGAGTAACTTTATTATAAAGTTAAACAGACTTGGTTCTTCTCCTTTCCAACTGATAAATATTTTCATCCATAATGAATTGCTCATGGCACATTCATGTATGTCAGACCTACTTATACGTGCGAAGTCATTAGTAATTAATTTACGGTTTAGGAAATTGGAAGAAATGAACCCTGGAGCTGTCGTTTTGTAATTTGACTAAACCACCCATGTGTGTGTACCAAATTTAGTCCCAATATCATGCAATATCTTTGTTGTCACAGCTAACTAGAAGCTTTTCTTAACCATATAACGTTAAAACTTTATCCTTATGCGACTATACAAGGTTTGAAGTAATGAAACCAACTCAATCTAAATGTGAAGAGTATCCAATCGCATGCAAGCCCTATTGACATAGTGCCAAAACCAAAAGCTATTCATATGGTTCAGTCGTTGTACAGCAGATTTATGCAGCTTGCGGAAACAATTTTTTACTGGACAGCTCGTGCATCCACAAGATTGGGATCAGATCCTGTAAGGGATTAATTACTATTTGCGACACTAGCAGACACCGGACTCCTTTGTCGAAATGCAACTGTTTAAGGTAGAATAATCATCCTCTCCGCGGGTTCAGACGCAGCACATTCTTCCCGAATAACTTCGATCATAGTCAAAATTCCTGCTACCGACATGGTAAGATGTTTGATGATGAATTTCTGTTAAGTTGCACTTTGGAAGTAGAGAGGTCTCAAATACAAGTAGATTGACGGATTCAACTTCACTCCACCTTTTTATGTATTCCCCTCAATTATACGCTGGCAGAATCTTAAGAAGATGAGTATTTATTATTATTATGATTTGACGTGATTTAGACCCACTAATTAAAGTTGTTTCGAGTGCAATACATTTTTGAAAGTTGCTCCAACAGAGATTTTTAGCTGAAATAGGACGTTTAGGAGTTGATGGCAAAATAAGTAGCTCAATAATATAATATTTGTATCATTTTTTTTTTTTGTCAACACAGGGATGTCCGGGTCAATCCTTACGGGACCGACTAATCCCCTGCGGCCCGGGAGAGGAGGCCCCACTCCACACCGAGCACGTTAACAGCGGGACTCGAACCCTGGACAAGTCAGGAAGGTCGCCATATCCTAAGGAGGGGGAGCGGACCGCTCGAGCTATCCCGTGGGGGCAGAAGATCAGCCACGTAAAGTGGCAAGTTTGTGGGAGGCAGGGGTTGAACCCCTGACCTCCAGCATCAACTCTATAGGAAATCCTCAATTCAAAACACGATATTAAGAATGGGAAACGGAGCTCACAACTTGAGTTCTGTCTAGTGTAAACCTATGTTTTCAGAACCGGACCGAGTATCGACTCGGTCAAGCTCAAGAATCAGGGGTCAATGGGTTCAACCGGATTTGATAGGAGTTGAACCGGATGATGTCATAAATAAAAATTATTTAAAAATTAAAATATTATATGTAAAATACCTAATAACATGTAAATATTAATAAATGTATATTCATATATATTTGATGTTTTAAATATATTTAACAAGAAAATACAAAGAAATTAGAACAATCAAGTAACAATTTATATTATTTAATGATCATTAACAAGTTTAGAATTAAAATTATGGATTTAATTGAAAAATAATACCAAACTTTAAGAAAATATTGATAAAGTATGAAATATTTGAGATATATTAATAATTTTTAACAATCTAGGGGTCAAAACATAATATTGAAAAAGTTTGAGTTTTTTTTTAAATGCTGTTTGAATCGGAAAAATCCGGTTTTTTCGGTCAAACCTGGTTTTTGACCGGATTTGATCGGGTTTTTACTTACCCGGTTTTTAAGCATGACTCGGACCAGACACTTGACCGATTCCCAGTTCGACCGGTCGAACCGGCCGGTCCGGTCCGAGTTTTAAAACACAGGTGTAAACCAGTTGATATAATTCTTCTAACTTGTAGTGCAAATCCATACAATTCGAATGTAAATTTAAATTTATTAACTAATAAATTGGTAACATTCACGATTACACCAAAGCTATATAAATGGATATCAAACGTACACGAATCGATTTGAATTGCACAGAACCCAACTTATGAGAACTCAACAAGGTAAGTCACACAATCTTCATACAAAGTGGTACAAATTCATCAAAATTGGTCTTATCAAAGTATGTGCTAATGTTTTTAAATAGTTTTAGTAATCCATGATTAACCATGTACATCTATGATGTGGTTGGGCTAGGCATGGACTAATGGCAGGACTGAACCTCCACACCACCAGGTTATAATGTCCGGAAATGCAGAAAGGTATTTCTTTCGGCCTGTTCACATTTATCTGAGACCTGATAGTTCAAGTACCGGAAGAACTAGTTGATGATGAGCACCCGCTGCAGTTTTAGCCATTCAATCACTACAAGTATATTGACTTTTACTACAAAGAGGGCAAGCGGTCAAAATGTGGTATTAAAGCCTACTGTGGACTGTGGGGTCTAATCAATTCTTCTTCTCATGCTTAAGGTCCTGTTTGATAATCCAATTCAGCACTTAAAGTTAATGAAATCAAATCTTAACATATTCAGACCTTTTGATAACAAAAAATTGAATATTTGAATTAATTAAGTAGCACTGAATTTCTAAGTAAAACTTACTCCCAAAATTAAGTGATAAGTTATTCACTTATCACTGAATATGATAAACACTCAAATGTATTAGATTTAATATTTAACAATTCAATAACTTAATAGATTCAGATTTCAGACTTCAGTTTTATCAAACGCACTCTAAGTTGATTGAACTTAAATGGAGAGGACTATCTAAAAGGCTAAAAAAGCAAATGTGACATGTAAATTGAAGCTAGCAATTAAGTTTATGTGTGATATCTAAAGTGAAATAATTAGTCCCAGAAATGCATCCCAGCCGTCATATTGGGGTTTCTATGTTTTTCTTCTTGTAGAAATGAAATTTGAACTAAGTTATCTAGTCTCCACCTTTCAAATTCTTTTATTTTTGTTTTTTTTTTAGCAAGAGAGGAATGAGATTTAAAAAGTGAAAAGCGGAAGGAGGATGACCGGATTAGAACTCAAGATTTTTTAAATCATGAAATTCAACTTTAGCAATTAGACCAAATCCTCATAAGCCTCCACTTTTGAACTTCAATGTACGCATATATTTGCCATTTGTAAGCTGAACAATTTTCCAGTTTTTCACATAATTTGGGGTTGGAGCCAATGGTGATTTTAGTATCAAAATCGACTCGCCCTTGCGAGCGATAAGTCCTGAGACAAGCAATTTATATCCAAAAGTAAACTTCCGCATAAGATCCAAGGTGTAAAATTCTAGTGAACGAGTGCAGACTCTGTAATATCCATTTATCATCTCGAATCATTGCATTATTAAGACAATTTTGAAGCCTAGGTTTAAGGGTTTTTTTTTTTTTTTTATAGCAAAGCCCCCTCAACGGGTGGGGATAACATTTTTGTGTGATAACACAAGTTTTGAAAACATTTTGTGTGCTATTAAATAGGAAAATACAACTCGTGCACGACTTTATTAGTATCACTGCTCGACTTGCCACTAAAAAAGGAAAGATATTTAGCATCAACCCAATACCATATACCTTAAACAAAGAAAAACAAAATCCACTAGCATACAAATGCTATATTGGAAAGATGAATATAACATCCCGTGCATGCCTAACTTGAAGAAAATAGTACTCTCTTCCTATCAATCAGTATAAAATCTAATTTATTTGCTTTTTTTTTTCTCCCAATTCTTCCCTTTTTAAGTTCCCACTTCTTCTTATTTTCATTAAATTGCTAGGTTCTTTATTTTTCAAATTGTTGTAATTCTCCGCATTCAATTGTTGTATTTGATTCCGCATTCACCCCATAAGAAGGTAGTAATAACTAAAGATATAAATAATAAAAAAAGAAGATATGAATAAGCCCAGGATCAGCGCCTGGGATCTGTTGGTTCTGATTCCGTAGCCACCAATCAGATAACTGAGTGAAGCATGAAAGGGAGGCTTAATGTCGGTAAGTACCCAGGCGTTTTACCAGACAAATGTAAATCATATTCCGTATCTATATATACCCATGGACATGAGCAACTCATAGCTCAGAATCCTTAACCATCCTCAGCGCCCCCCCCCCCCCCCCCCCTTCCTCTTTCCAGATTTACTTCTTGAAAAATCACAATGGGTTCCGAATCCGATGCCCAATCTAAGCTACCTATCATAGAATTCAACGAGGAAAACTTGAC
This sequence comes from Coffea arabica, assembly GCF_036785885.1. Taxonomy (NCBI): domain Eukaryota; kingdom Viridiplantae; phylum Streptophyta; class Magnoliopsida; order Gentianales; family Rubiaceae; genus Coffea; species Coffea arabica. Next base: position 2,836,980 of record NC_092317.1, on the reverse strand, counting down.
TCCCGGTACAACTTCTTGGCTATCAACTTCTGACCTGGTTCGTCAAGCCCTTGAATCCTATGGGTGTTTCCTAGTAAAATACAAAAAACTTTCTCAGGAGTTGCATGACAAAATGTTCGAACTTTCAAAACAGTTATTTCAACTCCCAACTGAAATCAAAGTACAAAACACTTCTAATATTCTTGGCTTCGGCTATGGTACAAACTTTTCTTTCATGCCCCTGGTTGAGTACTTCGGTATCGAAAATGGGGCAACTCTTAAAGCGACCGAAGAATTCACCAACCTCATGTGGCCAGCCGGAAACTCAAGTTTTTGGTAGAATTTTCATTCAAATATTTTCTCTTTCTTTTATCTTTAAACTTCAGTAATCTTCTTCCTTTTTTTCTTTTTTTTACCAACTAAGTTTTCTAATTATCATATATTCTGGCTTTCTTTACAAGTGAAACTGCTTTTTCATACTCGAAGCTGCTATCGGAATTGGATCATGGTGTAATGAGAATGGTTTTTGGAAGTTATGGTGTGGAGAAGTACTTGGACCCTCTGATCAAATCTTCTTTCTACCTCATGAGGTTCTTAAAGTACCGAGCACCCAAGACTGATGAGATCAATATTGGTCTTCATCCTCATGTGGACAAAGGCTTCTTGGCCATCCTTGATACTAATCAAGTGACTGGACTAGAAATACAACTGAAACATGGTGAATGGATCACTTATGAGCCATCAACTTCACTGTCAACCTTCCTGGTCATAGCGGGAGAGCCTTTTCAGGTCACCCTCCTATTCCTTTCTGTCATAGACGCAGAAAACATAAATGAATGAATAGGTAAGGAGAAAAACATAATCTTGAACAAAGAAGGGATTGTAAAATCCGATCCAATTAGATCAACCATTTGTAATCTTGATACCACAATCTACAATCTTTTTATGCTTTTTTTTTTTTTTTTTTTTACTGTTGTTTAAAGCTTTAGTGAAGTTTAATAAGATTGGCTTGTTAGGCATGGAGCAATGGAAGAGTGCATGCTCCACTACATAAAGTAGTCATAAGAGGAACTGAAGAGAAATACACCATTGGACTGTTCTCCTTCATGCGTGAGAAGGTGAAAATTCCGGAAGAATTAATTGACGAGAAGAACCCGCTACAGTTCAAGGACTTCAATCACTTGGACTTTCTTGAATTTCTACGAGGAGGGAAATATAAAATGGAACGTCCAATCGTGGCCTTCTGTGGTGTTTGATCTATCATCATGTACTACCTTAGTTTTTTCAATCAGGGACATAGCAGCCAAGAATTCCTGATAATCCTTTTCTACAAAGTACTACTCCTTAATTATGTTGTGATTTGTGATTTTGAAGCTCTTTGGTGGGAACTTGTCACATATGTTTATCGTTTTGTATGAAAGACTGTGCAGTATATGAAATGCAATATGTCAAGCTTGCTAGTGCTACTCATGAGTATTGTTCTGATAATTTTGTTTTTTTTTTAAAAAAAAAAAGGGGTTTACTTTACCCAACTAAATTTCTAGTCCCAATTCCACCCCTGTTCTCACTTATCATAAATTAACTCAGACCAAATAATATCACGGACCCAAAATCCAATATAAAATCAGTATTTTGCGAAACATTTTCAATCATTTGACTTTAATATTTTTAAAATGCTTGATTTCAGGTCGAGTGTCCATATCAACATTTTCATATTTAGGCTTCTTTTTTTTTTTTTTTTTGTTTGGGAGAACTTGACTTCACCAACAGAGGATTGAACCAAGAATGTTTTGGAAGAATTGAATCCTCCCTAGTTAGATTGAAAATAGCACTAGAGATTAATTACATCTTCGACCTTGGAGTGATCAAGGTACTGGAATATAACTTTGCAGCTATTGGAATACATGCCAAAACTTGAAATTCATGTTCAACTTTGCAACGCATGCAAGTAGTACAATACAATTATCAGCCTGAAAAGAGTACAAAAAAGAAGAAGAGGTTTTGGATAATAAATTAATTAAGCGAAGTGCTAGGGGTATAGCTAAAATAATTCGTGGATCAAATGGTACGTAGTAGTCCTTCCACTAATTAGTACAATATTCATTTTAATGTGGATGGTTTCATGAGATACGCTGCACAATGTTGAGCAAATTCCTAATTATTTTTCGGTACCAAAAATAATCTGTATATATCATCATGCATTCACGTGAGTTGTTGGGGAGTCAATTTGATAGCGTAACATTGATTTGATTGGATTGTAGAAATGAAAATACTATTAAGTCTTTTGTCATTTTTCTCGCTTAAAATATTAATTCACCACAAGATTTTCTTTTAATTGCCTTCTCTATATATGTGTCTATGTGTGTGTGTATATGTATGTATGCATATTAGTGATGGCTCTCAATCTTATAACCTCGAACTTAAGTTACTTTGAACATTATACTTGCTCATCAAAACTATAAAAGAATTGTTTCATCGTTCCAAATTCAGAATTTCAATAAATTTAATCAGTCACCACATAATAACTTTCTAATTTCGTAATATTTTGTATAATATCACCAAAAGACAAACACTTTCTCTCCAAACTCCTCCATATGGTTTTAACGGCTATAGATATTCTGTTACAGTTTAGTTTTATATATATATATATACTACTAATAGCAATAGCTTTTGTAATTGTAAGCACACACCATAACTCTAAAAAGGACATCAATCGGCTACAATTGCACCAATTCCGATATGCTTAGGCTTTATATATACTTTGGTTGTCTAGTTTTGTTGTTTCAATACCACCATCTAGCAAGAGCTCCTGTATTTAATATACTCGAGAGGGCCAAAAAAATAAAATAAATGATGGGTTCTGATCAAACACTAGAGAAGGCTCTTCCGATAATACATTTTAACTCCGAAAACTTGACTCCCGGCTCAAGTTCCTGGCTATCAACATCTGAAATCGTCCAAAAAGCCCTGGAATCATATGGATGTTTTGTAGCAGTCTACAAAAATATTTCCCCAGAGCTCCACGAAAAGATGCTAAATCTCTCAAAGGAGTTGTTCGACGTGCCCGTCGAAATCAAGGTGCAGAACACTTCCGATTATCTTGGCTTCGGCTATGGTGGAAACTACTCCGTTATGCCCCTGATTGAATACTTGGGCATAACAAACGCTGCAACTCTCGAAGCAACTAAGGATTTCACCAATCTCATCTGGCCAGATGGGAATGATAGCTTCTGGTAACCAATTCTTCTACTTCTTTGTACGTTGCTCTAAACTGGTCAAAGTGTTTCAAGAATATACAGACTTATCCAGAGATTAATTTTTTCTACACTGATAGTATAGTATATGCATTATTAGCTCGTCTACCCTTTTAAATGAACATATATATATATACCTAATTTATCTTTTGCTATTTTAATTAGTGAAACAGCATTTTCATACGCGAAGCAGCTACTGGAACTGAAAAACTTGATGATGCAAATGGTATTGGAAAATTATGGGGTAGAGAAGTACTACGAGCTCCTGGTGCGGTCTGCCTTCCACCTTATGAGATTCATAAAATATCGAACGCCAAAGACGAATGAAATTAATACTGGCCTTCGACCTCATGTGGACAAAACTTTCTTGAGCGTTTTGGCCGGGAACCATGTTAAGGGACTGCAGATTGAGACCAAAGATGGAGAGTGGATCGATTTTGCGCCCACGCCTTCAGCCTTCTTGGTCGTAGCAGGCGAGGGATTTACGGTGGGGCCTGCTCCTTTTTTTTTTTTATTCAATTAACAAAAATATATTTGTTTCAATTACTGGCATGCATATTGTAGAGAATAAGAGCAGCATTGAAAATGAAATGGGCAGAGGATGCAAAACTGACTAGATATAAGATTAGTTCTGATTTTTCCTTTGGTTTTGGTGGTAGGCCTGGAGCAATGGCAAAGTATATGCTCCCCTCCATCGAGTTATCATAGATGGAACGGAAGAAAAATACAGCATCGGACTATTCTCTTTTATGCATGGGACGCTGCAAATCCCAGAGGAGCTTGTCGATGATGACCAAAACCCATTGCAATTCAAGCCATTTAACAACGTAGCGTTTCTTGACTACTGCAGTGGAGATAATATTACTGCACGTGCCATCAAGGATTTCTGTGGAACTTGATCTTGATGCCTTCGTTTCTCATGTTAAGGCTGGCTTCTATATTCCATTTACCTATTATTTGTGTCTCTCAATAACTTGTGTGAATGTGTGTGGAACAAAAGCTTAGTTTTAAAACGCCATGTAATATATCATTTTCTATATTTTTGGGTTTTCATCTATTTCCGATGATGATAATTTTCCTAACGAAATAAAGCAATTATATGCATTATCAGTGAGACTATATGTCAATGAGTAATTCATTTATCAATCACAGCAGGAAAAGGATTTAGTATAATAAGCTATAGAACAATTATCATAGACTATTTATTATGAGTTCACAAATGCATGCTAACAACAGGCGTTTCATTGCTTACAGCTGCAATTGGACCTTCAACCCCGTTTACATAGAGCATGCTAAGAAGATCAACGATAATAGCATCAAAATCACTGAGCCAAGACTTGTCGAGCAATTCGCCGCGTTGCTTGAAGCTAGCACAGCCAAAAAAGAAAAAGAATTGAATACTACCAGTGAGAGAATCACTCCACTACTTTGAATTAAAATGAAAGGAATGGCAAATGAATATATTTTGGAAGCACTCGTGGTGTTGGAGGTTCTATTAAAAAGCTGCGAAATTTTTTTTTTTTTTTGGGATGATTTTCATGATTACTTGACCATATAAATGTATGTTCACAAAAGTTGATTCCGTGATCAATTAACTAAAGCAAAATTACCTCAAAGGCATCAAGGTTTCTGGATTGGTTGCTGAATTTTCCAGATACCTGCTTGCATTCTCTGTTTTTTGTTTATTATTCCGACGATAACTCTCATGTAAAGATCCCAAAAAAATGAATTCACTGGAAGATCTGGTTCATCATAATTTTATGAAAGTAATCTTCTTAAACTAGTCTGAATGGTAAACATGCATGGGACCACAAGTTAACGTGGAGGGAGGTGCAACGATTACTGGGCTAATCAACTTTACCATTTTCTGGTGGTGATGGGGAGAAGCCGGTAGGCGGGCCGAACAGATTACCTGGGGGCGGCGGTGGTGGTGGGCTCGAAGGAGAGCCAAAAGTCACTCCTTTGCAATCAGCTCCAAGGTAGCCTGTAAATTTCGCGAGAAAGAAATGCCAATTAGCCTCTTAAAACGTTTGTTAGTTGTTACTAGTGCCTAGTCAATCGTTGATCACAAGGTGCAGTTTTGGTACCAACTGGGAAACAAAAATGGAACTTTTTAATTTATGCGTCAAAGATGGTTATCCTGTTCAATGGTTGATGCGTCAAAGATGATGAACAGAGTTGGAAACTCACACTCCTTCAAACAAGCAACGCCTGTCAAGTTGAACAAGTTGGCCGATCCATTGTTACATTTACAGTAGTATCCCAGCCCATTCGGATTCGGAACGCAGGTTCCATCGCCGCACCAAACCAGATTACAAGCTGTGTATTAAAGCCGCATTAAGGAACCGAAATAGACAGGAAAAACAAGACAGGACGAGTTCAGGTGGCCTACGGTTGAAGAGATTGAATGGGGGAGGAGGAGCATTAGCTGATGATGGCGGAGGAGCAGCTGGTGGTGGCGGCGCCCCGTTGCCACATTGCGAATTGATGGTGCCTGCATATTCACTCGCTCCCAGTGATTGGTGAAATTTTCCCATTTTCCTTCTTTCAATCGAAAAACATTAAACTATGCTAACTAGACATAATCAAAGGGCGCAAATAAATTAAAAGCAGTATATATATATATATAGCACTGTTTGTATCAAATCCTATTGCAAGTTACTGCGCAATAGCCTAAAGTACTAACAACAACCAGATGCTATGCGACAGAATATAAACTTCAAGAAATTAAACTGCACTTGGTCCAGTAATCTGGGTCTAAAATCATGCACACACACAAGTTCTGTCAAATCAATTATAGCATGGGCAAGATTTCAACATGTTTATTTACTATAATTGGAGTCTGCATTTAAAGATATTCGATACCAATTCCAAGTGTAATTGGTGAGAGAGACTCACAGTTGGGAACGGTACAAGCAGGGAACACAATAGGACCTAGCTGCATCTTGCTCCATCCGGCTTTACACACGCAGTCAAATCCCAGCAATGAAGGCACACATGCTCCTTGTCCGCAAGAGGCCTTAGCACAAGGATCATCTGCAACGTCAAATTAATCACCATTCAACAACTTCAGTAGTTTCATATGACGTACGGCATATGATCTTATTAACCGATAACAAAAAATTAATTAACTCGCATTATTCAATGGATCACGAAAGCATTAAAGGGATAATTATGTGCACAAATGATTAACAGTGACCTTAAATTGACTGTTAGTAATTACCTCTTAATGTCACCCTCGACAACTCGTTTGTAGCAGTACTAGTACCACCACCGGCTGCAATATTGTGGATAAACAAGAAAAGCAGAATATGGGAAAGAATTAGAGTGCAATGCAGGTTGTGGCTTCCCATGATTTGGAATCTTAGGCGGATGAAATTAAGGACCGACCTTTTACTTTTCGCGGGGGATGTCAAAATAGATGAAATGCTGCCGGCAGTGTAAGTTGAGGATTACAAGCACAGAAGAAGACATGGAGGCTTGAGTAGAAGCTTTGGTAAGCTCACCCAGTTACCACCAAGAAAACTGTTCCAACTCACCCATATATATATTATTCCACGTCCATTGTTTTGTATATTAGAAAGTACGCTTTTCTGATCAGAATTACCTTAAAACAAAATTTGTCAAGAGTGACATTCGTTTCTTTCTTTTGTTCAGTATATCTTTTACCTCAATATGACAACGAATCTAAAATTGACAGTATAGCAGATTGGCATTTCGGATCTCAACATTTCACCAGTTTGAAAGGGGGAAAATTTTCATCCAAGAACACTTAAGGCTCGAGCATAGACATGTACATTTATACGTGCACCTATCTAATTAAATGGGTTTGCATGAGATAATTCCTGACGATGATAGGGTTGCTCTCAATTTAAATGGAGGAATTAAATGGGGAACGCAACTTTCACTGAAAATTGCTATAGCGTTTACACAGAGTTCATGCAATTTTCCTATGTATCAATTGCTCAAACCCAGATCCTGAGGAGAAGCTGTCAAAAGTGTATCCAAAGAGATCATGACAAAATTCTCAATCTTTAAGGAGGTTAACCAGGCGCATTATGCTACATGTCACAAAAGACATAAAAAGTGAACTCGATAAAAATCAGAGCCAATTAGGAGCGCATGAGATTGCACCCTATATCTTCTTTCGGCAAAATGTTAGAAGTTGATTATGAGAGCGGGCGGGCCAAGCGATGCACAGAACGCAGACGAAATCATTAGCATCTGTGACGATTTCTACAAAGTGGCGAACATGCTTAATAACGTAAACATCACCGAGCTTGTAAGTTGTTAGCCGTCTTCAAATGCGTCATGTGAGGCAATCAATACGCCCGTACTCCAAGAAAGTTGGACATTTCTGCAGTGCCATACAAAAGGAACAGACAACCAATTGATAATTCGAACTACCTGAGGTGAGGATTTTAAAAGGCAGCGTTTGGTGGCAAGCCCACAATCACGCACTCAAAGAACAGTAAGGACGCCCAACATTCACACTACCAAACTTGAAGTTCTTCAATCCCATAATGTGAAATATGATACCAAGTCGCACTTTCTCCCGCTGAAATTACTTCTTGGACCATGATGCAGAAACATTGATAGGCTCCTACCTACGCAGCAAAACTGCCAAAGAGCTGCCCCTCCAAACCACAACCCCTTTCCCCAACCCATCCCCCGCCCCCAAAACCAAAAAAATATATATATATACATATATATATACACACACACAAACGTTGAAGAAGAAGAAAACACTCCCTCCCTCCTCCATGCTCTCTTCATCTAGAGAAACGGTAGCTTTAAAAAGGACCGTTCACCAAACCTTCATTGGCCCCAGCAGTAACCTAAATTCAACATCTCTCTGGCTTGCAAAAGGAAAGAATATAGATTGTCCATGTAGTAATGACAAATCAGATAATCTGGAGACCCATTTTCCAGAACTCAATTATAACTTTAAAATTTACAATTACTGGAATCAAATTAACTAGTTTTGGTGCTTACATATTTGGCGAGAAAAAAATAAAGAAAAACAACACAACCACCAAAGATGACAATCAACAAGGGCAGCTAAAGAATAGATGAATTGGGAGCAGTGATTGCCCAGTAACTTGAGAAAGCAGGCAGTTACGTTACAAAATGCTAAAGCACGGCAGATAGATACACCAAAGCAACAAAATCTTAAGCAAAAGAAAATTAGTGACTCACAATAACTCAATTCTTCTAGGCTGATCCAAATTCTGAGAACCACTTCTCGTGCCGTTCTATGTCTGCAGCAGAAACACTTGGTTGAACTTTGGTCAATGCTTCTAAAAAGTCGCACATGGCAACAGGATCTTTAGAAATCTCATCCTTTGACATGTTCTTGATCTCATCACGTGTCTTCCCCGCTATCTTACGCCTCATGCCATTTAAAGATGCATCCCTACAAACATTTGTTAAATCATCTCCACTGTATCCCTCCGTTCTTCGGGCTACTTCATCAATATCCACATCTGCAGCTACCTGATCCTTATGCATAGACAAAGAGAATCAGTTCACAAGAATATCCATTTAATCTGGAAGTAGAACATCTAGATTTTCCTTAGAATTCCACCAACTCCCTCATTGGAGACAATAGAATATTGATGTGAATGCAGGAAAGAAGTAACACATCAAACATGAAGTGATGTTATAATATGATCTTCTTGTATGTTCTGCATTGCACAAACAAGTAACATCTTCTTATTATGCTCTACAAACATAATCCTATGTGTCATTACCAAAGGAAAGAAATAAGTGATCCAGCTATCAAGTTCAGAAGCCAAATTCTTTTCACTCAGATAAAAGATCTTTTCAGGGTACTCAGAAAAAAAAAATTTTAATTAATTGGAATTTTGAAAAATAAAAAAGTTGAACCTCAAAATTGTCCATGCAATAGCTGAAACTTTAAGTGACTTAACGAGGATTTAACCTCCAATTCTACATCCAAATTAGTAGATGATGAAAGCATTAAATTTACAACTCAACCACAAAGTATCTGCAATTGCTCTGCTCACCTCGATAGATTTCAAATTGATCCTTATAAGCTCCTTACGGCTCTCAAAATTTGGAAGAGGAATATATATACGCTTTTCGAGACGCCTCCTGTATGATATTAACGAAAAGGTATTCATCTCGTCCCCAGATGACTACTATAAACAAATATGAAATGAGTTGAAGGATGATTCAAGAACAAAACCTCAATGCCTCATCTATGTCCCAGGGAAAGTTAGTAGCTGCTAAAACCATGACAATTTTGCGAGTACCATCTTCATTAGTGGAAGAATTGCTCACACCATCTACCTGAACTAGAAGTTCAGACTTGACTCTCCTAGATGACTCATGCTCCCCTGAAGCCCTGAACAAAAACATAGACATGTATAGGTATACTTACATGTATAGTTACCCATCCAAAAAAAAAGCATAATAAGACAAAAATTTAGCATAGATTTCATGTCAGTCAAAAGAAATATCAGTTTTTTCCAGTTCCATCTAAACCAAACAGATACATAGACAGTTTAAAGTACAAAATGGGGAGGTTCACCCACATACATAAAGATAAATGACACTAGATGTGAAAAAGCAACTTCTTTGTGTCTAAGAGAGGATAACAATAGTCATATGCAGCTAGGCAACCAGAAATGCCCAACTTACCTATATCAGAAGACTTCCAAAACACACAATTTCATTTACAACTAACAGATACTGGGAGGAGACTTAAAAGTACAATAAGACACTGAAAATTTGTTAATAGGAAAATAGGCAGAACCTCTCTTCAGGAATTACAGAACCCTTACCCCCGAGCATTGCAAAGCGAATCAATCTCATCAATGAAAATTGTACTAGGAGCATAAGCACGTGCAAGATCAAACAAGCAACGAACCATCCGCTCACTTTCCCCACGCCATTTTGAAGCCAAAGTAGCAGAAGAAACATTGAAAAATGTCGTCCCACACTCAGTAGCAACTGCTTTAGCCAAAAGTGTCTTCCCAGTACCAGGGGGGCCAAACATAAGGACACCCTTCCACGGTCTCCTAATTCCCTGTCAGCAAATACATCTCAAGATTCAACTTTACGCTTTTGTGATTATGAGATGATGCACCTCTATTAAGCCTTAGTGTTCATTTAACAATGGAATTAAGTAAAGAAGCAGCTGCATCTCAAATTCAGGGACAAGGTAAAATTCCAAAAGAATCCAGACAAAGTTATTCTAGACTATACTCTCTCCGGACAACAAGGAAACGATCTATTAGTAATAAAGCACCATCAGACAAGGAACTGACAAGTAATACGGCAAAGGCATTGAACCAAATCTTAAAAGTTCTATGTGTTCACAAAATAAGGTACATCTAGCTTAATTCTATCATACAATGCAAACATCTAAATCAATAGCAATTGGTTTTGTGCCCATCATACCTGGAAATATTCAGGCATCCACAGCGGGAGAACAACTGCTTCCTCTAGAAGCCTTTTTGCTTCACTCAGCCCAGCAACATCATCCCATCTCACTCCAGGACTCGTTTCCAATACATCTCTTTCAAGCATAGCAGCCAAGTCTCCATCAGGTCCCTCGTACTGTATCTTCTTTGGCTTTCCATCTTCAGTATCACCATTCTAATAGTTGAAACATAATCATGAGCAACCCATGGAAACTTTTCCAATTAAAAATAAACACTGATTAACACACGATCAAGGCACACTAGAATCCAAAGGTGAGAATATATTTGGGTTCCAATGTAAAGCTTCCACGTGGGTCATGCAGATTCATATATTAGTTTTGCACTTTGAGAAAATTTTTCTTGCCAAAGGTGAGAATCACTTCAAGTTTTCTCGATTTGACTGGCTAAACCTGTATATTCTCATTTTCTCTTTGGCAAGAAAAATTTCTCAAAATGCAAAACCAAAAGATAACATACATAAGGAACAAAATATAATGTTTATCCACAAAACCTACCACAGATTCAGCCTTTCCGGCCTTCCCAGTGCCAGTGCCTGTGCCTGTGCCTGTGCCTTTCTTCCCTGCAGTTGAGGCTCTAACTCCAGCATTAGACTTACTAGAACCACCAGCCTTACCTCCACGGCCAGTTGTTCCTGCTCTTGTAGAACCACGAGCCCAAGTTCCATCTTGTGGAGACTTCCTTGCTCCTACTTGACCAGCTCTTGCTGGCCTTCTACTTGTGTCTCGACTGGGTGGCCTCCATACATCAGGATCATCCATTGGAGCACCAGACGAAGTTGGATACTCATCCAAGGGCTGAAAGACAAAGGATGATTTAGTTGAAATTGGTGGTGAATTGGGCCGCCTACCAACAGGAACCTCCTTGAAAGACCTCTTTTCTGCATCCAACTGCTTCACAACTTCTGTTTCTTCAGAAATAGCTTTCTTTACATTCATCCACTTGGAACGCGTCATTGGATCATCAACTGTATTTAAGTGCCTAAATATGACATAAGACGTAAGAAAAGCAAGACATTTATAAACAATAGCATTACATTCAACATGACTACCTAGAAAAGCTAAAACTGTTTTTTGTCTTCAATTTTCCTTTCCCTACAGTATTGAAGCTTGAGCAAATCCTAACTGCATTATGACTCTTTCCAACTTTACATTTTTAAGAAAAGTTAGGGAAAGAAAGGGGGGGAAATTTTTCTTTTCCCCTTTTCCTATATCATTTCCTAACATCTTCATTCCTCTATTTCATATATTTTCAGAAATCTCGAGATCGTCACATGCTAGATTAGCACGAAAGGTGCACAAAATCGCATCACATTTCACACCCCAAACTTAAATCCTTCAGAGACAACTTTTCCAAGTTAAAAAAACCCTAGCTCTTTTGCCATTTTTCCTAATCCATTACTGACCGGATCAAAACTCAAAGATCCTACATCCACACCATGCACCAACACCCAATTCACTCTCTCTCAAAGCTATACAAAAACTTCAACTTTCCTACTTCAAAGTTCAAGAAAAGCTTTCCAATGTCCAAACTGTTTCTCAGCTATGCATTTACATAAACAACATAAAACTGGCGAGCATTTTGATACTACAAGCAAAAGTTAGCAGAAGTACTTGTTGATCTGAGCAATGGCGCCATCGAAGAAGATGATTGAAGTATCGTAAAGGCCTTCCTGAGCGTATTCTCTGGCCAATTTCAGATGATCCTGCAACCCGGCCAGTGACGCGCCCACCATTATTTGTCAGCTGAATTTTGCTTACCTCTTACTTCTTGTAGTGCAAAATATCGACTTGTACTATTAAACCTCGGGATTTAGGGTTTTTAAATGTTTGGGTTCTGGTAAGAAATTTGCTGAGAAAAATGGAATTTCAGAAATCAAACGGATAGAGATAGAAATTGAAGCAAAGATGCCGAGGCGGTACAGATATCACAGTCTTTCTCTCTCTAGAAGTTGGGGAGTGTTGGGTAATTTCTCTCTCTAGTTTTGCTCGGGTGGGTTCGAGCAGGGCGGAGAACGACGGCGACGTTTGAACGGTCTGATGACGGGTAAGGAAGGAGATTGTTAGATTTACAATATTATCCTCGGAGCTTGGGACATTTTAATTTTTATTCGATTTCCGTTTGAATTAGGGACGAGTAGATTTGGAGGCACTGTAGCCTGTACCTTTTTGTGCGGTCTGAATTGTTTAATGTGCCTAACATTCACTTTGGAGGCCGCTTTTCTAATTTTTCATATTTTTCGTTTATGCTTTTTGCTCGCGCCCATTTTTTCCTTTGATACTTGAAGTATTTCCAATCTTGCTGTTTATTTCTACTTGAAGCATTTCCAATCTTGCTAACTTGAAGTATTTCTTAATGAAAGTTGCTTGTATGCTATATGCTTACATTGGTATCACGTAAAATCAAGCAAACGTAAATGAATCAAATTAAACCCAAATTTTTAAAGTTTAAGCTCCAATTCATTCTCATCTATAATTTAGTTTACTCGAGATCAATAAAGCCTAACTCGGTGAAATTCAGTGGAGTTTAAGTAAATAATATAAGTTAATATTTTATATTTTTTAAACAAAGGATACAATAGGTATTTTATATTAATACATAAAAAAAATTTAAAAAATTATACATTTAAGACTTGATTATACTTCAAGGTGCTTTAAAACATCACATCACATATATAGGCTCAAGTTCAAATTCATCAAACTATATGAGTTACTTGAGTTTACAATCAAATTTTGACTTAACAAACTTCAACAATAGCTCAATTAATTCTTTGCATTCTCACTCAAGCTCTCAATCAATTCAATGAAAAGATGAATCTTGTATATCACATTATCATTTTGAATGATTTCTTTTTGGGGTTAATTCAAAATTTTACGCCGTAAATCTAATTGTCGGCTTTCTCTCATACACATAGTTTAATATCTTCAATTGGCTTCCTCTAACTTTTTTTTTTAAAAAAGAACTATTTGATAGCTGAAAAATATCTTACTAACTTAAAGAATTAAACAGAAGTAAGGGTGGATCCATGTAAATAAAAAAGGTTAAAGGCACAAAAACTTATACGGAATTAACCTCAAGGGGAAAACTCGAATTTAACCTCTGTACCGTGGGAGCCTGTAAACCCCCTGTTACCTCCCTCAAATGTAATGTACATGTTCCCATCACGGCACGGGAATTGCCGGGTAGCTCAGCGACTTCATTCTTGATAACTGATACCCAATTTGCTTTGCATCAGGCATCAAAGATTTCTTTTTTAATCGAGGGAATTAGGCATCAAAGACTCAAAAGCACATTCCTTTGTTGCTTATCCTTTTCTGAACTACTAATTGTTTCTTCCATTTGCTAATAGTGCATTCTTGAACCTTCCTCCTTTTCAATCAGGTCCAGCCATCACAAGCAACAGCGTCTTAAACAATTTATGGCTAAACGCCACGAACCAGTCGACGGAAATAAATAAATTTTAATGTGTGATGAATGTTTAGCAATGCATAGAGAGACATTAATGGGATAAAGAAAAAAAAAATTCAACTATATGAAAATGTTTGTCCCTAGAGACATGCCGATTCAATCATCATTTAGGCCGACAGAACAACCACCACCAGTGAAAGCTTTAACAGAGTGAATGTTTGTTATTAGAATGCACAAAAATCCGTCCTTTTTCTAACATTGAAATGTGCCAGAGCCAGAATCCATTAGAATCAAGTCATTCTGGGCTTTATAATAATATTCAAGAGAAACTATTCCACCATTCCCTTTTTCACCAGTTCTTCTAACCCTTCTCTTAGTCTTTCTGAAGCAACTCGACAACCATCTGCAGCCAATCCGCCATATGAGATCCTTACATAACCAGGACAGCCGCTGGAACTCCCTGGAATTATAACTATTCTATGTTTCCTTGCTAGCCAGCGAACGACTTCAAAGTCGTCCGGATATTCCTCTGGAAGCTTTGCCCACAAATATATTGCACCTTCTCCACCTCTAACAGCACCCTCTCCTAAGGGTGATAATGCTTCAAGAACAAGTGCTCTGTTCTTGACAAGGTCTTTCACTTGATCAGTGACCCACTCTGGTCCCATTTGCAATGAGAAAAGAGCCAGCTTTTGCGAGATTATGGGTGCGCAGATGGGTATGTTGTCTTGGACTTTGAGAAGTTGATCTTTCAAGTCCTCATCTTCTGAAGGGAAAGCAATCTGGATGGAGCAAAATGTTATTTCAAACATCAAAACTCAATGCAGGCATTCTTGCCTCAGAGACAAGTATGTCTAGTAGCATTTTCACGTTAGCAAATAAACAAGTTGGTGCCATCACTAAGTTCACAAGAATAGTTGCTATGTCATGAAGTAAAAGAAGAAGAAGAAGAGGGATGAAACAAAACAACTTCATTATTATTTCTTTAAACAAACATGGGACAATCTCAGGACGGAGCAGTAAAGCATTACTTACATAGCCAACTCGCCAACCCATCATACCATAAGCCTTGGAGAAGGAAAAGATGTTGACTACATGAGTATCCTCTACACAGACATGTTTATGACCATCATACATAAAGTACCTGCACATTTGACATTTTAACCCCGTGTAAGCTATGCGTACTCAAAAGTAGGATTAGACAGATATTTAATGAAACAAGCAACAGGACAGTGATTTTGTTAGCTCTTTTGTCATGCGTCGTCCTTGTTCTTCCATCAAAACACATTAGCGACAACCTTACCAAAATGCACTACCAATCAAGTCTTGTATGACATATTTTTGTAACAAGCTGCTGAATGGAAGGTCTTCAGTTTATTCCGCCTTCTATAAAGAAATCAAACTTGATTACATCCAGCTGTTGGCCCATGCTACTCTTCTTATTTTCAGTTTAACCCTAAACTTAGATGAGACTGCATCAGTGAGATTGCTCTAACAAGGGTGGTGTCATGTAATGAACAGGTTGACCAAACCTGACTTGGGAGGTCATAGCTTGCATAGGTGATAAAGCTTTGTACCACCTATAGAGGTAGCTTTGTACCACACATTCATTCTTAGGGTCGTCCAGACGAGCAAGAGCCTCGTGCTGAATCAATCGTGACTTTTCACGTGTATCTGGTCCATGCAATGAGTTGATTGACAGATATAAACTTAGTTCCGTATATTAAGGGATCTTGTAATCCAAAGCTAAGTTTACGAAGAATCATCCATCTCAAGTCTGTGTGGTCACTTCAGTAATCTAAGGAGTCAGATTGTCAGACCTTTACCCAATGCTGTAGTAAACCAACTATATTACCAGCTGAGGAGGTCACGCATGAAATAGCTATGAAGAATAGCTTAAACCTTTGCAACATAGACAAGCACCAATGAGATACTGCAGAAGTGACTTATGCAGTACAAAAACAGGCATTAGTAGCATATTTCCATGAAGTGAACAAATGTCCATGAGAGAAAGGATAGACTTCAACACAAGTAATTGCTCATAAAAGTAAACTGAAACTGTACTTACTCGTATGTATTATCCACAACAAGCCAACACCCTGCACTTTTGCAAATGTCCGATATCCTCTGTTGAACATGTCATATGTGAATGTAAGTTGGTTTTCCAGAGGATAAGGGCACGTGTGAATATAAAGAACAGACTGCTACCATCATTAGCCGAACAGCACTTAAACAGATATAGAAGTAGTTTTAGAGAGAGACCTTAAGAAGAGGCTCCGGGATATAGGTTCCAGAGGGGTTGCCGGGATTTACAACAGTAACAAGCTTAGGTGTTGGTTTAGTCTCCAGTAAAGTCTTTTCTAACCAATCTGAAAATCAAGTGAGATTTAAGTGAGACACATTGTTCATCACCCAATATGCTATCCATTGTTTTAGCAAACAGTATTGAACTATGACTGTTGTAAACATGGGGTACTTCTGAATACCTCCATATCAATAGCCACAACTTTTTGTTTAATTTCTAGTGCTGGACAAACTTTATACACATCATTACCCAAGCAAGTTGCACTTGACTAAAATTATTAGGACAAAAACTAAGTTGAGAATACTTGTTAAATGCATGACAAATCCAAGAATAGACTTAAACTTTCTAAGCTTTAAAACGAATACAAAACGAGAATAAATCTGCCTAACAAGCAAACGCTACTTCAGAAGCCAAAACCGAAAAATTTAGGCCCTACTTCAATGACAGCAAAGTTTCAGAACAGTGCATCGAAATCAAGAATAAACATAATGGAACGAATAATGACACGAAACAAGTATTTTGCAGAGTAATCAACCTGCATCTGGATGAAGAGTCTTTGGATCACTGGGACCAACAAGAATGTTAGTAACACCTGTCATCTGGAATGACATGTATGCATTGAAGTAGTACGGTGCAAACATAATTACAGAATCCTCAGCATCACATAATGTCAGAACAACATTGACAAATGCCTGCAATCAGTGTAGACAGAAGCTTAAATGAAGATTATTTTGAGTTTAAGGGCAAAACATTACTGATCAAAAGTCTGAAACTTTGTGAAACAAAGTTCAATCTTTGCATTCTGCCCACATACATTTTTAGGAACCTCCAAATCTTTACCAGCTTCCCTACTTTATCTCTGCTTACTTGGTTGCATCTAAGGCTAGCCTTTTTAAGATCTGACTTGGCTTAAATAGCTTAGAAAGCCTGAGATATTTCTATACATGAGTTGCTGGCTCTTCGAAAAACTATTTTCCCATGCATGAAAATGTACAATATACATGGCCAAGGGATGGGGATGAGTTCAAATTGGTTTAATAACTTCACCAAAACAAAAAGAGAGACAGAACAGAGTAAAATGAAGATAGCAGGCACAAATAACAAAAGAGAGATGCCATGAGATGATTATAATCACAAGAAACCAAGAGAACCTAAAGAGTTAGAACTTGTGTTCTTTATTGTGAACTACAATGCAGCTTGATACCTGATTTGCACCAGCAGTCACCATTACAGAGGATTTGTGCAGCTTATTTTCTTGGCGCATCTGAAGAGACAAATTGAAAAGAATTAATTTGAAAGGATTGGCTAACTTTCTGAATAATAAGTAGCTTTCAGTAGGTTAGTAGCAACTAAAAATTGTTCATTATATCTAAAAAGCCAAATAGCAAAGAACATTCTAGTCAACAATGAACCATCTATGACAAGCAACACAACTTCCAGCTAAAACTACTAGAGTAAATGATGATAATGAAGGACCAAACCTTTTCTACTATTGCCTTCCTTAGTTCAGGAAGACCTTCATCAGCACCATAACGACTAACAGAAGGCTCCCCGACAATTTCTTGTACCTTTTGCAATGCCTGCTTTGGTGGTTGCCAGTATACTACTCCCTGCATGATAGCGTCATAATCAGTGATAGAGAACCAATATAGAAAGCACATCAACTTCCCAAAACAAGAAGAAACATCAGGAGATTAACAAATTAAAAATTAATTTTTAATAAGAATACATCCTTTTATTTAAATTTTCATATATGTTTGTAAATTTAAGCAAAGAGGTCTACAGAGTAGATAGACAGACAAGCACATATTTACGTCTCTCTTTCTCTTTCTCTCACTCAAATTGAAATAGAAACAAAGGCGGCGTCCTCCGGTTGATTAATCAGGCAGACTGAGTAATGAGGCAAGTCATGATGACAAGTAAAACGGTTGAAATTGGTAACAAGTCAAAGTCCGGAAAGGAGATCAAGAACAACCACTTTGGTTCTAGTTTTCAGTGGTCATATAAGTCAAATTCAGTCCAATTTATTTGTCCAAGAAATTCCGAATCCAAATTCCAAAGTCGCACATTACAAGCTATTGACAGGGGGAGACAAACAGATATTGATTCCCATTTTTTCGATTTCTTGAAATCCAAAACCAGAAGAACAACCAAGCAAAGGTATACTCGGAAGAACAAACTCCAAAACATAGGGGATAGTAAACAAACCTGAGCAAGAGAAATGCTATCTTTTACACCTCGGATCAATTCTTGAATCTACAAAATGGTAAGCACAAAACTGATTCAGACCTTTACCAACAAAAAGCCCAAGCACGCATTTCAATTTCTTCCACAGACTAATAGATACCAGTTTATGACATATAGGTGCACAGGCTGAATTGAAGCAAATAAGACAAGTAATAAATGAAAGGGCCAAAAAAAACACACAATTGAATTTAACAATCAAATGTGCAATACCTCAACCATAACAGGATTCTCAGTGAGCAGAGCTCTTCTAGCAAGCATTCCATGAGAACCCATATTTCTCAACTCGTCTTTTTCTCTCCTCTACTCAACTCCCCCACCGAATATGCAACTGCATAAAATATAAGCCGAATAGAGAGAACTTTGTCTTCACCTACTCCTCAAAGCCCCCAAAATCAAGTCTTTTTAAATCTGAATACTTTTATGGTAAAAGCAGAAAAGGCCCTTGTCTTTTACGCAGTCTACCGAATTTAGAATTCAGATTACTGAAATGTGGAAAAAGTTGCCAATCATAAAAAAAAGGCTGCCACCCTTTTGATTTTATTTAGTTGTCTTCTCCTTTATCCATTTTTCCTTGTAGGAAACGCCTCTTATAGGCTGCCGCTTATCTTCACAAGCAACTGCAGCCAAAAATGAAGGCCAGAGAGATGCACTTACGTTCCACTTTTGTTTTGTATTCTCTTATCTGCCTCTTTTCGCATTCTTGACCTGTTTTAACAGCTTCCAAACAGTTTGACCAACGTTTTCTTTAAATTGGCAGCAAGATTAGATTTTTATTTTTTTTTCCTTTTTTAACTTTTTTGGTAGAATAGAAATGTCTTAACAGGCTTCGCATATTATTGAGTTGCCAATAATTTGAAAAGTTTAAAGTCTTCATGGGTTAATGTAACACAGTTTCTACGCATATTATTGAGCTATTTTTATAGATGTTTAATACTTTTGATACTTCTGAGAAATTTCGTTCTCTATGTAGGAATTTAGAGAATCTTGCAACATGAACTGTCAAACGAACATCGTATAATTTTTCCTAACTCAGTTTGGGTGGTGGGACAGGACGGAATGAGGTGGATACTGAGGACGGGATATATATGAATATAATTCTTGATTTTCCTGAACGGATTAAGTATAAGTAATTGGGATTTGACTTTGGACTGGCATTGTTGCGTTCCAGCCTACGGATGACTGATAAGTCGGCAGAGAAAATAAAAACAAAATCTGGCAGCTATAGATGCTCATACACTCCTCCTCCTTTTTCCCTTTGGATTTTTCTCTCTAGTGATTTGTAGGTTATTTCCAAAACTTTAAGCACTGATGGCAATAATTCAAAAAAGAAGAAGAAGAAGAAGAAGAAAGAAAAAAAGAATCATCTAGAGGCAAATTAAAGTACACTGTACTAAAGCATTATCAAGAACCAAATGAAGGGCCCTGTATGCCTTCCGTGAAAACATGTGGAGGTTGATTGGCCAATTACTTTTTTCCAAGACGTTACATTTGACCCTTGGAAAAAAGACCTACTATATTAAAATAACTATATTAAAATAAATTCATGCTTTTTTTTTTGGTTGTCAACACAGGGACTATTCTAATTTTTTGCTGGAATAATTTTCCTGCGCTTGTGCATTCAGCCCCTAAGGATACACAAGTAATAGAGAGATTACTTGAACAAGTGATCTCAAAACCTAATTAGGCTATCTCGAAACCATCCGAGCTAACTTTAAGGTGCGAATAAATTCATGCTTGCAGTGAAGGGTTTTTTGTGGTATATGGAGGTTGTCTTATTTTCCACGTTTTTGTGGCTGCTACATTTTGGATTGTCTTTTCCGAAGTTGGTCCAGTGATTTGTTTGGTAGTTTCTGTTGCTGGTCCTTGAAGCCAAAATTTGTTGAACCATTCTGGATTTATCTGATTTGGACGACCCACCTGAAATGCATTTGAGAATTTAAAAAGATGCTGATAACTCTTACGGATTAAGCCAGCCAGTGCGGTCTGCTTATGTGATCAAAGTTTTTTTTTCCTCTCGTTTTGGTTGAGTTTTGAGGATTATTTGAAAGCACAAATGGAACCCAAAAAATAAAAAATAACGACCATCTTTTTCCAGCTCCAATGTTCTTGGAACTTGGTTGGATTTGTTTCATCTTAACATTTCCAGGAGTGAGTCAGCTAGCAGGCATAATTTCCTGCACAGTTGATTCGAGTAATGTTTTGTATTAGCAAGAAAAGCCTTGCCTCTCCAGACCTAGTGCTGGTCATCTACTCTAACTAACATGATTAATTTTCCTTCTTTTTTCTTTTAAAAAAAAAAAAGTCGAACATGGAACCAAATATTAGAGGACATATTCCCATTCTTGGATTACATTGACATATCAACGATCTAGAGATTCTAATATTTCAGGTTTTGGATTAGGAGTAACGCTACAATTGCAGGCTTGTAGCTATATAGAGTTAAACTTGCAAGCATACATGCAATTTAATTAGTTGTCAGGTAATAGAGGATCCAAGATGTCGATGATAAATCGTACTAACAACAAAATTATGCAGATGGATCAACTAATATTGTTCATGAGATTTCAATCTCATCATTTAGTAAATTCATGCCACCGAAAAGATATCTTTTAATGACAAATATATACAACTAATTATTGAAGTTAAAATTAATAATTTGTTACTTTGAACACAGTGATCATTTGAAAGGAAGAAACGATGTAAAATTTTCAAATTCGGTTTCCAAGTTATTATGTCTCTTGATTAACAACATCTTATGTGTCTCTTGTCATTACCTACAACTTGTATATATAAAACATCAAATCTAGGGCTCTTAAGTTGAAGTGTTGTCGAATTCTATCCGGCCGGATATAATTATTATGACGTTCATATAAACTTTTTTCTTTTTTAAGTCACATAGGTAAAATGTTTCAAATTCGAAATCTCTTACTCACGTTTCATTTCCTCATGCCACCCAATCAATCCCATCCCTCCTTATCACACATGTATAAAGTATAAACTGATACAACCTTAGTGTAAACACGAATTTGTAAACTTGGAATTAAGTACGACTAAACATCATAATTACATTAAAATTTTACGAATTTATGACAAAAACAACCAGACAGAACTCAATTAGCGACCAATTGACTGTTCAAAGGTATAAGGTCACCTTCTGAACATGTAATTATCAAATTTGTTATTGTCAAGTTGCAGAGCACCAACATGAAACTTTTAGGACTTTATATAGCAAATGAAGATGCATGAGACCAATTTCGGACAAGTTCCACAAATGTAACAATTCAAGAAAGTTGGGAGCAATCTAACCTGTTTTGGTGAGCCTGTTTTGCAATAGTAGCAGATCTTTTTCACCGGAGTCAAGTAATTACCCTCTTGCTGCATTCCGCAAAATTTCTAGTTCGATTAACATTTTAAAGTCATACTGACTAACAGCCCAGATTCATCAGGTTCACAGGTCACAAACAAAGACTATAAATGCAGCATATCACTGCTTTCAGAATCAATCGCCCACCGTTCCAATCCACCAACAAATTTTAACATGAGGGATTTCGTTTCCCAAAAGCCCCCTTTAAAGGATGAAACACCAACTGACAGCGCCTAAACAACTTTTGTAATTGAAGACGAAACTCAGGGGCAGATTGTAAAAATTAAAAATTTGCCAGCTCGGATAAGTTGCAGCTTTACGTTAATTGCACCCAATTAAAACGCTTAAAAATCTTAAATGACACTAACTAACTTTGTCCGAGTCAAAAGAGTCCAATCTTAATACTCCCATTCCCATAGGCTTTAGTCAAATGGCCTCACTGTAAATTCAGACTACGTTTTTCTTTTTTCTTTTAAGTAGAGTTTGAACTCCACATTGTCCCGCTCATGGGACTATATAAAGATTCTTACTTTACCCAACACTCTTTACATTTCCTTCTCCCCTTTTATGCAAGATTTTCTTGGAGGGTTTTTGAGCTCGGAAAGCAGGGTGTCTAAGGTTCTGACTCTAATCAACAATACTTGATTATGCTAATGCATGTGGTTTCTGGAATTTTCTTGATTGGCTATGCTTTTTTCTGGGATTCACGAGTCTGTAATCATTTGTCCAATGCCAAATTTTTACAGTTTTAAGACATTTATTTGCTAAAAAAGACTTGGCTTTTAGTCCACATTGCTCTTGTTTGGTTGCTGGGAAACCCCATCTCATCAAGACTTTTTGGTGCATTTTGGATTTATCTTGAATGAGAGAGGGGAAGGAAAAAAAAACTTATCTAGATGGGTTCAAAGTTTTTAGACCAATTTCAAATATTCAGAAGAAAAGAAAAGAAGTTGTATGACATTGCTCCTTTTTGGTTTGCCTTGAGTTTCTTTTCCATCAAGATTTGTGCTTCTTGTTCTTGCAAGCAATGTAGAGCATGAAAGAACACTTTTTTTTTTTTTAATATCATTAAAGAAAACACAAATGGGATAGCGATTATTAGTTATGGAAGATTGAGGCTTTTTGGTTTGTGTTATTCTCCCTGTATGATGTACTGATCTTGACATTTTATTTTTAGTCTTCAATATGGTGATTTAGGTTCTATTTACTGATGCAGGCATATAATATCTCGCTTCTTGAAATTTATACTTTAACTTCAATCCTAAGATCCTTTATTGCTCGAAATTAAGCCTATCAGGTCATGCTGATTGAGGTACCATGGGCTATGACCAAATATATCTTCAACAACTAAACATGTTTTTTGGTCTTTCTAGAAGATTTTATTGTTTTCCTTTTATTCCTAGTTTATGAACCAGCAGTGTAAAATACAAGGAAGAAGACAAACTCATCAATAGATTGCATAAATGGAATCTAGATACTCTTCTTTTTTAGTCTTATAACAGCTAGAAAGCCACTTGCTGAAAAAATTGACTTGCTCAGATTACCAAGATTGCACACAGTTTGTACAATTTTGAACGATCAGATAGCACGCTGGGCTGATGATGACTGGTCTAGCATTACTCTGCATCAGATTATGGAATTGTATAATCTTAATAGTAAACATGTACTAAGGGTTTCTTACATAACTCTGTTCCCTTGTGTTTTCTTGTATCCTTTTTGCGGGATGGGGAAGAAATTAACCTAAACACAAGGATTATGGTTATAGTAATTGAAATCCAGTATTTGGGGGATTCTTTATTCTGTTCGTTGCCTTCTTATCATGGTGCTAACTGTTCTTACCATTGTATTTGCAGTTTGATCTCAGTTGTTCAGATTGTCATCAATTTTATGTTCTGTCACTTGAAAACTTTCAGGTCTGATGAATTGACCTTCAAGTTAGAAGGACTTGCCTTACAGTATTTCTGAGTCTTCTCAAGATGATGAAGGAAAATCTGGTAAAATCTGCAGTTGGAGAGCCAACAGGCCGAATCACAAGAGCTCGAGCAGCTGCTTATCGTCAATCAGGAGATATGCATTCCAAGGAACTGTCAAAGCTGCAAGATGAGAAGTTGAACTTGAAAAGACCGGCCTTGAATGGGAGGAACAACGATGCTCCTCCTAATCCTTGTAATCAGCCAAAGAGGAGGGCTGTTCTTGAGGATGTCACTAATGTTTTCTGCAAGAATTCACGAAGGAAGTGCCTTAATGCAACTAAAATTCCTGTCTGTACCCTATCCTTCAGCTTGTTTTGTAGTTTGTATCCTGTAGAAGTATTTAAATGTAGAAATATCATCCGTATATGTCACTTTCAGATTGTATATGTCTTCAATATCCTAATACTTGAGTCGCAGAAAGGCAAGTTGAATCCGAAACAATGTTTAAGCTGAAAGTGTGGTTACTCAAAAGAGTCACAAGATCAGAACAAGCCTGCCACTACTAGTTTTCTCTTAGTGTATTTGATACCAGTTCACATCATAGCTTGACAACTCCACTTAGCATGCTTATTAGTGTGTCTTTTACTTATAAAACTATGGAGCTTTTGTTTCTTCTTTCTTCAATAATCACTTTTACTTTTGTTTTCATTCTTCTAATCATTAGAGGAACAGAAAAGAAGGTAGAAAAAGCTCAATAATGGAGTCCAAATTGGTTGCTCCTGTGGCAGTAGAAGCGCAACAGGCTGTGGTTGATTCAGCAACAAGTATCAGCCAAGAAATTGAGCGTACATCACTTCAATCTGGCAAAGTTGCCTGTTCACTGAAGTTGGATAAGCACTCATTATGCAGCTCAAATGAATTTATCAGGAAAAATTGTGGCAAAGATTGTCAGCTCATAAAGCAAGAATGTGGCAATCTCTTGCGACGCGAAAGCATTTCAAAGAAAGGTTGGTTCTTCCTCTTTGTCAGCCAAATCATAACAAACTTAACCAGCTACGCTAATGAGTACTAGTGAGCTGGACTTGATACGCATTTATATAGGTCAATTAAGCATGTGAATATGTTTTATGTACAAAAGCTTCAAGAAATTGAAAGTATGCTAGATGCTTGTGCCAACATAATATTTCCTTCTTGTGTAGATATTGAAAGACATTTATCTGTTACTTTCCTAGACAATAAAATGGCGCACAGTTCAGTTTCTCATCAATCTGAGATTTCTTGTTTCAGGACGGGTATGGTGAACAAATGCACAAAGGTCATATAGTTCTTAGTCATATTTTTCTCTCCTTTTCTAACAGTTTTGATGGACTTCTGGAGCAGCACATTTTGTCATTTCTACTACAGGGAGATACATCATTCATGTCCAATCTCACCCATTTTAATATACCAGAATAGGTGGATCTTTGAAGGCTTTCTTTAACTTTAGATTCATTGTGAAGTTATAGCAGTCAGTCATATGTATCCCTAATTTTGTTTGTCTAAGTGAAACCAATCATATTGCAGAGGCTATGCTTGTTAATTTATTGTTCTACTAGAGGTTTCTTGGTTTATCTGGCAGATATTGTACAAACACATTCAACTGGATAGGATGTTTTTGTTTCTTATATTGACTGCTGATATTAAGGAATTTGAACACATTATTTTAACCTGCATACCATGTATGTCAAGGCTTTGCCTTTTCTTTCCTTTTGAAGCTCTGGCAACACGAAATCTGAAATTTCTTTTACTACTGCAGAAACCATTCTTGAAAATGAGATGTCAGCAGCATCTACAACACCAGACTTTACTGATATTGATGCTGATCACGGGGATCCCCAGTTATGCAGCCTATACGCTTCTGAGATATATAGGAACTTACATGTTGCAGAGGTAGGTTCATACAAAATATATTTATGTTCATGTCAAACACATACATACATATAACTAATGGTATAGAATACCTTGTCCTACCTCCTACAGCTTGTGGGATGAGCTAGATAGACCATAATCCCCCGTAAGAATGAGAAGTTAGATTGTCTCTTTTATGATTAAAATTGATGTTAACTTGATCAGAAGTCACTCGTGAATGCTTCTAATATATGCTGTCAAAAGTAAGTTTTCCATTCAACCCAGTTTCATTTATTTAGAAGAGCCAGATTGAGTTCTATTACAATTTTCTTTCTCATGAAGGAAATACTTTGAGATTTTGCAACAAAGTTAGGAGATACCACTGTATTAGTGCTTTTCCACCAGAGGTTGCAGCAATACCATAATTTTACTGGTACACTTGAGAAGTTTGCATGTCAGTGTTTTCATGGAAAGTTTTCCATCTGTAGTTTTTTGTTGCATAACTATTCTATGATGTAATAGTAATGGAAAAAGATCTCCATATCTCTAAACCATGGGTAGAACATTTGCAGCTGAAACATGTTATAACCCTTTATTTCTCCAGATCATCAGAAGACCAGATTCTCTTTATATGGAAGGAATTCAGCAAGATATCAGTCAGACAATGCGGGGAATTTTAGTAGACTGGCTTGTCGAGGTGAGAAAATTTTTTTCCCATCCTGAGATAATGTGCTTCAAGAGAGCTATGTGTTTATATGGCACTTAGAAAATCCAATTGAGTGTATTCAGGATTCCAACTTCAATGTCTGTCCTAGTTATTCATACACTTCACAAAAAGAATGATACTTCCAGTGTGCTTCTGTTGATTCAGGGCTAGCAATAGTTTGTGTTGCTAGCATCAATCATGTCATTTTTTCTGGAAGCATCAGCTTATAAACTTTCTTCTTCCAAATTTTAATGCTGTTGGTTAAAATTTTCTTTTCCTTGAAAAGTTATTGCCAAAGTACAACATAACCAATTGGCAAAATCTATGTAGGCGTGTGATCATTATAAGCTGGTGCCAGACACACTTTATCTGACAGTATATCTGGTCGATATGTTCCTCTCTCAAAAGTACATAGCAAGGCAAAGACTTCAACTTCTTGGCATTACTTGTATGCTAATTGCCTCGTAAGCATATATCCTACCATGTTCTATTACTGCTTTCTTGATAGTATTATCTCTAATTTTTGTTGTTGAAAATTTTTTGCATAAACACTTATAATGTTTAAAAGTTCTACAAAATTTCCTTTTAGTTCTGGTATTGACAAAACATAATCAGTAGAAACCATATTGACGAAATTATGTGCCCTTCATGAAAACTAATGTTGCAATTTTTTTGTGAGAGGGTTTCTTACATTTCAGAACTTTGACACTAGCAGCTCTCTAGCTTCTTCCCACTGTGCAGTTACATAGACAAACTGAATTTTGATTTATCTTTCATAAATATTCTTGGCCAGAATCAAGATAAGATCAATTTCTCCTGTACCAGTAGTTTGAATAACATCTCTCTAAGATACCATGCATTTTTCCTTCATACAATACATTAATCTGAATATCAATTCGCATTCTTGAAGGAAATATGAAGAAATTTGTGCACCACGTGTGGAGGAGTTGTGTTTCATCACGGACAACACTTACACCAAAACTGAGGTACACATTTCACACATCACATGTTTTCCTTTTCACTTTGAGAATGGACACTCAAGCAAACTGAAAATGGAAAAACCAATAAAAGAGTCATTTTGTGAAGTGAAAAGTCGAGAAGACGCGGTGTTTCAGATTCTATAAGGCTTTGTTTTGCTCAACCCGCTCACTGATAATGGGAGATTTTATTTAAAATTTTCTTTGTTATTGGTAGGATCTCACTAATTAATTAGCAAAAGTCATTCTTAAGATTTATATGAGTGAAGCATCTGATTCTGATGGAAGTAAACCTGCAGGTCCTGGAACTAGAGAGTGAAGTTTTGAACAATTTGGGGTTTCAACTGTCAGCTCCTACTGCTAAAACTTTTCTTAGGTAGGTTTTGCTTGATCACAAATCTTGGTTAATTTAGTGTGCTTGACACTCTGATTTCTCACATTTAGTCCTTCCTTGTGTGTTATTTTAACAGGAGATTCCTACGTGCAGCACATTCATCTTATGAGGTAGTACAGTCAGCATTTAGTAATGCTTTACTACAGTGGATGCTTTTAGATCTTGGGTCATTTATTGTTGCCTGAAAGACTCACCAATCCAGTATATTTTGGTGGAAAGGCTAAAGTCGTGTGCTAAATGTTAATATATCTACAGTGCTCGAGTCTCGTGTTGGAGTTCTTAGCCAAGTACCTTGCAGAGTTGACATTGGTCCATTATGGTTTCCTGAAGTTCCTTCCTTCTGTAATTGCTGCATCAGCAATATTCCTTGCCAGATGGACACTTAAACAATCAGGCCACCCATGGGTTTGTACCCTTAGCTTTCATGAGTTGATCTATTTGGTTCAGTTTTCCGCAGGGGATTACCACTAACTCGTCCTTCAATGGCAGAATCCAACAATGGAATACTATACCAAGTACAAGGCTTCAGATCTGAAAACAACAGTTCTTGCTTTACAATGTCTTCAGTTAGACAGTCATTCTTGTCCTTCAAATGCTATACGCACAAAGTACCAGCAAGATAAGGTCAGATATAGTGAAGATAGGCATGGAATCATACTTGAGTTTATCTGTATTTCATATTAACTTGAGGTGATTATCTGATGCTGTATGACAGGAAGTGCAGTGAATCCTATGCTGCTTCATCCCTTGTATAATGTGTGTCATAGTACTAATGTAAATTGCTCTTTGACAACAGTTTAAATGTGTTGCGGCTCTGCGCTCCCCAAAACTTTGTGACACTGTGTTCCAAACATGAAATGGCCGATGTCCTGATGGATGGAGGACAGTTGAAGACTGATTCTATACCTGCAGATTGCCATTGGCTAGAAACAATTCTGCTTGACCTCCTACTCCTTCTATCAGTCTTGGTGTCTATAGTTATCTTTTGTTTTGGTCGCCATGCACATTTGTTGTGCAGCCTCTTTCTTCATTACCAGCATTGACAATACTTTGAACTTCTCTGAAGGTTTTGGTCCTTCCAAACCTGTCTCTTGAACTTGGAATATTTCTTGGATTAAACAACTTCGATGCCTTCAAATGCTGTAAAATACTGATCTTTGGCTGTAAGTTGTAGGTAACCGGATGCAAATATTACTTGCGAAGTTTCGCTCACATTGTTTTATGTGGATGCTTTTGAGTAAACAGAAAAAAAGAGGGATGCTTTGTACGTATTCAACTTCAGGAGAGAAGATGAAAATGGTTCACAAGAATGGCATCATGTTTACATGATAGGACAGAGAAAAGTAATAAAGTTCTGAATTTAAAGCCTTGATCTTGTTGCCAATTGCTATTGGACGAAGCATATAAGAATGTGAGGAACAACTTGGATGGTTAATATTGAGCTGAAGGAGGACATCAGTACCGTGCTATCCAATGTCAAAGCTTATATGTTTGTCCGCTGGAGAAATCTTTTTATTTGGAGGAAAGAATGAGAGGGCTGTATAAATTGATTAATTCAGGTTAATTCTCAGTTGCAGCTGGAAGAGCCCCTGGCTACAATTCTTAAAAACTAATTTGCGTCTTCTACTAGGAAAAAGAGCGAGTCGGCTTTGCAATATATTATTATTACCTACAAACTGATGGCTCAGAAAAGAGAGGGGAAAAGAGAATTATTATCCATTTATAGCAGGGTACTTTAGTACTTTCACATGTTCTTTCGGAGAAAACCAACGTTTTATTAACCGTCTCATATTCCCGTACCCGCATTGCCACCCTTGGAGTGAGAAAGAGCACTGAGGGATAAGCCCGGCAATGGCGGCGGTGAATATACTATGGCAACCCACAAATCCAGGGCAGCTGACACCGCCCTCCACCTCACCATCTCATTCCAATTTCAATTCCGATATAATTCATACTGATTGTTATCATAATAATAGTACTAATCGGATAGCTATCAAATCCAAATGGGCTGCCGTCCCAAGAAGAGCACTGACCAAAGTCAGAGCAAAGTTCTCTCCTTTACCTTCCCAAATGTTGCCTGAATCCTCAATTTCATCAGGTAAATTTTATGAAGAATTCCTAGGCCAATTATAATTATTTTTAATTTGTTTTTCTGGGATGTTTTGTTATTCAGCAAATCTTGACTTTTTTAATTGAATTTACACTGAAATGCTACAGTTTTTTTTTTTTTTGGTGTATTTCCTTTGATTTTTGTTTTTAGCTTTACATTACGTTTCTGGAGTATTTATTTGCTGCTGAATGAGATTTTTATTTATTTATTAAATTTTGGTAAGTTTTCCAGTAAAGTTCAATTTGAAATCCCGTTATTTTTTTGTACAATCATGAATTAAGATTTTTAACGTACAGATCAAAGAAGGGTTGAGGGATGATTATGTGTGGCTAATACCAAGTTTAAGTTCATCTTTTTCTTAAAGGCTGAACTGATTTTTAAGTACAGTTATACTTTTCGCTTTTAAATTCTTAAATTACTACACCTACAAGGGAGTTTCGAACTACAGTACATCATTAAATCATTATTCGTCCCCATACAAACGTAATGTGCGAGGAATAATAATCTGTTGGAAAGTGGAAACTCTCAAGAACTATGCAGAGGTTTATGATTTTCTCAAGAGTTAGTCGTAGGCTTAGGTTTTCTCCCCTATTAGAATGCATATCCCAATAATGCAAATCAGTTGCTCCCACCATTCAGTCCACAACAGACTACAAGTGTGAAGCAGCTACTTAGAAGAATCTGGCGTTGCCTATTTCCGTGAACATGATACCAGTAACATGTGATGTTGGTGGCCACTCTAAGGTGAACCAAAGGATTTAGGCTGCCTCAATGACTCGTTGCTCTCTTCTAATCCTGTAACTTTGTGATTCTCTAGAAATCTCTAGAGTATCCAATCTCATTTTACGTGGTAGTATTGTGTAAAAGTGGCTGGCAAAGAGCTGCAGTTATTTCTCTACTCATATCATCATTTATACTCAATTGAAAATGAAAATGACAAAAATTTTTGTGCTTAGCAATTTCATTTGCATTTATCATGCTTTTTGGCCTACTCTGTAGCTTTTCAGTATGAGCAATTTAAATGAAAGAAGTAAAAACTTGAAATCATCCTCTCATTCCAACTATTCATAAATGAGATTTGGTTGTAAAGTTTATTCGTTGACTAGTATTATTGATGCAGGCAGTAAAAGTTCTTGGATACAAGACAATTCTGCCTGTGGTGATAATTTTGTTCACAATGGTCACAGGCAAGGCCCAATACATTCCCGCTTTCCTACAGCCCCTGCTGAAGTTTCAGCTGTGAAGGATCTATTTGATTTCATATGCTCAGGACCACTTCTAGACAAGTTCGGTCTAACCACAGAGAAGGTGGCAGAGTCTATTGATAAGTGGTTACTGTATGGCTCAAAATTGTGTAGATTGTTTCAACTCGATGAGTTGTATATGACAGAACCTCAAAAAATTCGAATCTACCACTACTATGTTCCAGTGTTCTTGTGGTGTGAAGACGAAATTTCTCAGCATATGTCAACTTTTAATGAAGGAGAAGATATCCCTCCTTTGGTGGTACATAGTTATTTTCTAATGTTCCTTTAGTCCTTTTTTTTTCTCACTGGGTTCAAACGCTAGCGATTGTTAGAAGTAGAAAAAAGAAGGAAAACCCAAGATGGTCAAGTTCAAGTGAGACGCACGTGTCACCGTCTTGTGGAGTTTATGTCCATTAAGCTATTCAACCTAATAAATCTGTCATTATCTTCTAATGCAGATTGGTTTTAGTGCACCACAAGGTTGTGGAAAAACAACACTTGTCTTTGCACTGGATTATCTTTTTCGGATCACTGGGAGGTAGATTGCAAAATGGTGATTTCTATTGAATTTGAGCCATCTAAGTTGTTCTTTGTGTACATGGGAAAAGAAAGACTGATAACTTCTATAATATGTTGAATAACAGGAAGACTGCAACCTTATCCATTGACGACTTCTATTTAACTGCAGAAAGTCAGGTAAATGTCTGTCGGGATCTGGAATTTCATTTCCCTATTTTCTTGCATTTCTGCTTCATGTTTTCATTCCATAGAGAAATACTGATTTATTTTTAGGCAAAACTGCGTGAAAGCAATTCAGGGAATGCGCTTTTAGAGGTAAGGCAATTTAAGTACTCAACATTCTCTGTCTTTTTGTTTCAAATGAGAGCGGCAGAGATGGAAGGAATTTTCTAAGACCTATATTGTTGAAATCAGTTTCGCGGAAATGCTGGAAGCCATGATCTTTCATTGTCAGTTGAGACACTGACAGCTCTATCCAAATTGACTAAAGAAGGTAAGAACATCCAGCATCATTTTCCTTGGCTTGCTGATTGATCCTATAGTTGGAGAATTTAGTTTAATCATACATTGAACTTTTCAGGGTTGAAAATGAAACTTCCTCGGTATGATAAAGTAAGCTGGTGTAACTTTCAAAATTTTTTATCTCAGTCGTACATCTGGAGTTTAGATTTGCCAACCCGTCTCTTGACCTTTCAGTCTGCACACAATGGTAGAGGTGACCGAGCTGATCCTTCGACATGGCCAGAAGTTGAGGGGCCACTAACTGTAAGAGGCTTCAGTTGAGCATTATAATATAGCAACTTGATATTGAATTTTGGTTCTGGTTTCTTAGAAAGTAGCTGGTCCTTCCACTCTTTGTGGGATCTGACTTGAGCCCTTGCTAGACCGCCTTTATGAGTAAACTATACACTCTTATGGGTTTTTTTTTTTTCTCATCTGAATAATGCTTCATTTATGAACATGGCAGATATACATTGAGTTGTAATTTTTCTTTTTTCCAATCTGTTAGGCTGTCCTGTTTGAGGGTTGGATGCTTGGTTTTAAACCTGTCCCTGCTGAAACCGTCAAAGCTGTTGATCCTCAGGTAAGAGTACTCGATATTGATCTAGTGGAACATGTTAGCCGACCGTGTTTACTCATCCTCCCACTGAGTAACAAGTTTGATCAAAACCATAATGGTCAGATATGAACTTGACTTTGCAGCTTGAGACAGTGAATAAGAATCTGGAAGCATATTATGATGTATGGGACAGGTTTGTAAACTCATGGATAATTATCAAGATTCAAGACCCAAATTATGTCTACCAGTGGCGGTTGCAGGTTAATCATTAGTTACCCATTAGCCTTTCTCCTGGGACAGGAAGAAAACTTTTCCTTGCAAAAACCATCCAAGTTTCTAACTAAGTCATGTGGGATTATTTTCAGGCAGAGATTGCTATGAGGGCGGATGGAAACCCAGGCATGTCCGATGAAGAGGTGTGGTTAATAAGCACATATATCTGTTGCTTGATGAATACCAAAATTGATAATTCAATTGGTATATTGGAATCTGCTTTTGAATATTGAAATGTTTTTCTTATTCAATTCATCACAGGTTATGGATTTTGTTTCACGGTACTTGCCTGCATACAAGGCTTATCTCCCTACCCTTTACGCCGAAGGACCCAAGGGTTCTGATCCAAAGCATGTCCTTGTCATTGAGATTGACGAAGGAAGAAACCCCATCCTTGGTTGCTAGGTAAAGATTAGCAGCTCAATAGGCTTCGGTGCAGGGGGACTTGATTTTTCCCGTGCATTTGCTTAGACATGGTTTTTTGGATCAGCCTTATCATTGTACTATTGTCTTCACCATTTTTTTATCCAACTTTTTGTACAATTTAAAGGTCATATGGTAGGTATTATTAGGTGAAACCGTTGATTTCTTTTTTTTTTTTTCTCCTTCCCCTTTGTTTTAGCAGAGTGCAAAAGGCTAATATGGCCGAGAATAGATGTAAATTTGAAGGTAGACTTTCAATGGCTTCAAAGAAGTGAGACTTGGAGGGGGCAAACAAGGAATTAGGCAAAGAATGGGAAAAAGCTGTGCGTGTAAAAGTGAATTATATGATCCTCACTCTGGACAAGCTGACCGGGCCAGAATTTTCAGTCGTGAAACCATGAGTATTAGAGATTAATCACGACAGCAAGTTGCCACCTAGAAAACGAAAATATTCATCAACGTGAGCTTTTATTATGAAACGTCACACAAGGTGTAAAGCTTGAACGTTGCTTTACTACAATGGATTGGATGTCACTTAAACTGTAAGAGAGTGTTTGGTCTGTTTCGGTTCTAGCGACTTGGTACTAGGCAGAGGTATAAAATTATTTTTGTAAATGCAGAATCATTCAGCCAAAGTACGAAGAAGGAATTAATTACGAAGGGAGAACAGTTTATACGAGTCTGACAATCTTTTTAACACCTGAGACCGGTTAAAGTCTCAATTTTGAACCACACCAAGAAGCTGAAGGAGCTCAAAAAACTAAAACAACAGGACGACATAGTTTGCTTCACGGGCACAAATTAAAAGAGAATTGAATCAGTAGACCAAGAAGACGTTAGAAACACTTGCAGCAGATGATATCCAAACAGCACTCGCATGTCTCGTAGCAACAGAAACAGCAACACGCCGCGAACAAACTGCACATCAAAGGTTTGCAAAGAATTACATGCAATATATGTAGTAGTATTTTCTGGGTAAGGTAAGGATTTGATTAGGTTTTCGGAACTGAAGAAAAGAGATAACATCCATATCCATCGATCTCAGTAAAAAATAAATAAATACAGTAATACAAAAGGAAGAAATTAATTAGATATACAGACCAAGCATAGAGGCAGCCTTTATCCGTATGTCGCTGCTTAACATGATCGTAGTAAGACATCTCTTGAGAGAGCGGCGGGGCATCCATCTTCAACTAGTTCTACTACTGCTTTTGCTTTCTTATACACAGCAGCTTTTAGCTAGACTGCTTCAGAGTGAAGCTATTATTACTATCAAATTCTAGTTAAAAGTCATAAGCCAAGCCTGTGCTCTTTATTAAATTTGTAACGTGTGGGTGCGTTTGATAAAACTGAAATCTGAAATATGAAGTCTGAATTCATTAAATTATTAAATTATTAAGTTTTAAATCTAATATATTTGAGTGCATATCAGATTCAGTGATAAGTGAATAACTTCTCACTTAATTTTGGGAGTAAGTTTTGTCTAGAAAAATTTAGTGTCACTTAATTAATTCAGATGTTCAATTTTTTATCATAAAACAGGATCTGAATTCATTAAATTTAACTGAGTTATCAAATAAGATCTAAAATAAAAGACGTGGACTTGGCATATTGGCGCTTAGGGATGGATGCTCTGGCATTTTGGCATATTCCTCTCTTTAGTCTTCACAATCACATCCGCCTGCCTCAGTTTCGTGTTCTGATGAGTTTCTATTATTCCACAGCACAAATAAGTCCTTTAGATTGTAGTCGTGGATAAGCCTATCATACATATGTCTTTGTTCTATCACACAAGCGTGCCGTGTGTCTCCTATCTCACCTTTAATTTAATTTATTTGTGTGTTGTTTAAATATAGTATATGAAAACTTGTCAAGCTAATTAAGAGAAAGTGTTTTGCACGTTTATGAGGTTTCCTGAATTGAGAGAAATCAATCATCTAAGACCAGTCTAATCATCTAATAGCATTTGTCCTTTCGGCCGGGGCTGTCATTTTCATTACGGCGGATATCATCATATTGATATTATTCTACCTACGGTGATGCTCCGAAATCTATCGCTCAACAGAGTTCATGAAACGCCACTGGTCATTTGGTCCGGTGGTCATCACCATTAAAGGTGATGCTGGAGGTCAGGGGTTCAATTCCTGCCTCCCATAAATTTGCCACAATTTATGGCGGTCTTAATTGACCTTCATCGATGGAGTTTGTACTCACATCGAACCCCCTTCCCTTCCCATTAAACTAGACTAGATTAGGTTCCCATTAAACTAGACTAGATTAGGTTATAGGACATCTATCGTTGCGAAAAAAAAAAAAAAAAAAACAGAGTTCATGAAACAAACCAACAAGAATGGCCCCTCACTTCTTTGCTTCCTCTCCTCCCATGGCGATTTCCTTCACGGAGTAAAATTAAGCACTTCATCGATACAAAATGGAAAGAAAGAGGAATAGAAACTACATAATGATGCTCAGGTAAGTAGCTAAACGGGACGCACTGTCTCACTAAGGCCCTGTTTGATATGTTATGTCATCTCCATATGAAATTAGGAGCAATTTAATTACTCCACAAACTACGGCTACTATTTCACTAACTTAATACAGCAAAGTTGTGCAGTCAAAATAGGAGGAGAGAGAAAGAGGAAGAGGATGGCAGCAGCGGAGGGGAGGAGAGGGTTGGTGGCTATGGAGGAGAGAGGAGGGGTGGTGGGTGGTAGGAAATTTTTAAAAAAATATCTCAATAAAATTTTAAATTTTAAAACACCCCAAAGTATATCTAATTCAAATGGATCATCTACAATATAAAGTTTTTAATATATACTGTTATAATAAAATTTTTAAAAAATATCCAAAAAAAAACACCTAATCCTTCCCGAGCCGTAATTGTTAAAGTTGTGGCCAAAACAATGGTTGAACCAATCAAATTTTTTTTTTTAAAAAAAAAGCTGGTCATTGACTTTTTAACTGATTTCTTCCTTATTTGGTCCAATTATCAACTCGGTTGGGTTGAGCAGCCAGTTCACTGGCCAACTGACTGACCCGTCACGGCTAGACCGGGGTTTTGTAACTATGCCTCGCAAATACTAACTTGTTTGGCCCCGTCACCACGGTTTATGCAACCGGTGAATGCTGCTGCCGCATCATTTAAAAGCGAACAACTTAAACCAGTCAATTCGCCGTGTTCTATCATAGCTGTACTGGAACAGAGCAGAGACTTTTCCGTGCGCAATGAGCAATATTGACTAAGAATAACATTATTATATGATTGAATACTAATGCCGCTGTTAGAAGAAAACATAGATAGGACAAGAACATATAATCAAGAATCAGGACTGTATTAGGTCCTTCCATTAGTTCTAGTTCGTTTCTACAAGTAAAGTCTCGCTCTCACTCTTTTTTGCCAAGCAGAAATTGCATATAAGGAGTGCATTAAGCACGTAAGAACGTGAATGCAATATTGCCATGTATTTATAGCTTCCGCAATAATATTGGCTCTATTTGTTTCCCTTTTGTAAAGCAAACCAGGGTTTGTAAGCCTAGAACAAAAAATTTCTCCGAGGACAAAAAGCAACCAAGATGCCACATAGCGGAATACTGAACATGAAGAGATATAATTCTTAGTCAGGTTGATTGAATTAGATGTCAATTCTTCTTGCTGAGATGAATACTCGAGTAGAATTTGGAACAGCAGGGAAAAGGAATTACAATTGTGGAAGAGGAGTAGATATGCATACATAATGAAACTGCATCTTGTATGGAATTTCTGCCTGACTCTTAAATGTCATGCATCTGATGGGGGAGAAACCAGGTTTTTCTGGGGTTAAGCCTGAGATTGTAGCGCAAAAGTTGAAACACTACAGTTGTCCCTCTTGTAGAAACTACTACCATATATAAGTACCACAGGTGATCTCCAAAAGGCATGCTTGTAGCTCTGCATACGGATGAGAAAACATACTAGTCTAAACACATAAACTCTGCATCCTATTTGATCCAGGAGCAACCACGAAAGCGATGATGTGCCAACAAAGTGCGGTCCTAAAGATCATAACATCAGTTACTTCTCCAGTAAGATCAGCTACTCAACCAGGAATCAAGACAAAAACAGTAGTACCTAAAACAGGATGCAATGTGCAAACGGGCAAGCAACCAAAGCAATCTCAAGAGTTCAAGAAAGAGAAAGTGGTTAAGCGTCAAATTGTTTCCAACAAATAGCTGGTCAATTGTAAGAAAGAAATATGGAAACTAGTAGTAAATCCGGAGAACTAATAGCATCATTCTTCAATAAGAAACTGCTAGAAATTGAATAATACAACTATTACATCGAAATGACCCCTAAAGGGGAGCAACTCTACAAGCCTAGCAAGAATAATTGGGATAACAAATGGAAACCAAATGGTAATCTCAGTGTGGAATTAAACAGTAATCAAACAATGTTTTGAACTACATTTTAGCTATCTACCTTCTTCTCTTTCGCCTTCTTATACTCCTCAAGCTCCTTCAACCACAAGTCTCCAAACTCACAATCCTTCCATGCCTCGAACCATGGGCCTCCTAATGTATAATGTATTGCCTTAGGGAATGTGCTTGAATCGCCCTCAACAACCCTGTTATGCCCCACAAGAAAATTCCACACGAACGGAATCTCCCCAATCTCATCATCCTCCAACCACTGAAACCTATGCAAAAATGCCCCTGATTCTGTGTTCACCACCTCAGGAGTCAAGATCCTATTTTTAGGGTGACTACAATTGTACAAAACCATGGAAGACCAATTCTTCCTCGGATAAACCGTCTGCACAGCCCCATCCATTTTGGTTGTTTCTTTAGGGGCATAATCATGTTGTACACACATTATAGCAAATTTATCATCAATCAAATCGGTTAATTCCTTTATATCACCAAGGTACAGAAAATCACAATCAACAAACATGGCCCAACCTTCATAATCAGCTAAATGGGGAGTCAAAAACCGCGAAAACGAAAATTCAGTGCTCTCTAGCTTCCCTCTTTCACGCCAATAAAGACCCTTTCCCCTCAATTCAGATTGTTTAATTGGGGTAATCTCAACCGGGATAGAAGATCTTTTCAGCAATGAATAACGGCAAACCTCGTAAGCGATGTCCTCACGGGGATCATACCCAATAAAGATCTTCAATTTGGGGGGCTTATCAGCATTGTCCTTGTTAGCATTGCCGTTAACCAAACTCCTGGGAAGCGAATCAAGTCCAGCCTTAGTAGGGCTCAAAGATTTCCTTACCTCTTCATTCTTGAAATTCGTTTCTGCCACCAATGTAGACATTACCGTTTTTCCAAGATTTTCACTCCTGCAGCCAAACCCAGAATAATCAAAATTAAATCTTGAATAACAAGAGATCATACATTACCTACGTACAGGATTCCGTACCTTCTTGGAAGAATTGGATCTTCTAGATCTGGGATGGACCTGAAAATGGAAAAAGAGTGAGAATTTTGGTCTGTGGGGTGGAGAAAACGAGTCTAAGGAAGTAAGAGAGGGAACGCGGAAATTTAGGGGCATTGATGTCTTCGGTGTGGAGGAAATCAGGAGGGGATGGGGGGAAGGCATCTTTACAGTTGTCAAACATGTGTCGGCACGGGGATTTTGCGTGGCTGTAAATGGTAATTCCGCTGCGCGTGCCGGCGGTCTTGTGGATGAATTCTAGATGACGTGAAAATCTGTGTACTGCCAAGTGCTAACCCGCTGTTGACTGTTGATTGCCTTTTTTTTTTTTTTTTTTTTAAGGGTGTACACCTCTTAAAATAACGTGTTGAATTTGAATTAGGGAAAATTGCAGAAACCTCCCCTGAAACTACTGACACTTGCACTGACCTCCCCTCTAAGTTCAGAAATGGCATACAGCATCCCTGAACAGGAACAATATGTTGCAGAATCAGTCCAGGCAGCTTGATGTCCCATTAAAAAATTATTTGTAGAAGTGAGATAAGAAATTTCTTTCAAATTTGCTCTGATCTTGTTTGACAAGTAGTATTAATAAGGGAGGGGCATAGGCATTAATCATCAAGTAAGTTCAGGGGGTATAAATGCAACATCATGCTTCCAGATGCAGACCTGCAACAACTTCATTTGCTGAGAAACCAACGGCTACTTAACGGCTAATTGTGCAGTTCCTTGCACTAGCTTATAAACGATGGTCAGTCTCCCATGAATACCAGGATTACTACAAAATAATGAGCAGCAATTTTCCAACTCAGTTTGCGCAGCTTGCTTGATACTCAGTTTGGCAGCTTCAAGTCATATTGCAGTCCCTAGAGAATGGCTTCTTCCAGCCACAGGAGAGCATCATGGAACTCCCCAACATCCTTCACAATACAAAACAAATATTGCTGGTGCAATCGAAAGGCAACATTGAAGAGTAGTAACAGGAAATGATTAACTTCACCAAGCATCAAACAAGAGTAACATATAATTCTTGACCAGTTTTGGCTTCAAGTGTTAGAGATGATAATTCACTTGATGTTTTCAATGACTAACCGGGTAATATGGCACAGATGCAACGACCTTTGTAGGTGATGCTGAAACCTTGGATGAAAGAGCATTTACTGCTGCACTAAGGAGCTGAGTCGAGCCACCGCCAAAGACTATGTATTTTCCGTCTGTGATTGCATTTCCGGCTGTAGCATGGAGCTTTCGTATTTGCTCCTCCAGTTCTTTAGATGTTAGTGAACCATCTTCAAATTCATAGCCCATGTGATGCCATCCTGCCACCATAATTGCACTACTTGCTGCATTCTTCCTCCAGAAAGGCTCCAAGAACGTCGGGTTTCTGCTGCATGCAACCAAGAGAGTCAAGATTAGATTTCAACGTTTTTTCAGTCCAATTCAACATACGCAAGGAATGCAGTTCTGATTCATCAACTAAAACTGTAATGTAGAATTTTTTTGCTTATCCAAAAGTATTAGAACTTTTCAAAAAGTTTGCAAATATAGAACACTGGAGAAGGGATTTCAAAAAATTCAATCTAGAATTCACAACGGTATAAAACCCAAATTTTCAGACCTTGGGCAATTGACCCTCCCTTCCCCCTGCTCTAGTTCTATCTGTGGTTAGACTAATACCTATCAACGTCTGCAATGCAGTCAGGTATAAGCTCAGAACAATCATGGCCTGTATAGCATCCATTACATTCACAAACTAGTTTTCCACCATCTAAAGCTAAGCCATCTAGGTAGGCACTTCCATGGCCTGAGCATGAAACTGACCGCAAGTTGTCTTGCAAAAAATAGCGAAAGTAGATCACATGTACGTTCTCTTTGTTTGCAGGAGATTTTTTGATCTAAATGTTTCATTCAAAGTTTTGTTTGACAATTTGAAAGTAGTTGTGGAAAATTTACATAGATTTCATTTCTTTAAAGTTGTTAAGCCTTTCAAGATGCATCATCTTAATTGGATTCACATTTTCATCTAGTTGTTTGAAGAAAAAAAAACAAACTTCATCTATTTGGCTAAAGAGAAAAAT
Organism: Coffea arabica; assembly: GCF_036785885.1. Lineage (NCBI taxonomy): Eukaryota > Viridiplantae > Streptophyta > Magnoliopsida > Gentianales > Rubiaceae > Coffea > Coffea arabica. Next base: position 2,795,951 of record NC_092317.1, on the reverse strand, counting down.
GGAAAAAAAAGGGAAAAGATGGGAAGGAAGAAGCTAAATGGTGGCCGTTATACATTCTAATTTCCCCATCAGTTAATCAAGACCAACTAAACTAATTAACAATGGCTACTTCAGTCATTCCCAATTGGTTTTGAAGTAAAAGTTTATATTCTTTAACATGTTTTCAAAGGTAGTACTTGATCACGTTCCATTCACATACGGCTCGAACTCTATGTATTGAGCTTGGTTTCATAGACTTTTGCTATGAAAATGCTCTGATTCATTTAGCCTGTTTTTTTTGTCTTAACTAGTAAATTTTGTCTTAATTATAAATCTAGTCCACTTGATCTGTTTAGCAAGTCACATTAATCTGTTCAGCTCAAGCCAAGGGTAAGAGGGAGTGTTTGCCAATTAATTTGAAGGTGAAAATAACCTCAGATTCTGCAACACTGACATTCAATAATTGAGTTACAAATGTAAAACAAAAAACTAAAACTATTCAAATTAGTGCTAACATATATAGGTTACCTTATACAAGTGCGTACATAAAGCATACACAGCTGGTAGAGTTATTGTAAGGTCAAATGTCATTGTACTTTAGAATCAGCTTACGCGTAACAAGAACTTAGCTCCAATGGTGCGATACTGGTTCATACTAATGCGGGAAGAAAGAGTTCCCTGTAATCAAATTTACGTCCCGCTTCTTTTCACAACAAATTAACTTATAAGCAAGTAAAAGGTACACGTTTTTTTGTTGCAGCTGCGACCATGAGTTATTGATATATAATCCAATTTTTCTGTGGAGAGTTTGCAGATGACTGAATTATTGGTCGTTGGGACATTATTTTATTTTCTTTTCCGCGTTTTGTTTGGACAAATTAAGGTAGTTGGGAGTTGAGACTTGCATTGAAGAATCTATGCCGATGATTGAGAATGCATCTTAGGATAATGTTTTAGGTGATCGATTAATTCAGCATATTAATTGTTTGTTTAGTTTAATAATAAGAAGAAGAAATAGTTTGTTTAGTTTAATTTGTTTAAGAAAGGATTTGTTGGTTTTGATGAAAGTAAGCTTTAGTTAATTAGTTTAACTATGCAGAAATAGTTTGTTTAGTTTAATTTGTTTAAGAAAGGATTTGTTGGTTTTGATGAAAGTAATTAAACCTTTTATCTGGTAAAGTTAAATCCAATTGGGGGTACTCTAGTAAATTCACACACTTTTACCTTTTAAATTGGCTCCAACTTTTTTTAGGGGAGGTCAATGCTATTTCAAAATTGATAGGGGAGGTCAATGCTAGTAGTAGAAACCTCAGGGGAGGTTTCTGCAATTATCCCTTTGAATTATGTAGAAAAGAAAGCAAGTTGCCCTACGAAAAGAGCTTAACAATGGTCGAATCACGAATGCCCTTTGAGTTGGCTTTTATTTCTAAAGTTTGTACCCTAAGGTATCCCGACATACTAGTATTTGGCTTAAATCAGAGGGATTATTATGTGCTTCAGAAAAAAAAAATATTAGAAATAGGTGTGTATTATCACGCATGCGGAGAATGTAAGCTTTTTCTCATTAATTAGAAATTTTCGTCAACAAGTGAAGATTATTTTTGGTGTAATTTCCAATCACACATGCAATTGGAAGTCTATGAGGGTTGGCTCAACTAGTACCATTTTAACATGTTAGGTTTGAAATTCTATTGCTACTAGAAATAGTTCCTCATGGTAGGCAATTTTGTAAAGGAACATCTTCATGGTGGATTTGAAATATTATGGCTCGACTTCATAATTGGTTAACCTCATCTTTTTCTCTTAAACTTTCCATTATCCATAAAAAAAGGCCGGGAGAGGGGGGGGGGGGGGGAACTAAAGGTGTTTAATCGGAATAGTTTGGATTGCATTAGGATGAAGAGAAAAGTATGGTATAATACGTGTAAACTCTAAAGAATTGAAAAAAAATGGATGGATGGAAAAATTGTTCAAGAATATGATGCAATCTAGTATATGTCATTAAATCATTTGTCCCGTTCGCAAAGAATCGACAACTACCATTCAAAAAAAATTGTAAAATGCACTAAGAAAATAAGAAAAATGAGAAGGATGCTTTTGAGGCTTTAATCTTTAAATACAATAGCTTGTTTACCTTAAAAAGGAGAAAAGAAACTTCGAACAGTTTGTTTTGGACTTAATTAGGCCCATATTGGCCTTGAAACGATAAATATTCTGTCTAACAGCGGGTTAGCACTTCAGCTTTCAGCTTTCAATGATGGAAGGCTCCTTTATCTCCTTTTACACCACTCCCTATCATTTATGTCACTGTTCAGCCCATTAGCCGATGCCATTGAGGTCAATCATAATAAGCCACCTTTTAGTAATCTGGACTCGGCCTCAGTGAAATAACAGATCCAATGTCCGTTTGACGCGTGATTAGAACCGAAAGAGAATCAAACTTTTTTCATACTCAAATTCAAACCCGATTTGACAGAATTCGTTCAAATCTGATTTGTTAACTAGTTAATTCAATGATAAACAGCATCTTATGTTCGATAACATTCAAACTCGATAACAAAATTCGTTTACATTCAATTCGACAAATAAATAAAACGAAATTTCAAATTCGGTAAAATAATTAAACAAGAAACTTGAACACTAAAATGTTCATCTTGATTAGATTCGTTTACACCCCATTGCATTTTAGTTTCCAGCAAAACGCATAGGCTTGAGAACATCTCGGAGAGTCTTGCTTGCCATTTAAAAAGAAGACTAAGCCGCTCTATTTTTTATTTTCATTAACTCAGTTTTCTTTATTTACAAAAAAAGAAAAAAAAGAAGCTGTTTTAGCTGAAAAACGTCATCAAGATTGGAATATGGTTTCCATTTTTCTGTTGCTTGTCTTTGTTCGGAGCCGGAAAGCCATGATCAACTTGATTCCCAAAAGAACAAAAAATCAATACAAAGTGGAAAATGTGTTGCATACATGATAAGTGTCGAATCATATTTATTGAAAACAAATAACAGTTTGATACTTTGAGGGCTCCAAAGATTTTGCTTTATTCTCTAAAATTAAACATTTTCTTCTTAAGTGGGAAAAAAAAAAATCCCTTCTGTGGATTCGTTTAGGATAAAAAGGTTGAATTGAATTCCTCCTCTATCCCTTGCTGTAAATTCAATGGTACCTAACACAGCCAACAGTATTTTGAAACACAGGTAGGTATGTGTAGAAATTAACTTCAAAGAGTATCGTATTCATTTCAGGGTATCCAAATTTTACATTGACTGAAAAGGAAAAAGAAGCCAGAAATTTGTTCTACTACACCTTAAATAATCTTACACTACTAGTATAACATATCCTATAATTAATCCTCAAAACTTTAACTCCTCAAAGAGCCGACCGACCTAGATCTGTACATGAAATTTCTATCCCAAATAAGTAGGTTTTCTTCAGCAAGTGCTCGAGCAATTTGGAGGCGTCCTTGTAGCTGCATGCACGTCAAAATTAAGAAAATGTTAAGCAATGTAACCAAATAAAGTACAACTACAGTTTTTTATTTCTATATATATATATTAACTATTTCCACTCAAATCAGACTCAATGCGTGTGTAGTTTTTTCTGAGAACAAGTTGGAATCATTCAAATGAAAAGAACACCAGAGGGCTTAAAAAATTGTGCAACTCACCCAATTCAATTGCCTCCGAGCTTTTCATTAATCTCAATCTCTTGCACGATTCCACAAACATTCTGTAAATTCAGATCAATTAACAAAACGGAAGTTACTGCCGAGCCCGAAAGGAAAACGAAGTTAAAGAGATCAAGCAAATCTGGTTTTTCTTTTTTAATAAAAAAAATATATAATTATTTTGAGGAACAACTAAACAATTCTTGAACGAACGAACGTACTTCCAAGGAACATCTCCAACTAACATCCAGTCTCCGTCCTTGTCTTCATAGGTTGGCACATATTGCATACCATTTGCAGGATCCATCAGCTTTTTCTGATTCGCACCATTACCTGATGATACACACAGTCATATATCATGCTACAAATTCATATTTTCCGTGGTCGGCCGGGAACATATGGTTGTACCCAACACTGAAGAAAAACAGATTGCTGTCTACGTACATATGCAGTAATTTAAAATAAAAAAAATGCTTACATATGGTTTGGCAGGTAAACATGCCCTCCAGACCGGCTAAAAGCTGCTGGTAGCCGTTGTACATCTCCAAATCAACTTTTCTCAGGTATGGAGCTCCATCTACTGCCACCTTTACGTATTTGCTACTCTTCATCATGTTCCTCCTCGATGATTTTACAGGTGGCCATCCTACCACTTGTGCCCTGAAATTCAAAACCCCTGCTTAATTAATTAAGAGTTTAGAAATAGAATCACATCCTACCTTAGCTAGCTATGATTTCATGGGTTGCCGTACAATAGTATAGGAGGGGATCGAGGGGGCATGACAAGATTCGGTACATCAGTACTTCTGGTATATATGATCAATACAAAAACTTGTATCTATAAATTGGATTATCTAACGCGGAAATGTGTAGAAGCAATATTCAAAGCATCTGCAAGAAGCAAATAAATTGTTTTGGCCATTTTGTACAAAACATATACTTGCTTAGTACATAATTATACATATATGTATATGCATGCCTAGCTAGTACTAGTGCTTACTTTGCTGGAGGTATGGTTGTTGAGTCTGAGGTTTCATTTTGCCCAGAACTTGAACACCACAGTCTCAGATCAGCACCTCCTGAAAGACTCCGTTTCCGGCTGCAATTCAGGACTCGAGGTCCACCTGGTAAGCCTAAGCTGAGCTCAGTTTCCTCAAAATTCATGGCGGAGGAGTAGGATTCTGGCGACACTTTAGACTTGTCGGATGACATCTTCTTTCCTTCTAGTAGTTTGTCCGGCTGCAGAGGGGCAACTTAACCAAAAACAAAAGGATGACTAAAGAGTTACAAGCGCGTTTGGCTTTTACCTCCGTGTGTATGTACGCATATAAAAAATGAAGCGGAGGAGGAGGAATTCAATTCGGACGGCTGTTCCGGGAACTGACCATTGAGGATTTGACACGTATCTTAACAGGGCGTTCTCATTGGTCCATGTAGATCGGTGACTGAATGATGTGAAGCGTGTGCTTTGATTTTGAGTGCTTTCAATATTTTGGGTCCATGTCGGGTTCGACCTGGTCAGTTTCTTAATTATTTCTTTCAATTTTTTTTTATGTGGAAGCTGTGATAGCCTGTTGCTGGGGCATGTATGTACCGTCACTATAAGTCCCTGTCCATCGTCCATGTGGGATCATCAAGTTTTACTTACGTGATCTAGATCAACATCCGATGGTACAAGAGTAGTTTTTTGTTTGTGTGTGTGTGTGTGTGTTGGGGGGGGTTTGAGGTGCGGCTTGCCAGAAAATAAAGGTCCGGCTAAAGAGTGGCGGGCTTCTTTGTTTCAATCTTTTCCTTTTTCTATAATGGCGCCCTACCTCCGAAGGGAGTATCAAGATTTGTTCTTGATCTTAGTATCAAATGTCCTTTAAATTGTCTGATAAATGAAAATGGGAATGGTATTAGCTTTTTTAGTTATTAACCATGCTTTTATTTTAACCATTCATCGAGATGTAGAATGGGTTAACTCTATTTTTTTATATTAGATGCATGGATTGTAAATACATTCATCGAATTTTTATTCAATACATGTATAACAAATATCATCTTTAATTATAAATATAACTATCAATAGATCGAAAAGAAATAAAAGAAAGATCTCGAACAAGTGTATAATCCAAGTTTTTGATTAACGACTTAAGTAGTTTAATCTTATTCGCATGCTTGGCTCATTTAAGAAAATTAACACAAAGATATCAGCTTTTGAAAAAAAAAAAAAAAGAAGATTAAATCAATTGATCTTTCAACAATAACTCAAAAATTTTAAGCAAGTGAATTTTCGGTACATTAAAATTCCAATTATTGATCACTAAATGAAATTCAACTCCTACCATATTTATGATAATCAATTTCCGAACTTTTTATTTTTTTTGTACTTATTGGAAATTAACTAGCCGGCTGTCTCTCCCTAATCAATGAGGTTTCTCGAATTGTATAAACAATAACCGGAATGGAAAGACCTCCGGAACACGCAAGTGCATGAATAGAGGACTGAAGGGTGCTACAGAGGAGCACAGCCATGTGCTCGTGTGTAGAAGGTGATCAAACGGAAAGTAGGGCCCAGATGTCGGGTTTTATAAGGTACGAGTCAACTTTCCATAAGTCCATATGATAAGAATTCCTCAAATTGAAGATGGGCCCACAGACCAGCATGTGACGGTGTCGCTTTGTCGGGCCTTGACAGTAGTATGAGTCGCATCTACTTATTAGTCTGTTAAGGACCAGAATCAACCGACACGAGTGGGCTGCTTTAATTTTTCCGCCCCCTGCTTTCCTCGTTGCCGTCGCCCCTAGGTTGATACACGTCATAATTTACCGCTGGGTTGTTTCTAGTCAGCCCCGATATTTTTTCTTTTTCTTTTTCTTTTCCTTTTCCTTTTCCCACCGGGTCTCCGCGCTATTTTCTTGCTCAAAAGTACAAGGATTACAAAACTTTTTAGAGCCTATTTAGACTGCTATTTTTTGAAATTTTTATAAAAAAATTTCACTGTAATAATTTAATATGCGTATGGAGTAAAAATATATTTAAAAAATGTATTTATGAAAGATATAATTTTTTTTTTAAAAAAATGATAATCCAAACAAAGCCTTACTTGAAGTAACTTATTATCCTCAAAAAGCAAATAAATATCCTCAAAATATGGAGCCCATTTTTTATCGTGTGATTTTCAACACACATACCAGTAAAAGTCTCTTTAATTAGATGTAAAAACTTTTAATTTACAAAATCTCATCTAATTCAAGATTCAAAATTATGTAATTACGCTTATCAAATTTGTCGTACAAATCAAAACGTGCAACACACATTCAGTTTCAGGAAAAAAAAAAAAACAGAGGCAGAAATTATTCACATAAACCAATTCAAAGGCGACAATTCTAATCAACGTAAGCATCATGCATGTCACTATTGATTAACAATATCAATATGAGGTGCTACAAAAGTTTACTGTTGACGAAAACCACGAACAAACTTGGCCTCTTTGGATCGAGGCTTGCAACCAATGATTTCAATGCCAGATAAAGACCTCGAACAAAGATCATTAAATTCGTAAAATTGACATTTGCAGAATAAAAGGCTTTAAAACCAAATTTTATTTTGGTTTTGAAGAACATTAGGGACCATATGAAGCGCTTGTTCTCAGAGAAAATATTACAATAACATAACAAAAGTTTACATAGCTAATTAATATGTGCAACAACAAGAAGTTCAGAAATTTTACTAGCTAGTCCACTATTATATGGCGTACATCTTGATGTAAGTCCTAGATTGTAAGTCATTTCTGGTTGATTTAACAGAAAATGACTGTCCATTTTAAGAAGTTGAGTGACCATTTGGACCAAAAAAATTAAAATCGATCTGGTGATCAAACCGCGCCACTTTAGATAGTTTAGTGATCATTCTGGCTATTTACTCGTTCATACAAATATCAAGTTCATAATTTTAGACTAAATTAACCAACATTCTCTCTTCTTTACATTCTAGCAGCAATATTAACTAGATGAACTAATTTCACGCTGAGACGTGACAACATGCATGTGTAAATTTGAGCAGACCAAGCACTTAAATGGATTTCCAATATCACCAAAATTTGTTATAAGAAGATGCCAATCACATGAAGGCGTACGTTGTCATTCGATGGCAGCATGCAAACATGTCTCTCAAGTGTCTTCTATCCGTATTACTGGTATTGGTTCTACACGATACTGAAATCACGAATCAATCAGCAGCACTTTTCCCTTTATAAAAAATTATGTCTTTTGGATTTTTCCCACCAAGAAAATGTCTTGATCATATCGCACGTTTTAATGTTTTGTCATATTGGGCCATTAGCTAGATTTGATTAAGCAAGCAACGTTTTCACATGAATGGGGATCGCCCCTTTCGATTACACATATCATGATTCTAATTGACCTGAACAAATTACTTTATAAGTGAACTTGTATATAGTGCGGATTAACATCTTTGGTAATTTATTATATTCTTCGGCAATATTATTAAAGCGTCTATATCAATTCAATGAGTTTTACACATGCTCCTGCCCGGTTTTGCAGTCATCTTTTTATGAGAGGCGTTTCAATTTCTCTTCACTGCCACTTTATACAGCCACCCATCGACGTTTAAGTACACAGTCAAAAAATTAGAGATTTATTTGAATATCGAAGAGTTGAAGAATATGTCATATGCGTATGAAATACCATAAGCATGATCATGATAATTCGATAACATAAATTGGTTCAATTGATAAGAACGGGTCACTTGTTCGTAAAATGTTATGTATTTGAATCCCACTGTTAATATGAGAGTTGTATTGATCAATGATCTACAAGAACCCTTATAAATAACCAATGGTCTTGAGAGCATACTCTGACTCGTGGTAGTGATCGAAATCGAACCCATCATACCAAAAAAAGTCATAATAATTCAAGAAGGAAGTCAGTGTGATTTATAAATAACCAATGGTCCCGAAAGCATAGTCTGACTCATGATAGTGATCGAAATCGAACCCATCTTACCAAAAAAAAAAAGTCATAATAATTCAAGAAGGAAGTCAGCGTAACTTAGTTTAAATTGGAGATTTCAAGCGTAAATTCGAGGAGGGCGAAAAATTATTAGTTGGTCTTCAAAGTCAAAGAAGTTGAATAAAAGATTGACTCCCGTTTTCAATTCTGTTATTCAATTCTGCTATACTGGATTAGCATAAACAGTTTTGAGACCAATAATACAGAGAACCTGAATAAGTGCCTGTTTGATAACATAAAAAAGTGCTGAAACTAGGGGTGGGCGCGGGTCGGGTACCCGCCCCATTCACCATTTGGCTGACCCGACCGCACCTTGCGGGTCAGCCATTTTTTGACCCTTACCCGCCCCGCATATCAGCGGGTATCCTATAATAGGGTACCCGCTGAGATAGGGTCGGGTCAACGGGTACCCGCCCCGCCCCATTTATCATTTAATTTTTTAAAAAATAATTTATACCAATTTAATTTTATATTTTACACATTCATCTAAGATTTAAGAAATATTTTTTTTCTAAAAAAGGTTTCCCACCAAGAAATAAGCATGTGAAGAAAATATAAGATAAAGGAAAAAAATTAAAAGAATTCGAAATCAATAAAAGTTTGAAATAAGTAGCACATTTTTTAATATATATGTTCCACATTAATTAAACTTTTTTCTATAAAATATAAGATCATGGCCTCTACAAATGAATCTTGTAAATAAACTATAGTCTCTCATATTTGTAATATAATTTATTCAATAAAATTACTTATTTAGTTCTTATTATTTTATAGTGTGTGTATAAAAATAAAAATAAAATAAAAAATATATATATGCGGGGCGGATCGGGTACCCGCGGGTTTTTAATTATGTGACCCTAACCCGCCCCGCATCTTAGCGGGTACCCGATCCTCTTTTGACCCGATCAAATAATAAAAATCGGATATCCTAATTTTCAGATCGGATCGGATTGGATATGACGGGTTTTCGGGTTAGCGGATAATTTTGCCCACCCCTAGCTGAAACTGAATTCATTCAGACATTCAGATGTTGTGGGTGTTTGATAAATAAAAATTCACCTGCTGAACTTATTAAGTAGTGCTGAATTTGTATGTATTTTTTTCAGCACAAGAATCGTAGCTGAATGCTTAATTTGATAAGAATCAAGAGATTTACTTCAACTACTTTATCTTATCTACCAAATATATCCCTGTTTGTTAATTACATTCAAAACCTTTATCTAATTAAACAATCTAATATTCCCTATTCAAAATCCTTATCTAATTAAACAAAACAACCTGATATTCTCTATTCAAAATTTTTTTTTAACAATAGTATTTTTTTGCAGTAATTTTCATCCACAAACATTTATATTTTGATATATATTTTTTTTGTGTAGATAAATTTTATTTATGTGATGCAGCTTATCCACACACACGTGGCTTTATGACACCATATCGAAATATTAGATATTGGTTGTCTAATTTTCGAAATGCTTCTCGTCCAAGATCAAAAGAAGAACGCTTTAACCAAGCACATGCAAGATTGAGAAATATAATTGAACGTGCTTTTGGAGTATTAAAAACTCGTTTTCCCATTCTCAAAAATGATGAAACCATACCCTTTTCCCACACAAAGAAACATTGTCATTGTATGCGTTGCTCTTCACAATCATTGTCATTTTCATACCTAACAATTTTAAGTTAATTAAATCATAGGTTCTATTTCCTTTTTGGATTAAAAGATAGAAGGGCAAAATTGTACAATTTAGCTTATTAAGCATTAAGTTATGAATATTTATCAAACAGTATAAATAGATTCAGCATTAAGATTCAGACATTCATATATCTCTTTTCAATGTTTAAAATTCAGCAAATTAATTATTTCAGTATTCAGAATTTAGAATTCAGAATTCAGATTCAGTGTTATCAAACGGAGCCTAAGTGATTTAAAGGGTTAATTTAATTTGATCACAAAGACACGGTCAAACTCGAAGCCAAATAAATTGTGTGGACGTGGCTTACTCGTCGACAACAATTATCAAAATCACATGTTAATAAAGATATGACCTTAATATGACTTCAAAATTGAGGATGACTTAAGATTTCAATTCAATCATAGTAATCGACGACAAATACTGTTCACTAGGATTATAAATTTACACAGCCTTGTCAGACTTCATTCATTCTGTCCGGGTACCGTGATGCTAGTAGTTTTAGGTAGTTAAAATATGTGATTGAAGCAACTGCCCAGAACATATATATATATATATATTTATGCAGCAGCAGCAGAAGGAGGTTCTGTACCTGGAGTTCATGTGAATATGGCTATGTCCATGTGAATATGTCTGGAACAACAATTCAAGTGTATATACTAAATGTCTCTAAATGTCTAGTTACTCGGTATTTAGAATTCACATGCCAATAGAAATCAAAGGGTATAATCTTCTAAACTGAAATTGCGAAAACAATCCAATTTATTAATCTTCTGTCTAGTTTGAACCATATTTATTCTAGACCAATTAGCAGTTTGTGGCTATATAGACTTTTTCCGAGCCACAAACGAGGATCATATCGTCACTAATCGGTTTATTAGCGATAATCATCGCTTATTATAGGCGAAAAAAATCATCATAATGATCATCTTTTTTTATTACCAACCAACCAAAAAAAATTCATGTGCATCGCAAATTTTTAAAAAAATTGAGCTCTCTCTTTTTATCTTTTCGCTAGCAAATTTAAAAAAAAAAAAAACTTCTACTATAACAAAACTGATGTGCCTAGCAAGCAACTGATATATATACATGAGCCAAAAATGTATTAAGGAACACAATATGTTGTTCATTACACAAAATCCAAATATGACAAATCGATCGTCAATTTGAGCAAATGCTACATATAAAAAGGCAAAGGAATTGTCAACTTACATAAATTTGGGACATCTAGGGAAGGAAACTCATCCATCCCATCCAATCAAAGTTAAAATACTACTGTTTCAGACAGGTAATTATGTGGAAAGATAAGTCATAGTGGGTACACCGAATTCAGTCTCAAGTACTTCTCAGTACTAAGCGTGAGGAAGAAATTGCATATATGTATCATCCATCTCGTGAGGTTCCTTTCAAAGTGCTCTTTGGATGAATCCCAATGCCTTTTGCATCCGTCCTCTTCATGATCCTCAGCCTTTTACATGATTCAATGAACATCCTGCAAATTAATTTTAAAAAGAAACAAGATGCTTTTTAGCATTATAAGATCTTTTCGACTCTAATCGCGATTAGATTAGATTAGATTAGATTTTTCACGTTCTAATGAACATTTAGACACATAAAAAGAAACAACTTAGCATGTAAGTTCATTTTATCAAATTTCGCCTGAGCCTGACACATGAATTAACAAGTAAAGAACTAACGTCCTTCGTGCCACGAATTGATTCAATTTCTAAAACTTAAGATTAGGGGAAAACAAAAAGGAAAAGAACTATTAAAGGAATATGGTTTTTTTTTTTTTTTTGTGGGGGGGGGGTGTTTTCGGTTCTATCAACATGTTCAAAATCTTCATAGTTTTGCTGCACACGCATGAGATCTGCTAGTACTAATTCTGGCTAGATCTTTCCTAGGGCTTTGCATGCACTAAATCATGTTGGATGGGGATCTGTCCTCAAGGACAATTATGTCATGGAGAGATGCAAACTAGCGGAAAAATCGAGCCTGTCGGCGATATATACTGTATTAAGTGAAAAAGACTGGTGTTGTTGCCAAAACCCATAATAACACAGTATTTCTTTTTCTGTTAAAATATGAAAATTTCCCTTCTCAGATCGATTCAAATATCATCACAAATTAACTTGAAATGCATGGCTTTGTTATATTTATTGTCTGACAGTGAAAATAGGCGTTTAAATTAAATTCTTGCAAAGAACATCTTTTTCTTACAGCATTCTTCTTCTTCTTCTTTTTTTTTTTGGCCCCTCCACACAAACTAGAGAAGAAAATTTGCGACATTGCATTTTCGTATGCGTATTTTGTCAAATGTATTGGTGGAAACGAGGTAAAATTGAGACTTACGTCCAGGGAACATCACCCAAGAGCATCCAGTCCCCGTCCTTGTCCTCATATATGGGAACGTATTCTGAACTGTCCGCATCGTTCAACGCCTCTCCTGTCAACAATCAACATATCAAATGAGATCATAAGGACAGCTGAATTTGTTTTTCTCAGTATGAAATAAGTTCTTTCTAGGCTTTTTTTTTTTTTTCACTTGGTACTTTACTATCTTGTACTTTTAGTACTGTTTTACATCATGCATCAGGAGTTCTTTAGCCCTTTCTTTTAGGACATTTTATTTCAAATTGTAATCCTTGTAATAACCCAACTTCCAAAACTATAGCAGCATATGGACACCTAGTTCCGACAATAAACCATGGTGAATTATGTCTTTGTCCCAGAATAACATGTGATACAATAGAAGAATTAGGCAAAACGTATGTCTAGGAAGATAAACGAAATATTGAAACATTGATTCCTTCTATGTGGTAAATAAGGTGAAACTTGAAGGGAAACCAAAAAAACAGTCCCACATTGAGTTCCACTAGATTAGTTTTGCTTATTATGAAGGTCATGAGCATAAACTAAGGGAATTAGCTGCCAAAGTCAAGCACTAGGAGTTTGTAGCAACAACATGTGAATGTCTGCAAGGATTTAGTCATACTTTATCTAAATTAAGTTAGGAATTTGCATGGCGAAGGGCGACAAAATAAGTGATTAATTAATTAGCTTCTATAATAACTCCATTCAAAGCTTAGTTAGTGAACTAATTAAGTTTCATGCTAAATGGAATTAGCCAGAGTTGGATAAGATGACTACTTACCAATACCGTAACAACCGAAAAGCCTTTCAAGATTCAGCTGAAGGTCAGAATAGCATTTCTGAGCAGCCAAATCAATTTTGCGGAGAAAAGGGGCTCCATCCATGCTAACTTTGACGTACAGTTTTGTTGATTCCTGGCCATTAAAGCTAATCTTCCTCCGGTGGGAGCAAACTGGAGGCCATCCCACCACTTGATTTTTTGGTATTATTTCAGACTTAGCTTCATTCGATCTCTTCCCATTCTGATGATGATCCTCTTCAATCTCGGAAAACACCCTTTTCTTGCCAGTTTTCAGCATCACTTGATCCAAGCCACCTCCTGGAAGCCCTAACCTGAGCTCGGTAATTTCAAGTCCAAGACCGTCTTTCGCCATCTCTTGTAACGTCGAAGATATTCCCATCTTGCTATTAATGTTTGAGAAGGGTTTTTGCGCAGATATGAGTGACAATTGTAGTTCTCGGTTTTTAAGCAATATATTAAACAGATAGTTAGGTTTTATAGTGCACTTTTGGAAGAAGCAATGCCAGGTCAAGCAAACTGAGTGGTCGGTCACATGAGAAACAATGGTAGGGAAATGTTTGCTACCTAAAACACAAGGAAAGGCCGGCAAAACTCAAAGGTGGATATGGAAAAGATCCTAAGGGTATCCGCTATTTCATGATTTGCAGGAAACTAATCCCCACCGTTGGACATGTTTAAAATGGAACAAGCCATGTGCTTTGCCTAATTGACCAGCAGGGTGGTGAAAGCTTTGGGATATACATATATACACACACTCGCAAACAAGGGAAAACAAAAAGAAAGAGAAAAATATCTGCATGTATGTATGTATTCTTTAAAAATGGATTACCATTTATCAACTAGTTTAGTCTTATTAATTAATTCGGTTAGGCTCTTAATTTGTTGCTTTCCTATTTTCTTCCTAGTCATATTATAATGTATTACTAGAATTTTGGCACCGAAACTTCGACTGCCGAATCTCCCTCCAGAGTTAGTACGTAGTACTCGCGCCTCCAACATGTTTATATGCCTAGACTTTGATTCGTTGCTTGTCTCAAGTTATGATTCTACTCAATCGAGGATGGGACACTGGGGATTCCATAAAGAAAAATAAAAAGGTGCATGAGATACAAAGAAGAGGAATTCCAACTTTTTTCTAATTTATGTCTGCCTTAAAAATATCTTCACCATCATTTTTTTTCCTTTGTCTTATTTTTTTGGGTGTGAGGAATTGAAGGAGGGAGAAATTAAAAAAAATTACTCTTACAAAGATGAAGTCTCATCAGTTTATACACCCTCGTGAGTTGGCTGGCACATATATAGTTTCATTGTCTCTCGCAAAAGAAATCGATCGTCAAAATTAAAGAACATATTCTTCTTCGATGTAGATCGTAGCGAATGATCTTCCATGGAAAAGCAGCAAGTTCACACTTCACAGGAACGTGCCAAATACTCCATATATGTATCTTGTTCGATATTGCAAAGTCATGCCAACTGCCAATATTCGTTTTTCCTTCATTTTGCAGAGAACAAGAATCCGACCAATATGGTCGGTGAACGGTGTGTATCGGAGAACAAGATCAAGCACGACGGTTGGGAAACTAAAACCACCATATACTTACTAGTTTAGTGCGCAAAGTTATTAATTTACTGGTTGAAAGAGAACCCAGTTAATTCAAGCATACAAATGCATTCATGTGCAACCATATCTTGAATGTTGTTGATGTGAATCTTTAGGCTAGTACAAGGAGAAGAATCAACGAACTTTAACTAACCTAACTAATAAGTAGGAGAAAAATTGTCTTATCGTTGGGATCACTAATATTTATACGTCAACTAATTAAAAGCACATCCTACCCTTTCTGACTGAAGGGGACTGTGTCTTGAGTAGTTAAATCGGCTAACTTTGTGCTAGATTTTTATGTGTCCTGACAAATCATGCGATTTCTTATCATCAAAGAAATCAGTCTAGTGAAGTCGGTCTCGCGGTAATAATATAGTGATCATCCCAAGTTTTCTTAAAGTATGTGGCAATATATTAAGTTTAAAATTACAAAGTAATTTTATTTCTATGGAGAAAAGCCCCCTGGGGTAATATAGGATTATCAACGGAGATATTTTGCTTATATCAGCAAAGTGAGCCCCAAACTACGTCTAAAGGAGGTTTATGTAATTTTTTAAACTTAGAGGGTACTTCCTGCAATCGTCATAAACTTAAGGGGAGGTTTGTGAAATTATCCCTTTTTTTTTAAGTCTACCATTAGCATACTTGATGATTAAAGGTCATCTCTATCCATTTATAACTCACCAAAGAGTTAATTTGAATTGAAAGTGTGAGCAAATAATACTTCAAAATTCCATCTGCCACAGTCAAGATTTTGTGAACCCAAGTAGCCTCATATGTGCGTCCACATGAAATCTCTTTGATATTTTCTAGTTTCTTTGTTTCGGTGATAAAGCAATACCATCAAGGCAAGCTAAAATTAATTAAGTAGAGATTAAAAACCTCATCCAACCTTCAATAATAGCCTCTTGTGACCCTCCAAGATGTCATGATGGAGAATTATTATTATTTTTTTAATCTTTCAGACACTTTCAACTCCTATATACAAACACTAGGAGCCAAAAAAAAAAAAAAACCCCATGTATGTAAAATGACATATAGTCATTTCATGGAAAAAGTGACTTGAACTAAGGGGTTACTTTTCCTCTATATATGTATACCATATGTACCTTATTAGATCTATGTGTGTTTGCGTGTGCTCACTCGCACAAGACTTGCATGTGTACACATATAATTTATTTAACCTTGTGATTGAAGACTAATCATATTCATTATAAGGTTGCTAATTAAAGACTAATTAAAAATTGAGAGCGTGTTTCTTTCCAACCCAGCATATGCTTCATTAGCGCCGGACATGGCAGTGAAATGCACCGATACAACGTCCCACAAAAGGGTTATCTGTGATGGAGTTGTCTCCCTGCACATCCATATATAATAATACTGCCTCTGCCTCTCCTTGGTTGGGAAAGAATTAAACCAACCAAAAAAATTTTTAAAAAAAAAAGCCTGCCAGGATCCGCTATATATTTCTAAGTTTTCTCCCTCAACCACTTACATATAATTATTTAAGAAAATTGGTGTCCGAATTACACGATAGGCTCCAACCGTGAATGGACATCAAGGCTGGAACATACCCTACGTACTTCTGGGCAAAAGATTCAAAATGTGACCTTCAAATTTTTTTTTTTAAAAAAGAAATTGATAAATGCCCTATATGCATGTCAAGAATTCCCCTTTGTTAAGCAGCACGATAGAAGATAGGACCATGCAAGACTTTGTTACTACACATTAATGGATTCGGGAAAGTGAAGGACGTCTTCCCATTATCAGTTCCTCTTCTCTGTAGGGTAGAGGCAGATGCAGTCATGTTGGGTTCGGTTGTTATGTATATCATAATCTTTGGGGTGTAACTGTGTCTACAATGCTATGCTGAATATATATGAAATATTTGATTTATGCACATTAATGCTTTTATGAAAGCAACAATATAACCGGTGTATTCGGATGAGAGATTATTTAAAATATTATTTGAAATAATTATTGTAATACCTTTTGTGATGTATGTAGAATGAAAAAGATGATTGAAAAATATATTTGTGATGGAAACAAAATCAAATTTGAAAAAAGTTTGTTATTCAAACATGCTTAGAATGTTATTATATACCAAATAATGTAATAAGTGTGTGCATGTATATATTAATTTTTAAAAAATGTAATAATATAATGTTATAATATATCAAATAATATAACAAGTACAAGAATTGCAAGAAATGGACGAAAGTAGAACTGCAAGAACAGCTAGCTGCCGTGTTAAAAGCTCGTTGTTGAAGCAAGACTCCAGCGGTGTGATGGATAGTCGTCCGTGTGTTGGCGATGCTATGATCTTGAGGTTCTCATTCTCATTAGTGCCATCATTTTCATTCATGTTCGTGGATTCCACTGCATATGATCGAGGCATCGTCGAAGGCGTTAATCAGATGGAAATTCTAATTTGTGCTCCAATCATGGTTCAAAGTCGCAGTCGCGGCTCAAACGGTTCCACATGGATTTCGGTATATCGTTGCGGTCTCCGCAAGACGCGAATTTTTAAAATATTTAATATTCTAAAAATTGTAAAAAAATATGATAAACAAAATTAATTAAAAAATTAGTAAAAATAATAAAAATTCGAGTTAACTCGTGATGACTCGGAGTGATTCGGTGTGACTCGACCGTTTTAACCCTTTATAGTGACGTCTCGAAAATTCAAGTATTTCGAAATCGGACTCAGCCGAGTCTTTGAACCATGGCTCCAATTCAGCTAGCCCACCCATGACCCAACAGATGGATGAAAAAAAAAAAGATTCAGTAGATTTCAGTGTTGAGGTCGTCTTGGGAGGATGAACCAACTCCACTCATCAATGTAATTTGCGGTTTCACAAAAACTCGAACTTTATTCAAGAATTAATGTTCCCTATATTGATTTTCATTTTTCTGTGCACTTCTAGCCTTGCGCATGATTGGATCCAATTTAAAAAGAAAATTGTTGAAGAGAAACCTCATTTTATTTAATTATGTAAATTACGCTCCGAACTTATCCCTTTCAGCTCTACTTTTATCTGTCTTCCCATATTCCATTGTATTCTCAAATTTACAAACCTCTCACTATCCGAGTCAAATGAAATGAATTGAAATGGATGAGAAGGACGTAATAGGACTATAGGAGGAGGAGGAGGGCCAAATGAAATGAATTGAGCTAAAATTAATAGTCCGTACGATGTAGTTTTCCATGCTGCCGCATGCTCGCTCTAAAATCCTCAAGAAGAGCACATCGATCACCGACCCACCATTTCAAGGCAACTTCCAGGTTCCACGCATGCATGCATTGGTGGACGCGAGATTGGAAGTGTGTATTAACATGATCCATGCCTTCAGATATATATCTCATGGCCCTGAAGGCACAAGCTTCAAATACAGAAATCTGAACCATGGGCCACTCTCGAAGTCTCGATCGTTCAAAATTAATCATGTGGCTGTGAAATGTTTCGAAGAAGAGCATTAAATGCCACGGGAGATCCGTTCAGAGAGTAGATGAGAGTGAAAGTTGAGCACAGAAACAGCAGGAGGAAGGTATTCTGAATAAACATTCGATTGAGCAGCTCTTCTGAACCAAAAATAGGAATAAGACGATAAATCTTATTGAATGACTAGAGAACATAAACTTTGTTTCACCCAGAAAAGAAAAGAAAAAAAGACTGAGACAATCAAAGTCGCAGTGAAAGATTTATTATAAAGTTGACACTGAGGGAACGATGTCTAATATTATAAATATGTTAACACGCAACTCCACAGTCCATTCTCGTATTAATATTTCTAATGCTCGGATTTTTTGACAAGCTATTCTCAGAATCCATTTGATAATGTTTCTGAAGTGCCATAACAATTTTCATGTGTGTTGGCCATTTAAAATATTGGTAGTATACAAGGGTTTCTATTCCAATAGAAAGTTCTAAAAAGGCATAGTAAATCAGCTAATTCTTGGCTCATAAGACACGTCACATTGTGCATTTGTAATTTTCAGAACGCGGCATGATGTTGTTATTCCCGGCTTTACATGCAACATGAAATACCAACAGAAAGACCACAAATGAGCATGGCATTGGCATTTTCCCCTCACTACTTAAAATCTTGCGAGGAGATCATGATTTTAAGGGGAACTTGACAATTTAGCACTATCAAGTAAAAAGCAACCCTGTCAAGCATCTTATTCTTAATGTATATTTATGTCGATGCCTCTTTCATTAAATAAGACGGCGGACTCCAGAGAAGATAATCTTACTGAACGTCCGGTGGCATTCATCAAGCAATGAAAGACTCGAAAGGAAAACCTTGCAGGTTACTCATGTTTTCATGGGGTTGCAGAGACGGCCGTGCTCAGAGGCAAATGGATCTGCTGATAAGGAGGCACCCGGTCTTCCCAATCTTTGTTTATCTGCGACATTGCACCAGAGTTCTTGACGGGCACTTGGTCTCTCAGACTGTAGAGCGAAGGGCGGCTTGGGCTATTTTACCCAGGCGGAATAAAAAGTGAAGTGCAGACTGCAGAGGAAACTGAATATATTGCCTTGTGTGAATTTCTTGGCTACAAATCTCAAATGTCTTACTTTATGAGGTAAGGACAAAATTTTCTTACATGCAGTAGCATTTATACATTAAGAATGTGAATGAAATTGGGAAGTACAACATGCTCTTCAAATTGCTATGACTATCAAGAGTATCCTGCTTATAATAAACTAGAACCAGTGACCGGTCAATTCCAAGTGAGCCACTTCAATTGAAAAGTTGCTCATCATGTTGGCAACAGAAGACTCGGAATCTCGGCCTCAACAGCTCACCGTCAAATAGCTAATATAGCGCGCAAGTTCTACCATATTACATTCGGAGCGGTTCACGCACATTCTCAAGGAAATCATATAATTACCGTGCAGAGGTCAAAGTGGGGCACAATGAAAAGGTCCTAAACCAACAGCAAAACTCCCAGCTATTTGCACAAACATCAAAAATTAGCACTCTGGATATTTCTCCTCCTTGAAACGGTAATCCAACGTCTCAAAAGGATGCGTTATCAGCCAGACAAAAACCATCTAACTGCCAGGTTAGCTGAGTACAAGACTTGAATGTAGTTGGCCAGCCAAATCCTTAGACCCTTCTGATTTCTCCAGGTTTCCATTCGTTGAAAATTCAGTGGCATGGGGATTGACTGTACCTGCACTTTCAGAGGTTTCCTCTGTTTGGTGATGAGCCAATTTTGTGATAGCAGAACACTTTTTGCCTCCGAAGTATGTAGAATATGGAAAATATTCAGCACAGCGTAATTTCCATCCTGCCAAACGAACATATGTAAAACAAGTTCAGCACTAGATGCTTCTGATTCTTTCTGAACCACATAGCCATGCGTTTATACATATTCTGACACATGAAACTTCCACGTCCTTGCATCAGGCAATAACAAGGTCAAGGATAAATTATATTTAAACATGATACAACATCAGAATGAATGCAACTAAAAACCAGACAAGATAACTTAGATTCAAGTAATAGATTCCCATGCAACTAAACTGCGGACTGATAAGCTAATTACAAGTGTCCTATACCCTCATCTCTTCAAGCAAGCAGGATTTAAATATCTGTTACTGAAGTCAAGATAATGCAAGAGACATGGGATGAAGACTTACGCAAGGCTGCATCTTGATCATCAAATATTTTCTCTAGAGCACTGTGAACAGCAATACAATCTTTGAGCTTCCATTTCCTCGCCGGTCCAAGAAGTCCTTTTCTGATCAACGAAAAACATGTGAGAGCTCCAACATGCAATAATCTAAAAGAAAGCAAAATACCATGCAAAACAGCATCATGGAAAAAAAATAAAAAATTATTCTGGGCTGTCGAGTGACATTACATTGACAAGGGTTCATTGATTGATTCTTCAATTAATTTGACAGCCTCATCCTTCTTGTTTGATTCCAAAACAAACAGCATTTCTGCTGCAGCTGCTCTATGCATCAAAGAATCTGCAGGACAAGAAACAAGAGAAAAAATTCCAGGTAATTATGGTATCATGTCATGTATTGTATATTGGACATTTCCAAGCAACAAGAGGTAGACAATGATGACCTTTATGTGTCTCAAAGAAAGAGGCATTAGCCTCCAGAAGAGATTTCTCGCGCAACTGACTGGAAAAAGTTAAAAAAAGATGGTAAGATACAAGTATCTAGCTGAAAGCCTGCAGCCACATACGAAAGGGGTGTGGTTAAAACAAACTTCAGAAGACAAAAAGTACCCATATGTCAGTCGCTCTTCTTCAATTGCAGCCCAGATGATCTTTTCAGCAGTTGTCACTGCAGCAGGCAAGGATCCTACTTTGTGAAAGAATTTTATCTGCGACAATTACACATGATATCACGATGACAAGAAAACTAGGCCCTTCAGAACTCCAAACACTTGTTTGGATGTCTAGGTATATCATAAATCCCCAACAGAAACAGTCAAGAAGTCACATCAACTTATTTGATGTAACAACTACATACCAAGCAACGATGTGTGTCTGGATGGTCAGCATTCAACCGCAATAAATTCCTTACTGCCTGCATAAAATAAAGAAATTTCTTCATCCACTTACAATTCAACAAAAGGCAGACGAGCAGAGTACTGACCCAGTTAGGAAAGGGGTAGCAAAAAATAAAAATAAAAACTAGGGGAAAAGCTCAATAATGATTGCTTTAAAAAATGTACGACATTTATATAACCCCTCCAAACACTTTTCTTTTTCCTATGTCCTCCTTTAAGATGTCTGAAAGAAAAATAGTCTACCTTCAAAGCACACAAGCGTTTCTGCTTTCTCATATGTACTTCAAAAGAGAGTACATGTGTCTCCAAGAAATCAGGTGAGTATTCCTGAAGAAGCTTCAAATACTTAGTTGCTTCAAGCAATGGATCTTCAACCTACAAAAGCGGTCCAAAATTACATCATCTTGTTTATGAATATTTTTCCATTTGTCAATGACTTGTTCATGAAAAATGTAACTGATGAGAAGACTAATATTAACCTGAGTCATAGCAACTTAAACATTTAACAAACCAGATAAATTTCACAGCACACAGGATAAATTACCTGCAATAACCTTTCACCGTGTGGATCTGGATCTACTGGTTTCACATGACGCTTCACAGATTTAGAGGCGTTACTGGCTTGTGATTCTTCCGTTTTAATTTCTGCCTCCTAAAAACAATTCAAGTATAATCAAAGTGCATATGCAAGAAACAGTTGTTATTAGCCACAGAAAGAAACACAGAATACTTTCTTAGCTCGCGCTTCTGCCTTCTTTTGTTTTTGCCTCAGTTTCTTTCTTTGAGAAGGTGGCAACTTCGACATCTCATCATCTTCTTCAGCTGATGGCTTAGAAGGAGAATCGTACAGCTTAATATAGCATCTGAATCAATTCAAAAAGACATGAATATGTTAATTAGACATGAAAAATATTACAGTCACTGGAGATTATAATTATTCAATGTATACTAGCCTTGCATAGAATACGAAAGCAAGACTATCGTGCTAAAATGAGAAGCGTGCATTAAGGTGTATCAATCAAACAGCCAACTTCCTAAAACCTCGTATTGTTTCACTGGCATAACCATGATGCAATAGAAACCTTCAACTTTGTTATCAAATGATCAGGAACTTAAGAATTAAGCTGATTAGAACCATTACCTGACAGCTCCAAAAGCTGCTTTACGAAAATAAGTATGTGAATGGAGCCTATCTTGAAATTTCAACATTTCAACATAAGTCCGGAGAGTCATTTTTCTTAAGCAATAGGAATGGAAATCAAATTGGTCTTCAACGATATCAGCATAGTGCTTTTCAACAGCTAAGAATTTCTTCAAAGCTCGTCCAAGGTCACCTTGCCGCAAGTAACTTTCACCTGATGCCAATTCATACCTACGATCAAAGATTAATTACCATAATCAAATATTCCAGAATTCCCAGAAATTATTGAAATAGTCTGAATAGAGGCAGACCACATGCACTGCATGTCATAGAGGTTGTTATGTTGCTCTCCATCTTTTGTGAATAATACAGCTGTTTTTTCTGCCAGAGTAACCTTCAAAGAAATGTCACAAGTCGACAGAATGATTCAACAATTGAGACCAAGAATCAACTTATAGCTTCAAAAATTAAGTAATATCTTTCCTTCTTCTGTAGAAAGTAGAAACATTAGTCTTAAAAGCTTGTAACCTGATCAGCCTGCAGCATGCGTTTAACACATTCGCTATTAATATAGCGATCTGCAAGATCCATACACCTAGCTTCATCTGCCATTGCAGCAGCAGCTAAGAAGTCACCTGCATGTTTTAAAATCCTGCTCTGTTGTAGATAGAAAACCACGTAAGTAGCATAAAGAAAAAGCACAATCTAAATCGAAAGCAAATGGATCCTAATTGGCACAAATTGAAGAAGATAGAAACCAGATAAAGAACAACATAGTTGAAAGGCCTACAAATCAACATCAAAATAGTTGAAAGTGCGAGGTGGGCCAAACTAGAAAGGCCTTGAACCTTAAGCACCCAAATGAAAAGTAAAGACCATGATCCATTCCAACTAAGAGCACATGTTTACACGAAATGCATTAGATTCATCACATCTATGCATTTGTGCAACCATAGCATACACAGTTACCCATCTAATATAAACACATGATGAATCAAGACGTCCTTAGTATATAACATCGAATATTATTGTATTTTAAGTGCAAAGGGACAAGAAACCAGCACCCTTCCAACAAACTGTCAGCCAATCAGCATTTCAAGTTTCCAACAAAATTTTAGCAATGGTGAGCAACTTGTTGAATTATGCTTTAGAGCAAAGCTTGTATAGCATTTTTCTAATCAACAAAACATGTATGTTATTCAGTACATTCCGCATATTTATTCTACAATAAACCAAGAAATCAACAAGGAATCAGCATTTAAAATCAGCAATTACTTATTATGACTTGTGAAGGAAAAAGAAAAGAGTACTCTAGTGTCATAAAGATGTAAAAAACAGGTTCCAGCTATTTATCTGCTTTGATAAAGTCGAAAACCTCTCTATCTTCTACTAAAGGAATTAGCTTAACATATTATATACGTGGATCATATCATTCCATTTCTTACTCCCTGCTGCAGTAATTATTCCAAACATCCACCTAACTTTATGAAAAAATAGTCTAATGTTTTTAGGTGCTTTACATTTAGTAACATGTATCCTAGTTGGATGAGCTACATGGAGCAAAGATTTGACTAAACAAACAGGATAATGGTAAAATATAATAATTTCTACAAGAAACTAACGTGATCATATCATCACAGCAAGATAAGTGAATGGGAACAAAATAGACATAAAACCCATAGACTATGGGCAATGAAAAATTGAAAATAAGCATCACAGCTATAAAATAACCTCTATGCACAGAGAAGACAAACCTTGACAGAGTACAAATCTATCGCAGTCGGAGTGTGTACTATAGCCTCATCAATTTTTGCTAGAGCAATATCTTGTTGATCACGTCTGTCATAGTGCTGCAATAATGAAGCTCCTTAGGAGATTTAGGAAGAAGCTTACATATGAAACAGAAAAAGATGTAAAAGATATTAAGGAGATCAATTGAAACCTGAGCTAAATAAAACAAGGCCCACATCAATGTAGAAGGTGGCTCTTTATCCAAGCTGCATGCACAGGAAAATACAAAACATGTTGATATGCACAAATTGATATGATAGCATAATTTTGTGCATATCAGGTATTCACTACCAGTCAAAGATAACCAATTAAGAAGGAAAATGAAGCTCCATAAGACACGACCAACATCTAGTTGTGGCATAAGCTTCACAATATCTTTCATTGACAACATCTTGACTTGTTATAATTAAAAAATAATTAGAGAATATGCACAGAAGCACTAAGGACCAGAAATTTAAATCTGTAAAACTTGTTTTATTCTAGCATTATATATCTTAGAAGGTTAATTATCAGCTGTAGGGACCCTTTTCAGTGCTATATTCATCATTGAAAATTATTAAAAATAAAATACAACTGGTAATTACTCAAAACAGTGCAAGACTGAGAACTGAGTTCATGTGCCGAGTATCAAAAGGACTACAGCACAATACAAGATCTGCAATGACTTTTATAACCAATACCTCCCAGGATATCCACCACTTGTCTTAAGGGACAACTCCAACCCAAGAACTACATGTTCCAGGATATCTGCCTGTAGAAAAAGGTAGTGAAATAGGTGTAAACACCAAGCAAGTGTATCAGAAAATAAATTTTCTCCTCCCAACAGGAAAGATTTCACAAGTACACCAAACCTTTCCAGGGTGATCATAGAGAGGGGATAGATCAGAAAATAATGAAGGAACCCCCTACAAATCAACCAAAGAGAGTATTTAAGCTTCATAACCAAGATATGATTCAAGGTCAAGTATTACAACTCAAACGCCAGAAAAAGTTATCTAGCTAGTCAAAAAGTAACATGAAAAGATGAATTTCCATACCTTTGTTAAGAGAGGACGAATATAACTCTCTACCGCTTTCTGGAACTTTTCACCTTCAAGAAAATCCAGTGGGATTCTCTGGCATACGAAATTGAGAAATTAAAATGAAAGGAAGAAGCGAGGGGGAGTGGTGTGATGTAGATTTAACATTGATTCCAGAACGTCCTCAAGAAGTCCAGAAACCAGCAAATTGAAGAACAAACAATCTCAAAAGGGTCTATTTCTGCAAGGATAACAAGCAGAACTGGCTACATTTACCACATCACAAGCAATCTCAAAACGATCTACCTTGATAAGAATAGTTTGCAATTAACAAATTGTGCACAATAAGCGACATTTACCACATCAAAGCCAAATGAGAGTACTTTCCTATAAAGTTATCCTCCCAGGCATACAATCACCAAGTAAGATAACCTTCCAAGTTTTAGACAATGGACCAGATAAATCTTCAAGGCAGGCAAAAAATGTGAAGAGACAATGAAAGGAGCTATGTAACCTTAACAGCAGATGACTTGTTGTATTGCTGAGCAAGTGACTCGTACAATTCTTCTAACTGACCAATCTCATCTGATGAATAATGACCCTTTTCAGAAAAAAGCCCCAGGCATCTTTGTAACCCTTCATAATATCTGAAGAGCAGAAACACTAAAGGTATGACAAGCATCTCTTCACATGTAATAATTGTCAGGAATATCATACGGCAAAATAAAAGCATATCATCCTCTGAAGTACAGTATCAAAGACAGGGAATAGATAGAAACCCAAAGAAAAGATGACTGTCAGACTAAAAGTCTAAAAGATAATACCTGTAATTGTCAGGATTCATGGAGAGCAGCAATCTGTACTCTTTTTCACCTTCTTCCAGAAGACCAAGCTTCGTCAGAAGAGAAACCTCTTGTTCCTTGTAGGCCAGTTTATCAACCTAGAAATGTCATTCATAGAACACAATAAATTTTACAGGTCTAACATACATGCTCTCTGCATCAACTAGCTACCGAACAAGAGTATCATACATACATACTTACAATTTTGGACTCTTTCTTGTGCAATTCCTCGAGAGCTCTCTCAAGAAGCCCACTCTCCTCAAGCAAAGATATCTGAAACAAGAAATCTCATGCATAAAATTACAGCCAAACACCATAAAGACAACAGATTCCAGTCAAATACCATAAAGACACCCACAAACGAGAAAACACAGACTATGCACCAGCATAAGAATACTTCCATCGCTATCAGCAAAATATGCCCAAAACCACATGCCATACACACATTTCAATACTACGAGTTTCAAAGGGTAATTCCATAAATCATTTGGACCAATTCCACCAACACATCAGCAGTATACCTTTCTGTACTTAATACTCCCTCCGTCCCATAAACTTTGTCATGCTTTGGGAGTTGAACTTTTTATGCACAGCGCCATATGAACGTGAGCTTCAGCCTATTTTTCCAATTTTGCCACTCTTAAAGTAACTTTTGAAGACAAGATTGACATGTAGAGCCAACATTGATTACAAGAATTTACAACCCATTTAGAAGATTAAGTTTCATGCATGATTTCATATCTTGTATCTAGGCATGTGTATCTCATGGCAAAGCAAGTAATTTTGGTCTATAGCAAGTGAAGTTCAAGGGGTCCACCAATAAATAAATAAAAAAAAGAAGAGAATCTTGGAGGGTAAAAAGTTGAAACAAGAGAAATTTTGCATTCCATTTTGGGTGTGAGCCATACTTTGGGACAGCCCAAAAAGGAAAGCATAACAGTCTCAATGCGATGGAGGGAGTACTACTTTTGAAACTCTTCAAGTAGCGCATGGTCTTATATTAACTCTAGAAGGTAAATAAAGCTATGCTCCAGTTGAATCCTAATTCAACCAAGATAATGCAACTAAATACCGAAGTGCTGACAGTTCTTAAATCCCTAAAACGTGCAGTCAAAAGTACATCTTTTTGCAAAACCCAACCAACAAAAAACAACAAATCAATCCTAATTGCTTAGATTTTGGTGTAACAATGTCAAAACCAAGAAGCGACTCAAGTAATAAACGAACAATCATATCATAAAAGTCCAAACCTTTATCAACATCTAGATTAGCAATTAGTTCAATTCCAACCATAACTCCAAAATCAGAAAGAATTAAGTTTATGAATGCACTATTGTGTTAGATTATGCACAATGGCTAACATGTACACCCGCTGTATGTTGGAAATACTGATAAAGACATAGCAACCCCAGAACGTAAAGGATACTCAACAAAATCATAAGTTATGTGGAGCCTGTACTATTACCTTGTACAAAAGCATTTCCCCATGCTCACAACGCTCATTATCTGGCGGATGATCATCATCCAGAGTTCCTTCATATGCTTCAAGGATTTCTATGGCTTTTGATCCACTGATTTTAAAAAAAAAAAGAATTTATATAGGTGTATGCATCAATACCAGTATTCCACCAGATACGACTAATTTCTGCTTAATTACATTCCAGCAATTATAAAACCAGATTACTTCACATAAGGGCAAATATCAGCAAGAGTCCCACTACCTTAACATGTAATCAGCTTAGGATAGATGGTAGTGTACAAACTTCTTGTACATACAAAGCACAATTAAAAAATTATCATTTCATCTACGAATAGATTTCTGAGAGATAAGCCAAGTTGCAACTCTCATGTCATACAATGTACCAAAAGCATGGACACTCCCAAGTGATTCAGTAATAAAGGTTCAACATGCAGTGACTTGTGGAATTAGACCCATAATTACCAGATTTACGATACTTATACTATCGGTTCAAATGCCATATCACACCATTTCTCTGGCCATCTATCAGCAGAAGACGGTTGCTGCTTTTCCTATCTTCTTTGATAATCTAAACTCAAAAGATTTTTTGCCAACAAATTGTAGGGCTTGTATATAGAAACATGACAAATTCATCATGCCACATGCATAAGCTGAAAGCAGCAGCTACAAAGTTAACCAACAAGTGCAGCCACCCAAAAAACAGAATAAAATACTGCATTACAAGTGTCACCAGCCACTCGTTCTGACCCCAATTTTTCGCAATCCTTTAGGGTATTTCGAAACACAACCCGTGACACAAGGAACCAACATCAATGCATGCAGCAAAAGGTAGAAAATTCAAAACATCAGGCTAAAACGAAGCTGAGGTAACACCAAAAAGAACTCAGTTTTTATTTCTAGAACTGTCTTTTTAATATCTGCACAGATATGCTCCGGAACTGGAACAAGAGATTCCTAGATCGCAAAAGAATGCTTCATATTTCCTGTGGCTATATGAAACCATTCAACCACGTAGCTTGGAACTACTTGTTAGATTCTAAAACTTAACACTACAGAGGAGGCATAAGCAACTAAGCATCACAAGGCAAGAAGTCAAAATTTCTTATTGTTGTTTTGCCTACAAAAAATGTACAGCCACCCAAAAAAAAAAAAAAACTCAGTTTACTTTGAGTTCAAGTGATGGGCTACAGCAAAGCCTATCCAGTTCATGCGGTGGTTTGGTTTCAAAGTGAGCAGTCGTTGTCTTGTTTCAACAAAACCATCCAAATCACGCATTTGTGCCTGAAAGAAAAAGATATTTTTGAGAAGCTCTTACATAAAAACTAACAGGAGTAAAATAAGAAAAACACCATTGAGTCGTCAACACAACATTGTCATATATTTCTGTTATTTCTGTAAACTCATATCCACGCTAAGAAACCAAAGAATAACCAATTATAAAGAATCCACAAGGAGCAATCTAGTGGAACCAAATGAATGTGAAAATTATAACAACTAGCAGTACAAGATAAGCTCTGTAAAAAATAAGAAATATAAGGAAAGTAAATAAGTACAGGGGTTCCCTAAAACTGATGTACATCAATTTGCTTCTTTCTCAGAGAAGCACCAACCATAGCAAAAGAGCCAGAAAACAATTCTTTGTGCAAAAATGAAATTTTATTAGGTAGAAATTTTAGGCTGCGCTTTACATGAAGCATGCTATGACAAATAATTGAAACAAGTAACTATTTGTTAGTTGAAGGATGCTGCCATTCATTAGGAAAATAAGTCACAAGAGCAAGAAGGTAAATCACTTCAACCTGTAAAAGAGACAGGTCACGAAGTATTTCAATGTTGTCAGGATCAATCCTAAGTGCATTACGGTAGCATTTGATTGCCTCCCTGTACTCTCTGTCAGACCGATACAGAAGACCATAAACATGCCAGCAAACGTGACTTTTAAGGTCATTCTGCAAAGAAGCAGCTTTCAATTTAGGGTACTACTAAAAAAATTTTGAAAGGAAGAGAAGACACAAAGTATCCAAATTATCACCCTAAAAGATTATAAGAATGTGTGTGCAACCTTCAAACCTCGTCGAACAAGTTCATAAGCTTCTGGTTTGCGGTCTAGGCAATTCAATGTCAATCCTTTCATCGAAAGCGTTTCTAGTAACATAAAGAAAAGACAGGTCATAAGACGAAGAAATCAAAAGCCAGACATCAGTATCAATGAAGGTAGATATTCAACTTAGAAGAACAAATTCCAAGCAACCAAATACAAAAAGCATGTCTTCAAGAAGAGTGAAAATTCCGTTATGGTTGGAGACAGTTGCAAAAGGCTCCTCACTTTTCTCACAGAAATCCATGTAATCAGCATTCAATCACTTAGGTTTTTAAATTTTTAAAAAAAAAAGAGTAAACAATAATGGTTCAGCAAAGGAAACAGTAAAGGACATATTCTGTGTCTTGTGCTTTGCAACTGAGGACAGAAAATGATCAGGAAAGAATTTCAGATATTCCCAAGTATAAGCTTGTGACAATTCAATATCCTGCTGGCCCTAGACATGATTATGCCGAAACATAAACTGTCTTAAGAAAATAAGTGGAGACTAAGCTCATAGTTGTGGCAATTATACTATACACTCTTTCTGTTTTCTGACTTTTGAGTTTTTCCTTCATACATTAACTGATGCTTTTATTGCCTAACTGTTTATCAATACTTCTTTTCTGACAAGGCACACTCTGTAAAAGATTGCCTATGGTTATAAATGTTTACTTTGCAGCAGGTTCAGGACTAGAAGCTCAAGGTAAAAAGAAGCCAAGAGATTTTTGTCCTTGTCAAGAGCTCCATGAAAACCAGCAAAATTCTAGGTTCCTCTGAGTGATTGGTGTCTGTAAAAAGGGTAGGCGGAAATAGGAGAATCCAGGCTATGCATTTTTACCACAAGGTGGCTTCAAGAACAACATAATAGTCAAGTTTGTCTGCGAGACCAGGCTGGCTAAACCTCTAGCTCCTAAAATAAGGCAGAAAGGACCTCTTTTAGAATTCTGCTACATCCAATATAAAGCCCTTCTGCATTTCTTTTCTTGAATTCTTTTCCTAGTAGGGAGGGGTGGGATTCAAGAGATAGGGAAGGGGGAAGGGGGATTTGACCAAGGCCTCATCGGCATAAAGTTAGTGTTTTGCTAGAGGAGTAAAACAATCATCTAATCATTTTTCTCATTAAGCAATAAGCGAACTACAACAAAGAAAAGGAGAGAAGAAAATGATAAACCAATCAAATTTGAGAATACATACCAGTTACGTCATACTGATTCACATAATATATATACCACGAGCCCACTTCACATAAAAGGAAAAGACTTGACATACCTCCATGATTGGGAAACTTCTTTAAAATTGAATCGGCTGCCTTCAACCCCTTTTTATACTGCTTCGTTTCATATGATTTCTGCATTGATTGAGTGACAAAAGTTAACTTGTACTCTAAATAGAACCTTCGTTCAACAAAAGGAGTAAAAGAGAAACAAGAGCATAAAATTTGAGAATATGAAGCTTGTAATCAGATTGATGATAATTGCAAAGGTCTTCAATGCATTCCTTCTTAAACAAATTCAAAATACAAAAAATGTTATCAAATCACAAGTGTCAACTAATTTGTGTTAAAACCAAAAGCAACAACGAAAATCAGAAAAAAGTACCATGCAAACTCGCCCTACACAAACTAGGCTGGAGAGGAAAGGATGTTAAAATCCATTTTGTAGATGAATTTTAACTCCAGAGGATCGATATTCAGAACAATTTACAATGTAAAAGGAGAGCGTTCCAACATTTTATGTAGTTTACTGATTAGTTCCGACGGACGGGCCCATCAATGAACTCAAGGAAAACATCTCAGCTAAGCAAAAACATCGTCTAACTAAAGAAAGAAAACAGATTAGAACTATTCACCTGTACAAGCATACAAGATACAACATAATCAAATACACAATAACTAGCACAAAATTCAACAAAACTCATCCAACACATATCAAGCAAACATCTCAACGAGTCAAAAACAATTTTAACATCCAAAATGCAGCTGGCGAAATAAGATCTAAAGCTCAGCTTAGCTCTCAAACTTTCAGTGCAAGAGAATCACACTTAATCGAAAGTAGAAAAGTCATAAGAATTCTTTGGATATCCAACAGTAAAACACCAAATAGTCAAAAGAATCCAAACTAGTACTAAACCTAGGGTTTTAGCGGTGCAATTTTCAAAGATTGAAGTGAATAAGCTCCAGGTTACTTTCTCAAAAATGCTAACTGCAATCGGAGAACTCACCACAATCAATTTGAAGAGGTTACCCTCCCTAGAAGGAAGTGAGGTGCCCATGGCAGTTGAACACGAGAGAGGAAACCCCTAAGGGGAGAGACTGGGCGGCAAGAGACGAAAGAGGAATAACTGATCGAAACTGGTAAGGTGGCAGTAGTATTTATAGGGCGCCGGAGGAAAAGAATAGACGACGGAGTATGAGTCTAAAAAATGGGAGGGAGGTGGCGTTTATCTACTGCAACCCTACTCAAGAGAGAGAACACTGGAGCGAGCAACTTAGCAATACTCTTCTAAGACCGGCTGCTAAGCTAAACGCCGCTAGAGCTTTTCCGTAATTTCACTGCAATTGATCAAGCGGTTTCTTTTTGCGTTTCCATTCTTTTTCCTTTGACCATTTTACTAGCTTTTATTTTTTTTCCCGGATTTATTTTTACATTATCTTTTTTTCCTTTTTTGACACTGGGAGATTGGTTTCCAACTTAATGATTCGTTTTTTTTCCCACATGAACTATTCATCGGATTCCTCTAATGCCCACTTACGATGGCACCGAAGGAATCAATGTAGATACATATTGTAAGAGTAAATCGAAATAACAAAGATAATGCATTTTACATCCTTATGGTTGACCTTTTTGTATTAAGCATGACTTGAAGTGGGAACCCAAAGGAACAATCACAAGCAAGTCAAAAAGGTCGCAATGCAAAAACTTTTGTCTTGTAATGACAATAATGGATGAAAAGCTAACACACTCCAATTGCACGTATACCTAACGACATCCCATATAGTACATGTTATGCAAAAATATCCTTCAGAGTTTCAGAACATAAAGCGACGGAATCATTAGAATTGAACTTAAAAAGAGGAAAGATCAAGACTTGAAGGTCACATAAGTTCTGGAATCCGACATATATTTTGCCCCCAAAAATAATCTATCCAACTTTTTTGGTACAAAAAATCTATCCTTTCGAGTTCATCAGAGCTGGAATGTGGGTTGCGAGCCACGTCATTTTGCCGGTGTGGTATTGCCAACCAAGATATGTTGAAGCAACCTTCATTCTTCGACTGAAATTTGAATCGATGGTACAAAAACAGGCAGTGATTTATTTACCGCGTCATTTTCAAGTATATACTGACTGACGTATGATGCAGGAATTTGCAAAGAAAATTCGGAGTTTACCGATTTACTATTGCAAAACAATGAAGAAGACGAGAGGAATCCAAGTATTTACTGCCAATCACTGTTTCATCAGTGCAACTGAGACCAGATGACAAAAGGCAAGCAAAATTTCAACAAGAGCGCACAACAACGTTAACATTAGCCAGCATCAAGTAGTGTAGAAGAAATGGTATTATAAGCTCGCTCTATTTCCTCTTCTGTCATCTCAACAGTATCATCGCTTTCATAGGCATCGCCACCCTTAGAAGCTGTCCCTTCTTCATACCCGCACTTCCCATGGTCATTAGTCTTCGACTTCTTCTTTGGAGATGAATCATCTTCCAAGTTTCTGTACTCATTCTCATAAATCTGTTTACAGGCGACAGCATGTCTGCAAAGATATTTCTTGCTAACTGAAGCTGAATCATCCTTGGTGCCATCAAACTTCATCAGCTCCTCAACCACCCTGGGGACGCAGGCCCACTGCTCATTTATTTGCAGGATAAGCTGAAGAACCAAGATCAGTCAGAAGAAAGCTCTACACAACATTTGCTCAAATCAGCATTGCACCAAGATAACAACCATTTCTTGCCAGTTAGCAAATTAAATATTGCCCTCAGAAATAATTTGTTATATCTCTCATGGAAGAAAATGGAGTAACATAAAACATTGTAGTTTGACCACCAAAATTTCCAACCTGATGCCACTGACGGGATAGGAGGAAAGGGAGGAACCCCAGATTCTGCCACTCAATTATTGACTTTTAGAATATAAATGCCAATGCAACAATTGACAGACCACACAAGTAAATTTACTGTGCCAGAAGAACAAAATACC
Source organism: Coffea arabica (assembly GCF_036785885.1). Lineage (NCBI taxonomy): Eukaryota > Viridiplantae > Streptophyta > Magnoliopsida > Gentianales > Rubiaceae > Coffea > Coffea arabica. Next base: position 2,761,709 of record NC_092317.1, on the reverse strand, counting down.
ACTAGATGCCTTTCATCAGAACTCTGAAGTTTTTATTACAGAGCAAATCACTACCTAACTACACATGACCGACTGATACAAATCAACTTGAAGCTCACGATATTGCATATAACACAAACAAATGCTACCAGCCATTTCAAGGGTTGCTTATCCAAATATTGCATTTCTAATTATCCAAATGTTTATTAGATATCCCTCTGCCTTCCTTTTTCTTTAAAAATCTGTGGACGACGTAACCAAAAAGCAACCTTAAGGTCCATTGCAAGAAATCAACTTTGAAATCAGCTTCTATATTTTTGGAACTCTATTAAAACCAACACCATTTTTCTTTCGTTCCGATATGAAATGCAGTACTTAGATAAATAACCCATTCAACCAGTATATTATGACAGTGACAGGAATTCTTAACTATAAACCAGAATGTAGTCCAATTATAACCCCAGAATCCCCTATCAAAAGTTAACATACCTGCCCTTGCTTGAGTGCATCTATGGCATCCTGCAAACAGGTGAGGATCCCCTCTGCAGCTATTTTCTTTATCTCACTCTGTTCTGGCTGCAGAAATGGATTGACTCAAAACATAACTTAAAGATCTTTCACAACTCTTCGGCAAAAGAGAAATCCAACCACAATAGAAACAGCAAATACACATATAATGCTCCTAGATCAGTATGCAAGCTGAACGCAAAAACCTTACAATCTTAATTGGACAGATCAATTAAAAGCAATACAAAATATGCAATGACAGAACATACTATCTTTTTTTGAAAGATGACCAAGCCCGTGATATGCAATGAAACTGATTAGAAAGCAGACTAAGCAAGAAATACTGAGAACTAATAGTCCCATACCACCATCTTGAAGTTGATAAAACCAGCTGTAGAATGTACATACCTTCTCATCTTGACTTTCCAGCCATGATAGCGTCCTAGTCAAATCATCACTAGCCCATTTCTTTACTCTAGAAGGAGAAAAACAATCACTAACTTGGTTAGAAGGCTGATCCTGTTTCATACAAGACATAACACTAGATCAGTGATAAATTGTATGCAGGTAATACAAAATAATAAATCTAAACAGTTTCTCTTATTCTGCATGAACATTTCTTCCAGCCATATTGTTTGTTTTGATTATCCCCATATGTCATATGAACTAAACTTCAACACTTCTTTAACTTGAACTCTATGGCGACGTAGTGCCAGCAGGCACAGATAAAATGTGTACCTCAGAAGCACCATCAGTAGGCAGTGCACATGAGCTTTTCTCCACATTTTTCTGCAATTTCAGAGATGAAGTTGCTCTACAATCTGCACGTCATATGCCAGTTTAAACTTTAAGAAAGCAGGTGGGTCAAAGTACAAAAACTTTCCTTGTCGTATATGGTCAAATTAAACAATGCCCTGTACAAAGTATCATGACATCAACTTAATCACTGCCAACCATGTTAGTGTTTCATATTTCATGAATCCAATATCAGGGATCAGCCCGAAACATAAAACTTGTCTCATGTGCTAGAAAATAATAGAATGGAAAATGACAATGAGGTTGCCTTCTTGCGTTTTATGCTCTTTAATTATTCTCCAAAAAAGTAAAAAGTAAAAAACATATCAAGCCGCTCAACATTGACTGAATTTGGAGAAAGACAACATCACCTACAGGTTGTCATGCTAAAATTACATCAATTACCAAAGTTAAGATGTTTTAGACAAGTCTCATAGCATGAATAAGCAGGTCCCTGAGGAGAAAAGATGCATATTTCTGAGGCTTTGTGCTTATTTCAGGAGCCATGAAACAATGATCAGATGGACTTTGGATAGCAACCAGTAACATTATTTTCCATCTGTTCTCTGGTAGATTTCTAGTTGACCTATATTAGTAATAGATGCAATCAAGAGAAACGATAAGTCGATAACTAACTCTCCATCCCCACTTAATATCCATTATAACATCAGAAAATGAACTGCAGCAGATCTATAAGTCACTAATGTCCATTACTTCCATAAACAGTTACTTGCACCTATATATACAACATTGAATACAAGGGAGCGAGTACCATTGCTGGCTTCATTGGGAACACTTTGCCTCCTCCATGGCTTGCCCGGATGCAAAAGATAAGGTTCAATATCCACAAGCTTTTTCTGCTCATGACACTCCAAAATCCATTCCTGCAGCAAAAGGAAATAATGATCTTAACATCTCATTTTCATAGAGTAGCATTCCAATGAAAACATTAAACAACAACAAATTTTCGGCACAACCAGTCCTTAAAGTGAACAATCATGATTCTTGAGCATTTTCAACTATTGCAGGCTTACAAAGAGTCTTGGTCATTACCTCTATATTAGTCCAATCTAAAAAACGTACCCAGAAAAAAAAAAAAGGTCTAAAGTCTATACTACGATGGAAGTAACAATGCTGCACAAATATATGGATAACATTCATACATGTCTATAGACTTAAGCTAAGCCAAATAGATAAAGTTTAAAAGGTCTCTTTTCACCTCCTGAATATCAAAAAATTAAGCGCTTGCATGGTAAGGGAAGCGCCCCCCCCAAAAAAAAAGGATCACCTTGGAAACAATGGTCCCAGAATCAGCCTCTACTTGCCGAAATTTTGGTGTGTTAGGAAATGCACAGATGAGCAAGGTACAGTTCGAATTCCAATCGGGTTGATACTCCGCTCCCATTTCAAGTGCCCAAGACCGTAACTCGGCCCGCTCCGGGTTGACAAACCCGGATAGCACAAACACCACCCCTTCCTGCAATCACGCGAGTTTTGGATGAAAATTTTATTCTTTTTATTCGTTTTATTCAACGATCAATGGGGGAAAAAAAAACGTCAATAACGGTAGTATACCATGAGTTTTGAGAAGTCGTGGGAACCGGAATTTGAGGCGGAAGCAGAAGATTTGGGCTCCTTATTTTTACCACCTGAACTATCTCTCTCTTCTCTGGCACTCATCCATGAAGGAAGATTCCGTTTGGTTCCGGCGCTATTTCGGCCGTCGCCGGAGCTTGCTTTCTTCGACTCTGACATAAGCGCTATTTGCTGTACACTTAAAAAATTTTCTCGCACGCTGTAATTAGCATCAGTTATTTACGGGAGAATTACAAAATTTTGCTGCTCGATTACAAACAAAGGGAAAATTAAAATCGATTACAAACAAAGGGGAAAGTAGAGCATTCTCAAAGTCAAGTGAGGACTTCGAAACTTAGGCGACCCTAATTGCTTTTCTTCTATAATTCTCCATAGAAAGCGGTCATCTATAATACCGTCCAGCTTTCTGGCATGCAAAATACTAGACGAATGCCTCACAAATCTTTGAGATTGGGATAGGACCGAGAGATTTGACGAAAGAATTCAAATTCTTAAGTTTATTTAGGAGATATTTAAATTTTTAAATTAAATTATTATAGTATTTAAAATATATTTTAATAATTCGTGAATTATAAATTCAAATGTTGCTTAAGTAATTTAAATAATAATTAGAGCATTTGGATAGATTTCAAATTTTTTAATCCATTCTTCATCAAATTTCTTAATCCAAATGAATATTAAAATACTTTGTATGATAATTTCTAAATCAAATGGGTGCACTCATAGAATTTTATCTATCAACTATATATTCAAATTAAACATTTATAATTGTATATCTAAATTATTACAACAATCGATTTTGTGCACTTTGTAGAATTTTATGGATTAATTGTAAATTTGAATTTAATATTTGCAATTCTGTATCTAGGTATGGTAAAAATAATAAAAGCAACTTGACTCTACGTCTCAATGATTGAATTGGATTAAATGCTTTACCTTTTTTCTTTCTAAGGGCACCAAATAGACACACTCAAAAGGAAACTAAATTAATTATTAATGCTTTAAATTACCATCTACCCTTTATTTATCAACTATATATTCAAATTTAACATTTATAATTGTATATCTAAATTATTACAACAATCGATTTTGTGTACTTTGTAGAATTTTATGGATTAATTGTAAATCTGAATTTAATATTTGCAATTATGTATCTAGGTATGGTAAAAATAATAAAAGCAGCTCGACTCTACATCTCAATGATTGAATTGGATTAAATGCTTTACCTTTTTTTTTTTCTAAGGGCACCAAATAGACACACTCAAAAGGAAACTAAATTAATTATTAATGCTTTAAATTACCATCTACCCTATAAATTGGCAATGCTTTCGTTGATTAAATTTGTTGTTTACTGATTAAAATGATATTTGATTCATATCTTATTTGGTGTTTTAAAGGCACCAAATAGACTGGACCATGGATAAAAATTTGTAGATTAACTACCTAAATGAAAATTGGCTTGAAATTTCAATATTTGGTAAATTTATTTAATACAATTAAAAAAATCAGCAATGATTAGTGTATGTTTAATTTTTGGGTTAATTACATTTACCTCCCCTGAGGTTTGATCATATTACCAATTGATCCCTGTAATTTGTCCAAATAACGGTCTCACCCTTTGAATGATCAAACGTTTAACAAAAACCCCTTAATGCCGAAAATGCTCTTATTGAGGCCACGTTGCATTAAAAAAGAACATATTTTTATTTATTAACCTTCAAGTAATCCAAAAAAATAGAAAAAAGTTTTTGCTTATTATTTTATAAAAATCATATCTTTGCTTCCATAAATAGTTTTGAATCAATAATTATTTTAAATCTTAAAAATGAATATTAAAAATTAGATAAATTGAAAGAAAAATAAAAAAGAAGCAATTATTTTAAATCTTCAAGTATGGTTCGAATTTGTGGTTCAAGGCATGTTGCGGAGAGCACAAGGCATGTTTTCCTCAATTTGAACCATACTTCAGGAATTAAAATAATTTCTTCTTTTTTTATTTTTCTTTCAATTTATCTAATTTTTAATATTCATTTTTAAGATTTAAAATAATTATTGATTCAAAACTATTTATGGAAGCAAAGATATGGTTTTTATAAAATAATTCTATTTTTTTGGATTGCTTCAGGGTTAATAAAATAAAAATATGTTCTTTTTTTAATGCAACATGGCCTCAATAAGGGCATTTTCGGCATTAAGGAGGTTTTTGTTAAACGTTTGATCATTCAAAGGGTGAGACCGTTATTTGGACAAATTACAGGGATCGATTGGTAATATGGTCAAACCTCAGGGGAGGTAAATGTAATTAACCCTTAATTTTTTCCACCATCTAATTTGCCAATTAAATGTTTTTCCCCCATCTCCCAATTAAATGTTCGAGCTGTTTGGATAAGAGTTTATTTGGATGATTTATTTGAGATATTTACTGTAACACTTTTTGTGATGTGATGTATGTGAGATAAAAAGGTGATTGGGATTTGTGAAAACAAATTAAACAAACCAAATTTGGCTTGTCCAAACATGCGTCCGAGGGCATATCTGACAATCCAAAAATATTTTCCCCTTCACTCCCGCTCACGTCCCCAGTTTCGAAAAGAAGCATGACCACCGAAAACAGCCAACTCTTAAGTGACACTACTGTCACTCCCACACACAGAACACACACTGACAATATTCATCAGTAAATTTAACCAGTGATATATTTCTATCCTGCTTCAAAACTCACACCATTTCCATTTTCAGCCGCGTGCTTAAACTGATGATACAAATATGGCAACCGAATCTCTGATGGTATCCGAATCGGTGGATCCACTACAGTCGTTATTTGGACCTTCTTTGTTCCCTCGAGCAATTGTTAGGGCTCCGACGGATCCCGCGATGCCATCTGACCCCAAAGATCTGGATTCAGTTCATCACCTCATGAAATCCGTGGTAATTTACCTCAATTACAGTTTCCATCATGTTTTACCTAGCTCTACATTTTTGCATTACTTCATTCATGTTTTCTTTATGCTTTTGTTAATTGTACGAGATTAAGGCGAGGTGATCTTTTTTAGATTGAAATGTTTATTGTCTACTGGGAGCCTGCGCTCAATTTTGGTCAAATGTTTTCAGTTTTGAATTTTGTTTGTGAAGGTTATCGGCATTTTCTGCTGAAGTTAAGCTAGATTATACCACGACTGACCCTTTTCTTTTCTTTTCTTTTTTAAATAAAATTTCCTTCTTTCTTGTTGTTTATGGTTTGTGTTTTGAAGGCATTAAGCAGTCCTGAAAAGCTTTTGGATGCGGGAAAGGCTATTGTTGATAGGGGTCCAGAGCTTCTGAACTCTGAGTTTGAAAAGTTTGCGAAATCCATTGGAATTGATAAAGAAGCTCTTCGTCCACGAGGCAATGAAAAGCCTCAAGAAAGAAGGCCTGGCCTTGGTCGTCCACGGCCTCGATTTTCTCTAAAGCCGAACACAAAGTAAAGTTTGTAGCGATGCTTCCTATTAAGTTTTGCTCCTGAGAAATTCGTATTAATGGTTAATCCTGATGTGTCATACAGTAAGCCTTCTGTGACTTTGGAGCCAAGTTGGGATATTGATCGCCTTCAGGATCCAGAAGAGTTTTTCTCTGCTTTTGAGAAAGCTGAAAGTAAAATTTGTTTGTGATCTTCTTCATATTTGCACGTAGTTACCATTAAGATTTCTCCAGCCATCGTTTGTTTCTCATCTGACTTTCTTCGTTTTCCCTTTTCTCTTTTCATTTTGGGTATCTTGCATGAAATTTGATTTACAGATGCTAAAAGAGAAATACAAAGACAGGAGGGTGGAATTATGGATGACTCTGATAAGTATGATTCATCCACTCGTAACCGTCCTCGTCGACCTGGAATTTTAGGGTACATATCCTTGAGGCATAATTTATCTCTGCATAGCTAGTATCTGGTTTTATTGGATACAACTAAGTGAACACTTTACCAACCTAGGAAATCAGTCAGTTACAAACATCGATATTCGTCAGTGTTTCTGGAGAGTGGTGACAAGCCTATATCGTCCCAGGGGACAGGGGGGCTGGATCTTCTGGGTGCACCTGGTAATGTTGCTGACACTGAAACACAAGAGACAGATGTGGCTGGTAAGTGGAGCTTACTGGGGTGACAATGTTATGCCATTGTACTACAATTTCGTCCTTCAGCAATTACCACAATATGTCTCCAACGTCAAACTTAACTTTTGTGCAATACTTTCCAATTATTTTGTATTTGATGAATGTATATGATTCAGTTTCTACAGGATCAATAACAATGACTGAAAACAGAGTGAATGGCATTTTGGATGAACTAATCTCAAGAACCAGCCAAGATCTAGATGCGGATGAGGCATTGTCTCTCTTGCAAGAAAGATTTAAGATCAAACCTATTGATCTGGACAAAACATGTGTTCCTCTTTTTCAGGATATTGGGAGGACTGATTTCATGGCACTGGGAGAAAAGGTCCCAAATGTTAGGAAGACCTTATCAAACATATCTAATCTGGTCAAACCATTAAGTGGGGAAACAACTGTTAATTGTGAAAAAGCAGCAGAGATTTCCATCAGTCCTATAGCTTCACCTACCCCACCAAAAAGTCCATTTGCCTCAATATCTTTGTTGAAAAAGCGCAGTACATATTCCAATTCACTGAGGGACCCGTTTTCTCCTTTTAGTGTTGATTTATTGGAGCCTAGAAATCCAGCAGGATCTCAAACTGACTTGGCAGATAAAGGCAGTGGCAGTGCATTACTTGAAAGCTCTAGTGAATGCAACACATGTAGGGGTGCAGAAACATTGCTTGAAAACTCTAATGAGCGCAACACAAGTAGGGGAGCAGAAAGTAATGATTCAGCAGATGGAACAGACAAACAAATAGAGAAAGTAGATCTCGCTGTACATTTTAAAGGCCATAATTTGGTAAGGCTATAAAGTCTTCATCCTAATCCTCTTATATGTTGAAACGTGCAGGATGGAGATAAGTATGAATCTGCAGGACGATCTGTTAAAACGAATTCCCATGGTCATGACTCCACACCAGTTGGTATTGACGCTGGTCTTCACATGCATGCATCTGTTGAGGTACCAAAATGCAGGTTTTCTTGCCTTGATGCTTATATGTAAGTCAAAGCATCAGATTGGAATCTGTTGATTATTCCTAAATGCAGGTTGAAGGTATACAATCCAAAGTTGCCATCCCTGCTCGTCCAGATGCGAACATGGACAAATCACCAGTCATGATTAATATGCATGGAAGTCAGCCTCTCTCTGGTATGGTCCTTGACTTCTAGTGTTTGGCTTGGTTTGGCCTAAATCATCTTCTACAACCTGATCTGACACATTAAAGTTACAAGTGGATTTTTTTCTTGTTAGTTGAATTGAGTTGCAATTAGATGTTGAATAGTAAGGAAAATTGAATAGGGTTCATAATTTGGTCAGGTGTTTTGACATATTTGAAATCTTTAACATTTGTAAAGTAAATGGCTACACGAAATATAAACCACAAGTTGGTAGTACAGGTTGCTGGCCACAACATTCCTTTTTGGAATTAGGAGCAAAGCTCTGATTATTATAAAGAAATTTTAAACCTAAAAATTATTCATCGGTCATTGAATTTTATGCTATGATTCCTTTAGACAGCTAATAGCTCATTTACTTTAAGAGCTTTAGTTGAGCTGAATGTTGTTTTTTAACTGAACTATCTTTGAGGTAGTTGATCTGTTTTCTTTCATTTTACCTTTTTATACATCCTTCAGAAGGCATGAAATAATTCAGGAATACGGAGGATTTAACTTCAAATTGAGACTTTAATGAATTGACATTGTTAAAATGTTGGTATCTCAAAGCCTTGCGCTGGAACCACCTCTGTCATATAAGCATGCTTGTGGTGTGTGAGTAACATAGTTAACATGTGTATTACCCTCATTTAACTAATGTACTTCAAGTGGTTTTGCTGTCCCAGGACTAAGTTACTGTTCATAATGATTTAAGGACTTTCATTTGTAAATTTTGACACACAAATGCTGCATAGTAAATGGCTTCTGTCATATAAGCTTACTTGTGGTGTGTGATTAACATAGTTAACATGTGTATTTCTCTTATTTAATTAATGCACTTCAAGTGGTTTTGCTGTAACAGAACTAAGTTACTGTTCATAATGGTTTAAGGAACTTTCATTTGTAAATTTTGACACAAAAATGCTGCATGGTAAATGGTTTCTAGTGTTTTTTTGAGTTTCCATATTTGAGTTGGGTTTTGTCAATTCAGGTATTGGGATGATTAATTGTCTTTGCTCTTGGTCCCTCCCTAATGAATGGAAAAGAAAACAGAATATCTGTCCTGCTACACTGCGCTAGTTTCTTCACAACTATTTGAAATAGTTCTGTTTGTTTTATTCCTTTTGTTCTCTTGTAAAAATAGTTCTTTTTTGTTTTTTTTTCAACCTTTGCATTCAGCAAATAGCAGATATTGTGCACTAACACTTGGTATAATCTTGGATTGCTAATCTTATTAAGCTCTGCCTTCTGAAAGATATAATTAACAATAATCATAATTCCATCTTTTCTTTCTTTTTCCATTTAATCTTATGGCAGATCAACTAAATACAGCTGCAATTGAAGACAATACTGTAGTTATTCCCTCAACAACAGCAGAGATTAATGCAAAGAAAAATTCTGAGGTTGTCTCTTACTGCTTTATGTTTTCTTTATTTGTTACTTGATGTTGGTTTACTTTTCTGAGAGAATCATTCCTTGGTGCATCTGGTGAGTTAATTTGCATTTGATACACCAGAGTATGTTGGAATAATATGTGCTGTGATGTGAGAATTTGTGTGACGCATGAGTAGGCCTATGTGTTTTTATTGTTTTCTGCAATCTACTTTTGCTTACATGAATTGTAAGACCAGGCACTGAGTACTCATGAGCTTGAACAATTGGAGATTGACGTCCATCACATTCAGGACTTGTCTTCTTTTCCATCCTACTTCTGATGTTATTTTAGGTCTCTTCTGTTGCCCATGTTTGGTTCTCTGGTGGAGCAAGAAGCCTGTCATTTTGCTTGAAGGTCTTACATATTTTGCTTCTTCACTTCTCCTGGCTCAGCCTCATGGGACTTGACCTAAGGAGTTTCTGTGATGTTTATCACTGTATACAGAAGAATACTTGGTGTTTGTCACAAAAGATATTTTACATATTCCTGTATTTGTGCATGAAAATGGCAAATATTCCAACCAGACATGGAGCATGACTGCGTTGCTGAATTTTGTCTCTCTGACTTGTCAAGTCTTATGCTTTATGATGAAACCCGACTGATTTCACTTGTTATACATGTGTAATATCGTCAACAACAGAACCTTCCAGCCAAGGAGCAAGGGAGGACAAAAAGACCATGGCGTGAAATTCATGAATTGAAAGCACTTGCTCGTAGGAAAAGCATTCAAGGTTTTGTTCACACATCAACTAATTAAACGCCTTTTCCTTGTTCATAGCATAAATTTTAGTCTTAATCAGTGTAAATATTCATTGATTCTGCAGAAGCTGGCACTTCATTTGAATCTGGGGTAAGGAGAAGCAAGAGAATCAAGACTAGACCTTTAGAGTACTGGAAAGGCGAAAGATTTTTATATGGTCGTGTGAATGAGAGTGAGTATCTCTGCCACAAGGAAAAACACTTGCGTAGTCCTTTTGTGTTCAATTTTAGTATATTGTTAAGCTTTATTTCTGTCTTCTTGGCTCACTCTGCAACCCCCTCCCCCCTTCTTTTTTGTCTTTCTGATTGACCAACATTGTGCTTTGGTTCTGTGAGAGTGAATTTTGAGGTTGAAGGACAGCAACTTATTCTGATTGTTCGTGCTGTTTACATAGAAGTACAAATGATTGTTTAGCGTATTTGGCAGTTTTCTGTATGGCTGCATATTTGCTTTTAAACATTTGAAGATAGTTTCTATCATCTGTTTTCCTGTTTTATTTAATTGGCCTTATGGCTATCTAATATTTTAGAAGATATTCCCTCAGAGCACATAATTTTGCACTAGAAACTTGGATTCCAAACAAGGTTTTGGGCATTTTGTTGTGTTTACTTTTTACGTGTATACAAAGGCTCTGATTGAGTGTCAAAAAACAGTCCACCTCAGCCCACTCCTACAGTGCTGCTATCCACCAATAAATAATGCTGGCGAGAAAACCAGACTGATGTATAGGGTGACCTTCTCAGCAATGCTTTTTTCTCAAATTGTCAACGGAAGCTACAAAAGCTATATATCAAGTATTTTGACATGATTACAGTACAGTTGAGGCAAAACAGGCTGACTGGGATTATATGCCATTGCAGGTGTGAAGCTGATCGGACTGAAGTACATATCTCCTGCTAAAGGTGATGGACAATTGAAGGTGAAATCTTATGTGCCGAATGAGATTCTTGAAGTTGCAGCTCGTCTATGACTTTAGCTTCATTCCAACATTCTTTCGGAAAGGGATGTATTCTGTCTCAATCAGAATTTGCTTTGGCTTAATCTCTCTCCTCAAATTGTGTAGTGGCTATCAACAGTCTGAGTTGATGTAATGATAGGTTAGAATTTTTTCTAACCTCATGCATCTTGTGCTTGTTTTTTATTGATGGGGCATACTGTGGTGGTACTTGGTCGCTGTTTTGCTGTTTAAGAGTACAGGATATTGCCACCTCTGCACCCTATCATATTGGCTATCCCACCAGTCAAGTAGCTACGACGGTATGAGATTTGTTTCACTGTACTTTATCATTAAATTACAGTTTATATGATGTGCATATTAAATTTCCATTGTATGAGACACGAGTTGCTGAACGATGCCGTTTTGGAGGATTATGAACTTTTAAATAGAGTGTTTGCTTCATACACCACTTATGGTGCATTTAACAAACGATTAACCTCTAACATTATTCGAATTATATAAAAATAGAGTTCAAATAGTATTTGGGTTGGTTCAACTCTTTAAAAATTTTAAGGGTCCATTTGATAAAACTGAAATCTGAAATCTGAAATTTGAATATATTAAGTTGTTGAATTGTTAAACATTAAATTTAATATATTTGAGTGTATATTACATTCAGTGATAAGTAAATAATTTATCACTTAATTTTGAGAGTAAGTTTTGTTTAGAAAATTCAATGTTACTTAATTGATTTAGATGTTCAATTTTTAGTTGTCAAACGATCTGGATATGTTAAGATGTGATTTCATTAAATTTAAATGTTGAATTGGGTTATTAAATAAGGTTAAGTAAGAGTTTGACAGGCAGACTTAACTCTTTGTATGGGAGCAAAATAAATAAATAAATAAGGACCAAGTTCAAAGAAACCAAAGGGAAAAAGCCGTGCAACTACAATATTTTAGTTAGGCACTTAAATTGTTCCAAACAAATGGTGGACCAAACACCAACTAAAAATGAATTAAAAGTTTGATTTTGGTCTGACATTCTCTAAACAATTCAATTATACTTTGATTTCGAGAAGGCCAATAAACACATCAAAACAAGAGTTTTGTATTTTCTATTGTACCTATTTTGTGATGTGATCTTACGAAATGAAAAAAAAAGCGGCTAAAATTTTTTTAGCAATTTGTTTAAATGAAATATTTTTGTGTGTGTGTTTATATTGAGAATGACAAATTCCTATTTTTCTAAATAGTCCCATTCAAATGAACAAAATTTTATTACAGTCTAGTCTTTCACATAATGAAAAATGTTTCAAATAAAATTGTGAAGTCCACTAATTTTACATGGAATACAATTTCAATAAAAATGTGGGGTCATTACTTGTTTAATTCGCGTTATTTTATTCGTTAAAGACCAACTAATTCGGCCGTCGGTCCGGCCCGTGACAAAATTCTTCCTCTGTTGACTTGCTGCTAGAGGAATTATTACATTGTAGTAAACTTTAATACTGCTAAGAAGAATGGTATGATAGAAATCACCTCACAATGGGCTTAGCATAAAATTTTGGAGGGTCAAAATTCGAAACTTCCGAGTCCCAACTCGTGCCTGCGTCAATCTAGTGGACTTCTTACTACAATGTAATAATTTTACATTGTAATCCAATGTAATAATTCTACATAGAATTAGTAATTCAATCTTGTGTTATTCCACGAATCAAACGGACCTGTAATGGATTAGTTTTGCTTAACTTACAACGGAATTAGACATTTATTACATTGCAAATGCCTGTTCTCGATATCATTTTCCAAATTTTTAGGTCATTGTGGGAATGCTAATGACATCACGGAGCAAAGGCTATTTGTTCTCTATTTCAAGGGAATATTTAAATGGTTGATATTTGGACTATTGTCACATTTAGCATCATTCCCATTTTATCAAGCATCTCTTCTTACCGTTTTATCATTGGTTGGAACTTTGATACCTTTCCTGCCTGATTTAGGTAATTTTGCCTTCGCTGTAATCCTGAATTGACTTCAATCTGTTGAAAAAATTTTAAATTCCTGACATGGCCTTGTCTCTTAAGAATACGGCAAGACACCATGTTGTTTAAAGGTTAAATTGAATTTATCCGTATTTGATAGAGGGAGTTACATTAGTCAGCTACTCCTAATGGTGGATTAAACTGTCATGAGAAAAGTCTTGCCCTCTCTGTCTTGAGTCAATTGCTAGGCATTAAAGATATATACCTACTAGTTGGTAGACCAAAACCAAAGCTTTGTCGCTTGTTCTCGTCATTTTGAAATGAACTAGGTGGCATAAAACGCGCTACACGCGTTGGGATAAACAGAAAATATGCCCACTTAGACATATGGATTCATGGAACAAAAATGTTTGTCAGTTAATAATTTGTGTACACAGCTAAATATAAATATACATGAATAAGTAGGAGTGGAAAATAGGAATTGGTGAATTCTTCTTTTATCGTACTCTATTGCTTGTTTAGAATGAGAATAAAGTTCAGCATTTTTCATGAAGCGTGTAAGCATATGATGTGGTGATTAGAATATATTATACTTCATAAGACAAAAGAAGAAGTAATGCTGAGGTATAGAACTACTTTAGCTGGAACTTGCGTAATTCTTCTTTTATCTCACTCCATTCTTCTTTTATCTTACTGTGTTGCTTGTTTAGACTGAGAATAAAGTTCAACATTTTTCATGAAGTGGAGAAACATATTATGTGATGATCAGAATATATAATGTACTTCATAGGACAAAAAAAGAAGTAATGTTGAGTTATAGAGCTGCTTTAGCTGGAAGTTGAGTAATTCTTCTTTTATCTCACTCCATTACTTGTTTAGCATGAGAATCAAGTTTGCTATTTTCCATTTTAGTGTAGAAGCATAGAGTGTGACCATATGTATATATTATGCTTCATATGACAAAAAAGGAAAATACTAAACTAAATAAGGAGGCATCTTCATTATACACGGCAATATTGATCCAATTGTGATTATAGTAACTTGAAAAAAAAATGATTAGGTTCTCATGTTTAGTTGACTATGAGTTAACCGAGCTCAGCAGTCAAATTAAAATGCTATGGATACAGTCTTTGCATTCCTTTTCGATTGAACAAAATAATAATACAAGAGTTCTCAGATTGTGAAATAAAAAGGAATATCTCGATGATGCGAAGAGTGTGGTCAACAACCATGCTGTATCAATTTTAATGGAAAATCCTACCCACTCGTAAGAATTATTGCCAGGCTCTTCTCATTAATTCTTGACAAGCTGGCCTGCTCATGCATGTTGTCTACAGATATTAAAAGAAGGCATAAACATTAGTGATTGATTATCAGTATGGTGACCAAGGAAGGCATGTTCCCAAGTGGCAGCTATTATCTTGAGACTTGAGCAACCAGTTTAGTTCTTGATAGCATAGTCAAAGAGAGCATCCATGTCATCAAAATATTTGACTGTGGAGTGCAGAAAGGCATAGAAGCATAGCTCAAATTTCCATTTGCTCGGAAGAAAAGCGTGTTATTCGCACTGCAAGAATAAAAGGGGGGAAAAGCAAAGCTCAACAACGCTGCTCATGGCAAAATATCCAAAAACTTATTCCTACTTTTTAACATCTCTTATGACTAATCCAAAAGAAAATCAAACAAAACACCAGAAAAGACAAAACATCAAAAAGCAGCAAACAATCACAGCCAGATATTTAGCATCAAGAAAAGAACAAAGCATACAAGGAAAAAAGATGAAAAAAATTAGCATTAACACCATTGGATAGCTCAAAAGCATTAGTAAAGCAAGGATCCAAGAAACACATAATGGAGTAGGAGGGAAAGGCAATTCTCTAAGATTCCAACTCCGTAAAAAATTACCAACCATCGAACAAGCGAAAAATGTAGGTAAAGCAAAGCAGCAAACAACTGCAACCTTGAATTTTGGGCGATGGTACAATTTAAGAATTCAAGAGGGCTAACAAGAGTCAGTCAAGCCAATTTAGCCTACATACCGCTTTAGAACGCTGATGGCTTCTATTCTACCCAACATGCCAACTACCCCATCATATTTCCCAGAATATGGTATTGCATCAGTATGAGAACCTGTTGAAACTAAAACTGGAGCAAGCTCAGTTTTGGAACCAGTCCTACAAAAAACCAACTGATGATTTGGGTTAAGTACATGTATAACAAGCAGAAGAGAATGAACAATGGATTATTACAAATGAATTTTTCAATCAGATTAAATTTTTCCTACATTAACATCCAACGTCATTCTGCGAAATTGAGAATAATTCTTCTTAAACCACCACTTCACCCTATAAATATGAAGTTTGGAGTTGATGATGCTTAAAGTTCAAAATTTGGAACTTAACATCAACAATGTAATTTCAATTATACAACTTTTGAAGGGATTTCATCTTTTATTGCTTGAAATATTCTCAGTGCCAATTATTCGTTATTATGGACCATAATTCACCAAATATCTCTCAGATAATCTTTTTAAATAGTTCAAAAGTATTCAATCACTTTTCAAATTTTCAGTACCTTCTCTTTAAAAAAAATTGCACAAAGAAAACAAATGTTTATTTCAATGTTAAAAATGGCAAAACTATGCATCACTTCCAGAGAATTAGACCTCTTAAATATCCTCAAGGCCATTTATAACCTGGCAATAGATAGAGAATGTAAAGCCAAATTGCTATGCACCATGAACCAATTTTTTTTTTTGAATCGGTGAACCAAATTTTTAAGGCAGTCAGCTGCATATATGACCTTATCAGCAATTACAACTTCGTCTGAAATTTCTAATTTGATTCCAAGTTTTGCAGTTATTGTCACTTTCCCCTTAATACAAGGGAAAAAAAAGAGAAAAGAAGAAATTAGTGCATATGCCATATGGACACTAAATAAGAAATAACAAACCACTGTACAACCACAAATTGCCACGTCTCAAGAAAATCTACAAGGAACAGATACATCCATAAAGCTTCAGAAACAGAGTAACAGGGAAACAAAGTAATAGGGAGACAAGTAGTTAGTTTGTATTACCTTCAGGGTGATGCCAGATCCAAACCACCATCACCCCTCATCTTCAGGCTATCTAGTTCAACAATACTGGGAATAGACTTGATACGACTTAAGAAGTTGCCTACCTAAAAAAGTGAAAAAACAATTAGCAATATAAACAATTCAACCTGTGGAGAAAGATAGGGAAGGCTTAAAATCTCAACCTTCTTAAATTCAGGTCCTAATTCAATAGTTGGGTTAGTTGGATTTTTCCTAGCCTCGTTGCAGACCACATAGCCGTCATCAGACAAAGTGTACAGGTCGAATTGTAAAGGTTAAATGCATGAATAAATAGCAATTCATATAGTATTCAAAACAGAATTCAATAGCATGATCAAAGAACTGATTGAGGGGTGGGGGTGAAAGTAAATAATTTTACTTCTTACCTTTGGTTGTTGGTAGAGAGGAGACTGAATGTGAAATGCCATATTGATAAACCTAAATGGAAAGAAATGGAAAATAAAGATGTTTAAAATGAATATCAAGAGATAAGGTTAATGTACCCTTATTGTAGCGCCAGCAGCAGTTTCAAGTTGAAGAACTTTCACCCCATCTAACCTTTGGATTTGGAATAATCTCCATCTTCAATGCACTTTCTTGTACAAGTCTTTCGATTGCTTTCAAGTTCACCCATCTGTATGATAGCAGAAATATATCATTCCATTGCATTTTCCATGAAGGAAGCATTGCCCACAGTGCTTGAAGCAAATAATATTTCAGCTTCAAATGAGAAGCATAACACTTACAAGTTGTTGGGATTGAAAATTTTGAACTTCTCTATCGACTTGAATTCATTCACCTATAAAAAAAGAGGAGCAGCATAATCCTTTAATATCAAAATGATGCCTATGAAATTGTGTAACCCAAGAAAAAGATGTTACATCAAGAATGGGCTAATTCTAGATACCCTTGTTTAGTTGCCTAAATAGATCGATGGATCTAACTCCACATTAAGTAAACAACCATACTGATTAACCTAACTGGTTGTATGTAACATGCTTATACCCCTACATACATCAATCCTGGGACCTTCTTATGTAGAAATAGTTATTTAAAGAGACAATGTTTAAATTGTACAAGATTGCATGCAGTATGCCAATAGTTAAAAGCATTTCGCTAAAAGGTAAAGAAACCAGAAGAAATTGAATCTCACATGTTCATCAAGAACTTGAGCTATTTCTAGGAGCTGCAACAGAAGATAGAAAATGAATTAATAGCAACTATTAAGCATGAAAATAGAAAACATTCCAGTGCATCATTGAATATATCCATCTATCTCATGGCATGGTTTAAACCATTTAGCAAAATACAGGTAAGAAAAATGCCATGTAAACAATATAGTATGTTTATCAATCTTGTCAAAATTTTACAAATATACCAAGTTTGAGTAGCTATTCCAATTTTCTCATAAGTACAATTTTTAAATGTTCAAGTATGTATTAACCTACAAAAGAATGAATATGGCAGGTAATTGTCCCTTTTTATCTTTTGTATATTATACCTACCGATTTTAGTTTGGAGTGGCCAAGAACTTTCATCAAATCCCTGAGAAAGCACTTTCTGCAGCCGAACCCTAATAGATTAACAATAATAGGAAAAAAATAATAAATCATCTAAAAGTATAGAACAAAATGCAAATACTCAAACTAATACAATGAATAGAATACAGGGAAAACAAAAAGCAGAAAGTTAAAGAATACATTATTACTTTCAATTGCCAATAAAATCATCATAGGTAATGGTATTGCTGTTCCAAATAGCAACAGTGACCTTCCTTAGCCCTTCAATCAAGGAGAAGACAAATTTCTCTTCAAAAGTAGGGTTTTTCCACTGTCTACATGAGTAATTAAGTAGCAGTAGAATAGAATAGTTAGGCAACAAAATGGAGAGTTTTCTTACAAGCTCGAATATTAGTAGTAATTGAAAAAACAATCAAACAGAGATAAAAAGAGGAAATAATAAGAATTACATACCTGTGTGGGTACGGGTACGGAATTTAGTGCTGAAACTCCAGAAAAATGTAAGGATCTTGTCTTGAAATCCACTCCGTATCCTTCAATTTGCTGTAGTCTACAACGGCAAAGGTTCATTCCAGATTCCCGAAAGAATTCGTCAGAAATACCAACAATGTTCAAAAGAGAACAGGAACTGGTAAACAAAAAAGGAGAAGAATGATTACTAGTGATCTCCAGGGGTTGACCTTGAATTCCAGAAATCGACATGGACACTATTATGGAAGAGTACCAATTTCATCAGAATAAAGAAGGTAGTACCTTAAAAAGGGAAAAAAACAGAGCAAACAGCGGAAGATGCTTCTGCGCTTCCAACTCTATCTTAGACGGAGAATAAGAGTCCAGAAATTAAAAATCAATCCAGTCGCAACCTAAAAAAAGTGAAAAAAAATTCAATGCAATGAAGGTTTTAACACAAAACCAAGAGAAAGAGAAAAAAAATGAGAGATCGAATGTTTTGGAGAAGAGAAAACAAAGTAGAAGAGACGGAGCTTCTGAGAATAAAGGTAAGGCGAAGAGAGAAGGGGAGAAGAGAAAGCGGCGGCAGCGGAGGAAATTTAAGAAAACCTTAGAGAGGAAGTATATGCAGACGTCTGGCGCATCGCGTGGAAAAAAAAAAGGCTGGTGACTCACAAGTGCGGCACGTGAGAGGACAACGAAAACCATCCAAGTCGTAAGAGCTCTTCGGCTCTTATACTATATATGTTGATAACAATTTTTTCTTGGCAAACCATTATGATTATGAGTAAACAAGTATGCACTTCATCGCTGATGGAATTTCATTTTGTGCATAAATGAAGGATTGCATGCTTTCTAACAAGTGGAATTTAATTCCACCGAGCTATTTAGGGCATTTAGGGAGGAAGAGCATGCCAAGAAGGAGATGTGTGTCACTGTTGAATGGGTTCCTGAACATCTGTTGGCAACCTACGGATTCGAAAAGTTTGCTACTAAGTAGCGAGGGAGATCTGCTCCCTTTGTTGCCACTAGTGACACAGGTTGTGTTGCTGCTTCTCCGTCTTCTTCGCCAGCTGTTGTGCCAAAGTACAACAAGGAGGGAAAGAAGAAAAAGAAAGGGAAGAAAAAAAAAGACTGTTGTTGTTAATGAAGGAGAGGCAACCGTTATTGATGGAGAGCCCCTTTCTGGAGAGAAACCTTCTCCTTCTCCCCCCGCAATGCCAAAGAACAAGGGAAAAGCGAAGAAGAAAAAGCAAAAAGACCTCTATGCTGTTGATGATGCCCATTTTCCTGGAGCTTCACCTCATTCCTTTGCTACTCCTGGTGGCGAATCCGAGACTGTGGCATAGAAAACAAGGAAGATGAGAAAGCCAAAGGGTGATGTCTGGAAGGTGACGAGGGTAAGGAAAGGGCATCTAACAAGTGAAAAAGCAATCTACGCACATGGGAAAGAAGAGAGGATCCTGTGGTGAAAAAAGTGTGATTGTGTCAAGACCCCAAGTTTAGAGAAAGGAATTTATATACACTCTTACTAACTCAACTAACTAACTCTTACAACTTACAATTGTTTCTGCAACTTTCTAACAAATTTTTTAACTAATTTTTTAAAAATTTGATCACACCCCTAGACCTGAGCAACTTTGATTTTATTTCAACTTTGGTTTTACCTGCGCAAATGGCACATAAGGATTTCATGTAAACTTGACCTCAATAAATATAGTGAAACTATAGTAAAAATGATCTTAACAAAGTCTCGAGTATACTCACTAACCGTGTTATTCCACATTAGCAAAGTTCTACTTAATCTCTCTCATTTATTATTTTCTTCTAGACCCATTAATATCCCTCATTTATTCCTTCCAAAACCCACTATTACAAATACTCTTGTCGTATACCAAAATTTTGTTAAATTAGAAATCAATAATTCTTGTGACATGAAATAAAAAAAATGCATCTAAAGTAAATTGTGCTTACATATTTGACCATTTGTAATTTGCATATTTTTTTATCACAGGGAATAATTTACTATCTAACACACATCACCGGGCAACTTGAGGTTAGGCCTAAAAAAAAAAAAAGTCACTTCAACATTGTCATTAGTGCATTCAAATGCCATAAAAAAAATTGATCTAGGCCAAAACTTTTTTCCTCTACTCTATCTTCTTTACTTCCCTCTTTTTTCCTCTCTCTTCCCTGACTTCCTTCATCATCTATCCTACTTTCTTCTTCTCCTTAAGTGCTCCATAAGATATAAAAAATTTTTACTGTCACAACCAGGCTACCATCTTAACCACCACAAACACCCATCACACCTATAAAAAATTAGTTAACTATGCTGGATTAAGTTTTAACAACTTTTACTTAACCTTTATGAAATTGAAGAATTTTGGTATAAAATCCTTAATCCTTTTATTGCCCTCCCCTTTCCCTCCCTTTCTCTCCCTCTTTTTAAAATCTTTGATTCAATACTATATATTGCCCCCCTTCCTTCACTATTGCCTTATAAAAAAAATTCAATATCTACTCTTATGAAGACTCATAAAGTATTTATATTTAACACTGATGAGTCGTGCCCCATTCATATATTCTTGGCTCTACACCAAAGGTAAAATTCTCTGTTTGAATTCATTAATTTTTCAAATATTATAAAATTTTTTAAAAAGTACTCTGCCAATCTCACCAAAGCCGAAGATCGTGTGACTAGATTAACACAACGTGTCTATAGTTAAGACTCTCTACCCCTTTTGAGACCCTATCAATTTCACTAGTTAGATGCAGATGATTCCTATATTAACTTCAATAGTCCAACATAAAGACGAAGTATTTTCATTTTAAAGTTCAAATCTCTGTCTTAAATCAAATTTTGGTTAAAATTTTCAGTCATGTAGTATAATGAAAGACAAAAGATATACATGTCCAATGAGTAATACATGTTAAAAGATTATCATCTCTTACACTTCGCTGCGATCTTTGCCTACGAATGTATGAAGTCAGGCAAAGGAAAGTATATAATGTCATTTGGGCTAAATCATTTTGGTCACGATCATTTTTACTAGTCGCTGTCAGTTGAACATTTTTTGATTTAGAGTTTTGTTGCAAATTAGGGTTCGTGCTGTTGTGGATGTATGAAGTCAAGCAAAGGAAAGTATTTAATGTCATTTGGGTTAAATCATTTTGGTCGCTATCATTTTTACTAGTCGCTGTCAGTTGAACATTTTTTGATTTCAAGTTTTGTTGCAAATTAGGGTTTGTGCTGTGAGTGTGACCAAATGTTTGCATTATTGCACCTGCGGTACAACCTATCACTAGAAAAAATAGAGACGGCCAGGAGAAAATTGGAAGACATTGAATAAAAAACAAGAAAGTTGTTGATGTCTGTGCCTAACTACAGGTGTTATTGCCTAATGAATGATGAGGGGCAACGTTCTGCTGTTGTACTACCTAGCCAAGTGGCTAGGTAGGTCTTGCATCTGCTCACTTGGATCCACTGTTCGAAGTCCGTTAACAAAACTTGTCCGAGATGCATTCAAGGAGCGTTTCGGAAGGAGGTTAAGCACTTCGGGTTTGTACTCAACATGGCGTAATAGAAATAGTCAAGTTACTGCTCATACTATTAAGCGAATCTCTTGGCCTATTGCTACTTACTATCCATGTGAGGGGAAGGTAAACTCCTCTTATGAGGTTTTATTTTTATTTGCTTTTTTGGTGGTTTGAAAGAGTTTTGATGCAGTGTGTTTTTTGTGTTTTAGGTGGATACAGACAGTGAATCAGAAGAGGTGGATGCAGAGGAGAATCAGATCGAGTTATGGCCATAGGATGAGTAAACCTACAAGTGCATGCTTGGATTGACGAACAAGTGTGTTGCTGTTTTGATAGGTTGCATTTTTGTCATTAATTCTATAATTATTTTCCTCTTCTATTATTCTAAATATTGTATTAATTGATAGATTCTACTTATATTTGGTATTTGGTACTAATTTTAGGAAGGTGGAGTAAAAAGAGATAAAAAATGTGATTTTTCAAGAGTTTCCCAATTCAAAAGGAGTCTACGTGAATTATTGGCGGAATATTAGGAGGAAGTCTATCTGGTTTCAAAAAGCTAAAAATTAGGAAAATGATAGGATGGCCAGCCCGGGCATCAGCTTTTCTTTATGCTTTTTCTAGCCGAAAATAGAGGAGGAAATTCCTTCAATTTTGGAGTGGAATCAACGTGAAAAAGGAATTGCACTTTCCTAAGTCTTTGATTTTTGTTTTGGTTTCTAAAAGACAATTAGGGAGAAACCAACAAGGCTAGCCGCTGATGTTGACTATTGGCTTTTGGCTTTTTACTTTTGAAAAACACAATTGGAGAGAAAAACGAGGCTCTCTCGTATGTCACGGATTGGAGACAATTGTAAGTTTCGAATAGCTTGTTCTCCATCAATGGAGAACTAGCTTCTTAATTCTAGTCAAGGGGGCAACTGATGAATTGGTTCGGCAATTACTGTGAGATCTAAACCGCTTTTAATTATTTCTTTTATTTATTGGTATTTATATATTTTCTACTTTTAACCGTTATAGCTCGTGTGTATGATTGATTAGTGCGCAATAATTAATTATTTATATAGGCTATTTTGCTAGTTAGGGGTAATTGAATCTGTAATTGTTCGAATATCCCTATCTCAGTAGCAACTGGTGTATTTGGGTTTATGTCAGGGAAACGTATGATCTAACTTAAACAAACCCTCGAAGCGTGTTTATTAGTTAGGATTGAGCCTTTCTAATTATTAATGCAATCTAGAAATTAAATCCTACGGTCGTACTTGGGGTTGTTTTTGGGTTAGAAAAATAGTTAACGGTCGTACCTTAACTATCGAGAAATTAAGGGTTGGTTGTTTATCGCATGTATGACAACTATAACCAATCTATTAATAATTGTTGGAATTATTTGGGAATCAATGATCAGGACCTAAACCATTTCTGAAGTGTACCCTTAGCTAGAGCTCTCTTAATTATTTCTTTTAATTAATTATTTTCTGTAGTTAAATTATTTAGTTAGCTTTTAATTCTAAAACCCCCTATTTGTTTTGACCTGAAAGGAAATAAATTTCTCACCAGTCCCTGAGGAGACGACCCTGCTTACCACTTTCTGCTAGTTAGTGAATTTAGTCAGATAATTAATTCGGGTATATCGGATTAAACAAACTCTTCGGGAACAGGGTGAATCAAGTAACCCATTGCACACCTAAGGTCCCTGCTCCAGTACTAGAATTGATTATTGACTGCTTTGAGTGGTAGTTAGGTTTTATTTATTATTATTGCACAGGTTCGGTACCTGTCATGTTTTTTCTGTTTTACATCCTTACAATGCATGTATTGCAGTAGTAGAATAAGCAAACGTATTGCAGTTTTTTCTGTTGACTCGTAGGCATCTGTGCAGCTATCTTGGAGCACCTACATGTGTTTTTCTTTTATTTTTGTTGTTTGAAACAGGGTTGAAACACAACAGAGTTTGATGCTTTTAGTGCCTTTGTTCTGAGTGGTATACTTGATATCATCCCTATTTGTTTTGTTGGGGATTTGTTTTTTGGGAGATGAATAAGGTACTCTTCAAACGGGATTTTTGGTAGATTGTGCGGTACTTTATTAGGACTTCTTGGTTTCTTTTGGTCCAAACTTTGCAGGGATAAATCATACTTATGGTACACTTTTTTCAAAGAAATTTTCATTCGTCCATGTCTCACCATGCAACTCCATTGTCTAGATTCAAGGCTAATTTAGCTAGCTACTAAGCTAGGGTATTCCCAGTTCTACCACTTGAAATATCTTCTACTATGTCTTCTTTACTTCCTTCTTTTTTCCCCCCTCTTCTCTCACTTCCTTCGTCATCTATCCTACTTTCTTCTTCCCCTTAAGTGCTCTATAAGATATAAAAAAATTTTACTGACACAACCAGGTTACCATCTTAACCACCACAAACACCCATCACACCTATACAAAAAATTAGTTAACTATGTTGGATTAAGTTTTTACAACTTCTACTTAACCTCTATGAAATTGAAGAATTTTGGTATAAAATTCTTAATCCTTTTATTGCCCTCCCTCTCTCTCCCTCTTTTTAAAATATTTGATTCAATACTATATATTGCCCCCCTTCCTTCACTATTGTCTTATAAAAAAAAATTCAAAGTCTACTCTTTTGAAGACTCATAAAGTATTCATATTTAACACTGATGAGTCATGCCCCATCCATAGATTCTTGGCTTTACACCAAAGGTAAAATTCTCTGTTTGGATTCATTAGTTTTTCAAATATTATAAACATTTTTAAAAAGTACTCTAAAAAGTAGTCTAAAATTTTGTTTTAATGTTTAAAAAATATTTCAAAATATATTCTAAAAACTCTTCTACTCTTAAATATCCCAAAATATTTTCTTAAAAAAACCCAAAATATACTCTAAAAATTTTGTTACAGTAAAATTTTTCAAAACACTCCCAAAAAACAACTAATCCAAACGGAGCCCATTTGCATGAGATAAAAGAAGGAAAAGAACTTTTGGTTTTGTGATGGATTTTTAGTTGATTTTTTGTAGAATCAAATGACTGGGATCGAGGGTCTTAAAAGTGCACAGGGATAGGTAGCAAACGAAATTAGGGGTTTTCATGATTGGAAGAGAAATTTGATTCGATCCGCTTGATGCCACTATTCACATTCCATTTGACCCACATTTGATCCTGAGGATTCAGTATCTGGCAAAATTGGATCAGATTTCTCTGGGCTTTCGGATCTTCAATTGTTTTTGGCACACCCCTATCTTCAGCATGTGTTTTCTGTGATTAATTCTCCCATTGCAGATTTGCGTGAGAGATGGGACTGGTTGAATTTACATGATTTTCGTTACCGGGAGGATGGAGGATATGGATTCATAGAGTTGCTTTTCCGTTTTTCTTTTATTTTATTTGGTCTTTTATAGCACAAAAAATAAGTATGAGATTTGATACTACTTAGCTGACATCAAGCACTTCTTTTTGAAATTAAAAAGAAAATACTATGGCACTGGGAGGGAAAGGAAAGAACCCTCCATTGTTTTGGTCAACTTTGTGCCAATCTCACCGAAGCCGAAGATCGTGTGACTAGATTAACACAATGTGTCTATAGTTAAGACTCTCTACCCCTTTTGAGACCCAATCGATTTTACTAGTTAGATGCAGATGGTTCCTGTATTAACGTCAATAGTCCAGCATAAAGACGAAGTATTTTCATTTTAAAGTTCAAGTCTCTATCCTAAATCGAATTTTGGTCAAAATTTTTAGTCATGTAGTATAATGAAAGACAGAAGGTATACATGTCCAATGAGTAATGCATGTTAAAAGATTATCATATCGAGTGAGACAACATTCACTAACTATTCTATTTAGAATTTCTAAATAAAGATAGGCAAGGTGACATACATGAAGGCTTTTAGTAGTATTATGAATATTGAACTCAAGACATATTTATCTGTTCTGTGCAAGGTTTAAAACCCAGAGAGTGAGACCGTTCATTGAATCGGAAAAGTCACTAGGCCACGGATCACTAGTTCAACCATTGGACTGATCGTTTTTGACCCTTGACGTCATAAATAAATAAAAAATAAATTATATATTGCTAATTTTATCATATCTGCAATTTGCACATCCCATTATAAAGGTTTAGACACATTATCATAAGTATAGTCCTTTTGCTAATAAGTTTATAATAAAATAAACTAAAAGAAAAGCGAAGATACAAAGCAAAATAAAAGAAAAACAAAGAAAAAAAGAACTATAATTATACCAATATGACAAGTTTGACACCAAGAAAATAAGAATCTTACTTAAGAAAATTAGTAAACTACAAAGTAAAACAAAAAAAAAAATCATAGATTAGAAAATCAAACCTACACATATTGTTTAGGCACAAAATTGAACTTTATTGAAGGAATTTGAGAGATTAATGATGAGATGATGAAGAGAGGGATGATTAGGAAGAGAAGAAATTGAAGAAAATTAGGTGAAAAATCAAAAATAAAAGAAATGAAGAAAATTGGAGTCTTGATCTTGACTTGAGTCGACTATAGGTTGCAACTATCCAATTATCAATAAAGATATGTGTATCATAAAACATTGGATGGTAAAGATATGTGCATCAATAAAACTTTTGACTTGAGTCGACTATAGGTTGCAGCTATCTAATTAATACTACGTATCACAAAACATTGGACGGTAAAGATATGCGTGTCAATAAACTTTTTTTAAATTTTTTTGTGTATCAATAAAACATTGGATGGTGCTAGTTACAAAAGAGGACAGCCGTGTTAATATCTACCTGTGTACTCTCATCTAGCCACAGGGGAAAGCTTGAATTCCATCTAACGTGAGAAATTAGTTGCAGAGTCATTAGAGCAAGATTATGAGCTTATCTATTCCCTGTCCTATATACAAAAGAGAAGGTACAGTGAACAAATATCTCACTCAACATTAATATCCTCTAGAAGAGTCGCTATGGTGGGGACTTCCTAATTCGTTACTTATACTTTGTCTATGATATTTTTGTAGTGTGATTAAATCTCAATCTGTTGCCATCCTGCCTCCTTAGCCATGATTAGGGCCATCCTTATAGCGTCAGCTTCCTCTACTATTGCATAACCTTTCTTTTGTTTTTGTATCTCCCAAGCTCTGTGACCACTCTTCTAGTCTAATTCCTTGCTACAATGCTCAATCCTGTTCTGATCATATTTGGTGAGATAGCTGCATTTGTATTGATCTGATTGTCCCTTCAAGTGGAGGAGTCCACCGTCGTCATGGCGAATTTGCTTTATCCGGTATCAAGCGGGAGCTACGAGCAAAACCACTCACTTTGAGCCTTTTCTATGACTGATCTATATAGTCCGTTGCCATTAAACTGATACTCATTTCTTGACTTCCGGATTTGCCATGGTATGCTGGCTGTTAAGGTAATATGATCTTGTCCTTGCTGTCTGGCATTTCACCGAAAATCATCCCTCTCACCATCTCCAATAGTTACCTCTTAACTCCCCCAGTCTATCCTACATTGAAATTGAGATTGAAAACTGTTCGGACATATGACGTGTAAATTGGAATTGTGAAAAAACTAAACATTGGCAATTAATCATGATTCACCCGGGAGTAAATTGAAAAATTAAAGAATAACTAGTGAGTGATGTTGAATTCGTCATTTGGGACACTGCTGGACACAATATGAAAATACATCGACTTCTTTACGGGTCGAAAGCAATGGTCAATAAAAATTTATCAAAGTTTCCACTCTCATCATTTCACGTAATGGCACTCCTGTACTTGAATACTACTACCATATCAATCCGGTCAGCTCCTGAAGAGAGTGATTGATTGTCTGCTCCAGCTTAATGTGCACTAGAATAATGGTGAAGACCACGGGCAAGGCTTGATGATTTTGACCCCCCCCCCCCCCAATTATATTATATTATATTATTCGTAACGTTAACGGAATAGGTAGCAAAAAGTAGACAAATCATACCTTAGACTTGAAGGCCATCCCGCATCCGGGACGGGACCTCCGCAGAAACAAAAGAAGGAATATGACTTACTTGACCGCTGAGGCAGGCAGATTACATTTAACTAGCTGTTTAAAACGTACTATCACTTAATCAAAGTCTATTATTATTAACTGTCTGGTCAAAGTCAAACAGAAAAAACCAGGAATAAAAGTTCAAAAAGAGTCTTCAAGAACCACGTAGACACAAACTAATCCCAATTAAAACATAGTTAATTAGTACCATACAGACGGGCCAATTGGATTACAAGGCTATGGTCTGCGGGTCTCCAGTCTCGGGTTGATAATAAATTCCCATAGAATAATACGAAACCATGAATCAGGATATTTGATGATGCTGCTACAACTATAGCTATACTGTGGATCTGATCATTTGTCCCTGTCCTTCTAGAAGAATTTGTAGCCCAGATTTGGTAGTGCCCCTGTCCTTCTAGAGATTTGGTAGTGTCCCTGTCCTTCCTTTTTCCCTTGGCAGAATCACACGCCACTTTCTCTTGTCTATAAAGAGTAGCAATACCCCACTTCTACAAACAACAACGTTGTGACGGTCCAGTTCCCTGCATAATCATTCATCATCCATCCTCCTCAACATCTCTCCACCTTCTAGAAAGGCTTCAACTTTATTCTGCCTTTCACTTTTCCTTTTTTTCTTTTTTTTCTTTCAATCTGCGTCAAAAAAAATTAACAAACTCCACTTTCCACCATTTATAAAAGCCGTTCTCTGCTTTCCAAATCCTACAACAACCATATTATCATCAAGCAAAACAAAAAATATGGAGCTTCTTCCGGGTCTTCCAGATGATGTCGGACTCGAATGTCTTGTACGTGTCCCCTACAATCATTTCTCCTCTGTTGCATCCGTGTGTAAGAGTTGGAAGCTTCAGATTCAGCAGCCTGAGTTTATGCGCCGAAGGAAAGCCGCGGGCTTTACAAGCACAGTCATTGTCATGGCCCAAGCGCATTTCGACCCGACCCCAAAATCCGGATCCGTGAAGCTGCCCGCCACCCCGGTTTACAGGCTCACCCTTTGTGAACCCGAAAACGGTTACTGGACTGAGCTTCCACCGGTGCCCGGATACACCGAGGGGTTGCCTATGTTTTGCCAGCTTGTCGGGGTGGGGTTGAACTTGGTGGTCATGGGCGGGTGGAACCCAGATACATGGGAGGTTTCTAACGCTGTTTTTGTCTATAGTTTTTCTACTGCTTCGTGGCGGCGGGGGGCTGACATGCCAGGTTGCCGGAGATCATTCTTTGCATGTGCGTCGGATCTTAAGCGGACGGTGTTTGTCGCCGGCGGGCACGACGATGAAAAGAATGCATTGAGCTCAGCTCTAGCGTATGACGTGGCAAAGGATAAGTGGGTACAATTGCCTGACATGGCAATGGAACGTGATGAGTCAAAGGGAGCTTTCCAAGGTGGCAAGTTCCATGTCATTGGTGGCTACCATACAAACATGCAAGGTA
The DNA here is from genome assembly GCF_036785885.1 of Coffea arabica. Taxonomy (NCBI): domain Eukaryota; kingdom Viridiplantae; phylum Streptophyta; class Magnoliopsida; order Gentianales; family Rubiaceae; genus Coffea; species Coffea arabica. The sequence continues at coordinate 2,732,351 of NC_092317.1, read as the reverse complement.
GATTCACAACAAGTGCAGAATCGTTTGATCTTTCTACTTGGCAATGGGATCCAGTCCAAAATGACTTCTTGGATATTGCCACGTGTCCCCGGACCTGTGTTGGTGGCGCCGGAGATGGGAGATTGCTTATGTGTCGAGATGCTGACGTGGCAATTCTTCAGAATTCCAAATGGCAAGCTGTGACTCAGCTTCCGGCTGACATAAGGAACGTATCGTATGTGACAGCGTGGCAGGGGAATCTACTTTTGATAGGCTCTCCTAGATTCAGTGAGCCCCACAAGATTTACATGTTGGACTTGAAGAGTTACAAGTGGACAAAGGTTGAGACACGAGACGGTTTCTCTGGCCATGTCCAGTCAGGCTGCTGTCTACAAATGTGAGGGATTTGGGGCAGGGACGGTCATCAGTATGACCGTCCCTGCACGGTTCATGGTCCAGATTGGACCTCAAAAAAATGTGCGGCTCAGATAACAAGTGATAACTCGATTTCCGCGCCAAGTGTGGAGCCCACCACTATCTGTTGTGAAAATACAACCTGTGGAAAAAAAGTTACACGGTGAACAAAAGAAGTTACGCGCTGTTGATGAAGAGGAAATTTGTCGAGTCCGAATGTGAGCATTTGCTAGTGATGATTAGTGTTGCTTGCAGAAGAGATGACTGTATATATGCTATAAAGAGATTTTTGTTTCTACTAGCACCCAAGTTTTGTTTAGTACAGCACCTTAAGTCTTCCCTAAGAACAAAAAGTTGTGCATATTTGATGGTTCTCTCCAAGATCAGGCATTAATCGTATTCTCTAGATGTTTGAACTTTGAAGCCTCAGATAAGCTGAATAGGCAGCCCCGAGCAGCGGGTAGCCAAATTGCATCATGTAGCCGCTAAGATACCTGCTGCAAACCTTCCTCTAATCCTCTGGAGATGATGCAAATTTTCCTTTGGATCATTTGAAACCAAAATCTACTGAAAAGACACCTCAAATGAGAGATAAAAATGGAAAGTGAGTAAATACACTTCGATGGTTTTTCCATGTGCCATTTGGAGGTAAAGATTTATCTCATGGCATTAACCATATAACATCACTTGAATGGCTTGATTTACTCGTCAATCCGTTTTTGAATTGATCCCAAAAGCACCTCGCAGGAATGGATGATAATACAATCATTACAATAAATCGTTTGTGGGGCTACAGATTTCCTGTGTAAGATTCTATATGCCTAATGGTCAAAAAAATGAAGATAAACTCTAGCGTGTGCTATTTTATCCTCATGCAGCTGTAGAGGACCTCTCCAAATTTCTTGAACAGGTGTTTCTTCAAGTACATTTTTTCCACTTTCTTTCTTCCTTCTGTTCCCATTTGCTTTCTTGCCGATGGATTCTCAAGCAAGTACTGAATATCTTTGGCGAGAACTTGAGCCCCTGGACGCCCCAAAGGATGGAGAAGACCAGTTACGTTGTGTTCAACAAGCTCCTTTGTGCCTCCAGAATCAGTGCCCAGCACCTGTAACACAAGATGAAGTCAGTACTTGAAAGTAATTGTCAAATTCATTTTCACCGGCATGAACATTTTCTTGATTCTTTCTTTAATTCTCCTAGTCACTTTCAAAGGATGCCCAGCGATTTGTTCCTGATAAAAGGTTTCTTATACTTAACTATCACCCCCTTGATCCCCAAGGAAGCAGGGATAGAAAGGTTACTTGCTTTAAAGCCAATAAATAAGTCACAGCCATGCAAATGGTCTTTCTATGTGCTAAATATTTTTAATTGCTTATGTTCATATCTACTTGCCAACGCATTTGACATTACCATATAACATGTTTCAATCGAAATCCCAACCTGAGAAAACTCACACATATTCCATTGGCAGGTAAGATTTGATTGCATAAGTAAGAAACTAGAAGCATGTATAATCGATCATCATTTCGTTCCATTTCTATAATTGTGCGCTTGACTGCAGTGTTTCAAACATCCAAGTACTCGAAGAGTGAAAATAGCAATTCAATGGAGGCACGGAAAGAAAAATTCTGTGTTCATACCGGAAGACCAAATGCCATTGCTTCAACAGTTACTCTTCCAAAAGTTTCTCCAAGTCCCTGCATACATTTACACAAGGTCAAATTTTAAGATAAACATGAGACCACCTTCAAGTTAAAACTGTGAACAGACTAAATTATAATTGCATCTCTTTCACAAGGACAATTTCACTAGGAGGACGCATGCAGAAAAGAGACATTCACATTATTGTTACTACAAGGACTGTAACAATTATCTGAATGTTATTCACTCAGAAAAATTAAGGAAAGACAAAACTAGGCAATTGAAACCTTTAAGGGAAATGGAGGAGTAGAAGAATATCTATCATGCTAATTAAAGCAGCATAGTAATACCATAAGTGCTTTCTAGACCAGATTTATTCCCAAAAAAACACAACATCTTCAAATTTTTAAAGGTGATAATGGCCCAATAAAAACATTTTTGGAAACTTCAGCTGAATTTTATCTAGGTATGAGAAACATTTCAAAAATAAATAAGGGGTAGACAGTTGTACAAAGAAATGGTTGAGGCCCATAAACCGGTCCAAACATGGACATAATCGTATACGGATTCCAGATGGGCAGTGAATCTAAGTTCACTTAAGAATTTTGGAGTAGAAAACAAATCAATCAATCACCATAATGGAAGAAACTTGGATTAAATTACTTGACTATACACAGAAACTTCAGTTGGGTTTGCATGCAAACTGGACTAAAGTGATCTATGAAGATGATTACCTGGGCATTCATCACATATACATCTGCTGCAGCATAGAGAGATGCCACACGCGTGGTTGCTGGAGTCCATAGTATTGATTTAGATAAGTTCGTGTGATGAGATAGAAATTCGAGAAGTGTTTTAACATAAGTCACTTTATTGCTCTTGGATCCTACTGAACCAATAAGAATCTTGAGCCTCTGTTTCTGCTTTGTTTCACCATTAGCCAACAGTTTCCTCAGACTGTAATCACCATAAAGTGTTGTGGCATAATGTGAAGGATGAGTGTTCTCTCTTGATCTAAACTTTGCCGAGTATCCCTCAGAATGGAATAACTCAGATGAGGATTCTCCAATTTTGAGCCCCTCTTGAAGAAGAGCCCTTGCATGATAATTTCGACCTCTCTTAACTGAACCTTTGATTGTGGAACTGTTCACAGCCATGCCTTGTTCAACCACCTTGTGTGCTGATTCAAGAAGCAAGAATTGACCTTTTCCAGGGTTAATACTACTTAAAGACACCACAAGCATGTCATCATCTGTCAATCCCATCTCCTTTCTTACTGAACTTCTCAATAGCTGCCTCTTTTCCAGCATCTTCTCAGTGCTAAATGCTGGAGTATTGAGTGAGCAAGAAATGCCAGCCACAAAAGCCAGTTCATCATTAACAGAAAGGGGGATGAGTTCAGGCGGAGACTTTAACTTGATCTTTTCTTCCTCACACCAGGCTAGCCACTGTTTAGACTGCAACTCTGACAGGAAAATAAGCCTTTTCACATGGTTGAGGGCAAGCTTTGCACGATCAAAGTACTCCCGCCTGTTTTCCATGATCCACCAAGCAATTTGACTGGCACCAAGGACAGTATGTTCTCTGTATTTTTCTGCAATTACGGTAACAATCATCAATTGTAATCTGCACCAGAAAAAGAAACAAGAGAACGTGTACTTCTGGGAAGGGGGAAAAATAAGATACATTTTCAGCTTTTTAGACGGTTAGAAAAGGTAAAGAAAGGACATAACTTTGTTCAGAAATAAAATACAGGAAGGAAGATGAAAAGGGAAAGAGACATCGCATTAGTTTTGCTTTCCCTCCAATTTTTCTCCTTGCATTTCCTTTGAGATCCCATGAGCTAAACCGCCTAAGAGTTGCATCAGTATTAGACAGTTAGGAAAAAAAATCTTATGCTAAATCATACTGAAAGGTGATACTGCCCATTTCTAGCAAGTTAAATTTATTTAAGTTTACTTCCAAGTGTTTTGCTATTAAGAATCCACTTGGTAGTTATGCAAATTGCAAGTAAAAATGATAAACACAGAGAAAACCATAGAGATGCAAAACATATCTAAATGAAGCAGAAAGGTTATTAAACAAGTTGTACAAGAACAAACAAGTGGACTTAAGAAGTATGGACTCGTAGCATTCATATATAACCAACATAGCAGGAATAGTGCTCACCGATCCATGATGCAGAAACTGCCGACCCTGCAATGATGAGATCAGCTTTCATGGCAGTTTTGAAGCTAAGATCCAATTTGTCCTCGAGCACTTTGATCTTCCTTCTAGCAAGCTCTGGCATCAATCCACCCCTCTTGCTAAGAACAACCACAGAAACTGTGGCCCCACAGCTCAAAAGCTCTGTTGCCAACTCCATCATTGCAAGTGGAGCTCCAGTCATCGAAAGCTCATGGAATATCAAAACAAACTTTCTAGACCAAACTAGACGTGCAAACTGACCCTTTCTGTTGCAGGTTCCTAACCGCTTTTCGGGAGTCCATTCCAGGATACCGTCTTCTATTGAGCCAAATGGACCCACTATCAGGCCATAAGTAGAATTTAGCATAGGAATTTCCACTTCCTGCACATCAACTTCAGATTCTTGGACCTCTACAACTTCTTTCTGCTTAACTCGGGACTTGTTACGTGAACCACGTCTTGATCTCTTTCTGCTCTTCTTCAAAGATACACTCTTACGACTTGGATTAGCATTCCCACTTTTGGCCATAATTGCATCTGAAATTCTCGAAAGGGACTGGTTTTTAGATAGCACAGCCTTAGAATCAAGATAATCATCAGTTTCAATCAGATCTCGGCGATCCTTTGGCTTGACCTCAGTCTTTTCATTCTGTGGTTTGAGTTCATTTATTTCATCGGTCCCATTGCCACCAAACATCCCTTCCTTGTTGTCCCCATGAGCCCACCTAGACTGAATATAAAATCCACCGTAGGTCCAAAGGGTGATCAAAAGCAGCCAAAGCACTATCCTGTTGTTTCTGAAATATAGACTACTAATTCCACCTCTACGTGGAGTACGCCCAGAGCCAACTCTCCTAAATGAAGGGGAACCTCTTGGAGTTGATTTTCCAGATAACGTAGATTTCAAGCCACCTGGTCTCAACGACCACAATCTACCATTGCTTTCCTCCATCACTCAAATTGTAGTCCACAAGCAACCCCAGTCCTTGTTAAACATCACTTCTACAGAATCAATCCATCAAATCCGACAAATTATACAGTAAGCAAATCCAGGATCAGCAGTCATCCCTTCAACCACTTAGCTTCTTAAATCTACCATAGAAAGTGACGCAGAGTCTTTTAGTTCCAGTCTATAAACTCAAACTACGCATCATAGATTACCTTCCTTCGTATCTCATACTGAAGTAGAAATATAAAACATTTAAAACTTCAAGTCCACGAATTATAAGAGTTTATTCCCACTGCATCCAATGGGAAGTTACCGAAATTGTCAAATCCTAAATTAGGACGGTTGCAAGGGCAGCACTGACAAGGAAAAGTCAAGCAGTAGAATTGTTCGACTTTCTACTTGAATAAATGGTAAAAAAAAAACAGGGGTAAAGAAAGTGAAATAACTGAATTCAAGCCCTAGGAATTACCGTAATTCAAATTATATAAGAATTGAAGCGAGAAACGCTAGCTGGAAGTTGAGATTCAAATCCCCAACTTCTAAGTCAAAAGCAAGCGAGCGAGCGAGCGAGCGAGCTAGGAAGTGATCTACTTCACTTGGAACCTGAAAATGCGGAATTTGTATCAACAGCATGCCATTCTTCCCTCTCGGTAACTAGAAATATAATTGTGCAGCTTCAATCTTAAAAAAAATTAAATAAGTTCCAGTAATTAACAAAAAGCAAATTCGAGATCTTACTTAGAATTTTCACAGAGGAACTGAAAGAATGCGGAGTTCGAAACAGGTACCGACATACATTGCTCATCGGTCACGAAGCTTTCCAGAAAGAGAGAATGAACCGAGATAGGAATGAATTAGGGAAACCAAAAAAAAAAATTTTATCAGTAAATGCTGTGAGTTGAGTAGTGACAAGAAGTAAGCTAAGACATGAGGAGAAGTTTGAGGGCGGAGAGAGAAGCTTGGGGGAAGGAGAAAGATGGCACGTGATCTGCTAATTATAGCAGTGCTTAACCGGTTAATTGTACTTTTATCAAGTTTTAGCTTCCCATTGAACTTTCATTTCAATTACTACTAACTTAAATTGGGATTGGGTTAAACTAACGAATGATGCAACTCTAGAAAAAAGAAATATTGGGGATTTTCATGTATTTTTATGTTGTGAATTCATTTTGTCTCTCCAAGAAATTTACATAAAAAAAATATACAACCAAAAAATAAATAACTAAAATTAAGGTTTCGAAAATTAGAAATTCTGAATTTTAATTTTTCATTTTTACTCTCTTCTTGCTTCTTAAATTCCATCTATCCACCACCTCCTGTTGGTATTTAAAAAAAAAAAAAAAAAAAGATAGCTTCTTGATTGAAGCATTGACTATTTTGATAAAAAAAAAAAAAAGGAGGAAGAAGAATTGCGTGTTAGTCCCATTAACTTACGAAGCTTTGCTTATCATCGGTTTTAATTTATTTCGTGATAAGTGACAGTACTACATTGCTCATGGGAAAGGCTAAACCTTATCAGCTGAAATATAAAAATGATTTCTCCCATGTCAATATGAGAGATTCTCATATTGCATTTAATCATTGCGATTGTTAAGTGTTAACAAGTCTCATCTGCAGCAAACGTCATCTTATTTGTTGGGAATTGGTGACCAGCCCATATTATATTAGCTTATTATATTACGTCCACCACCGGCGTATTTAATTACGCCCACTATTCCTACGGAAAGTCATCCGATTATATGGCATATCGATAAGGGAGAACTGCACAAGTAGTCCCTTACATATTGCAAATGTGAAAATTTAGTTCCTCAGATCGAAATTGATCAATTTTAGTTCTTAGCAAATAAAAAAGGATCAATTTAAGTCCCTTTTCACTTTTCCAACTGATTTTTACGCGGCAATATCTCACGCGCACACTACGTGGCCAACTTTTCAAGGGTAAAAATGCCAAATCACTTATTTGTTGATCAAAACCAAAATGTAAAGGACGAATACTTCTCAAAAAAAATCTCCATTTTGGTACTAACTCACCGTTCCATCTCCGTTCCTCTCAACCCAAAAAGAAATTTAATTATCACTATCCAGCAGTGGACTGATTTTGATGAAAAGGAGCGTTGGTGATTGAAGCGAAGAAGAAACAAGGGTACCAGAGTGATGGACGAAGAAAACATTCAGTGGATCCCAAATTACAGTATGTATTTCTAAACCCTAAACTGTAAAATTTATGAAATGATGTCAGATATTATGTGAATAGTTTAAATACAGTTGCAATAAGCATGATTTGTGCAGTTAAGAAGTTTTATTATATTGATTAGGGTTGTTGGTGGTCAATTTTATGTATTAAATTATTGTAAGTACATGTGGTCCCTTGTATTGTATTGTGTTGTCGCTTTACATAGATGGGCGGTTGGTCCCAAAACAATTTTTTTGTTTTTAACTGTCTCCTAAATGGTTGGCAGATGGTATGAATCGATTTTCTATTAGGGTCTACTATGAAGGTGAATTCACTAAGTTGCCGAACAAAGAATATCGTGGGGGTAGTGTAAAAACTGTTGACTATTGCAATCCTGACAGATGGTCTATATGTACACTTGATAGGGTTGCAGAAAAACTAGGTTATCCTGAGTTTAGTGTAATATACTATTATTTAATACCCGGAAAGAACATGGAGGATGAGTTAGTGTATGTGTTATGTGAAGATGTTGCTCAAGATTTGGTTAGAGACGGAGTGAAATATGGTTTGGTTAATGTATACTTTGTGCACTTAAGAACCTACTCCATAAGTGAATGTGAAGTTGGACCATGTAAATCAAAAGAGGGGACTGATCCTAAGGAAAATCAACAGGGTGGTAAGATGCATGAAGAATCTTCTGATGTAGAAGAAATAGTGATGACTAATATTCCTGTAACTCAATCTGAAAATGAGGGTGAAAAGGATAGCATAGGTGCTGGTGAGTTAGGAGCTAATAAACACATAGAGGAAACAGCTATAAGAGAGGAGAATTTAGATGAAATGCTTTCAGAAGTTGACATTAGAGTTGCTGATAAAAGAGATAATGCAGCAAATATATGAGGGCCTGATTAGAATTTTAGAAAAGAACAAGATGGGACAGACTCAGAAGTACAGAATGCAGGAAAAAATGCACCTTCTACTAGCAAATCACTAAAAGAGAAATCATTAAAAAAAAATCCTCAACAAATAAAAAGCAGGCTAAAAAAATTGAGAGAAAGAAGAAGAGTGAGAACGAGACACATGTTGATGAAGATGAGGAACCTGGTGATGGTGACAAATTCATTGACAGTGACTATGAGTTTAATGATGAAGAAGACATAGTAAAATCTGTTAAAGACAACAAAGCTGAATGGGAGAAAATTATCAAAAATTGCAAATCAAATAAGAGTACAAATGAGAGAACATGTCAAGTGGAGGGTGCTGAGATGGAAGAAGATGCTACTGACTCAGAAGAAGAAGATCAGCTAAGAAAAAGAGCTAAATTTCCAAAATTTAACCCTGAAACTGATATGGTCGATCCCAAATTTGACGTTGGGCAGATTTTTACTTGTAAGCAATTGTTCATAAAGGCATGCAAGAGTCATGGAGTGGTTCACGGAAGAAAGATAAAGTTTAGTAAAAATGATGGCAGAAGAGCTACGGCTTATTACAAGGAATGCAGCTGGAAAGTTTCTACAGCTGTTATGCTAGACAAAAAGACTTTTCAAATCAAGAGCATGCAAGGTGAACACAGTTGTAGGAGGACATTTGACCACGGACTAGCAAACTCAACTTTTCTGGTTGATAGATACAAAAAGGAGCTGGCTGCTATGGCTGACATGAAGGTAAGTACACTCACAGATAAAGCGAAGACTGATGTTAATGTCAACATCTCTAGGTGACAAGCTTATAGAACCAAGTAAAAGGAAGAGAGTTTAGTTAATGGTGAACATGAAACCCAATACAACAAACTAAGAAACTATTGTAGGGAAGTAAAGAGGGCTAATCCTGGCTCAAATGTTTTAATGACCACTGTTGAAGATGATGAGGGAGAAGATAGGTTTGAAAGGTTGTATATTTGTCTTAATGCATGCAAGACAGGCTTTTTAAGTGGTTGTAGGCCTGTTGTCGGGTTAAATGGCTGCCATCTTAGAGGGTCCCACAAAGGTGTGGTGCTTACAGCTGTAGGAATTGACCCCAATGATCAGTTGTACCCCATTGCCTATACTGTGGTAGAAATAGAAAATAATCTGACTTGGAAATGATTCGTGGATGAAATGCTGAATGACCTCCAAATAAAAGATGAAAATCATTGGACAATTATTATTGATAAACAAAAGATATGTTAGTGTATTTTTCTGGGGTTTTTTTAAGCTGAGTTTGCTAGTTTTAATTTGATGATCTGTTTTCACCTTTTTATTTGTTGAAGGGACTGATTCAAGCTATTCAAGAGTTGATTCCAGATGTGGGGCATAGGATGTGTGTGAGACACATGTACAATAACTTTAACAAGCTGCATGGTGGCTTGGCATTAAAGGAGAGAATTTGGGCACTTGCAAGAGCTCCTTACAAAAAATCTGTTCAAGGCTTTGATGGAAGCTTTGAAAGTAGTTGATGAGGGTGCATTTCAATGGTTGTTTGACAACACAACACCGCAGCAATGGTCTAGAGCTTACTTCAGAACCTCCCATAAATGTGACATTTTATTGAATAATCTTTGTGAGAGTTTCAACTCCAGCATTTTAGAAGCAAGGGAGAGGCATATACTAGGTATGTTGGAAACAATACGACATTATTTAATGGTTAGAATGGAGAATAAGAGGGAGTGGATGAAGAATTATACAGGAAAGATATGTCCCAAAATTTTTAAAAAGTTGGAAAAGGTAAAAACTGCTTCTAGTGCATGCATAGCTACACCTTCAGAGGATTGGAATTATGAGGTGAGATGTATGTATAGGGATAGGTACACTGTGAATTTGGCTAGCAGAACTTGTAGAAGGTGGGAACTAAATGACATTTCTTGTGCTCATGCAATGAGTGCCATTGCTTTGACAAAGGAGTCTCCCAAGAACTTTATTCATGAATGCTACTTAAAAGAGACCTATATGAGGGCATATGGGCCTATAATATATCCTCTCAATGGTGAGCATTTGTGGAAAGATTTGAAACACGGGCCTGTTTTGCCACCTGAAACCATCAAGCTTCCTGGCCAGCCAAAAAAGGTAAGAAGGAGAGAACCAGATGAGCCACCAGCTGCAACAACTTCTTGAGGACAAACAAAGAGACTGTCTAGAGTTGGTCTAATGGATTATAAGTGCAGAAAGTGTAAACAGAAGGGCCACAATAGTAGGAAGTGTCCAAGCAGTCATGATCAAGGGAATATCCAGCAACAAGCTACTGTGGTTACAAGTAGCTTTCAGCCACAACAGCAGACTCCTAACACTGTGAATCCTGGTGCAAACAAGCAGTCCCAATCTCAGCAGTCCCAACCTCAGCAGTCCCAACCAGATTACCGGCCTCAAAATGCTACTCCTATTGCAAAGAAGCAGTCCAATTTCACACCTGAAGCAGTTTTTGGTGCAAGTGGCATGAAGACTGATACAAGTGACCAAGTCTTATTTGATCTCATCAGTCAAATCCCAGGTCAACTTACAACAAGCCAACCACCTACTCCAACATCGACAACAAAGAATGCAACATCTCCAGTTCATGTTTCTCTATTTGTTCATACTAATAATAGCATGTTGACTTTTTTCTATACTATTATTTACTTGAATTTCTGGTTGCCAATTGTCAGAGTAAGAAAATCAAGTACAGATGTGATGTATGTCGGAGATTTGGACACACTCGAAGTAATTGTGATTCAACATTGGCCTCTCTCTATAGGAGACACCCATGGGAACCACCTGGATTGGCTGTAAGTATTGTCTACTACATGCATAATCTAAAGAAGAATGCAAAGATATATACTTCTAAGACTGCAAAAATTTCTATTGACTGTAAGTAATGACCTCCTCATTGTTTTGATTGTATCAGAGGCCTAAGAAGACTACAAAGATATCTACTTCTAAAAGTGCTGCAAAGAAGGCTAAAAAGGCCTAGATGACTATGGCATGTTATTGCAAAGAGGGATACTTCTGAAAGTGCTACAAATGGATTATTTTTCGCCTTTTTGTCTTTCATTTTATTTCGGCGGACCTTTTTTTGGAGTAATGGAATTGACTTCTTAGTTCATTGCATTTTTTTTTATAAGAGGCGTATTGTAATAAATGTATTTGGCTTGGTTATGTGCTATTTTTTCATTGTAATGGAATGCATGCTCTTCTTATTTTTGAAGGGACTGATTATTGATTCTCGTTTTACTCTTTCTTCGCTTATAATATCGTCATTATCATCTTCATTGTCTTTCAAGTTAGACTTTTATTCCATCTTATGCTGTAAGCTCATATTTAAGAAAAAATCACAATATACCAGAGAGAACTTAAGCTTCATAATTGCATTCCAACTCCCATTTATACAATCAACAGGGCCACTAAACGTAACCCAACCTAAATACAGCAAATAAAAGCCACCCAGTTCCCAGTTCACCACCTGCACCAACAAATGCCAGTTACAACTCAATTTTTGCTCAACAAATTCTGTACTACGAAAACAAACGCCACAAACAACAACAATTTCATCATTTTCTCCTTGCATCTTGTTTCTTCCAACTTTACCTCCAACTCTCTTAATCTCTTCGTCAATCTTCTTGTGTATCTCACTAATTTATCGCACCTCTCGCAACTGTCTGTATCATACCACTTGAAATAACCACAGCTGTCATCACCATTATGCTGTTCAAAATTACCTCTTCAAATTTCACATTTTCTAAAAGAAAAAAGAAACAGGAATCAGGGACACTTACTTCGTAGTAAGCGCAACCATAGAACCTCTTTCCTGAATTTTCAGCTGTCCACGACGTCTTCACCCTAGCTGGTACATCGAAATTACAAGTTGGTGGTTCTGCCATGGAGATGAAGCTTTGCTTTTGGGTTTGATTGAAATGAAGAAAAAAAAGAATTTTGGGAAGTATTTGTCCTTTACATTTTATTTTTGGTCAACAGATAAGTTGTTTAGCATTTTTACCCTTGAAAAATTAGCCACGTGATGTGTGCATGAGATATTCCGGACAAAAATCAGTCTGAAAAGTGAAAAAGGACTCAAATTGATCCTTTTTTATTTGCTAAGGACTAAAATTGATCCTTTTCGATCTGAAGGACTAAATTTTCACATTTGCAATATGTGAGGGATTACTTGTGCAGTTCTCCCTACCGATGAATGAAACCACCGTTTCAGAGATTTCCGAAGGATGATGCAGGGTTTGCGAAAACTTGCTTTTAATCAAAGTGAGAAGTTCCTCCTCCTTCCCAGTTCAGCCTTGTGGGATCGATTTTTGATAGAACCCACTAAGCTTCGCATGGAATCCCTTGCCAACCAAACTTAAATTTCTTCACTGGTTAGTTTGTACATTGTTCAAAGGTAACAAAGAAGTACCCACCAAAGCAATCAAGTAGAAAAATGGTTCAAACAATGGCTCACAATCCATAGCCTGGAATTGCAGGGCATGACAATGACAATGACAACGACAATAGCTCGAGGCAGCTGGATATTCCTAAATAAGATCATCCAGAAAAACAATTCAAAACAACCAGACGCACCCTACACATGAATTAAACGTCAACACCCAACTATATCCAGTTTCAAAAACAACTATAAAATGTGATATTATTGAAAATTTTGCTGACGAGGTTGAACAAAGTAATATAGCCACCAAGTCCTTGTAAGCAAAACTAATATTACAAAACATTATAGCAAATACAATTTTTTTTCTCACTTTATAAGAATCCATTCACCAAATGTACCCTCGCACCATCAGTAAATTTCTCAAAAATTACGACAACTAATCATAAAATGAACCAAAAAAGACAACCACAACCATCCAATAGAAGAACAAAAAACCTTAGTCTCACGAGGCAAACAGCTGCTGCACAACAATATCTTGTTCTTTTCCATAAATTTTTTTCAAGAAGCCAGATACACTTCTCACACGCTTCATGATAAAAACCAAGCCAAAAGAACCTGACATTGAAAAAGGAGGAATGTCATTTTTATCTATAATCTTTCAATTTCAAATATCAACATAAAGCATGGGAACCCTCTGGCTCTTACCGCCTATTAGAATATTGAACTACCACCCGTCAAGCTGTGTTGTTTTTCTTTGAATAAAGCAGCATAAGGAGGGTGTTTGTCACATAATACCTGGAAACACCAAAAAGGGAACAAAAAGAACAAATGATCAAAGACTCGACTCAATAGATGATATGCTGAATATTGACAATCCACAGTGGCAATAAAATCATACAGAAATCTAACAAGATTGGTGAAATGACAAGACAGAATTCTAATAGGCATTAACTATAGATCACTTATCCTTGGCTTTTCAATCAAAAGAGCTAAATGGTGCAGGATTTCAGCAACAAACTCAGGACAAATCTCTAGCAAAGAGTAAGATATGCAATCTCAAAAGCATATATCAGTGCAGAAGATAAGAACCTCCAGTCTGTACTGATTGATGTCCAAATTCCAAATATAGCATTACAGGTCACAAAATAGTTAATCCCGTTACCGCTACTGTCCTTGGGTGCAAAACAGATGCAAAGAAATATTGCAACATCTTCCAGTATTTCAATGTAAAATGCTTTTTCAACAAAAAAGCTTTACAGAACATGTCTCTTTGATTTCAAGACAAAAACAATCATTACCCAATCAGTCCATACATGTCCACACAAGTTAAACCTTATTAGAGAGTATACACTCAGAATACTCAAGTGATCAGCTAATAACATTCTATGGATCCTCCCTCCCCCCCTCACCACCTGCGTAATATACCCACCAAATAAATCAATTTGTCAAATGCAACAGTATAAGACAGAGAGACCAGAAATCCAACCCTGAGAAATTTAACGTGTATCGCAAACCAGAGTATAAAGCACATGATTACCAATAAGCACACTAACAAAAGTTAAAAATTCCATTACCAACCTAAAGTACTTCAGAGTACAATGGCAGCCCAAAGTGCACCAGATCAACAACTGGAGACAACAGAGGGCGTGGAAGGAGGCCTGCAGCACCATAAGTAGTACTCAAATTTTGCTACACCCACAAATGAAATATTTTGCTTGGGAAAATGTACAACTTGATAGCTTATTTAAACTAGGTCCACCTATCTAGTAACTTCACTGGTTAAATTTCATCTCTGAGTATCTGCACAGACGAAGAAACAAAATAAATAAATAAATAAGTTTACTACAATAGACTGGTTTGATCAACATTTATCCACTTATGCAGAATTCAGCTGGGGGTGGGGGTGGGAATGGTTTAGTTCCTAAATGACACCGAGAGAGAGAGAGAGAGAGAGAGTAGTGGAAAGGAGAAGAAGATAGCCTAGCAGAAAGGGTCACACAAGAGCTAAAAGTTATCAGAAAAATTTGCAACTATCAACACCAAACACGAATAAGGCAAATGATCAGATATACCTGATGGGCTTCTTTTGTTGCTGTACAAAATCATCATTTGAGACCTCTGAAAATGGAAGAGAATGAATGAGCTATGATGAGAAATCATAAGATTGTCCCTGACAAAATATAGTCACAAACCCCGCAGGCAATAAAAAAGCAGCAATTGTATCTTACCAGGCCTCTGTGAGGGATTCCATTCGTTATTGGGCTTGTCAGCATTATTTTCTTTGCTGCAATTGAATAGTAAGAATCAGGTTAACCAAAAAAAAAAAAAAAAAAAAAGTAAAACCTGTATCAAGCACTGAATACCAAGAAAAAATCAGGATTTACTGTCATCTATTTACTGAAAGAAATCAGCTAAAAAGTAAAAAGTTAATAGGCCACCGAAGCATTGATAAGATCATTTACAAAGCATAAAATATCACAAACTACCAGGAAAAAGTACGTCCACAGGTCGTAATTCAACTAAAGAAAGCTGGATAGCCTACTGACACATCTCAAATAACAGACAAGAAGGATGCTACACTGGTAATAGCATTTTGACCAATCTCAATAAGGTCAAAAACATATTTGCACTAACAAACAAAATACACTACAGTGATAAACTGTAAAGTCGATGGATGAAGCCAATAATATCACAAAAACAGCATATTCAAGAATAATCTTAACGTATTATCATGAGGTGAAGACAGCTGTGCATATACAATTGAAAAAAGATGAATATCTGGTTACTCTACTGACATTGAAGCAGCAGCCGGTGAAGATGCCTGTCCAGATGGGCGTGCATGATAAGAGCCATCCATAGCAAGATATGGCGAGCAATAAGAAGCACCCAAAGCTCCGGCAGCACCAGCCAAAACAGGTAGCCTGAGAACAATGGAAAAATTGTCAGCCTTATTATTTTAGAAACCTAACTGAAAATTCACACACAATGCAACGTTTTTAGGAAAGAAACCAAGGAATCAGATTACACGAACAAAACAAGCTTGAAATTCTACTTCAAATGCTAATCAGAAGTTCATTGCAGAGGTCCATACAACAGAAAAGAAAGATATTGCCATCCTGAAGAACACTAGTGGTAGTCTATTGAACTACAACGGACAATGGGACTTGTAGTTGTGTGTCGCAAATGAAAATCTTTGTCCCAACAAAAACCAAACTAGCTCTTCTAACCTTTATTGCTCTGTTCCAACCCCTGGTTACAGTGGCATGGGGGCCATCCTAAAGAGGTGGGTCTACAAATACCTCAGTACCCATATCCAATCCATCTTGTTGTCATCACAATGATACATCATCATCTCCATTATTGCTTGATCTTTAGAGAATCAATCCTTACAAGTCCTATCTGCCACTATAAACAACTAACACCATCTGAAAGGCTAATTGCTTCAAAGCATCCTACCTTCTACCTTCCCAAAAACCACAGTGCCCAGAGTCCAAATATCATCTTTTCAAGGGAAAAAATAAAACACAACTCTTTCCTGACTAGATTCTGCACTGCTTCCAAGCCAATTTCTAATACTAAATTCCAAAAACAGACAGGACCAATGATTTTCAATACAGACTACAATTTGAGAGTATCTAACTCTTGATGGTTTCTTTCAGATAACCATCCAAAGGCTAAAGTCAAGATGAAAAATTTAGAGAGGAAGCAATTAACGGAGAAAGGAAAAGAAGGCTAAACTTTTTTCATTTCAAAGGAAGCATTACAAGATTACCTAGGGGGGATTGTAGCTCTGACCATATTCTTCCATTCACTAATTGTTTAGAACAACTGTAATCACTTCCAAGTCACCTGTTCAAAGCTTTATTTAACAAACACTTTGTGCCCCCGGTGACCATTCAAGTGTTTGGTCAGAACTGCTCCAACCAAAATAATTAATTCATCTCATAACTCTCCCTATTGCATTAAACGCTCACTGAATTATAGAGGTTTCAATACTAATCTTGCAAAATAATTTTCAAGCTGTTAACAAGGAAGTGAAACTCTCCTTTTTTATCTCACAATAAGGCTAGCTTTGTAATCAAGATTGCACTAGTATAAAGTCAATAGGTTAACACCAGAATCAGCATAGTATCCACAAGCATAGTCCTAATTCATATGTCAATTGCTGGTCATAAGTAGTGTGCAGGAAATTGATTCCCGTTTCGAAATCAAATAGACGAAAAAATAGAAAATCATACTCAATATGTTGGAACTTAGAAGCCAAAAGAACACACATTCAAATCTCTGAGATTTTTAGTAGGAAAATTAATACTCAGATGAAAACGTTGAGAAAAATGATTACCAAGTCATCTCAGAATTCCCTAAACCACCAATTTGGGGTTGGGCAACATATCCCGGGAAGGCCATGCCAACAGCAGGAACTCCAATACCACCTGGACGCTGGCCCCCAAATTGCATAACTGCATTTTCCATTAACCAGAAGCATTTTAGACAACAAGCTGAATTTAAAAAATTGTATAAATCTCATCAAAAGCAAAAAGTAGAACATTCTGATCAAGTAGATAAAATAAAATGAAATACGGAAAATTATTGCTAAAGATCTCCAAAACCATTGCAAGTCTACCAAAAAGAAGGCCAACTCAGTTCAGTTCACCAAGTAGATAGACTCAAAACTATTACATGGCAAGAAGGCAGGGAAATTTTGATCTCCAGGACCACTTCCTAGGTTGCCAGAAGCCCCAATAACTTGAGCTCCACCATACAAAAAGGATCCCCGTCCACTACCCTGAACACTGCCTTTTCCTTTTGCCATCAATGCAGCCTTAGACTTGTTTGATTCTGAAAGAGGTTCTGTCTCTGCTGATTCAAAAGAGCTTTTGTTAATAACTGCTTTTGGAGAAGAATCTTGAGATCCACCTCCTGGATTCTGAGCCAACTGCTGACCAGAAGTTTGCAGAGATGGTTGTCCTCGGTTTTGAACAGGATTCCGCTGAGTAGTAGTATGGACCTGGGACGGGGGAGAGATTCTATTGCCCTGGCTATTTGGCCCTGTTGATTGGTAGGTCACTTGGGGCAAGTTATTTATTCCTCTACCTTGAGCCCTCAGCTGCGGAGACTGACTAGAACTCATTGATGAGGATCCTGGTGGAAACTGCAAAGTGGTTGAAGATTTCCCAGCAACTGTGGCAATTGAATCATTGATGTAAAGTTTATCCATGCCAATAGAATCAACTACACTCTTTCCTCGTTGGACTGCACTGGATTGTGCTGTAGAAAAATTTTCATCCACAACAGGATGGATCCGACGGTTATTTGTCCCAGGTTGTAAATCCCTCTTCTGCGTTACAGCAATCTCTTTAGAGCTAGAGGTAGAGGCAGAGGGATAAAATGGAGGTGAAGCTGAATTCAAACTTGAGGCAAAAACATGTTTTTTAGCAGGAGCTACTTCAGATTCCACATTTGATGCAGGTGCAGATACTCTCCCAGCATTAGCATTCAATGGTTTCTCAGCTATCTTTCCAGACCTATAAACAGAAAAGGAAAAAATCTGTTCCTCAATATGCTGAAACAAGAAGAAGAAACTAACTACTAAAAAAAAAAAAATAGAGATCCCAAAATACAGCTACTCACTGTTGGTTAAGGGCAGGACGCACTTCGTCGTTGCTCTTAAAAGATGGCTGATACCTTCTAGGTCCTCGTCCCCTCACACTTTTCAGCGCATTATTCTGATTGTTATTCTTATTTTGATTGCTATTAGTGTTATATGCCCTTGGCCTGCTTCCTCTTACATATCCGCCCCGTTCTGCACCTCGTTTCCTACCTCGACCTCGATATCTCCCTCTTGAATTCCTCCGACCCTGAAAAAGTATAATACAATGTGTATCAAACCGACAGAAAAACTAACAGCAAAAATAAACCCGATAGAAATTTAAGCCAAATTCACAGTAAAATATGATGAAGAACCGCCAAAAAAAAACCACTCACCTCATCAAAATGCCTTTCCTGCATAGTCAACTCCTCAAACTTGTCATGACCCCATTTCTTGTCATCCTTTGATTCCCACAATTTTCTACCACCAAAAGTCCGCCTAAAGAAGCAAAAGCAGAAATTACAAAATCAATTAGTTTCACAAAAGTACTTGCATTCATATGCCAAATAAAACCATAACAAAAGAATTCAAATTGTGTAACCGAGAGTGCATTTATGTTTCTACGCAAATACAAGTGTTTCAAGGAGACAGATTAAGTGTGTGTGCACGCATGTGTGTATTTGTTTGTGTTTGTTGGGGGGAGGGGAGCATAAAAAAAGTCCACAGAGCATTTAAAGTGTCATACTATTTGCACAAAACATTAAAAGAGCTCAACATATAGATCTCATCAACCACTTAAAACAGGAAACACAATATCCAGTTCTGTCATAGTTATGGCATACATCCATTATGTGCATGTCTCTAAATTATTTCCAAGGTTCATAATACTCATGCAAGAGTGAAGTGCCAAAAAGATAAAAAAAAAAAAAAAAAAGTACTTAAGATGTAAGTTAAAGTTCAGAAGAATGAACCATAGTATATTTGGATATAGGATACACAAGAACTTACTTGATCAACTATCTTAAATGGCCTGTCAGTAAACACTGTTTCCTAGCACCTTGAGCAAATACGCAGTTCATGAAAAGAAGCAAAGCAAGAGAATAACACGTATGCACCACAGCTAGCCTTAGTCCTAGCTATCTTAGTTTTGGATAAATCTTCGTGAACCTGCCTGCCCATAAATTTTTCATGGTTGACCAAACACATTCAACATTGAAGAAGGTCACAACATTTAACTGCTTAATATGTTCTACTATTATATTATGACCATGTTTGGTTGTCCATGACAGTTAATACAAAGGCTAAAAAGTTAATGAAAGAAAAGCAGCACCTAAGAGACTAGGTCAATGTTGAAAGCCCATAACTTGGCACTTCTGAGTTTCTGGGTTGCTTCAGCGAATAAACAGAGATTGGGTACTAACAATAATTACCGAACAGCGTCCTAAAATTTCTGGGCCACTTTCACTAGAATCAGTGATTAAAGGGAAAAAGAATACACACACACACACCAAAAAAAGGGGGGGAATATGAAGACTGCCACAGCATCATATCCGAATTACATTTCCTAATGAAGATAAAAGAATACAGCTCAAATTACTCCACATTCTCAAGCAAAGTAACAACGAATTAAGAAACAAAAATGCTTCAAGATGCAGCAAAACCACAATTCCTACCGGGCGGTTAATTTTCCCTAAATATGTTTGTCCATGTAAATTTGCATATATTGCACCGAGACCAAACAGAATGCCCCTTGAATTGAACTAAATGTCATTCACGCGCAGAAATATTTCATCTGATTTCACAAACCAGATTTCAACGCTAATTAAATCAATCAAAATCAAAACAAATACTGCAGCAATCCAACTAATTAGATATACCATCAGCATTGGTACCTGTTTCTTCCACCAGCATTGTCGCGAAACCTGTCATCATGCATATAAAAAGCCCCAGCAGTAGGTACAGCATATGGCTCGATCTCTTTCTTCTCCCCCTCGTCCCCTATCTCTTCCCCCATCTCTTCCCCCTGCTGATTCTCGTTTGCACCGTCTTCAAAATGACCATCGTCAATGGATCCTTGTAGCCCTTCAATTGACTTGGGTCCCACTCTGTCCTCACGGCTTTCTTTTCGTCCGTCCACCTGCGCCTCAGCCTCCTTCCCCACCGCCTCAACTTCTCCAATTTCACCCCTTCTCTCTTCCACATACACCTCATCCTCCTCCGCGTAGTCTTCCTCGTCAATTAATTCATCCTCTTCCTCCTCGCCATAGTCCTCCTCCTCCTCCTCTTCGTCCTCGTATTCTGCCGCAGCCCCTTGACCGTCCGACTCAACGTCGGAGTCAACGATTCTCCTACGCGGCTTAAAGGCCTCTCCCCTCTCGCTATCCTCCCCATCTCCACCCTCTTCCTCCTCATCATCGCTCGCCTCCCTCCTCCGCATCTTCAACGACAGCTTCGTCTCCTCCGGATCGCTCTCGTACTCCACCTCTTCTTCTTTCGCTGCCTCTGCCATCTCTTCAAATACTCAGGAAAAAAAATAGTCCTAACTCCTCACTCAAAATCCAGAACAATGCAATCCAACGAAAAAGTTCAAACCCTCCTCGAACAATTAAAGCTCAATAAAATCGAATTAAGTTAAAAATTAGGGTTCTCTGGGGGTAAAATCTTGGGAATTGGAGGGTGGGGGTTAGGTCAGGGTGCGGAAAACCCTAGAAATTTTTTTCCCCTCTATTTGGGAGGAAAATAATGGAAAGAAAAGAAAAGGAATATTGGATTTATTTCTAATATTGTTTTGGATTTTCTTTTTATAGGAGGTGTTGTCGTCAATGGCAGCAATCCGAGAATAGTTGGGGAGTAAACGAGAGAAGGAAAAAAAGGAGAGTAGGTGATGACGTTTCGATTTCCAACTTAATTCGATTTCTAACTCACATGGGTGCGTGTGAGCGTGGATTTCTCTATCCTTTTGCCTATTAACAAACGGTGATGGTGTCCGAATCGAACACAGCCTTGCGAGGTAGTAAAAAATTTTCTTAGTATTTTCACTATTTCTACACGTATAGTGTTAGTGTTTGGCAGATAAGTTTTTTGTCAAATTTATCTGTTACAAGTTTTTTAAATTTAACTATAATAATCTCAAGAAACTTTTCAAAATTTTTAAACTATACACTTCAAAATATTCAAAAAAAAAAAACACTTCAAAAAAATTTTTAAAAACTTCTACAATAAGTTACAATAAACTCACTTGCCAAACAGGACCTTGGTGTTTGAATAAAAACTTATTAATATATTTGAATGGTATATTATTTGCAAAAATTTATTTGATTGAGTCATATAAATATTTTTCAATCACTTTTTTTTTTCAATCACATCTTCACGTCATATACATCATGTCGAAAAAATGTTATAATATTTTTTAAAAAAATTTATCCCAAACAATTTCATATCCAAACTCACTCCAAGTTAATCCTCTCACTACCCACTAGAGCCTGTATATATTTTATTCATTGCATTAAAATAATCTATTCAAATTACACAAGCAATGGACTAAGCGTTATTTCATCACATTTTGTTGTTAGATTTATGAATTTTGTTAATTTTCAAGATTATTTGAGTCAAATGCGTGAAAAATCATATAATTTCAAAGGAAAAAGAATGGAATGAGGAAAATTATTAGGGAATCAAGTAGGCAACTCAAAGCGAAAAATAATTTAGTGATCAAAAAGCATACAAATTGAAGTTTTAGTGCTCAAAAGGCTTTTTTTTATTGCTTAAACTTGAGTAATTTGATTCCTTCTTATGTAAATTTTTGTTATTAAAGTCCAGCTCAAAATATTAATGAATGTCAAACGCTAGCAAATACTGAACCGAGGTGTCTAAAAGATTAGATATAAAAATGTGATTGAAAATATATGGCAAAAGAATATTTCAAAAAAAATTTCTACAAAAAAATCACAATCCAAACAAGCTCTTAGCATTTTGCAACTCAAGCCCACTGAAGTTTCATCACTTTGTTTAAGAAATGAGTGGCTGGTTCTTTGACGAGGGAATCCGTTCATCACGGGCCTCTATCAGTTCCCATCCTAACCATAACAAAAGCTAGTTAAGACGGATTATAGTTCGGATATAACTATGCACCTTATGGACTAAATTTTGGACTTGGCCCAGTTTTTTGGAAAATACTTGGCCCAACAATTAAGGTGAAATATTACGAGCAAAGGCGAAAGCGGCACCCTGATTTTCCTTTAGTTACTTCAGCCTGAACCGAGATTAAGCAAAACTTTGATGATTTGCAATTCAATGCTAGAAGCTTTCACGAATTTATTACATGTACATTAGCACAATACCTTCCCCTCTTATCCCTCCTTTCGATCAAATTTTCAGGGCCAAATATGTATTCAAGAAGGCCTCTAGTTTTTTATGTGGAGTACTAAAGATGGTTTATTCATCTCACATTCTTATTAACATTATAATTTCAATTAAATGTTCACGCTTGCTCCTAATCCTGTATCTGAACTTTTGACTATATTATTATACCATTTTTTACGGTCCAAATCACAGGCCAGCATGGAAGGCACTTCTAGTACTACCAACTGCTAGCATGAGCATTTTCTTTTGTCCTTTGTCTCGGAAAGCTAAGAGCACCCGTGAAAAGAAAATTTATGCCTAAGATTTTTCAGAGACGATAAACCTAATTTATTCTACACTAAGGGGAAGGGGGCGGATCTAAGCAGGCCCAGAAATAATTGGAGAGGACTGAATCACCACCGGACCAGACGGGTGCACAGCACACCCGTCTGAATTATTTTGGAAACAAGCCACTTTTTTTTTTTTTTTTTATCGAAACGATAGATGTCCTATAACCTAATCTAGGCTAGTCTAAGGGGAAGGGGAGGGGGTTCGATGTGAGTACAGACTCCATCGATGAAGGTCAATTAAGACCGCCACAAAGTGTGGCAAATTTGTGGGAGGCAGGGATTGAACCCCTGACCTCCGGCATCACCTTTAATGGTGATGACCACCGGACCAAATGGCCAGTGGCGAAACAAGCCACTTAAATGTGACATTTTTTATAGGAGGCAAGGTTCACCAACTAGGTGGTGGCCACTGAGCCAATGGCCCAAGAGATAAGGTAATAATGCACAAATTTTGGCATATGCATCACTACAAAGACACTGCAGCCCATTGTGTGGTCGTTAAGTTCCAGTTTTCTTTTTAAAAAAATAATAATAAAGTGAAAAATGGTCATCCACTTGTGCTGCTGTTGCTGAATCTGTGGGACTAATCAGTTCTCTCCTGCAAAGAAATTTGGAAGCACATCAAAGTGAAGCCTCCTGATCCATCGCTAGCTCACTCCTCCCAAGGCTAATTTCTAAACATTCATCAATGAAATGTTAATGTTATCAAAATTAGTCTTTGACAATTTTGGTTTATGTGGGCTAGTAATATGAGTTTCTTAACAGTAGTGAATTTTCAAATTGATACCATTATTTCTATTGTTACGCATTTCCACATCAGAATCTTCTATATGAATTAAGTTAATGTGAACTTTTTCTTTGACATAGTTACAGCAAAAACTAGGACAGGAAAAATGCTTACCAAGTTTGTAATAACTGGAAGTGGTTTTGGTTTCCATGTCAGAACTCTAATTTGAGCGAGCGCCAAGTGCCTGTCCATTTGGATTTCAGCAGTCCATGGAGACAAGGACAAGAAACATTCACATGTTGATCTTAAATGACTAAATTATTATTTATCGAGGGGATTTGTTTAGGAAATATACAATCCCGCCGTATGGTAAAGAGAACTCGTGGTATCGTGACCTCAAACTAGAAGCAGCTTGCAGTACTGACAATGTTTCAAAAGGGGAAATTCCTTGTCACGGTACTAATGAAACGGGTTCATGCATGGAGCAGTATGGACGCACGGGCTATATAAACCCCCATTCAGATTTCAGACACCACCCGAGCTGCAATAGATGTAGAGTTGAACAGAATTCTATAGGCCAAAGATATCTTTTTTGAACAGTGAGAAAATGGAGGCCAGGAAGAAGAGGGCACTTGTTGTGATGGTTGTGGTTCTGGGGTTGCTTGTGGGGCAGTCTGCTGCTTCTTTCAAGGACTGCTATGCCAAATGCTTTATTTTCTGCATGATTGAGCCGTCTCAGACTCTTTGTTCCTGCTCCACCCACTGCTTGAAAGATTGCATCTTTCCGGAATCCCAGAATGATCTTCGTGAGGATCAAAAAGATAACGTCAACTTCTGCAAGCTTGGCTGTGCCGTCTCCATTTGCTCAAGCATAAGCTCAAAAGGCAAACCAAGTAAGTTATGTATTTCTCTATTTCTCACACACACACATTCATGCACAGATTATTTATAGCTCTGATTCTTGTTTATTCTTTTAGATGGAGATAAAATGGATGACTGCGTCGGTTCCTGCTCGAAGACTTGCACCAAGAGTTGGTCATTACCTTAGCTTAATCTTGCAGCCTTTAATATCTACCTTATTGGGGTCATAACTCATAAGTCGTCACTCATTACTACCATTAGAACTTCTCTCTCTCTCTCTCTCTTCTATCATATTGGGATTATTCTCCTCGAATTTACACCAGGGACGCTTACGTAATTAGTAGATTAGGAACTAGTTTCTTTCTCTCTGTAATCATGCAATTTATGAGCTTGGCCTTTTATTGTCCGAAAGTCAAGTTTAAAGGAGATAGTCTGAAAGGTTCAGCAGGTTTTTCAATTGTTAGATTCTTATGATTTTTTTTCCCTTGAAAAAAGAGGAGGGGGGAGGGGGGGGGGTAGCACTTGCAAGCTTACCTTACCATCCGGTGACCATGAATTTGGTCATAACCAGAAGCCGGCGTACACGTAAATGCTTTGTGTAAAAGAGTGTGAAAGCACAAAATTTACACCGGCGGACCCAAAAAGGCAAATACAACATAGAATCAAAATTTATTAATATGTTTGAAGGGAAAGTGGCCAATTTCGTTTCTAAATTTTTTTCTAGAATCGATTTAATCCCTAATTTTTATTTTTGACCAATTTAATACATAAACTTACTTTTGGATCCAATTAAGTTCCTTTGCGGTGGTGCCACCACCAAAAAGCAATTGGATTTCTAATTTAACAGTTAATTAAGGATATTTTGGAAACTTCAGGTATGAATTGTAATTAAACTGAGTACATTAAAAAAATTAATAGTATTTTAGGTATTTTTAAAATTTAAAACTTTTTAAAGGTGTTTTTAAAATTTTTAATTAACTTCTTAACCATTCCCCTACCTCACCTCTCCTTGCCACTGTTGCCGCCGCCACCACCACCGCCTCTCCTCCGTTCGTCTCCTCTGTCGACTACTTTCCTTAGTCACTCCCTTTCCCATTGACGCACGCCATTCCCCTTTCCTCTACACCCTTGCCCTTCACTATCCCTTCTGCAACCTCTTCACAACCCCTTCACCAGCATTCCTCTCCCAACCCTCTCACCCCTCTCTCTTTCCCCACACCCCGTTTCCTTCTCCAGTGAAATCTAATCAAATCTGCGACCAAATCTCACTTTTTTATATGTTCTCGTGTAAGAGTTACTCAAGAATATTCACCTCACATCATCCATTCCAACAATTGAAAAGGCATTCAATAAATTCAAAATGCATTCCAACAACTGATAGATACCTCCTTTCTACTAGCTACCAGTTCCATCGGGTCTTACAACAGCACAAGCAATTTGCTTTGAAATGCATTTGACAAATTCGAAACATCTTCAGCAAATTTGTAGAAAAACTAAGATGATTTTCAAAAGTTGTTAAACTATTAATATGAAAGCAGAGGGTGGACATCAGCAAAAGGGCGGACTGATGATTATGACAGTGCACCAATTGTAGCTAACAAATGCTCCAGCAACGATTGCGCAAATGGTTGGGACTTCTTTTCTCCATCAGCCATAATGGTAGCAGATGTGATAAAATTTGCATATTTATGCTATTTTTACTTGAGCTAGAAAGCATTTGCAGGTTTCCTCTTCAATTTTCTCAATTATAATGTAAACTCAAAGATTGGGAAAAGAGGGTAGGGAAAGAGAGGTGGAAGAAGAAGGGTGGGAGAAGAAGGAGGTGGGTGGCTGGTGATGGATGTTTGCAGTGGAGAGAGGGGATAATCCAAAGTTTCCAAAATATCCTTATTTAATTGTTTAATTAGAAGTCAATTTGCTTTTAGGTGGTAGTGCCGCCTAGAAGATTTTAATTGGATCCGAAAATAAGTTTATGTATTAAATTGGTCAAAAATAAAAGTTAGAGACTAAATCGATTCTAGAAAAATGTTTAGGGACGAAATTGGCCATTTTTCTTATGTTTGAATATTATATTATTGGAAAAATCGTCCAAAACGTCTATCACAATTTATAAAATAATTTTTTTCGTCCCTCACTTTTCAAAGTGTAATTTTATGTCTCTTACATATTCACATCGATCAAATTTAGTCCCTAACTAGGTTTCCGATCATTTTTTGGCCGGAATCCATCATGTGCAAGGCACGTGATCATTTTTGTAGGGTAAATTTGTCAAATTATATTTTACATAA
This sequence comes from Coffea arabica, assembly GCF_036785885.1. Lineage (NCBI taxonomy): Eukaryota > Viridiplantae > Streptophyta > Magnoliopsida > Gentianales > Rubiaceae > Coffea > Coffea arabica. The sequence continues at coordinate 2,705,529 of NC_092317.1, read as the reverse complement.
TCTGATCTACAGTCCTCCACATTTTATAAAATAATTTTTTTCATCCCTCACATTTTATAAAATGATTTTTTTCATCCCTCACATTTCACAAAATGAATTTCTCCATCCCTCACATTTCAAAAAATGAATTTTTCATTTCTCACTAATTATGCGTGTGAATACATTTTTTTTAAACACATATATATGTCTATTTGATTTTGCTTAATAATAATAGCATAAACACATGTATGTAATTGGGCCCAACTTGTGGGCTATCTTCTCTTTTTGTATGATTATGACTAATATTTACCAATAGAACCTTAATTTGCATATTCTTATTGTATTTTGACCGAAAATAGCTTTATTAGCCAACTTGACAATGAATGCAAGATTTTTTTACTAGCTAATACTAGATGAAATCAAATGATCACGTATAATATATGATATTCGTATTGTTAAGTGAAATCAAATAGACACATACACATATTTATGCTATTTGTATTATTAAGCAAAATCAAATAGACGTATACATGTGTTTAAACAAAATGTATTCACACACTTTTTTTTTTTTTAGGGTTTCCCTCACACACATAATTAGTGAGGGATGGAAATATTCATTTTTTGAAATGTGAGGGATGGAAAAATTCATTTTGTGAAATGTGAGAGATGAAAAAATCATTTTATAAAATATGAGGGAAGAAAATTTTGTTTTATAAAATGTGGAGGACTATAGATTAGATTATGTAAAATATAATTTGACAAATTTACCCTTTAAAAATGATCGCGTGCCTTGCACGTGGTGGATTCCGGCCAAAAAATGATCGGAAACCTAGTTGGGGACTAAATTTGACCGATGTGAATATGTAAGGGACATAAAATTACACTTTTAAAAGTGAGGGACGAAAAAAGTCATTTTACAAAATGTGAGGGACGTTTTGGACGATTTTCCCTATATTATTTGCAAAAATTTATTTGATTGTGTCATATGTACGCTTTTAGCTATCTTTCTGTTTTTTAATCACATTTTCATATTTCATGTATCATATTAAAAAAATGTTATATATTTTTTTATAATTATCCCAAATAATTTCATATCCAAACACGCTCCTAGTTAATCATCTAACCATCCAGATTGTGTACAATTTTAGTCATTGCATGAAATCATCTATTCAAATTACATAAACAATATACCAAGGGTTATTTCATCATAATTTGTTGTTAGATTTATTAATTTTGTTAATTTCAATATCATTTGAGTCAATGCATGAAAATTCACATAATTTTAAAGCAAAAAGAATGAAATGAGAAAAATTATTAGGGAATCAATCATAAGAAGAGGAAATCAAAAGAAAACGAAACAAAGGTAAATAATAACAAAGTATGTAAACAATATAATAAAGTTTTCTTAAATCTCGATGATAGTCCTAAAATTAATGCCTTAAAGAAATCATAAAACTAACAGCAAAGCGAAAACCAAAGGACAAAAGTTGACAGAATAAGAACGAGTACACCCGTGAGTAGGCAACTTAAAGCAAAAAATAATTTAACGATCAAAAAACATACAAATTGAATAGTTTTGGTGCTCAAAAAGGCTTTTTTTTGCCCAATTTTCTATGATTAATGTTGTATTACGAATTACAAATAGCTTCCCCCTAACCCCCCCATCAAAATTCGAGTTAAACTATGTAATTTGATTGCTTGTTATGTAAATTTTGTAATTTACTTGTATTAAAGTCCATCACTCCAACTCAATATATTAATGAAATGTCAAACTGGAGTGCATATTGAACAAAAGTGTAAGTTTAGATATAAAAATGTGATTGGAATATACGTTAAAAGAATATGTCAAAAACTGTTCTACAAAAAATTGAACAGGCTTTTAGCATCTTGTAACTCAAGCCCATTGAAGTTTCATCAAGAAAAGTTGAAATAATATTCCACAATTAGGCCATTTAACAAAATTTCTCCTCAATGATCAATATCAGTTAGAACTATGAATTTTGAAGCCTCACAAATTTTTATTCTCGAGTGCAATTCGCATGCAAGTTTGAAACCTTTTAACACTCAATATGAAGCATCCAAGCTTGGACACCTTCAAGCAATTGTGTTTCTCACCTTCTTTAAGCAATTGTGTTTCTTCTTCCCTTTCCCCTTGTTCTTTGGCGTAGCAGGGAGAAAGGGAAGGAGGATGAGACGTCTCCCTTGTATCAACAACAGCTGTCTTTTTTTTTTTTCTCTTCTTCTGCTTTCCCTTTCCCTTTCCCTTGTTCTTTGGCATAGCAGGTGAAAGAGAAGGAGGTGTCTCTCCATCAAAGAGAGGAGAGGAAGGAGGTGTCTTTGTTGTTGGAATAATTGTGAATGAAATAGAAATGAGACTTGTTAGAACAAAAATTCAAAAAACTTGAACGTCTGTTGGAAGCTAAAAGTTTTTGGCATTTTCTATCCATTGAAGGGGTTTAATAGTGTCTTTCAATGTCTACAATTGTCCATAAATCTGTGAACTAGTGAGTAAATACCTTGGGACCCTTGGGCTGTCTTTTCACTATAAAAATGAAAAGTCTCTAATACATAAACTAACTAGGACTTTGATCCTTTTCTTGTAAGAGAAAGCTTGACATTTGTTATCAAGTTGTAAGAGAAATCTTGATATTTGTTATCAAGTTTCTCCAAAATCTTGTTGTATCTCAGGGGTAATTTGCCATAACTCTATAGCAAATACTATGCGTGATAGGGGCAAACAACACTTTAAGATAGTGTCAAACATGCCTGAAGATCATCATCTTCATCCCCATTTTCTAAATGAGATTTGTATAATACAAATTTCTGCACTCTTGTATGCTTGTGTATCAATTACACCATCAACAACACATATGTCACCATCAACAACATCTATGTCACCATAGGTAAGGGTAACAAGGAGAGTAGAGCCCCTCATCCCTGCCTAGCAATAACCTTGCATCGTTCGAATCTGTCTGCTGGCCACTTTGCTTAAGAACCTTTTCAACAGCTACAGACGTCACCTTCTTGACTTACTTTTCACACCTAAAAGCCCTAAAGAAGTTAGTAGAATAAAATTCGAGACCATCATCAATGCGAGCCTTCAAAAATGTCCGTTCAAACTCCGCCTCCAGTTTCCCACCCATATTCTATCGAACTAAAGTCCATGGCAAAACTCCATCTCTAGTTTCTCACCCACATTCTATCGAACTGATGTCATGGCAAAAGTAACCTCCCGTCCAAGCCACATTACACCATACTTTACTTTATGAGCGTCAAATAACAGGGATGCGAGATGGTTCTGTACTGTTTTATTCCATTGTCATTACACTTGGGAATTTAAACTTGCAAACTTTTATCAGTTTTTACCATAATAGAAGCAAAACAGAATCAGAATTAGAAGTAGAACTAGTGATAAAAAATAGTAAAAATAGAAAGAGAAACATAATAAAATTGGTAAAAAAAATCACAGTAAGTGATTGATCAAAGTATATTACAAGAAATTATACCTGTCATTTTCCCATACTCAAAATGATGGAAATGGACGAAGATCGAATGCAGATGAACTGAATAGATGAGTAGTGAGTGAGAGAGAAGTCGGTGGCGAAGAAAGTGCGATAGCTGCTAAATTCGCAAGTTTCAAATACAATTACCACTAATAATGATCACAACTAGCTAATCGTCTCTGCTGATACTTGGGATATTACAGATATACTAGCATTACAACCCGTACCATGCACGGATTTACATTTAATGTAATAATAATAGTAAATAAATTATTTATATTAGTTATATGAAAAAAGGTTAAAAAATTAAAAGGGTGCTATTTTAGTATCTAATTATATTGTATTTATGTCCCTTACTTAAAACCTTGATGTACATTAAAAAATATAAACAAATGTCACAAAAATATCTAAAGAAATATAAAAAAACACACCAAGCAAAAATTGTTATCCCTCCTTTCCATGTTCTCTTTTTTTTGCGCAATTTTCTGTTAACATTTCCCTATTTTTCATTATCTTCTTTTTCACATTTCTAACCCAAACGTCCCATATCTCTCCAATTTCTCTCTCTCTCGCAAACTCTACTTTTCCTTCTCTCTACCTTGCTTCTATCAAATTATGTAATTTCTTGCCTAATTTCGCAATTTATTTACCTCCTATCAGCTTACTCTTTTCACCCATATATAGTTGTAAATAATGGCTAATTTTACAACTTGTTCTTCAACAAATGAGTATTGATTATGCAATTTTATTAACTTCAAACATGTAACCCAATTAAACTCATTAATTAGTGGCTATTAAATGGATATATTGGAACTTCCTATTTGGACCTAATTAAATTAGATATAGATTCAAATTCATTAGTAAGTAAATTTAAATCACTACAAGTTCAATAATTATATTCTACTTTTTGCAAAGGCATATTTAACGTTGTTTTCCTAATCTTTAATTTTTATTAACTTTTATCCTATTTCCTCTCTCCCTTTCATAAAAGTTTTAATTAATTCATTAAGTGTTAATTGATTTCTTGCATTCATACCTAAATTATTTTGAGATTCTTGTGGAATGATAAAATTGAAACTCCTTATGATCACCACTATTGGTTCTTCTGTATGACTTTTTTTTTTATTTTTTAGGTAAAAATTTATTTACTAATGCAATGTATTCTTATTTTTGTTGATTACAATGATATCTTATTTTGTTGCTCAAAGAATATAGGAGAAGAAATAAATAAAATTTTTTAGTAGATTGTAAATGGTAATATAACCAAAATCATGTAAAACTATATCTATTTAACCCACATAAATCACCCATTTTGATAGTTTCAACCCAATGCATAACTACAGCTTGTTTGACTTTATCCTTCCCAACCTTATACTTCAATCTTTCTATTCTTTTTATTATTTAGGATTTATTACCTCACTTTTCAATTTTTTTTTTCAAATAAAGAGTTAGAATTATAGTCGTTAATAAAAATTAATTGGGTATAACTTTAGTGAAATTCTACTATTTTTTGTGACGATCACCCAAGATAATTATTTAAACCAATATTTATTTTAAAATTTTTTATAAAAACTTCAAAAAACAACCATCTAAATGCCCCTTTTATTAATTTAAAATTCATATAAAATTTGATTTTATATGCACATTTTGATGTACGTGTTACATGTAAAATTATCCAGATGAAGTTGTATGCGCGTCAAAAATTATCTAGATGATACTGTATGTCAGAATGTTTATTTATTAGTTGGAATAATCGTCTAATAGGATAAGTCTAACCCTTAAAAAATTAATTTAGTTGCAATAGGTAAAATGGTTAAACAATAGTTATAATTGGACATGTTATCTGAAAATTCGATAAATCTATGTATATACCTGGAAGCAAATTACTAAAAACGTTACTATATAAATGATTAAAAAAGGGACTCATCACATTATTCCTCAGATTTCCCAAATCAATCTTTATTAATCAAGGAATAAAATGGGCAAAAGTGATAAAGTTGTAAATGGGGTGGATGATTTTAGACTTATTTTATATACACTATCAGTGTATATAAGATTAATCATTGATTTTAATATGGGACTAATCAAATTATTCAAATTTATTTTCTTTACTTATGGAAGGAAAAAGGGGTTAAAGTTTGAAAATAAACTATAAACGATTTATTAAGCACTCATTTCAAGTGGAAAAGAAAGTTTTAAATTTTAAATTTGAATTGTCATAGGATTAATTGTAAATCACTATTTCAAAGTTTTTAATTGAATTTATATATTAAAATAAATGAAAATTCTAGAAAAAAAAAAGTATAGGAGATTCGAAAGTTATCTAGAAGGAGACCTCCACTAAAACCTCCCCTACAATACATATAAATATGATCCCGTTTGGCAAGTGAGTTTTTTTGGTGTATGTCTAAATTTTTACTATAACTTAGTGTAGAAGTTGTCGAAAATTTTTTTGAAGTGTATAGTTTAAAAATTTTGAAAAATTTTTGGACATGTGAATATTGAATGGTTGTGCGGCCAGGTAGGGAGAGGTGGCCGGAACATGTGACTCGCAAAGTTTATTTGAAATTATATATTCTTTATATTTTAATCTTGACTATTAGATTAAGGTCTCATCTACACTAAAATAGACTCAAATTCAACCCATGGTTATTTCTCGGCAGCAGATCATTTTGATTTTTTTTCCCTTGGCTAATAAAGACTACTACATGACAAGCAAAATGGGCTGGGACATGAAATCTATAGCAAAAGTAGTTTCCTCTTCAATTTCGTGCAGTGGTATGCCTTAATGCATTGTGACAGCAGAAACATAAAAGAATCTGCCACCCATCATCCTCGTTCGACCAAATTCCAAAAATTGAAAGAACCTGAACATTATAATATCATGTATGACCGCAACAAAGTGAACACCCAGCGTTTTAAGCTCCTCGGAAGAGGTCACGCAACACCAACTACTTCCACATTTCTCGGCAGAACAGAGAAAAAATACCACCAGATAATTAACTTGCAATGCCATAAGATTATGCAGGTTGACGCAACTCTAACGATACATCCATCTTTAATATTCTCATCTCCAGAACCATACAATAACCAAAAGTCAGGACTCGCTAAAGTACAAGCCAGAGAGCTCTTACAAAGGGCTACAAGAGAAACAGCCATCAAATGTATATGAAATGTCTCCAAACATGCACTATGGATAGAAAACCTCTCTAACCAATTTACTCTTCCATTTGGTCTTTTGCTCCCTCGGATTTTTGACCAAAATCTAAAAAGGAAAGAAATTATGCTTCTGGAGGTAGGATTGTGAGCAAGCATCAGCATTATCCATCAGATGCCTTGGGAGAATTTTCTGGGGTCTTCAAAGTAACTGGGTTCTTGGCTTTATGTTCTATGACACAAGCTCGAAACTCATCAACTATGGAAGCATCCTTAAACCTCAAAGCAAAAGTAGAAAGACCATCTTTTCCATCACCTATGCTATTCACACAGGCAAAAGTGACGCCCTTCTTTTCCATATCAGTCAGCTTCATGTCAGGATAAAGACTAGCATTCAGAATCAGCCGGTAATTCCCTCGTGTTCTCATAACAAGTCTGGCTTTTGCTGTCCCACTTGTTGGAACATTTACTTTGAGCTCCCCCTTCCCCCGCTCCTTCCAGGATCCACCAAGATACTCAAAAAGCACTGAATCAGCTACAAAAACAGGCTTCTCATTCTCTTCCCCTGTCTCCACAGGAACCTCCTGCATGGAAGAGAATCCACTTCCCTCGCTCTTAGTGATAGTGGAAGCCCCTGACGAACCAAAGAGAGAAGAACTTCCATTATTAGAAAGGCCAAATCCAAAAGAAGGCGAGTCAACTTTTGATCCAAAAAGAGAACCAGAACCAGAACCAGAACCAGAACCAAGTGATCCAAAGGAGAAAGTGGAACTGGAAAACCCAGTTCCAGAAAGGCCAGTGAAAGCATTTCGGCTGCTTGAAAGCTGCTGAAAGGAGCTGAAAGATGCAGCTTCTCCACTCTTGTCAACACTTGCATTGTCATCATCCTTTCTATCCTCATTGTCGCATTCCTTGACTTCAGCATTTTCCTTGTCATCCTTCTCAATGTTGTTTTCACTGCTCGTTACTTTCCCAGCCTTGTCATCTGCAACTTCAAGTTTGTTTGGCCCCTCTTCATTATAATTGTTCTCCTTCTCTCCAATAGTTCCTGTGTCTGGTTCATTGACTCTACTCTCTAATTCATTCTCGTTCTCATCAGATTTATTATCTATTTCCTCGCTTCCGACAGTTTTTACCTCATTATCAGCAACACTTTTTCCACTGTCAGCTTCAGCAGTGAAATGAGCCGTAGTAGCACCAGAATTTGGAGGAACCAAGCGGATTCCAGCAAAAGGGTTAGAAGATGGGGCTGAAGGAGTTGTTGATGACTGATTACGACGAACTTTAACAATTCTTCTACCTGCCAGCACCTCTTCACTCGCCCTCTTGAAGGTTCCCATCTCTTGTTCAGATGACCCCTCCTCATCATCATCAAGACCAGGGTTATCTCGAGATAGTTCTCTTCCAGCAGCCCTCTTTTTCGAGGGTTGAACATTGCTTTCTGCATCCCCCATCGAAAAATATAGTAAAAAGTATGACGTTACTGGCTGTTTTGTCAGGAAAGTGACTTTTCTGCACCCAAAAAAAGATAGAACTAGAACATTGAAGTATAAAGTACAAAATCCAAGAATATATAATAACAAATACTAAAATGTACACATGTTTCTAAGAATAAAAGGATTTTAAAAAACAAGACATACTGGAATACTAAAATTACGGTGGTAAAAAGGTGACAATGAAGGAAACTTAACCATAATCTCATCTAGTCAAAATTGCAAGGCAAACAAGGTATAATACTGACATACAAGAGTTTCCAAAAACAAAATTAATGTGATGCTTCTACCTCGACAGTTCTTAATTGTCTAATATGTCATAGTATTTCAATACCATTAAATTTGGCTTGGATATTAGAAATTTCGCACCTCAGGTGAATTTCTATTTGACCTGATTTAACAACTGAAACATCATACAAATACTTCAGATGACATTTCGGTGCCATCCAAAGATATATGACTACAGAAATAAGGTGCAAAAGATTCTATATTAAAAAAAACTCGTGCTTAAAACTTATTGACACCTTTAGACTTTGTCATTAAAACAAACTCAGCAAACAATTATGCCAATGAATCAAATAATAACTAGATTTGGCAGGAACCCTTTAAGTCCAATAAGCAATGAGAAGCCACCGAGATGCAAGGAAAATAAGGGTCTGTATGAAAATAAGGATCTGTATGACCTTGTAAAAGAGGAGGATCATACAACTCTATTAACCCTAATTTAGAAAATAAATCCTAAAACACGCAAAGCAATTCATTTTAGTATATCATATACTAAAAATAAAGAAAAACGATATGGATAAAACAAGAAAACATTGAAATACAACCTGGCCTTTTCTAAGCAAAGAAATAACAAAATTACAACAGAATAACGGTATCAAAAGAACAAGAAGAAAACAATAAAATTAATGCCCATAGTCCAACAAGCGGTGGGAAAGCGGTAATTACCACCACTGGAGACAGGAACCACGCGAAGCACTAAAATCTTAGAAAGCCAAATAAACACGCAAACTCCAGCCAATGAATGAAAGCAAAAAAATCACCAGCGACAAAAAATAATTCAAAAAACAGCTGTGTCAATTGCCCAAAAAGAAAGAAAATGAGTTGATCACATCCATTCTCCTCCTTTCTCACTCTTATATCGAACTAGTATAAAAACCCTTCTGATTGAACCAATTCTAACCTAGGGTGTATGAGCATTTTTAGGTCAATACCGGCATTGGAATACAAAAATTGACATCTGAAAATTAAGATAAAATTTAGCAGGATATTAACCACTCTGACATCCTATAACGCATTAGTCAGCTTACAAACCAGTATAATTTTAGCAACAAAGAGGAGAATTCAAACTTTTCCTTCTGCATACGTGGAAAGAAAAGGAAATCACAGATCAACTTATTTTTGAAGCATAATCCCCGAAAAAAGAAAATCATACAAGAATATGAACACACATCCATATCCGCCAAGAAAATTCCAGCTGAAACTTTGAAACAAATCTTGTCATTCAAGAATGAAAAGAACCAAAAAAGATAAACAAGTGAAAATTCAACTCTTTATTCTTAAGAGCAGCTAGACGCTACCATCAACCCAAAGCCCCTTATCGGAAACTTTTAAAGAAAAGGCCACCCCAAAAAGCAGCGAACTAATCCAATTAAGTTCCTGAATTAAATTCAAGAATGCGCCGAAAAATATAAAATACACGCTCATAACGTTCATTTATGCACACCAGCAAAGGATGCATATAACCAATAATTCAAAGTTGTACAACATAAAAACTAAAAGGGGAAAATTAAATGCTGAAAAGCGAAAATATCATGGATATAGGTGAGAGTGAAGGAGTTAAACCGAAACCTAAGAGGTAGCGTTGAAGGTGTTATGTTCGACTTCGTCGGAGGTTGGATTTGGGGGGCTCTCCCCGCTTCTCTTCTATCTCTGTGAGCTCGAGGGCATATAAAACCCTAGGTCCAGGTGCCTATTTTTCAACCAAAATTCCAGAATAAAAGAAAGTGCCCTTCCTTCTTCTTATCTTTCTTTGATGGGCATCGGGCTCCGCTGCCTTTATATTTTTTCCCCTTCTTTCTTTACTTCAAGAATGTAGTACTAAATTAGTAAGTTGTATGCGTTTCTGTAAACTAGAGCTCTTTTTTTGAGTTAAATACAATAAATCGAGAAGTAAATAAAGAGGACGAGACTATTTTATTCTTTATATTTTTATTTTCCATAATGAAAGAAAGACTAATAATGTTTTTTTATTATTTTGATAAAATATAAGAAGAAACACTAATTGTTGAAAGGATTTTTAACAAGGTTGGAATCGGAACCGGATTTCGGTTCTATTCCATTTTAGGGAATTATAACCGGTCTCTTTACTTATGAATTTTTTTTTTTGTTTAAATTTTCGGTCAAATTATTGTTCAATTTGGTGGAGTTTCTGGTCGAAAATGGAACCGTCATCATGCCTAATCCTAAGAGCTTTCCTTTTAACCGCTAGGCCAACTCTTTGCTGGTCACGTTAAAATGTGATGAACATTAATCAATACCGGAGTAAAGGACTGATTTTACTCAAAGAACAAATAATTGAAAAATTGTACTACAATTTACTTCACAATTATGGTGTCAAAATGTAATGCACATTAACCTAATAGTAGAGCAAATAAGTGATTTAAGTCGAAGAACAAATGATTGATTGCCATTTGAATTGACTTCACAAGAAATTACTATTTGGAATGTTATTTTTAGAAGTTTTTGTAGAAAAATGTACTGTAGTGATTTGATGTATGCAAGATAAAAAAGTGATTGACAAATATATTTACGAAAAACGTAAAAATTTTTCTACGAAAACTAACAATCCAAACAAAGTCAAAGAACAAATTATTGATTGTCATTTGAATTGATTTCACAAGAAATTAAATATTCTCTCAACTGAGTTAGCTAGCTCAGTTGGCTGCCTGTGTTTTCTTTCTAGAATTTTCTAGAATTTGATCAAGGTTATTTAGTTTATTTTGAATATCTCAATAAATTAGATAAATCCATCCCCTTTTTTCTCTAGAATTTTCTAGAGCACGGTCAAAGATTATTTAGCTTCTTTTGAACATCTCAATAAGTTAGATAGATCTATCCCCTTTTCCTTTTCCCCAACGTAAAAAGAAAAACTTGTGTGTACTCTGTAAAACTTGGCAAATAACTCGACGGTTTTGCAAACGTGTCATAACAGTTTACCCCAAAAAAAAAAAGAAAAATCAAGAGACCGTATTTTATATTTCAAATTACAAAACCCGTTCACATACCAAAATTCCAGAACTTTCGATATTGGCATTCATCTTCGAGCGTATATCTTCGATGATTAGTTCCTACCATTGCAGATTTATGTGCGAGAGAAATCGGAATCGAGAGGCTGTAGAATAGGGATCTGTAAAGTTGCTTTTCCTTCTTTAATTTCTTTCTTTATGTTATTCTTCTGTTTTGAGAACATGCATGAAAATATGAATCTGACAATTTTTAGCAGAAGTCACGCATTCCTTTCTGAAATAAAAAAGAAACTACAAAAAGAAAAAAAAATCTCCATTAATTTGTCTTCTGACATTGAAATTCGCAATAACGTGCGTGCTTTAGCCGAATCCTCTCTCGCGCTACATGCCTTTGCATATTGTCCGTTAAACAGTCACAAAGAGAAAGGAAAGATGAAAAGAAAATTGCCGCGGGTTCAAGATGCTGTTGACGGCCAGCGGCAACTGGGAAGCGGGGGAAAGAAGAAGTGGTGGGGTTAACTTGTTCAAAATCCTTCTTTGAAACGTCACGGCGTCACAAAAATGGATCCTACGTTGATATCAGTAAACAAATTCAACGGATGCGGAAAATGGTGGGGTTTTTAATCATCATATTTGGAGCCTTTCCATTGGTCAACAACCAAGACCAAAATATTTCTCGTATAGATACACTCATAGGATTCCACTGTGTAACATCCAGATAGAGAAAACTATCAAGCGCAATCCAACCAATTACTGATACGTTTACATTCACAATGGCACATAAGAATTTCATGAAAAAATTGGCCTAAACGAGTGTAGTAAAACTATAGAACACTAAACAACTAACTGGAGCTTGGAACACTGTCTACGGTATGTGCCCTGACAAAATTCATTGTGCTTGAAAAATCACACCACCAGCAAAAAAGACACCCAGTCCCTTTGTCTCCTCTTTCAGATACGCCATAGAAAACCTGAAAAAGAAGACTAGCACAATTGTAATTCTGCAACAAAAACGAGAGAGAGTCCATTTCATCAGACACGCCAACCCCAAAGGAAAATTACAATTGATATAATCTTGAAGAGCATGCAACAAGAATTTCTACAATACAAAAAACTCAACCAGATAAAACAGGTAAATCTCCTCTGAAATGAAATCCCAACATGAAGAAAGATAACGTAGTAGTGAAATTCTGATCCAGGTCCAACTGGAGATTCTCTGAAAGCTACCAGTTCAAAAACTGCACAGTTATTAATATCAAGTCACGCGGCAGCACAAAAGTTTGTAATAAAAATGTTAACAACATTAATAGTTTGTTCCGGGGAAGCAGAATAGGAATTTCAACTATCTATTCTTGCCCAATTGCGCTTCATTCACTACAAGATTTGGTCATCTCATGATATTTCTGCATGAAAGCTCAAACTACGGTTCTCCAGTCTATAGGAGCTCTGCCTTGTTTGATCAGGAAACTAGGCAACTTTTGCATACATAAAAGAATGTAAAAACGGCAACTTTTACATCCATAAAAGTATGTAAATGAGCAGATAGCCCAAAAACTTTAGAAAAACATGGATTAACAAAATTCATATTACGCATGAAATGAGCTCTCACCTCAAGGAAATTGAATTCAGCAGGAACCAGGTGTCTTGACTGGAACTAATGACATGGTGTAAGCACTGCCAGTCAGGAAAAGAGGAAAAAAGAGAAGAAAAAGAAAGCATAATTAGAACCTTATGTTTCATACCTCACACCTTAACCAAGAAGTGTATAGCAATTAAAATTCAAAACTAAGAATCTTGAAAGCTGATCAGGATAAGTCACTGTCCACTACATTACAGATACAGTCAGCACTATAAGAAACATACTTGAAAGAAATAATGACAAAAAACAAACCATAAGCAACAACTTAATCCATTGCTGAGGTTCGACGCAGACACGTTCATTAAATGAAATGCAAATATAAGATCAAGAAAATCAGTGTGCTAAATTGAGCCCTCCCTTAGCAAGAAACTAAAATAAATTAATTACAAGTTTTAAATGTATAAAGTAACAAGTAGAACCATAATTCAACCTTTTACCACAAAAACGACAGTGAAACAACAATGAAACAAAAGGCCAACTACAAAATTTGGATTCAAGCACAACTGAAAGATCTCAATTAATCACCAGCAACAAAACTAGGATTTTCACAATGGCCCAACCAATTGCTTTTAGGCTGACGGTTTTCCTTCATGATTCGTACCCCACTCTTCGTCAGCCTCGTTTCCGTTAACGAGTACTGCACCGTCTGTAGAGTCTGCATCAACCACCACAGCCTCTTCGTGAACCTCTTCTTGACCACCTTCTTGCCTCTCATCTTGTGCATCACCTATGTCCTCCTGCAACTCATCTCCATTTTGTTCCTAAACAGTACCATGAATACAATTCCAGAAACTTAGCACCAAATAGAAATAGAGGTGAATATGCAGTCATTTAGCACTATACTCAGCAGTTTACATGATCAAGTTACTAGTAATAACAGGAAAATCAATTGATTAAATAAGCTCTTGCAAGGTATACCAGTGTGTCCATCCCGAGGGAAATATGGAAAGCTTACTTGAGAAAGATATCAAATAAACATAGAGATATGGATTTGTAAATGCTAACTATACCTCATAATCCAAGGCTCCATTTTCAAGTGGTGGCTCGTCATCCATTTGCATGTTTCTAAAAGCCTCCACTAGACTGATGGTCGATCTATCCGCATAGTTCAAATATTCAATTGCTGGAGGATGATTACCCCTATAAAATAATGAAAGACAGTGAGAGTTATTCGACAATTACTTAGCATTATAATTTCTTCATATGTCTAGAGCTCCGAAAGTTCATCCACCATTCCAAAGCATAACTGAAAATGAAAGTATGCTTGAGAAGCCCATGTTCCAAGAAGGCAGGGCTACATGAGAATAAGTAATAATTTAGAATAAGGCATATAGTACAACTCTCAGATAAATTTCATCCATTTAGACCATCATCTGCACACACAGACAGGTTTTTCCACAAAAGTTTAAATCACTACAGAAACAAATTCATAATAGGACAACAATAGGTGAGTACAATGTCACCTTGTTTCAGCAACTTTGCCCTCAACAGCAAGTGCAACTTGCCAGTCATCAAACATATTTGGATATTCTTCAGGATCAGCCAAAGACTCTGAAGCTTTTTGATTAACCTGCAGGCATAATTGAATTGATTTAACTGACACAAACAAGGAAGAATATCGTTAACTGATACAAAAAAGGAAGAGCATTCAGCAAAACTAATTCACCATTTTTAGCTTGATATCCAACAAAATTCAGTTGACATTTATTTTTCTGAATATATAAAACAGCATTGGTAAGAAACAAAATTAGCTTGCAGCAAAAAACATTTCAGAATCAGGAAAATCAGAAAACGGGGATAAAGTTAACAATTTGAAAAATGGCATCACTCAACTCAACCTCCTATTTATATTTTCAGCTTTAACTGTGCACTTGTTCACCTTTTATTTCACTTTTTTTTCCAACTAAAACCAATTATTTAATCCTTGTTTGCACTTACAAAAGTCAAACGTCAAAAAATGAGAAAATCGTGAACATTTTTGCAAATCCAGCAAAACAAAGTTAAATTTCTACTATAAAATTAAGGATTAATCTTGTATGCATTGACAATATATACACTTTCACCCTTGGATGCATGCCACCTAATTTCAATTTGAATTTGAATATCATTTTTTGCATATGTGGCATGCATCTAACGGTGATAGTATATGCACTATCAGTGCATACAAGATAAACTCTAAAAGTAAATTTATTCCCTTACACAACTTTTCACAGAAAGAAATAAATCCTGCCCACTTGAACTCATAGCAAATCTACATTCTGCCATAATTTTGGCAGCACATGGAGCAAGTTACTTTAAAGATTCCACATTGACCTCCAAGCTCTAAAATAGAGATCATGAGAAGCCTTTTAATGTCCGTATAATTCAGCTTAAAAAGCTCACAACCATATACAGTTAGAAACAAGCACCAAAAAACAAGTAGATCTAACCTTATTCAAGTCTCTTCTCCAGATTGCTACTATTTCAGACACCTTACTTGGAAGATAAGATCTAGCCATCAGTGCAGCCTCAGGTATCCGGTTGCTTCACCCCAAAAAACAAAGGTTAAGTCAACAAGTTTTCCCAAAAAAATCCATTAGTAAAATCGGCAAAATATGAAAATAATTACCTTTCAATCAACAGCTGTAGGCACTCTTCCAACTTTCCCAGCATAAACAGACAAAGGAAAGCAACATTATTCTTCCCATGCTCTTTTGCGCTAGATGCAAGTTTTGATATGCCCTCAGCATCTCCCAAAGAAGAATACAACAGTAACAAACCACTCAAATCATTTGCCTGCTTCAAGCATTCCTCTGCCATCTCTAACTGCAAAATGGAGGAAAAATGCATCAATACAAGAATTGTTGAGAAGACAAAAAGTAGAACCTATTTGACTAAATTGTAAGAGGGGAAAAAGCGCAACTGGAGGGGCTGGGTTTCGCATAGCAACCACTAAAACAAGACAGAAAACTTATTTGGACATTCAGAACCTTTAACCTCCTCCTTGAGCATTTGACAATAAACCTTATTGACAAAGGATTATGAAAGAACAACATATGACCAAATCATTGCCGTCATTTACTCAGATGGAACCACATCACACTCATCCATCTCCAAGACTGTTCCCTAATCTAAGTGTGAGAAATATGACCAAAACATTGCTGCCAATGATTGAGAAAAACTATACAGTCAGCACGTCAAATCAACAATGCTGTTTCCCAAGTGCAAGGAATTTTCAGTTCAAGCTCTGTACAAATCAACAAGTAAAAGTACCATTCCAGTGGACATAGCTAGTTCTCCCAACTGCTTCCATTTTGATTCACTCTGTGCTACAGTGGCAATTTCCTGAACAAAGAAACAGCATAATGAACTCTGTTATAGGACATCATATTTTGAAGAAGCAAAAAGAAACACACACAGCCTGAGAATGCTTGCGTAAAAAAGAACAAAGCTTAATTCCTGTTCAGATAGGTCAGCAGTTAATACCTGTGCGATCTCTAGTTTACCAAGCTGTATGGCTAGCTCAAATCTGTAATCAGGGTCAGTAGCAACTTCCAGGGCATCCTCTACCATTCCTCGTGATTCAAGGAAACGCGCCACACTAGCAATAAATTGATTTTCAAATTGGGATCAACAAATATCAAATCCTTAATTTCATATTCAGATAGAGCAGAAATATCTATGAAAGTTAACCATCCAACACATTGAGATGCATTCCATCTTCACTAACAGATAGATTATGAATTGGCATCAAGCAGGCACTTATTGCCGGCTTCCAAGCATGCACACATCAAATGCGACTTGAGATGCACCTCAATGCACAAGGCAATTAAGATAGCAAGAAAACAAGTCAAAAGGCAGTATACAAAGTGAAAGGAGAAAGCACCACCATGCCACACAAACATCTGCTCATATGCAATATCGAAATTCACTCAGCCACCAGTCTAAAATGGCAAAGACATACTATACACCTCAAATCATATGTGCTACAATCAAACTCCAAATTCAAATGCAACATGAAATTCAATTCCCACTGCAAAATATTTTTGCAAAAGGAAATAATAGGCACCAAAATTGCTGGATGCCAAACTAAAACTCAGTTTTAATTTTTCAAGGAAAAGGCAGGATGTAAGATGTAAGGCGAAGGTGGAAATCAATCACTTACGGCTACAAGCATGAACAAATTTGTCCATGTTTACACAATCAGTTGCAAACATGTAAGATTGCAAACACAACACTGCCAATTTCATAGACTAGTAAACCAGAACTTGAAGATCATATAACTGTCTGACCAACAAAACTGCATCTATAAGTTTTATCAGTAATCAGACAGCAAGATGAAACTCACTCCACCAAAGACAGTACACCTACCTGTTATGATGCTCCTTGGGGATGGATGGTAGGACCTCATTAGCCCTTTCTATGTCGCCACGCATAACGAGTGTCTTGTATTCAATCAAGCTCAGGAGCAAAGTGTATCCCATCACACTGCAACAAAAGTAAACAGGAAAGGCTAACAAACAAAATGACAGAATGACCTCATTGCCTCCAAGGACTCGTAGAAGCCTACTCACTTGAATTCTTTGTCAATGAGGTACACTCTACTCTGGTTAGCTAGATATCCAAGCAAGTACATCGGTCGGTCTAAATGAAACATAGTGGTAACCTAGAAAAATCACATAGATCATAAGGAATTAGTCTTTAAGAAAAGAATCTTGAAGCATTTAGGTTGTTAGGATAAATTGGGATGCATACCTCACCACCAACACAATAATTTAGCCTCCAAGAAGAGTTATTGTAGATAAAGCAATCACCCACCCAAATTCCAGTCCTGACTCTTTCATTTATTTCATATAAAAGCTCAAAGGCATCTTCAACACCTTGTTCATCTACTGATTTTCCATTATCAAGATGTGCAGAAACTACATCACGCTGTAACATTTGAATCAAGATTCCATCACTCTAAAAGCGATACCAAGAAAAGAACTTTCCCAAGTATATAGAAAGCATAGGTGAATTAAATGCCTTACATTATATTTGAGTATATAGAAAGAAGTATCACTAGCTATGGCCACTAAATCACCGCTATCAGCCCAGTAGAGATTCTGGAAAAGGTTAAAGTGACAAAAATAAGCAAATCAGGTAATGCTGATACAACAGTAACATGAAAAGATGATTCAAGGCGAGCATCCCTTACTTTAACATTAACATCAATACGTCGAATCAACCTACAGTCAGCCCAATCATAGAAACAAATGAAATCATTTGAGCACATTGACAGTAGAGAACCACCAAATATGCGCTCAGCAGAAAATGTAGGCCGAATGCTTTTCTTCTCCTGTAAGAGGTCACCTTACTTTCGTCACTATCAGAAAAGTCACTTCAAAATCATAACAAAGTACTACTGGAGGGACAAAAAATAGAGATGCATGAAGAGATAAAAATGAGTTTGAGCTAGATGTGCAACCTATCCCATCAAAAGCAATAGAAAGAGAGATTTAGAGTTTCACAAAAAGGTTTTAAAGCACCAAGCAGATGTTTAAAATGAAATAAAACAGGATAAACTTGCCACCACACAAGAAGCTTGACATAGAAAGCTGTAAGTAATACAATTTGATGTGGTTCCAATTTTTTTTTTGAAGGACCATATACCCAAAAGGAAGATAAGAAAATACAGACCTGGAAATTTTTACTAAAGATTTTTATCTTTGATGTACTTTCCCTAACAGCATATTCCCCATCTGATGACCACACAAACTCCAATGCTGAACCAAATGACCTATTTCTCCATGCCAACGCAGTATAGATGATGTATTCACCATCACCACAGACAACGACAAACCTCCCATTTGGATTGTGCTTTAAGTTCTGCAATACAAACACACAAAGGATATGCAAGTGAAAAAAAAAGCAACAGAGCAGCTAAAACAGAATTAATATCTTGGATAATTATAGAACAGATTTGACAAATACCTTTGAAAAGAAGCAATAATTAAATTGAAGGGGATTGAGTCAAAAGTCAACTTGAAAGGAAACATCATTTTTGTTCATTTGTCAGCTTTAAACAGAAGTAGACACTGACCACTCCAATGACTATCACTTTAACACATAAACCAACCAAAAAGAGTATAGAAAAAGATTGCCACCCCAATCACTACATGTGGCAAATGATACCAACTAAAAATATAAGATTTCTGAAAAAGGAGACCAACTTACTTGTGGGTAAAGATCACAAGTACCCAACTCTTTGACGGCTAAAGGCAACCTCTCTCCATCAGTAACCTGAAGGAACAAAGTGAATAATTAACTCCAGTACCTTTGAACAATAAAAATTTTCCAGTATTATATTTGATTGAGCATCAGAGAAAGAACAGCAAGTCATACCTCAAAATCGGCTCCCACACTCTTGATGTTGACAGTCTGAATCTCATTATGCTTAGCCCATATGATTTTACCACTGTTGTCCATACTGGCAACAGGAACCTCACGGCCTATTTTCACCATGATTGTTCCTTCATCGTAACCAATTACAACCCTGTGAAGAAACTTTTAAATTAATAAAGATGTTACGAAATAAAGACTCATAAACATCAAATGCAGCTACGAACATTATCCTCTCATCGAAATTTGCGTCTCTCCCAAATTAAAAATTTCTTATTCAACTCAAAGAAACCTTGTTTCCACTTATTTTACAATGAGATAAAAGGATTGACAAAGTTGTGTAGACACTCCCATCTACAACAAGGTCAAAAATAAAAAATTAAGATGCTGACAAGGAGCAAGTCAAAAATTGATACACCAAAAAGCACATTAGAAGCATGAGCCTTTTCCAGTAAACCTCTTGCATGCAAAAAAGGTATCACATAAGCAACCAATACTGAAAATTAGAGAACATACCGCCTGGAACCTTTCATGTAGCCTACAGCCCATACTCGTTCAAGACCATAGTTCAAAGTGTTCTCAAGTCTGCAAAAAATTGCAAATAAATTAAGATATACCCATAATGGACAACAAAAATGTAGATTCATATTTATCTGACTTTAAAAAAATCTGAAAAAGGAGATGGGGAAAGGCCATAAACCATGGCTAGAAGTATCCAATTGGATTTTGAAAGAGCCAAAGTATCCACAAGCAAGTAGAATAAATTGACAATCAGGCTGTTATTCAACATCCCCGGTTACAAGAGATATAGTAGTTCTAAATGGTTCTTTTTGACAAATTATACTTTCAAAAACATTTTGGCAAAACTTTTTAAAGCAAGGTACAAATGTGGTCTTCTCATGCCTAAAAAATATGCATTCTGCCATTCTCAGTTCTCATATTTGAAGAAATGGATTTACACCTTCAGTTCCAAGTCATAATGAGGGACAGAAAATGGCAAAGAATGTTAGTAGAATACTGCAGAGCTGTTTGTCATTCAGAAGCCAAAGCACATTAAGACCAGAAAACATAGAATGTTTTAATTACCTATAGGTGGTTGCATGCCATATGCGGACAGTACCATCCTCTGAACCAGTGATTATAATAGGAAGTTCAGGATGAAAACACACAGCTGAAACATTGTGTGTGTGGCCTTCAAGCGTCTGGACACAACTTTTGGTCTGATAATCCCACACCTGATATGATTAAGACAAACAAAAACGACTTCAGGTAAAAACTCTATATATATTCAGCAGATCCTTGGTATAAGGGGACATGAAAAACAAACCTTAGCAGTGTGATCATCAGAACCAGTGATTAGATAAGGTTTATCGCCACCAGTAAAATAATCAACGCAATTTACTCCTTTAAGATGTGCATCCAAGGTGAAATTTGGGTCCGGAGAGCCAAGGTTCCAAATCTAAATGAAAAAATCATGTGTAACTTAATGCTGCTAAAGACAATAGAGTAACTACTTAAGCCAGGCAATCATTTACAGGGCAGTCACATCTCCTACCTTTATAGTGCGATCGAGAGAAGCACTTGCAAAAGTGTTTGTGTCTTTTGGATTAAATGTCACTTGCATCACATAATGGGAATGGCCCTCAAAAATCTGAGTGCACACCCAACCTTTCTCCCAGTCCCAAAGTTTGATAAGCATGTCATCAGATGATGACAGCACGTAAGGAAGAGTAGGATGGACAGCCACACATCTAATGTAATCTGTATGTGCCTCAAACACTTTGACCTTATCCATTGTATTGTAGTTGTACACACGAATAAACATGTCATCAGCGCCAGCAACTACCCACTGCTTACGTGCTACAAACTTGGCTGACCTTACTGCAGCACAGTCATTTGAACATTAGATAACATCTTCCTCATTGAAATGAATAAACAGAACAAAAACAGAGTTTGCAATTAAGCAAAAAACATATACTACTTGTGCACCTGGTAGTTCAGTGACCTCAAAGGATTTCGCCATTGTCTGCAGTAACAAAATATGTCATTCAGCAAAGCTAACAATGGATGAGAAGTTTTAGACAATAAGATGATAATACTACGGGAACTGACCATAAAAAAAAACAATATAGATAGCAAAACCTAAGTATGTAACAAAAGACCTCTAATCAATTTTGCAAATTAACTAGGCATACCAACAAGACACTTTAGCAAAAAATTAGTGCATTTTGACTCTTATAGTACTTAAGCTAACACTTCTGACAAAAAGTATGAATGGAAGGCCTGATTATCCTTCATATATAGCATTTATGAGAAAGGAAGGCAAGATATACACATTATAGACATCAAACTCCCTCCAAGCCACATGTATAACAAGGCTACTGTCATAATGGCTATCCTCAAGAACTATCCATTTTCAACACCACATGCATAGTAGTATTAAAAGTTAGTTATCATCTCTTCACCAAAGTCACTCATGGTACATGGATCAATCAGAACACTAATTGCTAGTTATGCAAATAATTTATTTATAAGGACTTCTAAACTAGAGAAATATGGGGAAAAATATTTCCTGGCTCTTCAAACAAGTTACTTCCATGGAAATAAATATCTGAGAAAAGGATATAGGGGGATAGGTGAAAAAATAAAGACAGATTCACAAATTTTTTCATTTAACTTGACGCAAAGGTATAGAAGAAACAAAAGATGATTTCATCTAACTGGAAATATGTTCTATAAGCAAGTCAATATGTTAAATTACCTAAAATGAACAATTTTACTCGAACACCACCCAAAAAACACAAAAATAACTGTACACGTAGTCTGACATAAGGCATAAAACTAGCCATCTATGTCAAAACCACCTTTAAGGCTCAATCCATTTGAAGCTTCATTAGAAATTCAATTAAACTTATATGAGTTTTCTTAACTCAAGATTGTCAAGGAAACATGCAAAAAAATCAAACACCATTTTGTTTGGGAGAAGGCACAAGTCCAATCACAGAAAATTCCTATGAATTCATAGTTTCTGCTTGTTCAGTCCAACCATAAATTATAAGAATACAACAGTGATTCACACCCAAAATTCCAACTGTCAATAGTTATCATGCATCCAACATCCTGAAACCCCATCACATGTTGGCATGCATAATATTTTGCTTATTATTGCTCTGCAATATTCATTCAATCCATTTTCCAGAAAATTAATTTACAGTTTAAATGGTAAAATGAAAATGAAATCCTGAAAACCTTTTAGCCACCATAATCTCCTAAAGAAAAGAAACTCAGCACTTCATATCCTAACATCATTCAAAAAGTATGCTTGTTATGTAATATGAAATACTAAAAACTGAGATACATGTTATACATGAAGCACAACCTTGGAGCATTAAAAAAATAGTTATTATGGACTTTGAAATACGAGAAACTGAAATACATGTCATACAAGAAAATTACTCTGAGATGGAATAGGAACTCTAATGGAATAGGAACTCAAAACACATTAAATCTTCCCCTAGAAATTATTATCATGAAGTGGTGATTCTAATATGGTAGGTGAAAGATTCTCAAGCCGAAAAGCTGAAGAAAATCCAGTGTACAAAATCCACTAGGAAATAAATCTTAGGTTAATCATACCCACCCACCCCAAGGACAGCCGAATCTTGAAGTTCCAACTTGTCGGCTCCCATATTACCCATCACAGATAATAGTAGATGCACAAAAAAGAATATGATAATAACCCGACTGACACAGAAGTTTGCTTCTCTATAAGACACAACCTGCCCTTCGGTTTGCTTCAATATAAGACCGAAATACTTCCTTTAGACGCACTAGTCCATCATGTGTCAAAATTTCAATCCAAAGACATAGCAGAGCTAAAGTAGGAGATTTTCAGCAAGCCCCAAAGTAACAGGAGAACAGCATTTGGCATGTGAAATACTACCCATTTAACCTCGTCCAAAAAGTTTAACTAAAAGATTATATCATAACAGATGCACCGTTTACATTTTGAATACATTTACATTTACCTGGATCCAGGATCATGCCAATTTTCATGGTATTAACCAAATGAAAACTCCAAATTTTGAATAACAACTAACAGAGAACTACTATACTAAAACTCGAATAGCAGTATAAATCCTAACAATAGGCTAAACTTTTCGTACCTGGGTCTGGTAATTCCATATGCAAACGGTCCCTGAATACAAACTTGCCAAAATCCTATGACACAAGAAAAAAAAAGGAATGAGAGAAGAAGAAAAGGATATCATCTCAACCAAGATGCTAGAGCAGCAGATTACAATCGACACGTATCCAATTCATTGCAGAAGATTTGAAATGAGCAAAGAAAAACGAATTTGAGAAATTGAACTTTGACAAGGTTGATAGTTACCATGGCTCTGTAGGATGTAGATCCACGGATTTTACTCTTTCTGATCTTTGAGCAAGCTTCCTCTGATCCAGCAATTCACAAAATTAAACAAATCAATAAAACTTCAAACAATATCCGAACACCGCCCGAATAAACCAGCCAACAACAATTATCAGCTCTCCAACAAACAATTCCCCTTCGCGCAGCTACGCAAATGGGTAAACAGTATAACAAACAGAGAATTCAACAATACCTTGATTTCCAGTCTGAGAGGCTGATGCGCCACCATTCAAACAGAAACGAAAAAAAAAATACCGTATTAGTAAATGCCGTAATAACAGATCTCAAATCGTAACCGAATTACAAATCCAGCAGCCTACTCATCAACGGAAATCACCAAATTCGAATTACAAGAATGAATTATCCAGATCTAAGTGGAAAACAGCTTACCATTGTCACTGATCGAAAATGGAAACCGTACGAGGAGATTCGTAAACCCTAGAGATCCGATTGAGATCCAATTTGAAGTGTTAGTGAAGTGAAGAGAGAGAGAGAGAGAGATCAAGAGAGAGCAAGAGGGAAAATGGGGAATTTTTTTTGGGGGAAGAATGAATAAAAAGAGGTATTGCACAGGTAACGGCGCCACCCCTCTCCGTTTATTTGTGTAACGACGAGATGGGAATTTGTTTTGAGTAGTGCTGCTACTTATGTAGGATGTCGAATTTCATCGATTTGGATTTGTTGATGATGCCTTTGGAACTAAGGAATTAATTTTCAACAAGTTTTGACGCCTTCTTCGTTGCTATGTCATTTGATGTGTTTCTAACCGTCGATCAAGGGAATGTGCTATTTTCGACGGTGGAGATTGAGTCTCAAGGATTTTAAATTGGACTGGTTTATGCTTGAATCACCACCCCAATAGAGATTGAGCACATGATTGACTTTTCTCCATTTTTTCCTTTTTTTTTTTGTCAAATGTCAACTTGTAACTTTTCTCCATTTTTTCTGATCGGAAAAATACCGAAGAAAGTAAAGGTTGTGTTTGGATTGCATTTTTCGTCATTTTTCATGGAAAAATTACTGTAACGATTTGATATATGTGAGGGAAAAAGGTGAGAGGGAAATGTGATCACGGAAAATGACAATATTTTCCGACGGAAACAAACAATCCAAGCATGGCCAAAGTGTGTTTGGATAGTAAATTATTTGAAATAATTTTATGAAAAAAATATCGTAACATTTTTTTTTTATATAATATATATACGATAAAAAGATAATTAAAAAATATATTGATACAAGTAAGTGACTATATATAAATAAAGTAAAAATAATGTGTAATCAAAAACATACAATTGGATAGCAGGGCCAAGGACCCTTGAAGTTTGAACCATGTTTTTTGCATGAATTGTTTTTGCACAATTTAATCTTCAATATTTTGCCTTTTCCGAGTTTTATTTCAAAAGTAATTTACACAAATAGACAAGCTAAAAGAGTTCACGCGTGATTGTTGTACTTCTGATACTACTACATAGGTAATTATTGAAGTGGCAAGAACTACAACGAATTGTATGAGATATCTATAGTAGCTTTTTGTCCCTTTTTTTTTAAATTAATGAATGGTAATGAAGATTCCCAACTAAATATTTCTTAATAAACAACAAAAAATGGTGCTTGAAAACATGCACCGGATCTATTGAGTTTTTGGGCCTGTTTGGAACCTAAATTTTTTAGGAGTTTGTCTAAAACTTTATTGTAGTACACTGTAGAAGTTTTTGAAAAAATTTTGTAGAAGTTTTTGTAAGGTGAAAAACTTTTTTGTAGAAGTTTTCGAAATATTACTGTAGACGTTTTTTGGATTATTTTTAGAGGTATTTTTAAAACATATTTTTGAGTATTTTATAATTTATAATTTTTATATTTTTAAACATTTATACATTTATAATACATTTATAAATATTTAGAAATAAATATATTTATATATTTATATAAAAATATATAAATGTATTATATTATATATAATACGTAATATACATATATTTATAAATATATAAATGTATAATTAATATAAATGTATAAATTATAAATGAATATTATATAAATGTATAAATTATAATTTATAAATGTATATGATGATTATGTATAAATGTATTAATATAATTAATATAAATGTATAAATGTATTAATATTATGTTTAAATGTATAATTAATATTGTTTATAATTTATAATTTTTATTGTTTAAATATTTATATGCATTTATAATACATTTATAATACATTTATAAATAAATATATTTATATAAAAATATATAAATGTATTAGATTATATATAATACATAATATACATATATTTATAAATGTATAAATGTATAATTAATATAAATGTATATATTATAAATGAATATTATATAAATGTATAAATTATAATTTATAAATATATATGATGATTATGTATAACTGTATTAATATAATTAAAATAAATGTATTAATGTATTAATATTATGTATAAATGTATAATTAATATTGTTTATAAATTATAATTTTTATTGTTTAAATATTTATATATATTTATGCATTTATAATACATTTATAAATAAATATAGTTATATAGTTATATAAAAATATTTAAATGTATTATATTATATATAATACATAATATAAATATATTTACAAATGTAATAATTGTATATTATTATAAATGAATATTATATAAATATATAAATTAATATATTATAAATAAATGTATTTATATAAAAATATATAAATGTATTATATTATATATAATACATAATATACATATATTTATAAATGTATAAATGTATAATTAATATAAATGTATATATTATAAATGAATATTATATAAATGTATAAATTATAATTTATAAATATATATGATGATTATGTATAACTGTATTAATATAATTAATATAAATGTATAAATGTATTAATATTATGTATAAATGTATAATTAATATTGTTTATAAATTATAATTTTTATTGTTTAAATATTTATATATATTTATGCATTTATAATACATTTATAAATAAATATAGTTATATAGTTATATAAAAATATATAAATGTATTATATTATATATAATACATAATATAAATATATTTACAAATGTAATAATTGTATATTATTATAAATGAATATTATATAAATATATAAATGAATATATTATAAATATATAAATATATAATATTATGTATAAATGTATTAATATAATTAATATAAATGTATAAATGTATTAGTATTATGTATAAATGTATAATTAATATTGTGTGTTAATATTATGTATAAATGTATTATATTATACATAATACATAATATAATTGTATATAAATATACATAAATATATATACATAAATGTGTAATATATATAATATGTATTATATATATTAAATATATAATGTATAATATTTATATAAATGTATAATTACATATTTATATTAATATTAATTTATATGGTATATAATATTTATATAAATATATAAATATATATTTTTAAATAAAATAAAATATTTATAATATGTTTAAATAAATATATAATATATATAATAAATTTTTGAGGGTGAGGACTCAAAAATTCAAAAAAAAATTTTGAGGTTACTCGGCGGCGCCGGAATAGGTGACCGGCGCTGGGAGAGGCGGTGTCTGGTGTGGTGGGTTGGGTGAGGGAGGAAGAAAAGTTTTTGAGAAATTTTTTGTGTATAGATTTTTGAAGTGTGTAGGTAAAAAACTTTGAAAAGTTTTTTGGGGTTCCTGTAGCAAAAGTTGTTAAAAAACTAGTAGCTAAAAAACTTGGTAAAAAACTAGGGTGCCAAACAGGCCCTTTATTTGAATGTGGAAGACATGTCAGAGTTTTAAAGAACTATAATATTTGTTGATTTTTTTAATTATAAGTAAATTCCTTCTCTGTGTTATATCTGTGACATGTTTTGATAGTTTGTTCCAATGAAACAATCTTGTTATAAACACGGTTAATTTGCTGTCCAACTAAGCATTACAAATTTACAACTATTTATTTAGGTAGGACGAACATAATTGTAGTCAAAACAGAGTTATTTTTTTCCCATTTTCTTCAAGAACAATATAAATCTATTAACAAATTCAAGAAAAAGCGTGTTATTACTTATTTTATTAAAAAAAAATAATTTCGGTGAGTTCATCTCCTAGTACCATGATAGGGTAAGACATTTCCTAAAATCACGAGTTGTTTATAGAGATTTCTACAAATTGCTCGTCAATACAATTTTCACTCCAAAGGGGAATAACACGTTATTGCTCCAATACTCTACTTCTACCACTTTGTTAAGCAATTCTAGCTAAATATGAAACGAGCTTCTCAAATCTCGCATGGCTTGGCAGC
Organism: Coffea arabica; assembly: GCF_036785885.1. Classification (NCBI taxonomy): domain Eukaryota; kingdom Viridiplantae; phylum Streptophyta; class Magnoliopsida; order Gentianales; family Rubiaceae; genus Coffea; species Coffea arabica. Next base: position 2,677,406 of record NC_092317.1, on the reverse strand, counting down.
TGGACTGATCTGAATTGAACTCCAGCCCTGGATCCTTGCTGTATTGTTTAGTTTCAAAAGTCGGCCCACCCTGCAACAATTTCACCCCTTGTTAGATGAGGTTTCGCAATGAATTAGTGTTGATTCTGATGGGCCCTGAAGCTGGATTTGTGTAATTAAAAGTTAAAATTAAGCCAGAAGTAACTTAACCCAGATCACTCTCCAGCGTTTAACCGTTTCGGCTACCTTGACTTATTTATGATGGGCATCATTTAGTGGAATCAAAATTTTTTTTTTTGAAGAGCTTATTCGTAGTGCACCCAATGGGCATGAATGAAGTAGGCCCAATGTAATGGGCCAAGATCATTGCTCATTCCCTACACACTGGTGAATCTCCTTATAGAACCTAGTCCAACAACGTGGTCCAGAACCAAGAATCAAGTCGAGACACAGGGCGTTTGCTTGACACTTTCGATGAACTTCGAGTAAGCAAAACCATGGGCCTGTTTGGAAGCCAGGTTTTTGGACAAGTTTTTTACCTACTAGTTTTTTAACAACGTTTGCTACAGGAATCCCAAAAAACTTCTCAAAGTTTTTTACCTACACACTTAAAATATCCAAAACAAAAAAAAAAAAAAAAAATCCCTTCCCCTTCTCTTCTTCTTCTTCCTCTCTCACCCCAACCCACCACCACCTTCGTCGCCAGCCACCACCTCCGCCGCCGGTTCCGGCGCCGATCACCTCTTCCGGTGCTGGTCTTTTTTTTTTTTTTGCCCTTTTTCCCTCTCCCCCTCTTCCTCCCCTGCCATCCTCCCATCTGTCTTATTTTTTCTCTCTGCGTCTCCCCCACTTCTCCCCCACCACCCTTCCCCTTCCCCTCTGGTCGATCTGGTCGCTAGACCATATCGCACGGGGGAGGGTGAGGGTGGCAGGGGAAGGGGAGGAGGGGGGAGAAGGAAAATTGCCCAAAAAAAAAAATTTCATTTCGTTGCTTCATCTGCCGGCAAGAGCAAGGAGAGGAGACAGGAGAAGAGGGAGAGGGAAAATGTGAAAAAAAGAAAGGGGCAGAAGGAAGGTGAGAAGTGGGAAGGGGAAGGGGAACAGGGGAGGGGGAAGGGGCAGAGAGGGTGGTTGGGGAGAGAAGGAAGGGGCAGAGGGGGTGGCGGGGAGAGGGGAGGAAATGGATGGTAGGCATAGGGGGTGGCGATGGAGGGAGTGGGAGGGATGGCGGCCCAAGGGGGGTGGCGGGTAGAGGGGGGAGGAACGGGGAAGGGAGTGGGAGGGGGGTGGCGGGGTGGAAATGGGTGGCGGGGGAAGGAGAGGGAGGGGGGGAGAGGAGAAAAGAAAAAAAAAAAAGAAGAGAGGTGGTGCTGGCGGAGGTGCTGGAGGTGGGAGGCAGAGGTAACGGGGAAGGAGGAGGGGGAAGGAAGAAGAAAAAAAAGAAGAGAGGAAAGAAAAGAAAAAGGAAAGAAAGAAAAAGAAAATGAAAGAGAGAGAAAAAAGAAGAAGGAGAAAGGGGGAGGGGGAAGGAAGAAGAAGAAGAAGAAGAGAGGAAAGAAAAGAAAAAGGAAAGAAAGAGAAAGAAAAAAAGAAAGAAAAAGAGAAAAAAAAAAGGAAAAGGAAAAAAAAAAATTCACCTTACAAAAACTTCTACAAAATTTTTCACATTACAAAAACTTTTATAAAAAAGTTTTTCACCTTACAAAAATTTTTCGAAAACTTCTACAGTGCACTACAGTAAAATTTTAGATAAACTCCCCAAAAACTCAGATCCAAACAGGCCGCATATTGCTTATAAAATATAAATCTTAGAAGCCTAAATTGATGGAAATGTTGTGACAATTTGTGGCAATTGTCGTACAATCTCTACGAAATCCTTAATTTGTGGCATTTGTCCAACAATCTCTACGAAATCATTAATTCGTAGTTACATGTATTAATCTTTCCACAAATCGTCCCTTTGGGTAAGTCATGCACATTAGTTTTTGCTTATAGTTATAGCTTTATTTTGTTACAAAAAAAAAATATATTAACAGGCAGACTTGTGAAAGGTTTAAAAGTAATAGTGCATCATTGTAAATATTGACCCGTAGTCGAGTTGCGGGGAGAAACTTGCAAATTATTGGAAGCATCATACCCTAATAATGACGGGATAAAATCTACCTTGACTGAAAAATTATTGGAACTAGTGATAAGTGCACGCTCAGATGCGTGTGTAATCTAGAATAATCACTTTTTATATGGAAGAATTTAGTACAAAATTTTCAAATCAAAAAATCAAATTTCGTCTTGTAAAAGTTTTTTGAATAGAATTTTAATTAATTTGGTGGTTACAATGTTTGTAAGTGGTTACGAGTGAATTAGTTGTAGCTATATCGGTCGGTAACATAGGTAATGCGTATAATTAAGTGATTGTAAGAGTTACAAAAAAAAAAAAAAAAAGTCATTGTGATAGTAAAGTTAAAATTTTTTAAAATTACAAAAGAAAAAAAAAAAGTTCACACCAAAGCCAAAGCCAGTGCTCTCTTTTTTATATATAGTATAGATTTTGTTTGAGACCAAAGAAGATTTATTGAAGGGAATCAATTGCGTTTTGGAGACATAGCTACCTTCAGGGATCGGAGGATGTACATTCATTTCAATCGTAAGCAGAGAATGGCCTCTCCGCGAAATCTCTTCCGGATGATCGATCGATCTACTTGCTTTAAAAATCGCAATGAATTTTCCGGTAATTAAATAGTCTTTACCTGATATAAATAACAGGTTATTAAAGCAGTTTCCTGGATTCTAAAGCTTTTACTTAAACCATTATACATATTCCATCACGATCACGAGTAGTTATAAAACATTTCCCGTAATCCGCATTAATGTCTTGCTGCAGCACATCTTGAAGAATATCCTTTGGAATCAGATAGTTAAGAAAGCATAAAGGAAGAGCAGATATCACAAAAGAGAAGATTAAAGAATCATGTCTGCAATATATCAGCTTACCAACTGATCATTAAACAGACAGACACCAGGATTGAACTAAATTTGCACTTTCTTCCTGATAAACAAAGCAAACACAGACAAGAGAAACTTGCGGCTTTCCAATCTTCCCACTAAAAGTCCTGATTCAACGGCACAAACGGAGCCAGCCCACTACTCCTAAAAAGCAACCATTGCAGTCGACGACCTCAATCTTGCTCTTCCGTTGAATTTGCTCCTTCCGGAAAAGGAATACCAATATCACCTTCCATGTGGTACCATTTCGATTCTGATGGTAAAACTAGCGAAGGATAATGATTAGAACTCGAACCCGCATTCTGTGATGTACGTAATAAACCAAGCCAACAGCAACCCTTTTTCCAGCGCATGGTAGCCACCAACTGAGTTCAAAATCGCCAAACTGGATATCCACTATTCACTACTCCCAAGTCTGAGCTAAATGCGGTGACCTATGCATTAGGCAACAGGCATAATGCTTTGCACTCTTGGGCATTTTTGAGTACTACCATCAACTCAAATTACCATAAGGAAATGTTGGGATCGTAATGATTAATTCTTTGAAGTGGATATGTGCTGATCACCAATGCACATTATACCATATTGACAGTTTCAATCACTTAAACAAATTCTTTCGGCATTCCCTTTACACAATAACTTGTGTTGAAGGCAAAGATTATGAGGGTAATGGGGCCTCAAGCAGTCGAGGCCTCGTCCAAATCTTCGCACTTTGATACACTCCAATCAGGGTTAGAGTGTTTGGTGGAGAATTATTTAGAATGATGGTGTATTAATTTTTGTGATGTGATATACGTGTTATAAAAAAAAGTAATTAAACAGGTAAAAAAGATTAATTTGAAAACGCGTTTCTAATGCAATCAAATTAACATGCACAACTAAAAAACGCATTTGTTTTTGCGACCAAAGTCGACCGAAGCTGAGAAAGGAGAGGGGAATCGTTCTGACCTGGGTTGACTTCATGGTGAAGACTGAAATATATATATAGATATATATATTCAAAGTGACAGCTTAATAATGAGTCAAGTAACTACATGATAACTTGTTTGAAGCTACATGGCACCCTCTTTTAAAACTTTTATGCAGCACTAACATGAATAGAATGGTATATTCCAAGAATAAACCTGTCCACTGACTAACTGCAAACCCCACATGACTAGCTAGCTTAGTCTTTGAGCCACCTAATTAATCGAGTTCATTAGTAACCTAGCTTGGTTGAAACTTGAAAGTAAGTTTTTAGTTTCTGGTCTGCCCTCTTCATTCTACGCTTATCCCGTAGAATGATAAAATTTGTTGTTTTGCTTAATATATATATTGTAGAAAAGATGAAGCAAATCAGAAATAGCGATTCAGTTTATATAATTTTTTTTTATTGCATCTACTAGTATACTAATATAATTCGCTATACATGGAATTCGAAGGGTTCATCAACTCTTGCGTCGTTGCACTATTAATTTGTCGAGTCAACAGAAAGAAACTCAAATTTCTGCTAGACTAATTTCTCTACGCAGGCAGTTTTTAACACTCTACTAACCTTCGAACTTCGTCCAAAGGCGTTGAAACAACTAGTGGAAATACAAGGAGGTTCTTCTACTCTAGAGTCTAGAGGGAAGGGGGAAGATCATACACCTCTGAGTTGCCTGAATTCTGTAATTTTCCTTTAATTTTCCAGCACAATTCTGTCCATATATTCCATGTGCAAGCAGCTGTTGTCGTATAGTTTCCCTTCAAGTATAAACATCAAATCCCTTCACCACCCACGCCCCCCCTCCTCTCTCTCTATCGACAAAAAAAAAACCAAAAAAAAAAAAAGAAAAAAGCAAACCCATCCAAGTAAAGAACAAAAGGAGAATATTCCTCCATCAAATATGTTGAGAAGTGGTGTCTCATACAAATCCTGCATTTTAATCTGGTCCATTCTTTGTGGGTACTAAATTACGATGATAAATATTTTGCAGAGTCCTGCTTCTACTGGCAGGAGTCAGAGCATCCACTATTCGCCGCATATATGAGATATCGCATATTTCGTCCTCCTCCTATGTGTTCTTGGACTTTCTAAGCAACCGAACGAAAAGAAAAAGGAAGCAAGACGGAACATGAAGAAGAGGATTGTTTGGCAGTGAACTGTTGTAGACAAGTGACGACTCGCCATTGATTCATCTTGAGAGAGAGAGAGAGAGAGGAGGAGAATCATCGACTTTGCCCCGTCAAATTGACTTTTGACTGTCATTTGAAAGATCGATTCTCCACTAGCACTGCAGATTGGAAAAGATAAATAGTCTTTGGACGACAATGGCAAACAATCTTTATTATTCATTACCAAACGATCATATCTGCTCGTTATCTCAAGCCAATTACTTCATATGTCGTTGTCCGTAGATCGGTCAACTTAATTAACTCTGCATTTTATTTTTGCAGGTCTATGTTTGACAGATTTTTCAATGTTGATGCTCGTTTTCGAGCCTCCTCGTCTTTGTCCTTTATTCTTTTTTTTTTTTTTTTTTGCCGATACGATAGCAAGTCATATTTAACTGTGACAAATTGGTGGGTGACAAGGTACCAAGTCTTAATATATTAGTGATGGTCACCAACCTTTGATTCTTTTTTGTCCTTTATTCAATGTTGACATATTTACTTTTAGAGTAAATGTCACCGATTGTCACTAAATTATTTAGGATTCTGTTTTTTGGCTATTAATTCTTCCTATTTACCCAAAATCGTCATTCAACTAATTAGAACTTATATTTTGTCATAAAAAATATTTATTTCATAGTTGAGTGTCTAAAAATTAAAATTTTTATTAGTTGGGTGACAAAATATATAAATAATTTTTTTGTCAAGTAAATGACTATTTTGGTTAAACAAAAAGGTTCGTTAATCAAATTAGGAAATTTCAGATAGTTTAGTGGCTAACTTTGCGATTCTCTCTTTATTCTATTGACAACGGACACAAACACAGTACGGCAAAAGCAAAAGTTTGGAAAGGGAGTGAATTGGAACGATCGGTTTACGAGGCTGGTACTTTATTACTTTCCACGGTTTAGGAAGGCAAAAAAAAAAAGGGACTTGAGAAATGAGAATCTTATAGGTTATGAGGAAAAAAAAAAGTCTATTACTTTTGAGCGGTATCGATTGCTTTGTTCATTTTGACAAGCTAGGAGGCAAAATTCCCTCAATTGGAAGGTTTGGCTTCATTTGGGAGTGAATGATTTGAATAGAAAAGAAGGGAAAAGAAGAGAAAAACTAATTTTCCTTTGTTTGATAGTTTTAAGTAGAAAAGAAAAGAAAGGAAATGGGAGGATGAATAGTGACAAAAATGTTTCCTCCCAAATTGGAAAGAAATGGAGAGAAAGTTTGGAAAAAACTTGTTAATTTTTCTAAAATGTCTATTTTGTCCTTAAAAATGCCTTGGACAAATATTTAATGACTTCCATATCCAAAATCATTCCATTAATTCTCAAAACTCCCAAACAACATAACAATCTCTTCTCTTTTCTTCTCTTCTCTCATAACTTAAGCTTTCCCTTCTTTTCTTTTCTATCCTAAACTCCCAAACTAAGCCAAAACCAAAGGACACTAGAACCCTTATTTGGATAGTAGTTTTTTTAAGGAAATTTTTTTTTAATATTTTTTATGAATATATTTTTTAATATTTTTTTACTTCATATATGTCAAATTAGTACAATACATTTTTTTACAAAAATTTCAAAAAATAGCAATCCAAATGCGCCCTAATATTTTTCCTATGCAATTTAATTCATTAATGATTAAAATTGCCATAAAGGATAACAGTGGATTGGTTCCGCTTAGCGGCAAGATATAAATACCCTAAACAGTAAATAGGGTGACTCGTCTATAGTGGCAAATAACAAATAAACCTACAGGCTGGTGGTTATTTTAACGACGTACCTCTTACCTCTTTTTGGTCCTACCATGATTTCATGCTGTCGCTTCCAGTTCGTATTCTTTACGCTCATAATTACCATATCAGGACTTGCATTCCAGTGTTTACTACAGGATTTGCAGTGCATTTCCTAATTTATAAACCAGTTGCTATGAGGAAAACTGCAGGCCACCGAATTGAGGTTACCAAGATTGATGACGATTTAATGGGTCAACTTGTAATACTACTTCTATTCTCGTCCTTTAATCACGAACAGAAAAACTAGTAATTAAGGGGGGCCGAGTAGGTCATTGAAAAAAGTTATAGTAGAGTATTTTTTAATTTTATTTTGAACACTTTGGACTTCTCGTACCTCTTCAACGGGGAAATGTTATTGGTATTTATTAAAAGTCTCAAGTACCCCATTCGTTTCTCATCTTTACCATAATAAAACTTGTGTAGGTAGTTAACTTGGCGTTAGCTTTGTTTGCTTTCAAATTTACCCTTATCTATATTATTTACTAACTCTTATCTCTATTATCCATTTCTATAATCCATTAATCTAGCAACCCTTATCTCTATTATCAATTGACACATAAATCTTACTCAATCAAAACTACCTCTCCCCAATTCTCCTCTGTTATCAATAGACATACAAATCCTGTTCAATCAAAATTACCTTTCTCCAATTCTCACGTTCTTCCTTACCAAGTTTTTTTTTTTTACTTTTAATTGTACATATTTTTATATAATACACTTTTTATCACATATTATATAAAAATAATATTATTCATTTGCATTATTTTTGTGATTCTTTCAATTACAAATATTTTTTGACAAGTTGCACACGCATCAAGCGTGCTTCGATAGCTAGTGCTTATAAAAGGAGGATTTTTTTTTTTTTTTTTTGTCAGCAACGATACATTTGTTTAACCTACTCTATCCTAATCTAGGGGAGGAGAAGTCTAAGGAGGCTGTAGTAGGGACTAGCGGGTATACAGACCCAACTAGACCAAAGGAGTGCTATGGCACAACCCTTAAATTTTTTTCGCTGCAGGTGAGGTTCGAACCCTCACCTACAGCCCAAGGATTGATTGCTAATAAATTTTCCCTTCAACGTAGTCCATCACCACATCCAAATCCCCCCTCCCCAAAAAAAAAAAGCACCGTAAAATGTAATTTAACACGAGAGCCAAGACTTTAACCCCCGAAAGGAGCAAGAAGGTAAAAAGGACGCAAGCTCATGCAAATTTGTGTCCCATTTCAGTTCACCTTAGCCACTATAAAAAGGCAGAGATGGCACCGAAACGAATACCAACAACAACTGCTTTCTTGCAGAAAACCCACCCCCTCTTTTCCCGTAACTTCAAAGTTCAAACCAAACCACCCAGCCGGCGTCTATCCTTTCAACATTCTGGTCATTGGGCGGTTATTCTGTCTAACTATCTGGGAAATTGATGGGTATAAACTCTAACAGAGTTGAACACTGTTCAGACCACCATGCATGCCATGATGAACATGAAACCGCTGTAACAATTTCATCCACAGATGTAAATGTAATGCCTTCCCTGGAAGTCCACAGAGTTTGCTTACCACCCCACAAAACCACTCTTGAGAAACTTGTGCATAAGCTTTCTGAGGCATTTTTCCCTGATGATCCACTTCATAAGTTCAAGAACCAAACTTGGTTTAACAAGTTGGTTTTGGGGCTTCAATTCTTCTTCCCCATTTTCCAGTGGGCTCCTAATTACAACTTCAGGCTTTTGAGGTCTGATTTCATCTCTGGACTCACTATTGCAAGCCTGGCAATCCCACAGGTATAGAACAAACATTATGAACTATTCAGTTTTTTCAATCTAATTACATGCAGACAGACAAATAGATAAAGTAATTTGAACTAATTGTTGGATGTGTGAAGTTTACAGTTATGGATATTAGGTTTCTTGTTTAAAGTTTTTGGTTCGACTTCCACCAATGCGTAAATTCCAGTCTAAGATGTTTATTTAGTAAGATTTTCTTACTTGCACTACATTTGCTCAGAAGATCCATTAAGAATGACTTTCATGTTTTTTTTTTGTAAGTCATTATGTTTTATTTATCCTCCTCTGCAGTCATTATCCTTTTCTTTTCTTTTCTTTTTTTTTTTGGGGTAAGAGCAGAACAAATGAGGCTATACAACAACTAAGCTTTAGTTGTCTTACTTTGCAGGGAATTAGTTATGCCAAGCTTGCCAATTTGCCTCCAATAATAGGCCTTTGTAAGTCTCAACGCTATTCCTCATTCTACAATTTTTAGCTATTTTAAAAATTATTTAATGCATAATTATGATTTTTTTTTGTGGCAGATTCAAGCTTTGTGCCACCTTTGATATATTCAGTTCTGGGGAGTTCTAGGCATCTGGCAGTTGGCCCTGTCTCAATAGCTTCTCTTGTTATGGGCACGATGCTAAACGAGGCCGTTTCTTATACGGATGAACCAACACTTTATCTTCAGTTGGCTTTCACTGCAACCTTTTTTGCCGGAATATTTCAAGCTTCTTTGGGACTGTTAAGGTACTCCATTTCTTTTCCTTTAATGCAGAAAAGGGTAGTTATCTTTTTCATCTGTTCCGTTCTGTTATGATCCTCCTCCTTTATTACCTCAACCCATGATAATTGTATGTAATTCTATCCGTCAAGTAATGAAGCAGTACGCTACCCATTCCAAATTTAGAGTATTACACTTCTGGTTCGGAGTTTCAACATTTTTAGTAATTACAAAAGAAAGTGAAGTTTATATTGTCTTTTCTTTGGATAGAAGAAGGAAATAGAGATTTGAACCACCTCTTTTACCAACGTGGTGGAGCTTTGCCAGGGCCTTCGAGTGATATTCTCTTTTCTATGATACACTATAATATGACTTGTATTTTGGGATGTTAACGTGATCTCAACTATAAGATGATGACTCATGGATGAGCTATTGGTTTTTTCAAAAACAAAAATAAGCAACTTGAGCTGGTTAAGGGGGGAAAAAGAGATAGGAAGAAACGAGCAAAAAATAATAAAAAAGAGAGTAATTATTGGCCTTAATGCATTTCACATTGGGGAATATCTTTCCTGAAAGATGTTTCCAAAAAACATTTGTTTAGAATTGGCACTATGAAAAGCTACTCCAGCGTTGTACAAGAGACTTGTAAAATAATTGTCAGTGGTGGAATTTAGCTGACTTTTAACTGTCTGTAAGAAGGTAGTAGCATTAGATTCTAAAGAGAATGTCCATTTTACCAGTGCTTGTCTCTTTCAGATGTTGGTTTTGAACGACAGTCAAATTTGATACAAAAAGGGCATGATTTATTGCAATTTGCCAATAAATAAGTAATTATGATGCCTTCATGTCTCTGTTCAATGCTAATGGAGTATCTTGGACTATGCAATTCATAGGTTAGGACTTATCATAGATTTCCTCTCAAAGGCAACGCTTGTTGGATTCATGGCTGGTGCAGCAGTCATTGTGTCTTTGCAACAATTGAAGGGGCTTCTGGGGATAGTCCATTTCACCAGCAAGATGCAGATAGTTCCTGTATTAGCATCTGTAGTCCAGCACAAACACGAGGTATTTTCAGTTCAAAGTTCAAATCTCTGTCCTAAATCGAATCTTAGTAGAAATTTTCAGTCATATAGGACAACTAAAGAGAAAAGATCATAAGAAAAAAAATAAAGAGAAAAGATACACATGTCCAATGAGTAAATGCATGTTAAAAGATTATCGTATTGAATGAGCCAACATTCACTAAACTGTGCTATTGAGAATTTCTAAATAAGGAGAGGCAAGGTGACATATATGAAGGCTCTTAGTAGTATTATGAATATTGAATTCACACATATTTTGTTTAGTGAATTTAGTCTGGTATACCTTCATCTCTATGCTTATTGTCAATGCAGTGGTCTTGGCAAACGATAGTATTGGGCGTCAGCTTCCTTATCCTCTTGTTGACCACAAGGAACATTGTAAGTATCTCTGCAACTGTGCTGTATATGTCCTTTTCATGCCCTATTCTTTCATTACTGATAGTTCTCTGCGATTTTTGTTTGATGCAGAGCTTGAGAAAACCAAAACTTTTCTGGATTTCTGCAGCATGCCCATTAGCTTCAGTTATTCTTTCAACCATTCTAGTAGTTTTGTTCAAGTCAAAACTTGGTGGAGTTCAAACGGTAAGAAATGTTTCTGCTCCAAATTCAGGCATGCCTGTAAATTTTCTACGGGGATAGACTGCAATTTAAACCTTATCTTTGTCTGCAGATAGGACATTTGACAAAGGGTTTGAATCCACCATCATCAAACATGTTACAGTTTCGTGGCCCTTTTCTGGCTATTGCCATCAAAACTGGCATTGTAACAGGAATTTTATCTCTCACCGTAAGTTGTTAGCAAACAATCTGTGTGTATCGGACAAATAGATCTGTTTGTTGTCTGAAACATTTTCAATCAATTGATTTTCTTCTGATACAGGAAGGAATTGCAGTGGGAAGGACATTTGCAGCGTTGAAGAACTACCAAGTTGATGGCAACAAAGAAATGATGGCCATTGGTTTCATGAACATGGCTGGTTCTTGTTCATCGTGTTATGTTACCACAGGTAATTAATATCTTTTCTAGATTTTCTTGTTCAATTCGTGTGTAAGACATAGAAATGTAACTGTCATTTGAGCTAATTGAAATTTTCAGGGTCATTTTCCCGTTCTGCTGTAAATTATAATGCTGGAGCACAAACCGTGGTTTCAAATGTAATAATGGCAGCTGCAGTGCTGGTCACTTTGCTGTTTCTCATGCCATTGTTCTACTATACTCCCAGCGTCATCCTCGGAGCTATTATCATTACTGCAGTGATTGGCTTAATTGATTATCAGGCAGCATATAAACTGTGGAAAGTTGACAAACTCGATTTTCTGGCTTGCTTATGTTCCTTTCTCGGAGTTCTCTTCATCTCCGTACCTCTCGGTCTCGCGATTGCTGTAAGTTTGTCATCCGTCTTAAATGAATTCGGTCAGATGTTTCAACATAGTGTTGGGTGATGAAACCTTTTGCTGCACAATACTTAAAATGTGTCCGAATTTTGGTCATGGTCAGGTTGGGGTTTCGGTGTTCAAGATTCTTTTGCATGTCACCAGGCCAAATACCACTGTTTTGGGGAATATTCCTGGCACTCAAATTTATCAAAACATAAACAGATACAGAGAAGCTTTGAGAGTTCCCTCTTTCCTTATCCTTGCTGTGGAGGCTCCTTTCTACTTTGTTAATGCAACTTACCTACAAGAGAGGTTAGTTGAACCCACTGTACCATATATCGTATGTACGCGCACACAGAATTTGAAATACGACAGGCAGCGATGAGCACCGCCGAGCAGCCACAGGCTTCGTTCTAGATTTTGGCTACATTTCATTCCAAGTCACAGATTAGAAGTGTATGAATCTGTAAATCTATGAATCACTGATTGAAGCAATAACGATTGCAGAATCTTAAGATGGGTTCGGGAAGAGGAAGAGCGAATACAGGCCAACAATGAAAGCACGTTGAAATGTATAATTCTGGATATGACAGGTTAGTCCTGAAAACATGTTCTCTAGACACTCATTCGTGCTTGAACATGCAGTAACCTGCATATTCATAACTCATGTTCCATTAAGTTGTGAAGGCAATTTCCCTGCATTGCTTTTGCTGCCTTGCACTAGCTCTGTGGTAGATTTAACCTTATCAAAAACTATTGCAATTTGACTTCTGCAGCCGTGACGGCGATAGATACGAGTGGTATCGACACAATTTGTGAAGTCAGAAAAGCTCTAGAGAATCGATCACTTAAAGTAAGCCTCCACTTGATGAAAGTATTTTACTGTCCACAAATGAACTTATATTAGTTTTGATGCAATTCATCTTTTGACAAATTGAAGAGTTCCATGAGTTGTTTCTCCTGTACTCCATGATCTTACCCGCCAATCTGATCTGGTAACTTTGCAGCTTGTGCTGGCTAATCCCGTTGGAAGTGTGATGGAAAAGTTGCACCAGTCGAATATCTTGGACTCTTTCGGGTTAGATGGACTGTATCTAACGGTTGGAGAAGCCGTGGCTGACATATCATCTTCTTGGAAGCCCTAAAAATAGTTCTAAAAGTTCCCGTTTTAATCCGGTGTTGTATCATTAGTCTTGAGATGAGCTGATATTTTACAGCTGCGAGAAGTATAAAATAATCAAGCTGCTTATCACAATTAGTGAGAGAGTTCTTCTACCGAGAAGAGATTTTGAAAGAGTTATTTATTCTCCTCAGAAATTTTAGAAAAACTCCTCTTGGCTTCTGTAAAGTAGATGTTTTCAACAACCATATCAAATTATCAAAAGAATCCTCTTTTTATTCTGAAGTATAGCATCAAAAAGCCACAATCCACCCTTGTTTTCTACTTTTCCAGAAGGAAATGCCAAGGAATGGCCAAAAATGGTCACGAGACGCATCTCTGAAACCTTTGACAACTGGTTCAACACCTTTCAAGGAAAACTAAATGCAACAATGCCTGAATATTGGTGACTCGTGAGTTTTGCAAATTTTGGTTAACATTAATGTTCCTGCAATTGCTTTGCCTCTACATGTTAAGGGATCGGCGTCAATTCATTTTCATAACCATCAACATGGATAATTGAACGGCCGAGTTGGCCACGCTAGCAAGCAAGAATAATGAAAATCACAAATCCAGATTATAGCCATTTAAGACAGTTTAAGAAATGACTGGGCAGATGCCGCACCGATTGATGGCCTTGGCAATCACAGGACCAAATGCTGGAGGTGATTAAGGGTGAGGCAAGAATTGGGCCATTTTGAATTTCAAAAGATGGGATTGAGTTGTGCGTGTCACTTCGAACAAACGGCAAATTTTGTTACAATTAATCATACTGTTAGATTCTATCAATCTGACAACCACAGAGAAAATCCATACTGCATATGACATGAGGCATCCCCAACTCTGTTAACATGATTAGGCAAAAGCAAAAGGATGGGGAATAACAAATTAATGCCATTCCTTGAGATCAAGACATTTTCCAGTTCCCACTCACAAAAGAAAAAGGAGTATTATAAGAAAAAGTAGGAAGCAATGCCACAAATATGAATTACTACAAAATTGTGGTCCAAGATTAAAGCACCTAACTTGAGCGTTGGGCATATATGGCAACAATACATCAATAAACAAAATAATTCTCCCTAGTATTGCAGCGCATCAAGTCCAACAAAAATCCCAAAAGGGTAACAAGCTAAAAATTCAGATGACTCCATGCTTAAGATATAAGTCCGAACTATCTCACATGTAATTTCATAGTTAAAAGGAACTACTGGCAAAGCATGATGCAGTTTGCAGATCATATAATAACACGAAGACATCGAGCAACTACAGCAACTGACCAGGAATACAAGACTTGAGAATAACCCACCAAAATTGGCTTGCAATCATTCAGATAACATCAAAATATAAAATGCAAAAAATGAGAGACAATCTGGGTACTAATAATAGCTTATGCAAGCAATTTTGCCCCTAAAGTACAATCATCTCTTGTAAAGTAAACCTAAATTGTACATACAAAGTTCTGTGACGGTTCTTGCTTGCCGAACATTTGAACACTCTTTCATGGTTCTAGACTTCAGTCTGCAGAATAAAATTTCATGAGACTTTAATATATATCCCAACCAGCATATCACATGTCTTCTCAATCAGTGCTGTATCCAAGAACACGTGCAAAGTGAATGAGCTACCATCAACACTATTGGCTTGGAAAAAATTCTCCTGTTAATTTTCTTGTCAATCAGACATCTGCATGGATTAATGAAAAGGCTCAGATGAAAAGTAGCAAGATAAAGGGCTACCATCTTATGATTAGCACTAGCTACATAACACAAATAAGGAAATACTTATTTTAATCTAATGCTCAAACTTTTAGTTTGCATGAATATGAACATGCAAAAACCGCAGGGAAGCACAGCATATTGGGGTTTAAGAAATAGTATCTATTCCAACAAAGGTGGACATTTCTACTCAGAATGATGAGATCCTAAGATAAATCAGAAAATGTTGAGCAGCATTCCCCATGCTTATAGATAAAACATGGTGAAATGCAGAGGATAAGCATGTATCATTTAATAAAGCAATTTACCTATACAAAGTTCACACACCAGTACTGAAAGCTATTAAGTAGAATCTGCAGTAGTAATATTATCTGAAGCACACCCTCTTCTGTTACTAGGTCGTTCTCTTCCCTAGTAAGCAACTATGGTTTTTTGTGGAACCCTACTACAAGGTGAAGAAAGGAGAACCAAAGCTCCACTAGCTTAATTTCTCATTGTCTTACCATTGTCTTCTCTGACGTCTTCTTATATTAGAATTAAAGAAAGGATACTCATGCCTATTCCAGTTCATAAATTATTGAGATAAACACTTTTTTCTTAATAAAACAATAACAAAAACTGGCCATTGAAGTTGATCCAGTGTTTCATGAAAGGACAAAACATATTGAAGTTGATTGTCATTTCATTCGAGAGAAATTACTTGATGGAGTCATCAAGACATCTCATGTACCGTCTGCAGATCAATTGGCTGATTTGTTTACCAAGAGTTTAGGGGGCTCTAGGGTGAAATACCTTTGTAACAAGTTGGGTGCTTATGATATATATGCTCCAACTTGAGGGGGAGTGTTAGGAGAATATTAGTATTCTTGTAGATAATATATTAGTAAGGGTATTCTTGTAAATAGTCGGTTAGGTTTGTACTCCTATAAATACTAGTTGGTCACTCATAATACAGTGACTAGATGTTTTCCTCCCAAGATACCTGTTGACAAATCCAGAACATGAACAATGATGCAAAGATCATAGTAACTTGGGAAGTATCTTGCTAGGAGCATTTACATCAAAATTACTAGAAACTACAGTGTGCAATGCCAAGAACATTGTGCTATTTTGGGGGAGAAGTATGCTAACTCAACCAGAAAAGCTCCAAACTATATAAATGATAAATGTCTTAGTAAATCTCCCAAAATTCTTACAAGCTACCTCTGACCATGTGCCAGTGCAAATGGCAAATCAAAGCATATAAGCAGTTCAATTTGAATTTCCCGTTGACTGTCAGATATGGAAATGCTATTGACTACCATGAAAAATAGGATAGCAGATGCCTTCTTGGATGAATTGAAGAAATAAAGGTCAATTGATGACGTTTTCACACCCAGAAAAAAAAAAGCTAGATTTTTTGTTTTTGAAAAATCACATAGGCAAGAGTATGAGCGATTCAGCTCAACCGGCAGACTAATGCATAAGACCAAAAAAAAAAAAGCACCAAACCAGTAAAGGAGATCAATGATGTTAAGACAGAAAAGAACAAGAAGTAATCAAACGAATAAAACAGTTAGATGGAATCGGCACCAACAAGATATGTTAAGGAGATTATAACATCTAACTTTCTTTTGAAGCACTTTCTTGGAGAAGTAAACAAGCCGGAGCAAGAAGACTTACTTGAACGGTATCTTGTAATGGGAATTTCACGCAATTCACGTCTTATGCACAAATATTCACCCAACAATGCCATCACTGCAAGTCCAGTGACATTAACAACCCACCAAGTTATCGAGGAAGGCCAACCTCCATATATGATACATATAAAAATATGGATAATGTAAAGGGTGGCTGAGAAATCCAGGCACTTCTTTGCCCTCTCAACCAGATAAACTAAGAATCCAGCTCTGTTCCAAACAACAATGAAGACTACACTAGTTAAATTGTTTACAGTTCATGAAAGCTCTAGTAATAAAATTCTCAGACAAACACAAATATTCTGTTTCTTCTTCTTTCAGATGTCAAGCAATAATACATGCAGTATAAAACAGAAAATAAACATTTCAAAAAGGCCATAATATAAATAAAATTTTACTTAAAATTCCAACATGCAAAGTCAATGCCCCTTTGAGCCTCCAACATCACCACCTCTTTGGGCGCAAATGAAAATCGCCTGTCACTAAAAAATTGGAAAGATCACTGTGCAAACTAACTAATCTCTCTAGAATATTCTCAGCTCTCAAGTCTCATATCTCGTTTTGTTAACCAAGGTATCACTTTTCTCAGTAAAGGAAGCATTAAGAATATCCAGAGACGTTCCAATGATTATGATTAAGCTACACTGCCCAGAATGAAGTGGGCACAAGGTTTGTTTATTAGTTCCGTCCAAACCCCCAGTAGTGCATGGAATTATAGATCCAAATTCCATAAACAGGTAAATTAGATATTAAAAAAGACTTTCTTGTCTTTTTTCACAAAATTCTTGCTTGTCTTGCAATTAGACCTCTGAAAAGCTATTCTTTGCAAAGGCCAGCTAAGTAAATGAGTAATCATTTGAGGTTTACCAAAACCATGGCAAAGTAAGACTACCTCATTACGAATTTGACTGAATTAAGCATGTGAAAAATAAGTCACTCAAGGAAAGCCGACAAAAAAAAAGCCAGATTATGTCACAGAATCGTTTTTTTTTTTTTAACAAGTAACACGCATAACCAGTTATTTCTTAAAAAAAAAAACACGCATTACCAGTAAATCTCGATAGGAGAACAAATTAGTCAAAACTGAGAGCTGAAATTAAACATAATTTGGAAATCGGATCCCTTAAAAAATTAAACAAACAACTCTCACACTCCTAAGAAATTTCAGAATATTCAGACTCAAACGAGAAAACTAAACTGACTTGCAATTCAAAAACAACTCAAGCACAATAATATTTACGTAAATTGAGTTTTACAAAAACAAAAGCTTACCCAGCAAGCGAGCTAAGAATAAATGAAGCAATGACGCACCAACCGGTGACCGTGGAAGCGGTGACAGTGGCGTAATCAAAGAAATATACCAAACTCATCCGCGAAACTCTAGTTCCGACCAGAATTGCCAGAAAAAGCCCTAGAGTTAGGTAGTATAAGCATTGGAGGCACACAATTTGGGCAACGATCAGCCATGGATCCCACACCACCGCACCATAGAACATGACTCTGAGACGATGACGAGTCACAAGAATTCCTTTTTCACCCAACAAAATCAATAAAAGCTTTCCGAAATAGCTCGCTTTATTCGGTGTCAAATGTGAAAAACGACCCTAATCTTGGGGGGTCGAAAAAATAATTTTAGAGTAAATCAATGAAAATTGAAAGGCTTTGAGCCATCTGATTTACCGATATGACTGAGATTCCATTGATTTTAACAGCAAAAACTTAGAAGAAAGAAAGAAAAAATGGAAAGAGAGCGAGGGGAGAAGAAAGATTAGTGTTTGGAGTGATGAGTCCGATGACTGCTGCCGAGAGGGCCGATTGGATATCCTGATGCTTAATTACTAAATTGCCATTTGTCTTTTCTAAAGAAAAATGGAAAATTGGGAAAATGGAAAAAAGAAAGAGTAAATTTTATATACACTGTAAAATTCAACATTTATACATGTATCTAATGACGATAATGCATACATTGATAGCGTAGATAAAATTAATCCAAAAAGAAATCACTTTCCCTCAAGGGATAAAAAAAATAAATATAAAAAATGAACAAAATGTGATTTGTAAATTCAATGAAGTGGCTATTGGACTTCTTGTCTTAAAATTTTGTTGTTCCATCACAAGCACATTGTGTTAAAGGTTTAAAACAAAAGCGTTAACAAATATTTCTACTATTGTTGGGGTTCAAAATTACATAAGTTGTTTTTTTGTTGGATGATGTATAATTTTTTTTTATTTTGAATCATATTTTTATCTTGATCTAATTTTTAGTTTACGATTAAATAATTAATTCATTTTTGAAAATTTTAAAATAAGAAAATCTATTCAAAAAAACACTTTTTTTTTTTGGCCTTTTCCATTACATTCTCAAACGAAACAGGTAAATATATTCATGTCGATTTCATGTTCACAGGTGCCAATTGTCATGGATTTCATGTCCATAAGTACCTATCTTATGGTTGATTTGTGCCACTCGCTCATCTGACCGCATAGCGCAGTGGATTAGCGCGTTTGACTTCGGATCAAAAGGTCGTGGGTTCGACTCCCACTGTGGTCGCTAGAAAATCAGACTCCTTTAGTGTTTTGATACTCCAAATCCAAAATCATGTTTGCCTTTCACCGGCACTCCGGCCGATTTCAGTAGTCAATATAACCGCGTGTTATCTCTCAGTATATATTATATGTTTTTCCACATAATTCTATAATATGCAGCAAGGCAACTCAAAAGTTAGCTAAATTCATACTTAACTATTTACTAATCACGAGGAACATACACTAACTTGACCTTTCCATTTCCAACACGTTTCACAGCAAGAAGAAGACGTATCAAGAAAGTAGGGCACAGCCTTGATAATACAACTCAATATAAGCTTTCCCTACAAGAGAACATCCGAATGAATGTTCCAAAATTTACATACCAAATGATTACATTCTATAATTTCAATTAGGTGCAGCTCGTGTCAAGGACAGGAAAATGAATAGAACAGGAAACAAAAGGCTATGACTCATCTTTCTGTCGACTCATCTTTCTGTCGAACAGCCTTTCTCCTCCTGGCAACTCTCTTCACAGGAGCGGCAGCTTTAGCTCCCACTTCAACAGTTTGCTGATGCTGGTCATTCACATTAGTTTTCGAGGAATTTATGCGACTCCTTAGCCGCAGTATTTCACCCTTTGCAGCAGCCAATTCCTCTTCTAGTTTCTTTGCTCTCTTTTCCGAACTCTCCCTTTCCTGCCCTAGTTGCCTTATAAGGCTATGTGCATCATCCATGTTTTCTCGTGCTTCTTGAGAAACTTGTTTTTGCTCGCCAAGGTATTTATAGAGTGCATCTTTCTCATCTTCGAGGCTGGAAATCTGACTGTTAGCAAGCTCTAGCTCCCTTGAAAGTATTAGCGCATTCTGATTAATCTCATTCAGTGATCTTGTAGCTTCTTCCAGATTCCTCTCGAGTGATTTCCGGGCTTCACTCTCTTTAGAGACTCTAGTGTCTAAAGCTTTCAACTCTTTGTTCAAAGAAGCAACAATTGCTTTTTCTTCATTTAGATCGTTAGCTGCACTTTCTGCTTTCTTGTAGACGTCAACTAGTTCCTTTTGAAGCTCATCACGTGTTTGTACAACAGCAGCGAGTTCATTAGACACATTTAGAATCTCTTCAGTTTTTTCCTTCAGGAGCTCCTTCACAGATGTTAGCTCACCAGCTAAAACCTCGGCATCTCTCCTTGCTTCTTCAGCTTTCTTCTGTAAGGTCTCCTTAGTTTCAGCAAAGTCTGCCCTAACCTTAGAAACTTCAACTTCAAGCTCCAAGCACAATTCTCTTGCTAGCTGAAGTTGACTTGCCAATCCAGAAGCTTCGTTCCTTGATTTTTCTAAATTTACAAGTGTGATTTGGAGCTCTTGCTCCAAACTCTCCAACTTATTCAGTTCTACGTCCAACGTATTCCTCAAATCATCTCTTTCTTTTGATAAACCAGCAATTTGAAGTTTGCTTCTGCTTACTTCACTTGAGGTAGACTCAAGCTGCTCCTCCAATTGCTGAAGTTTAAGGTCTTGCTTTTCCAAGAGTTTGGCATCTTCAGCTGCCTTCTTCATTGATGAAGACTTCAAGTCATTGTACTCCCCTTTTATTGCATCAAACTTTCTCTTAGATTCCTCTTTCTCAGCAATCAACATACCTACTTGCACATTCAGATCATCCACTGCAGCAGTTTTCAGTTCCAGCTCATTTTCATTTTTCAGTAGCTTATCCTTCAGTTCTTCATTCTCTGAGTTCAAGCCTGCAAACTGATCCTGCAATTGTTGATAGATAGAGTTGAGTTTTTCCAACTCCAATTCTTTCTTAGCAAGTGCAGAGCTAAGACTTTGAATAGTATCATCTTTATCCTTGATCTCTCCACTAAGAAAGTTTGTCTTTTCTTGCAGGACTCCAAGAGATTCCAGCTTCTCCGTTAACTTTTCTTGTATTTCTTTTTTATCTTCCCGAGCCTTCACAAGGTCAGTTTGAAGACCATCAATTGTTGCTTTGAGCTCTCCAATCACTTTTCTTTCTTTTTGCAGCTCCTGTCCTAGGCCTACTACAGTATCATTTGCTGATTTCAACTTGCTAACCAAAGATCGCTGCTCTTCATGGAATTTTGTAACTTGCTGATTTCGACTTTCCTTCTCATTCATCAAATCTGACCGAAATTTCTTCTCCATTGAAACAATGGCAGCTTCTTTCTCCTTCAGTTTTGTTCTCATCTGCAAATAGAAGCATTTGAGTTCAATGACGAGGGCCCAAGAAACTCTTTTTTAGAAACCAACTAAATAAAATCTCCAAAACTTTGTATTTCAAGTCACAGTAATCAGGTAAAACCAAGATAACAGGTAAATATAGCCACTGTTTAAGCATCCTAGGCTAGATCGAAAATAAGGGCTTTAGTAATCATTTTGAGGTTGCCAGCTGAGGTGCCTGTTAAGTGGTGAACTAGAAAAACATGCTTTGACCACATGAACACTCATTTTAGAATTAAAGATGTTTAACAGGAAGAGAGGAAAAGAATGTGAAGTTCTAGTACATCAAGTAAAAATCAGTATCTAGACAATTACAACGCGTATATATTCCAGGGCATCTAGTGAAGCTGCTCCATGCAGAGAAAGTGAACACTTTTTAGCTATTATAGATAACCCTAAATGTCAAAGTTCATATGCCTCGTGCAGGAAGGTTGTAAGCCCTGACATTCAGAGTTTAGTATGTTTAAGCTCATTTTCAATACTTACAGATTCAATGGCAGCCTCAGAAGTTGCCTTCTCCTTTAGGGACAGCATATATAGAGCACCAAGCACACCAGAACCCAAAATTCCAAGTCCACTGAGAAGTGAAACAAAGGGGTTGTGTGATGCATCTCCTTGATGTTTTTGCTGACAAAAGATAATATTCACCTCAAAACATCCAATTGCTTTAAAAATGTCGAAGCATAAAAATTAAAGAGATTTACTGATTTAAAAACCTTCTTCAGCCAGATGTCTGAATTATCATACCTCAGCTCTGCGGTCCTGTTCCACAGATTTTAGGTCAGAACCATCTGAAAAAGGAAAACAAAAAATAGGAAATATGGTGATTTTAGGAAAGGATTAAAGATCTCTAGACAGCAATTGAGGCTGTAAAGTCACAGTTTGAATGAGGGCTAACAGTGGGCCTACATTTAAAAATATGTCATTTATAAAAGCCTATGATGTGTCCTGCTGAGAACAAATGCAAATTTGCTTTCTTTCAAGAGTAGGCCAAGACCATTCAAGCTATTATTACTTGCTGAAAAGAACAAGTTGACGGAAGTGTCATATACTGTTATATGGTAACATTTAAGTAATTCTCTGGACAAAATTTAAACTCCATAACTCCATAACTTTAGTGGTCTGTTAATAGTGAAGCAAAAAGTTCATTTACTAGAAGTGGCCCTATTGTGATATTCAGTGCCTAAAGACAAGGAAAATCATCCACAAAAGCTAATGTAATATCGAAAGATAACTGAGGTAACCATATTTTAGAACTTATGTGGCAGAAGACACATAGGGTTTGAATTTCACATTTTGCTCTTTATCAGTTGAGTTTTCTAGTTCTGGTTCACTTTTATAATAAAACTTCAGCCTATTCTCAGCATTTGCCCTATTTTTTCAGCATTCAGAATTAGCCCATTGTGATCAATAGCTTGCTAAGATCAAGCTGAATCAGTAACCTATATATGCTGGAGTGGAGTCTTTTGCCTAAAGAATATGACATTGTTCCATCATTTGCATGGTCAAAATCAGAATTACACAGAATGCTCATACAAGCCAATGGAATACATTATTTACATTTTATAGCATGTGCTGTACAAGCTGAACTAAGTTTTAGGCTTGACCGTCTAAGGGATGAGGCACCATGGGTAAAACTAGCAACTCTAACCCTGCTCCAAGAAGGTTACTTTGTCAATTTTCTTTTAAACACTTTACCATTCTGCTGATTTCTGACGAGGTCTCTCAAAGTTTTTTACATTCCTTCCAAAGCTCCAAAAGTTATAGTAAAAGCCCAACATGGTTCAAAATGCTGATTTCGCAATTAAAGGGGGAAAAAAACTCTGTAAGGTGAAGTTTGAGCATTTTGAAAAGCAGAAATACCACCTGCAAGACAAGACAATCATTTAAGAAGCTCCTTCTATTTAGGAAGAAGTTAGTGATGGCTTCTTAACCTCAGAGCTTTTTCTTTTGTTATAACAAAAGAAAACACAGAAAGCAAGAATCCCAAGAAGAGAAAAAAGAAGAAAACTACCCCATATTCTCTATCATAACCAAGCTAGCAAGTCATTCTCAGCCCCTTGACCATCAAATCATGCCAACCAAATATCCCCTTGACCATTTTATCACCCCCTTGAGACTCGTTTTAGGAACTGTAGCGCACCTCCAAAGAAATTATAAGCCTCTGGAGCTGCTCTACATTTAGCGAGTAATGTTGGTTTCTTCCACTTCTTCTTGAGAAAAGTACATTCTTGGTTTCATAACATAGACTCCGGATAAAAATAAGGTTGGAGCTCAATTTCAATGAAGATGTGATTTCAGCAATGTATTACTAGTCTGATATTTTTGTCCAAATTTATCCTTCCAAAATTCTTCAATCATCTCAGCAAACAAGGTAACTATAAGTTTTTTTTTTTTTTGGGTTTTTTTTGGGTTTTGGCTCTTCAATAAACATATATCAGAGTTGATATAAATTCCAATAGTACCTCAACAAAGGACTCAATAAGGTAGGAACTACAGAATCACAATCAAGAAAAGGCAGATATTGTTAACTAAGTCAAATGAATAACAGTCTTCAGATAGACTTCGACGCTCAGTAGTAAATGCGAGAAACCAAATTCATCACGCAAATTAACTTCTCATAAAACATTTTTAGAACAAGGAAGACTTCATCACTTCAAAATTCAAGATTATTAAAACACAACAAACTAGTGCTAATAACAAAAACAAGGTAAATGATGCTGAGGAAAAGTTTTAACTCTTAAAAGCACTTACCTTGGGGCCAGCTTTCAAAAGCCTTGGCAGTCAATTTGAGAACGGGAATAACTGAAAAACCCACAAAAAGAACGAACCTTCTTGCACCTGAGCTCCTTTCATTTCCAGTTTCTTGGCTCATGCAAGCAGAAATTCTTGTTCTCTTCCTTCTGTTTTGCCCCATTTTCAAAGGTGAAAACAAGCAACTTGAGTGAGAGAAGGAAGAAGAAGAAGATGATGATGATGATGAAGAGGGGATCAACAAGATAGAACGGTGGATCGGAGAATGCAAAAGGCAACAACTTCCCCTCAGAAAACCCATTGGTGAAAATCTGTCCTCTTTTTCTTGCTTTTAAGATGAGTGCTAAGCACCCGCAAGGCAGAATCTTGATTCTGGCTACATTTTATCCCTATTATTCCTGGTTCATTCGTAAAGATGGAAGGTCGGGTCGGGCTCTACAGCTTCCGAGTCGGGTTCCAACAGAAAAATGACAGTTGGTTGCAAGTACAGTTTTATTGTCACGTGCATCAAAAAATGAGCCACATCCATGCCAATCAAGAAATGAAGTCAATGGACAATAAATCAAAGACTACTAGATTTTCATATCATTTCTTGTGACTCGACTCTAATTGCAATTTACAGACAGATAGGTGCTTAGATTTTGAATCTAAATGTTTTTTTGCTCTATTGATGGATTAGTTCATTAAAAATGGAGTAAAACATCTTAGATTTACCATTAATATATATATATATATATATAGTTCATTAAAATTAGACATAGAGGAGCTCTTAGGGACTTACTAGTGAACTCTATTAATTCCTAGACCTGATAAATATAGGAGCAGGCATAAATAAAAATAAGAACAAAACTCACAGTAGATGCTTTCAAGTTTAAACTACATTTTTTGTGTTTTCATGAGCATATGCAATTCATAATAGTGTAACATTTTACTTGAATTTCTCTCTTTGTTCAGAACAAAAAAGTTCAATTCATGAGAGAACAAATTAAGCGAAGAATGCTCCATTGTCGTAAACTAAAAGCGAAGAAATTTACTACGTACTTCTATTACGTATCATTCATTACAAAGAATTTGATAGTTGGAACCATTGAATTTTCTCCATTACGTTGGAAGATTAATTTCAGTGTGAGAAAATAAAACTTAACGTAATAAATACAAACAATTATAACTATTAAAATCCAAAAAAAAAAAAAGCTATCAAAATCTATTATGTGTTAATATTGTTTTTTTTTTTTTTGTATTTATTAGGAAAGAAAATCACGACCTTTTCTAGATATATTCGTCATACTTACTTAGAAAACTAATATGATGGATTCAAGGAGAAATAGATGGCATTACATAAATTAATGTCCATTGCAACATTAATAATATTCAGAGACACGAAGTCCATTACAATACGGACAATATCCAACGACCCTAAATGGCAGGCTCTATTGACAATTTTACATTGGTTCCTGCAAGCCATGGAAATCATCACGCAATAGCTAGCCCATCTTATTTATTCATGTTCGAGGATTTAAATCATCCGATGAAAAAGATGCCTTTCCCCTTGCCCTTGTTCTTGTCCTTGCCTGAAGCGACTTCACTTTCTTTTACTGCTTTGGCCCTGTTAGCCTGCTTAATCTTAGCCCTTTGAAGCATCAGGGCCAGCTCCTGAATTGCTTCTAATTCCAAGTCTTTTATGGCGCTCGACTGGCGGCATTCTTCGCTGCAAAACCATGCATCGCCCCTACAAATCATGTTAAACAGGCATTAAAATACTCAAACCCCTTTTTTGGTGTTGTGTTTTTTTTTGGGAAGGGGGGGGGGGGGAATTGGGTGTTGGGGGTTCTATATATTTGGTCTTTGATATACACCTGTACAAGTAGACATTACTCTTGGGCACAAGTACTTTGCAGCATTCCATGCAATACCTTAAGAAGTTCACCTGAAGTTTTGCATTTTTGGTCCAGGACGCATTTGGATTAGCTTTCAGTGGTGGAGGTGGTGGAGGAGGAGGAGGAGCAACAGAACTAAAGTCCTCCATAGCCTTTTGGTCTTTGCTCGGCGGCTTGAAAACAATCAACGTAGTATGAATTGGTGGAAATTTAAGGATGCAGTCATTAAACCAGTGAGTTACTTTATGGACTGGAATTTTAACTTCCAGTCGACTATAGCATTCTGAATCCTGGATGTCTTTTAGCCTTAGCACACCTGCAGATTTATGAACAGTGCAAAATGTTAGTGGGCGAAAACATGCATTGCCCTCAGGGTTTATGATAGCATGGCCTTTTATTTCAGAACTAGGCGCAGATTCTGGTCTGGAAAACAGATCATAATCGGAAAAGACACTTTGTGGTGGTGCTGATGACTGTTCCCAGCTTCTGAGTGCAAACACACAAGGGGATTCATGACGAAATTTTAAGCCTTGGCTGGTACCAAACTGGATTGGGCCCTGACCATTTTTGGATGTAGGGTTTTTCAAGGGTTTATCATCAGGATTTGATGCTTCAGGGATTTCATCACCACTTTTCTCAGAAGTTGTTTTCGTTTCGATGGGTAAGGAAACACCTGACGGTCTCTCATAATGTTGAAGCCGGTAGCTGAGAATAATATGCTTGTTCTGGAATGGTCGGACCTCCTTGTCAGCTAGTAAACTCAGGAAGCCTGGTTTTCCCATCTTCTTATTTCCTAGTGCAGCTTTCTGCTTCTGAAATGGAATTTTTGGTGGATGATCAGAAGACTTCAGAGCAGATGGAGGTGTACCAGAGGAAAAGCTGTTGCCTGAATCACTGGCCAAGGAGGCCAGAGACTCCAGTGAACTTCCAGAACCAATTGAGCAAATTTCTGACAGATCAGAAGATGAGCTCCTCCGAATCATCTGGTTCTGCAGCATAGCAGCTGCTTTAGTAGAAATATGCTGCTTTTGGTTCTTCCGGAAGTTTTGAACTCTTGAATAATTCATGTCTGCACGGAAACCTTTGGTTCTTGAAAGATGGCTGCCTGCATGAGATTAATCGGAAAGAATTGGGAGAATTGATAAACAACCGTGAGTAAAGAGACAAAATGGCAAAATAGGAAAAAGGATCTCCATTCCTTAATTTAAAAATTAACAGGATATATCAAATCAAAGTTTAAGGGAAGAACAGAAGTTTATGAGCAATACCGATTTCGAAAGCTGAAACAAGTAGATGGAGGAAAGAACACATCTTTCTATGAGGGGAAAAGGGAGAAAATGAAGATGAATCTAAAAAAATACCCAAAGACAACATGCATGCGTGTGATTGAATCCAGAAAATTCAGGTGAATCAAAAGGGCATGAAACATTTGGGGTTTTCTCCAGATAAATGTATAAATAGAACTCCTGGATAGTCGCCTTAAAGCTTCGTGGATGTGATTCATTCCACAAGAGCTTATGCAGTTATAGATTTAGAATGCAGGAAATGATAAGAAATTGGTAAATATATAACTTGCACGCTGCCAAATTTCACTCTCTCTCCTTCTTACCTCTCTTCAAACAAGCCCTTATCTTGCTGCTGGCTGGTATACTTAAATTTGCATGCCCCAAATTAATTGCAGTACCAATTAATAAAAGCTCATCATTGAGTAGTGCAAAGCTACTGAAAGATGCAGGCCAATTTATAGCAGAACCACCGTCAAGATGATGATCTATGCTCCCCTTCCACGCGTCACATGTCTTAACACGTATCCCCCATTGATATTGTCTTCATGCATCGGTAATAATTGGAATTGTTTCCTGTGGGGGCAGCATTGCTTGCTTGGATTAGACCCTAATCCGCATCTTAAACCTCTGATCCTCCCACTCCAGCCGAGGATCACATGATCGGTGTGTTTGCATATGCATGTAATATGACAGTAAAGTTAAAAAGAATGGGACTTGAACAGCGCTTTTTTCCTGGGCTGGCTGCTTAAGGCCAAAATAACTGACTCAGAAGCCGGGGATGGATTTCTGCAACCGGCCATAAAACGTTTCCCTTGTTTTGTTCTTTTCCTTGCCACGGTAACAATTTCAATATCTCGCCATTAATGCAGGTTAAAGCTGAGCACTGACTTATTTGGTACCAGGAATGAAATGGACATGGATTTCTTCGTACCCGGCAAAGATTTTCTGCCACAATTATTTCCTTGTATTCCACAAGGATTTTCTGCCGTTTGTGCCAGTTACTAGGAGTATTTTATTCCCCTGTCTTCATTTCTTCCAACATAAACTAACTAATTATCAGAAAACATGCTTGTTGTGGATGGAGACTATATATACATGTTTTAAGCCAGATTTAACTATTGTCCAAGATAATAATGTAATAATTGCAAATCCAACTTCATTAATGCATCCATGTACAAGTTCAACTTAATTAGCAGATTGTAATTTGCTTTGGAGAAATCCTTGATGAAAATTAATTCTTCAGGCTGTGATATTGTTGACTAAAATTATCGATCTACTTAATAATGAAAGCCAATGACGCCTCCTCGTCTAATCAATCATAGAACAATTACTACTAGGTTTCATAATAAGGAACTTTTGTTATCTTTTGTTCAACATGGTTTCTTAACGAAATACTAAATTCAATTTCCAAAGTTGGTTTAAGCGAAGAAATCCAATAAATGGTCATAGCACTTCTGTTAATTTACTACCACGTCTTTGCTTACTTGTTTAAGGCTTTATGAGACGCTAAAAACTCCAGTAGTCCAACCACTGTTAATTGGCACCTAAAACACTGACTAGTATTAAAGATACACTATTCAACACTGGAGATTAAACTTATGCATAAAGGAGTCTTATGCAGATTTTTTAACCTTCTGATTTCTGAATGTCATCACTAAAGTGTCGAATAAATAATACTTTGAGTGCCAAAAAATAACTATTATATAATTTTATGTAACGTATTATCCCAAAAAAATAGTTCACAGATAAGTACATGGAAGAATTTGCTATAACAAATCAGACCCATTCAATTGCAATATACCTAAAAAGTAATTATATTCAATATTTTGTTAAGTTCATGGAAAATCAATTATTCTTGTGAGATGCATTGGTAATTAAGTCAAAGATGTAATCCTTTTTTAATCAACAATTATTTCTATCGAATGTCAACAAGTATAATTATGCGGTCGAAAAGCGACATTTTAATTATCTTTATCCCTGGATATAAATTAAATTGTCCTATACTTTTAACTACTAATGGTACAATTTTGAGCCTTTTAAATTAGACTTTTTTTACCAACTAATATGTACTTGTATCATATCTATATCGGCTAATTTTGTCATTATCATTTTCAAAATTAACAAATGGTATGATAATCTAAAGATTCTATTAATTTGATTTTTTCCATTATTTACATCATACCTATTCTTAATTGCTAAGCAAAATTAACTATATCAACCTTTTTAACATGTTTTACTAACCAATTCTTCCAGTTATGAATTTTCTAAAGTTGGTTTACATAATTTTCAATAAAATTTCTCATATAGCTTGAAATTCAATGTGCTTTATGATACTTATTGCAATGCTTATTTGACATACAATTTAAAACTGCCAACATTATAATTGATATGACTCATATATAAAATAATTACGCAACTATAGTCATTCAAAATTGCAAAGAAATTAATGTTATACTTCAAGGTTCTCCAAATCTTATATGTTAAATATGTCACACTCAATGGCGGAGTTAGGACCCACGGTTGGGGGGGGGGGTAATTGCTACAATTAAGGCAAAATTTTTTGTTGAAAAATTTTAATAACCAATATGATCCTTGTGTGAATTTTGAAAAAATTATATAGTGTTTTACAACAACAACAACTAGATAAAAAAAATTTTTACTATAGATAACAAAATTTTTTACATTTATTTTTATGTACCAAAAGTTTTGAAATTTACTTTTTTTTCCTAAATTTTTAACTAGTACTTGGCTTTATTTCAAACATGCCATCATTTATAAACTATGTGATAATTATAGACATCAAGAACTTAGGAAGGCAAACTTAGGGGGCAAAGTAAAGGAAAATAGAAAATTTTAGAATTTTTATGGGGGTACAATTATAAGACAATTGAAAATTAAAAATTTTGTCAAGCTAACTTTAAAAATTCTTCGAAGTTGAGGGGGGAAGGGGATAATTACCCACCCTTACTTGAACGTGGCGAGTCACTCGCAAATAGTGAAGAATTTAAGGGAGAAAAAAAAATACACTCAAATGCGTTTTCTCTATTATTGAGAAATGACTTATGGTAAAAAAGAAAGGGAAAGCGTATGGTTATGTTGATGCCATTTTTCACCTGATTTGTACTCTTTCTAAGCGGAATAAACTTCAATGCTTCTTATTTTTACTTCTCAATACGAGGATGGTCGACCCGGCTCGGTTTAACCAAGCCGAGCTTCCTTTTCTGCCCATAGTTTCTGATAATGGACATCTCGGTCCGGTTGTGCCGGGTTGATTCCTTCGTCTCGTAGGGGACCCCTATCGATTCTGGTCACCTCGGCTACACCTCGTTTATGGAGGACCGAGGTGACTCCTACGTCTACTATTGTCCCAGAATAGCGCTGTGACTGACGTGATAACAGAGGTCTAGTCAAAGGCCCTGACACTTGCAGGACAGACAAGACATCTGATGAGACCTATCCCCTGCACAGACCTATCAAATCAAGCGGATATTCTCAGTCCCCATCAGATCTTAGGAACTTGAATCCCACCATCTTTCCCTCCAAGTTGTCTCATATAAATATCAGAGCCTGCCACTCAGAAGGAACCAACTAAATATTCTGTAAGAATCACTCCTAATAGCTCCTTCCATTTTGATTCCTATCCGAACTAACTAGACCGTCGGAGGGAAACCGGGGGACACAGCCCCGCCTCTGATAATTTGAGCAGGCTATTTCTATAGAGCCGTGCCCCACTACAGGAGAATACCCTAACCGCTCAGCACAGCTCGTTAAACTAAAATTCACCTCTTCACAATACATATAAATTTAAGAGAGACCATCAATTATTTGGTAGAAAATGGGAATCTAACTTCAAAATCAAAACTTTTAGATTTTAGTAGGGTTCATTTGTTTGGTGCTCTAAAGGCGCACCATAAGAAATGAGTTTCATGTTGCTACCTTTTTTGCTTGAGGGTGAATTTCTTATATAGTAAATTCCAAGCATTAATAGTAAATTTATCTTTCTTTTTTTAAATTTGCTTATCATATGCCTTTGGGCACTAAGTAGGAAAAACCTTAAAAGTATACTGATTCAATTCGGAAACAATAGTTCTAGTTTAGCTTTTAATTGTCTCCTACAGACAAAAAAAAAGATCACTATTTTGGAGTAAGGATTCAAATTATAGTGAAAATTACACATTACGTGGAGCTTTCAGTTAAGGCAAATAATTATAAATATGAATGCTATTGCAAATTAGTAATGGTAGTGGTTACACTCTCACTCCTGCTTTTTTACTAACTATTTGATAATGTAAATACTAAATGGGCCCAAAATGTTGTACAATCAAAAGGAAAACGTACTTCTTTTATAGTAAAAAAAAATCCTAATTGTTCCTCAAAAGAAAATTTTTACACATTTAAAATCCAGCTACTTAGCAAAAATTGCTCATGAACCTGAGTTAGTAAACTGGAGCTTTTATCTTGCCACCATTTTGAAAAGAATTAATTTTCTATATACTAATAGTATATAAACTTTCATCATTGAATGTATAATATATAATTTAAATTTGAATTTGAAACTCAAATTTTATATATATATTATACATCCAACTGTAATAGTATATCCAGTACCACTGTATAAGATTTATTACTCTTCTGAAAATTCAATTTTGTCTCCAATTAGCACTTACGCAACTCAACAGGGAACCCCAAGCACGTGGGCATTATTTGGGCCGTCCCTTCCTTCTTTCGTTAGCCGTGGCCCACTTCACGTGGACCCAAGGTAGTTTGGACATTGGATCACTGCAACCAGAGAGAAACAAAACGCATCCGGCGCATTTTAGCAGCTTCTACTTTATATCCGATATTGATTTCCTTCCATGGTCAGATGCGCACTCTTGATACTTTCTCTCATCATTCTTGCATCTCCATCTATCCCCCTCCAAACCCTTAAATTCCTCATAAAAAACAAGAAAATTTAGGCAACCCCATGTGAAATTTGCATCGCTGGCTGCTGCCTAAAAGCCTCAGGATCACAAAAGTTTTCTTGAGAAAAAAAATAAATTTTTTTTTGGTAGAATTTTTCATCAGGGCTTTCAGTCATGTAGTGTCTGTCGGTCTTCGGTGCTTGGTTCTGCTGAAAGTTTGAAACTTTAAGGTATTTCTGGCTTAACTTTGTCTTATTTGAGATAAGGCTCTCATGTTTCCTGTTTTTTTTTCTTTTTTTATTGTAATTTATTCTGGTTGGAAAAAAGACAAATTTAAGTTATTGTTTGTTTTCAGAGCAGATTTTGAGATTTTATGATATTTTTCTCTTGAATTTCATTGTGGATTTTTTTCCCTTTTAATTGCAATATGATCTTTGTTGGGCTAAATTTAGAAATTTGAACTTTTAATTAGTTGGGAGGGATGATTGTTGGATTTGAGGGTAAAAATTTCCATTTTTTCCCACAATAAGTAGTAGTGGAATTAAATGTTGGTAATCGTTGGTGGTACGTTCTAGGACATTTAGTTGCAGATCATTTCTGCTATTGTGATATCAATGATATATAATAGGAAACTTGAACTTTTGCCTTTTCATTTTAGGAGTATAATCTTGTCAAGTTAAGGTGGGAATCAGGATTGCTTGGTAAAGTCTTTATTGGTTCCTTGATCCCGTGTGTGCTAAAATGGATGACACTGAGGATGATGCTAGATACCCACCAAATACTTATGGTATGAGTCAGGGTTATGGCTCGTCTAATCGCCAAAAGCTTCCTGTTCGAAATGCTGGTCAGAATGTGATTAATCGATATGTTGAGGATGACGATGTTGATGATGAAGAGGAAGAGGTTGAGGATGAAGAAGAAGATGATGACAATGAAGAAAATGGGGTTCAACGAGTAGAGAGAGATGAATTTGATGATGACAATGAGGATGATGACGATGATGATTATGGTGATATGCAGAGGCACCCCAAGAAGAGGAAGCTTAAGAGCTTGTTGTCGAGTTATGAGTTTGCACCTCGAGTCCCAGCAACATCAGCAGCACCTGTTCCTGTGCCGAAGCCATCATTTGGAGGCCGAAACGCAGTTGCTGATTGGAGTGAGCATGAAACATTCATTTTACTGGATGCTTGGGGTGACAAGTTTCTCCAGCATGGGAGGAAGAGTCTTCGGTCTGAGGAGTGGCAAGAAGTTGCAGAGAAGGTTTCCCAGCAGTCGAAAATTGATAGGACAGACACTCAATGCCGAAACCGTTTGGATACACTGAAGAAGAAGTACAAAAAGGAGAAGGCAAAATTGGGAGAGACTGTGAATTTTGTGAGTAAATGGGTCTATTTTCAGAAAATGGATATGTTGCTGTCATCGCCTCCTCAGCAAGCTGGCCTTTCATGTGGAGTGGACTCGGGGGAGTATGTTTTCATGAACCCTGGGGAGTATCTCAACCGTTCAAATGGACTGGACGAGATGAGGGATAGCCCAGGAATTTCTGAGTCAGCTGAGGCTGAGGAGGATGATTCTGAGGGCCTGCCACCCAAGAGAACGAAGACTGTGAGGGACAGAGGGAATGGAGCTTCCTTTAAGTTACTTGCAGATTCCATTGAGAAATTTAGTGAGATATATGAAAAGATTGAAAACAGTAAGAGGCAGCAGATACTGGAACTCGAGAAGATGAGAATGGACTTCCATAGAGAATTGGAATTACAAAAGAGGCAGATCCTGGAGAGAGCTCAGGCAGAGATTGCTAAAATTCGACAAGGTGATGATGAAGACAATGATGTGTCTGCTGAGAATATCAGTAGGTGAACTATGTAGCTGAGATGTTCTTGAGATACATCGCTTCATGATTGCCTGATTGCCTGGCTTTGTTGTACAATTTCAACGGCACCACGCCCGCTTGTTCATTTCTTTGCTAGGCAATAAATTGGTCGGTCGATTACTGTATTTTAGATGTTAAAGAGGTTGGTAGAAATAAAATTCAAAGATCATCTTCAATTCTATGTTCATCCTCCCACTGTTATGGTACTTTTTCTGCTTCTAGCTGATTTCATTAGTTGTGTCAAATGTTTCTTGTTCAGGGTTCACGGTTTTGGTTGAACCACCCTTATGGGGACTGTTCCGGTTGTGGTCACAACTGCGCTCGCGGTAGAGTTGCCCTTATGGTTATAAAATCATCAATATTAGAAAAATTAGACACTGAAATTAGAATAAGGTTCTAAGAAAGGCAATGAATGTAGAAGAAACATATCAAAGTCTCGTATTATTGATTTGTATTACATTTTTTTTAGAAAAAAAAAAAACATACATAATTTTCTTGAACATAAATTTTTGAACCTGATGTCCTTTATACTTGATAATGAATTCAACAAAATCATAAAAGGAAAACCTGGTTAATGTGTAATGCTTGTCATGGTTCGGATAGGAACAGAACTGGTGACATTTGTTCCGGTTTCATATTTTCAAGAACTTAAACAAAAGTATTGTCACGGAATAACCTGACAAAAATATAGCATCTAGGCAGGGCTTGACAGGGAGATCGTCAGCCATACTGCCAACTAATATGATGGAGTATCTGGCAAACAGAATGTCGGTAAACAGCAGCAAGAAGATGTCATTTGAAAACGTTACCACCAAAGCATCCAGTATCCAAAGTACAGATTATGGACAAATATTTCATCAGCATTAATTTCTATAAAAAACAAATCACAAGAGCTTAGCAGACAAAGATTATGGACAAAGGATCATCCAAGTATGTCGTCCAAGATCCTAGCAACAGATTCCATAGTCCAGCCACCAGCAGATAAAGAGAAAGCCGGGATAATCACTTGCAGACTCATCTCCAACTCTAAACCATTGACAGAGTTGCCAGTTGGCACAAGCAATGTAAACAAAAATTTCACCTTCAGGCTTCATGCCAGTTGCTGCCTGAGCACGTCTAGCAGACACTTGGGTAAGAAATTTGAGAAGCAATTAATTGTATCTGTACAGTAACATGTCCAAGCAAGGCTGATTGACCACACCATAAAAAAAGTTGGCATTTCTCATCCATGGAAGCCCTTAACAGTATCGTAATTCCCATAGATCACTTTATTATATGTCGAACTTACCTCCCAAGCATGCATGGTAAGATCTTAGGAGGAGGTGCAACACACTGCAGAGATTGACTCTATGCACTGGCACCTGATAGAGTTCTGCAAGCTGAATTTTCAAATGAAAACAGAAAATGCCACATCACGTCCTCTAAAAACGGGACAATAGCAATTCCATATCTCATGATTAACATAAAATGGTGAACATAAAGTAAGTACCTGCAACTAGCCATATAACATTTATTGCACATGAAAAGTTCCACAAAATTCTGTAACACGACTTTTCGCATCACTTATACTAAGCAAAAGCATATATTTCCTAAAAGCATGATTGATGAGTGAGAAATACACCACTCAATTACCTAAAGAGAAGTATATACCAGATCATTCTAAAAAGTGGAATGAACGCGATCTTCATCGATCTTTCCGACTGCTTCAAGTATTGAAGAGTATGTTATATGATCATATTCAAAGCCTTTCACTTGCATCTCCTTCATCAACCTAGCAGCCTCCTCAAACATACCAGCACGGCTTAGAGAACCAAGAATGGTATTGTAGGAGACTGCATCCGGCTTTATCTTCGAACTTTTCATCCTTGTGAACATCTCGATTGCTCTTTCTGGGCCACCAGTCTTTGCCAAGCCATTCAGGATTATATTGTAGGAATTTATGTCTGGATTGCAACCATTTTCCTCCATTGTTCGAAGCAAGGAAAGAGTTTCATCTAGCATGCCAGCCTTTACCATCCCTGACATGAGGGCATTATAAGAATACACATCAGGACTGCACCCAACTTTATTCATCTCATTGAAAAGATCCATTGCCTTTGGCAAATGTCCACATTTGCCAAAGTGCTTGATCATCACAGCATATACTCTCGAACTCAAGGATCCAGAATTCTCCTTTAGTTCTTGGAACAACTCATTCGCAGCTTCATACCGTTTTGCTTTTCCAAGACTGTTGATCAAGCTGCAGTAGGCGGCTGGACATGGGGGAAAACCTTTCTCATCCATCTCCTCTAGCAGCAACAGAGCTTTCTCCACTCTATTTGTCTTGCAAAATCCATCAATGAGAATTGAATAAGTAAAGGAGCTAGGAGCCACTCCACTCGCCTTCATTTGCTCGAACCATGATGAAATTTCAGATACCGGGGCTTTAGATTGAAACAATGATTTAAGAATAGTATTATATGTCACCACATTTGGTGTACACTTCAAAGATCCCATTTTTTCAAATACGCTCAAAGCATCAGCCAAGCGTCCTACCTTGCCAAGCAAATTTATGACATTGTTTATGAGCACAACGTCTAGTTCACAGCCTTCCTTTAACACATTAAGAAATACAGAGTAAGCTTCTTCAACCCTACCAGCTCTACCAAGCCCCTTTATTAACTCGGTGTAAGTATAAACAGTTGGCGCACAACCAGTCTCCTTCATCTCCTGGACTAATCTTAAGGCCTTTTCAACTTTTCCCAATTTGAAATAAGTCCCCAGTACAGTCGTATATATCTTTGAATTGGGATGTAAACCATTCTCCCTCATTTCATCAAACAACCTAATAGCAGAATCATCACGACCTAATTTACTAAATGCTGATATCAGCACACTGTATGTTACAGTATCAGGCAAACAGTTGCCTTCATTACACATCTCACTGTAAAGTTCATAAACTTTCTCATGGTGCCCTTGTTGCATAAGCATCATGATCATAGAATTATAAGTGCTTGCAGTAGGATTGCACTTGCGAGCTTTAACCTGGTAAAAGACAGTAAGGGCTTTGTTGACCATCTTAGCTCTGCCCAAAGTTCTCACTATTTCAGACAGATCAACAGGGCTGATTACACAAGGACCTCGAACCATTTCTTGTATGGTCTTCCACATTTCGCCAACCCTGCCAGCTTCCTCAAGACAATGAATGAGAGCAAGGTAAGTGGTGGAGTCATGCTCAAAATTCCTTCTCTTGCCAACCCACTTGAAAAACTGCATCTTAACATTGATCTCCACATCAATGTTCAGTACCTCACGAACTAATCGATGATCCACTCTAAGCTGTAGCACCTCAAGAGCCTTTTCTGCATCAGAACCCCATTTGAATATTTTCAAAATCCTTATAAACCTTTCATCCAATGTCCTCTTAGACCTGCTCTTTCTAATGGCTGGTCGGCTCACAGCAAAATTTGGCGCTTCATCTTTAGGAGTTGCAAGCTGAAACATCCTTACAATATCATTTTCTGCGAGAACACCAAGTAACATTACGTGTCACGACTTTGTAAAATTGGATTGAATAGAAACCAGAAATCAAACAATTAGACAACCCACGTCAAAAATATGGGACAGAAGCAGAATCAAGATATTTAAGCATATAAAAACCAGGATACTGAAAATGCACTCCACCTGTTTGCTTAAATCTCTGTCTGAGAGAAGGGTAGGTAGATATAGCCCGTCTTGAGCAAAAGGATGAGGCTGCTGCCATTTTCGCTGAACCCCTAAGAGCCAAGGCAATTACTGTTACGTTACTGTACTACTGTCAATCCATTTGCTCCCCAGTTCCTGTGCCATACTGCCATGGACTTTGGTGGAGTATCAAAGTTGGGTTGAAACGGCAAGTTCCCACATCATAATTACAGTAAAATGAAAGTATACTATGACTTGCCAACGCAAAATTGCTAGTGCCTAGTACTACATATGCTTTCGCTCTCAAGAGCCAAGACTATCGAAGCTAAGAAGCCCACTCTACAACCGTCATCCAGGAAACGGGGAAGGAGGAGTTTGTTCCTCGCACCAGGAAAAAGACAGCAACACATTTCTCTTGGGTGAAGTCGTGAAGAGATACCCTCACATAAAAAGATTTTTAGTAAGCGTCAACATATTCACCGTCATACAAAGAATTTGGATTGGTTTTGGGGTATGGATCCTGAACTGGAAATGGTCACTTACATCCAATGCTTAAATAGTTCAAATGCAATTCATATCTTATTCACAGCCAAGAAGAAGACTTCGGCCAGTGCATTCAGTCTAATGCACGAGAATCGGTTCTTCAAGCAGTATCCTTGCAATATTCATAAAATAGATATGGGCATTTTCTTATAATTAACTCTAACTCAAACGTTCATTCCGTCCTTTTTCTTTTGTAGCCGCTAGATAGGCTCATTAAAAGTGCTTCCTTCATTTTAGAACCAAAAATTAATTTTCGGGTAAGTTCTAGAACCTTAAAAATTAACGAGTACTTGTAACAGCATTGAATTACAGGCACAGCACATAGTTCTGTAGCTCCGGGTTGCAACTCCAGTGAAAGGCATTCGACTGCAGCCCCGTAAAACCCAGCATCAAATCAAAGCATGCGAAGCTCAAATTCTGAGCAACGTCGGGAAAAGTTAGAAACGCTGTGCTTCCTGCACACGAGCAAAGACGATACTGCAAATCTCTGCTTCGACAGCAATACGTTTAAAAGAAAAACCGATTTTCGGTGCGGCAGGATCCACGATCAAGTTTGATGCTCCAGTATGTGATCTTTTCAAGAGCACAAGAGAATTCAGTCAAAATTGCCATAGATGGCACCTCGCAAGCTCACGGAAACAATCTTCAATGCCCAATAACAACAAAACAACATGCACTTCTCGAGAAAAAGGGTTCCCCAAGTCACTTTTGTAAATCGAAATAATTGTGAAACAAACCGAAAATTTTTTGAGCTTCTCTTACAAACCCTGCCCAATAAAGGGATTACAGAGACTGGAGGCACCCCCTAATAATGATAATATGTTGCGTCATACCGTCCGTCTCAAGGATGGCACAACATAATTCGAATCACCTCACCGGTAAAACTAATTAAACACTTGATCGTAACCACAAAAGACCCGTCAAAAAGCTCAGCGTGTATACGTCAAAAGGTACAAAAGGGACCAAGCTTTAGCCAGCATAAAATATTTAAAGACCAGTGTCCCCAAGATTATGCAGCCCCAGGTGCTGTATCAGATTTGTCTGTTTCCATTGGCTCCGTAGATTCTGGTGGTACTTCATTACCAGCTCCAGCACCATCATTGGCATGGCTATTTTGGCCGGAGTGTGGATTGGGACTCTCACCACCTTGAGGTTGCGCCTGAGTTCCTTGGGATGGTGGTGGTGTTGTTGCAGTTTCAGGAGCTGGCTTGGCTGGCTTTGGTTTTGTCATTATAGGCCTGCAAGACCTGCAAATTCCTCAACATATGTCAGCACAAGATAACGAAGTACACACGAAACAAGGCAGAAGTGCATGTCGAGAAGTAAATCACAGGATGCACCTCTCAGTATCTAGAGCACTGCCAAGTGAAAAAATAATCAGTAACCCATGCTCCACAGGATGAAATTCACAAATAAAGAGAATATCTTAAGAACACAAATCCTGGAAATCAATATGCAGTGAGAATTGCATGTGATACCCAAGAAAAGAAAGGACAAGGAAAAGACTACTCCAAAGGATCAGTGTCTGATGGCTAATACTGATGAACGACAACAGTGCACCAGAAAACAAGCGCTTGTTCTCTAAAATTGATACCTGTCTAGTGCTTCAGCTTTCCTTCTGATATCAGCTGACAGGAGAACAGGATTAGCATACTTGGGAAGCGCATCCTGCTGTTGCTTTTTCTCTCTCAACCAAGCCTCTGCTTCCACACATTCATTTAAGACCTAAAAGCACAAAAGAATGGACTTAGAAAATAAAAACCCAACAATTGTGAGGGAGACACCGATTTACATGATGATAAATACCCACCTTCTGCTTTTCTGAAATATCGATGTGATCAAACTTAGGATCATTTGACATTGCTGCTTCTCTATAACTACCGATGCAATAAATAAATTGATCAATCACAGAGCCTCTCTCCATAAATTCCTTGTAACGCTCCTCAATTGGGTCACCTTGCTGCAAGGTAAAACATGTCATCGGACTAACATCAACTACAATGCCAAGAAAGACATAACAAGTGATCGGATAAAGCTTTGCCAACCTTCTTGAGTTCCTCAAGCTTTGCTATATAAACACCTTTTGTTTCATCTTCCCCATCTTCATACAACCAATCTTCTGTCTCCTGAAGTTTAGCAGCAAACTGCCCTCTCTCCGGGTCCATGACAAACTCGTGATATCTGTCGTTGAGCTAGAGAAACAAACAAATTTATGAGTTCAAAACCTCTTATATAACAAAACCAACTCATACAACTGTTACACTACCTTATTCCTCATGTCATAAACATAGGACTCAACAGCATTCTTCTTGTCCTTTGTTTCTTCCATAACACGATCTTGCAAAGCCATTTCAAACTCCTTTTCCACGGCTTTCTGCACATCTGCAGCCGCCAGTCCTCCATACACCAGTTCTGAGACAGGTATATTGGTCTTCCTCACCTTTTTCTTAGGAGCTTCAGCCTGCAGGAGGTAATTAACAGCAACTGATGTCAGATAAAAATTTCAGTGTGGAAGATATAGGAAAGAACAGCTAGAAATCTTAAATGTCACTTGAGAACAAATCACGATCTGCTTACACGTGGGGCAAAAAAAAAACTTACCTTTGAATCTGTCTCCATTTGGACAGGTTTATCCCCGGAGTCTGGAACGCCATTTTCAGCTCCAGGAGCTTCAGCCGCACCTTTAGTATCTTGCATATTTACATCAGTTTCGGTGGAACTAGGTGGAGCAGCATCAGATGGAACCTCATCTGTTTCCATCTTAGCTGTTTCTTTTGCAGGCTCTTTAGTAACAGGAACTTCCACTTCCTCCTCTTCTAAAAGCTGGAAAAAAAATTCACAGGCAAAAATATTTATTTTTACCATTATCCCTGCAACAAGTCGAAGTAGAAGATAAATAAGGACAAAAAAGCTTGCTCTGAGAACTTACAGTTGCTGACTCAACAGAAACAATTCCATGCAAATTCAAGCGTACTTTGACCTTCAATTTTGCTCGCTCTCCCTTTGTTGCTTGGAATGGTCCAATCTGTGAGGTAAACACCATACAACGTACAGAGTTCAATTCCTACTCATGCCCCTTAAAAAAATTGAACTCAGTGTGTATCACAAATCAATTACCGTGTAAGTGCTAATCTTTGCTGGTGCCTGCAACTCACTAACATCAGCATAATGAACATCTACTGTGAAAGTGCCAGATCTATAGAACGTCAAAGCCTTCACACTAGGTATTGGATTCCCCTTGGGGAAAACAATGGTGCTTTGCTGATTATCTGCAGCTCCGTTCTGGGCGTCTGGGGCAGAACCTTTCCAAGACAAGGCAATTGCGAAAGGAAAGCTCTCGTTCACCTATAAGCCACAAGGATAAAGCTGTCACAGTCTTAATATTGCAACTCTTTACCAACATAAAATCTACACATTACAAGTCATGACAAGTTATTAGATGTTACAGCTCATAATTTCATTAAGTCTTGACCAAAGATATTCTATGTCCAATTATATCGAAGAACATGTACCTCGAGAAAAAAAGTTGGGAGAAAGGGATAAATTAATTTAACTATTCCACCAAGCAAACTATAAAAGGTCTGTCACGTTGAAACAATAAAAGGCCGGCAAAATCAACTAAAGATGTAACGGCTATACCTGGAATTCTCGCACTTTAAATGTTGGACTAAGTATGGCACATTGCAGGGCTGCGCCTTTGGCAACACACTCGCTCGCATTCATTGTACGCCTAGGCTCCTTTCCAAAGAAATCTGTCAAGATCTTAATCATTGCAGGGACTCGAGAGCCTGAACCAACTACCTCGACCGCATGAATGCTCTCAACTCCTAGCCCAGCTTCTGCAAGAGCCATCTCCAATGGCTTCTTCACACGTTCCAAAATTGGTATACTTATTTGTTCAAACTCCTCTCTCTTGATGAAACCCCTGACATCCTTCTCGTCCATCAGGCACTCAATATTCAAAGGTGCCTCTGGATTTGCACTTAGCATCTTTTTCAACTTCTCACAAGCAGCACGAAGCCGAAGGCAAGCCCTAGCATTCTGGAAGACATCAATCTTGTACTCATCCTTGAATTTTGCAGCAAAATGCTGGAAGAGGACTTCATCAAAGTCCCGGCCACCAAGACATCTGTCAAATGAGTGGGCCAATATCTTTAACTGGCCTTTTTTGAAGCCAGCAATGCACACCTGCATACTTGCATGCCCAATGTCAACAAAAGCAACATTCAACTGGTCGTTCTCAGGTAAGTCCGTCTTGTAAATACCATAAGCCAAAGCAGTAGCAGTAGTCTCATGAATAAGGCGAAGTGGATGCAAACCAGCAATAGTAGCAGCATCCACCACAGCTCTTCTCTGGAGGTCAGTAAAATAGACAGGTATCCCAATACAGCAATCAACAACTGCCGCATTCAAGTTCTTCTGAGCTATGCTTTTCAGATCAGAAAAGACCATTCCCAATACTTGAGTGGGTGTAAATGTCCTCAATTCGCCCAAATACCTTGCATGGATTAGAGGAAATCCATCAGGACCTTCAGTTACAGTAAAGGGCAAAGCCTTAAGATCACGTTGCAGTTCAGGATCAGAAAATGGGCGTCCAATCAACCGTTTTATTTGGGAAATTGTGTTCTTGGGATTCATCATACTCGACGCAGCCCCTGCTGTCCCAAGGAAACGCTGCTTATCTCCAAAGCACACAACAGCAGGGGTTTCGCGCTTCGATTCATCATTCAAAACAACATCAATCCCTCTTTGTCTTGCAACTGCAACAACACCACTCTCGTTGCCAAAATCAAACCCAACCACGCTCATCCTTGATGGTAGTATAAGTTCGCCACAAGCAAAAACTCAGCTTCAAACAAAGGTAGATTGAACCCTGAAGAAATAAAAACACAATATTAAGATCTAATCCCTTCTCTGCATCTAAAAATATCTTAATCATCACAACATGTAAACAATGTCGAGACTAAAAACCTTATAACGAACAGAGCAACTGCACAGGCAGTTAACATTATGATCAGAATTTAAAAATAGCATCCACAGTACTTGGCGATCCCAAAAGACTCCAGTCTTTTCTTCTCCAATATTTTGACGATCGATCTTCTCATTTTGTGTTACAAGAACAAGTAAATTCAAACCAATAGCATGCACCACTAGACTAGTAATTAAACACAACTCCAAATCTCATATTCCATTGGATATATACCTCTCCCTTGCCTACTTTTACTTTTGCTTTGGGTTTTTGCCTTTTGGGTACCCTATAGTAGAATTTACACCCTAATACCCAACAGAATATGCCGTCCGACACAAGCTACAACAACACAGACAGCACTAGTCGCCAGATTTGCGTATCCTACGAGCCTATACCACGAAATTACCACTACCACACACTCAAAACATATTATTCACAAATTCAATGCAACATAAACCAACACAACCGCACAAAAAATGTATAAAATCAACGAAATTTCGACGTAAGTTGAACATAAATCTCCGATTCATAAACTGCACTACCTGCCGTAACAAAATTACTCTTAAAAATTGTTGAATCAGCTTAGCAAACTAATCCTCAAAACAACCGATTCAACAGCCAAAAATATGGAAATAAAAAGCAATTCAAGACAAATGCAACAGATCTGACATATATTTCGATGGATAAAACGTTTGGGCCAGGGATTCGTAGGCTATAAACCTTTATTAGTACGATGTACTAAGCTGTCGCGACGATCGAATGGACCGCGGCGCAGGAGAACAATGAAGTGGCTTCTAGAATTCTCTTCCGAAGAGTTAGGCGCCCTCTCGCTATAAACAACAATAAATAGAGAAAAATGCAATAAAGGAAAGAACAAAACGGATTGGCTGAGATGTGTCTAACTATCTATATATGAATGGGGGTTTTTAAGAGGGAGACGATTCTGGGGTTTGTGTGGAAATTTCGAGCTTATATGAGAATAACAATAAGGAATTGGGTTTTTTTTTTCCCCTTTACCCCTCAACCTTTTTGTTGTGTGTTTTTCGGGAGCTGGTCAGCGGTCCAGATTAGTCTAGGCCTCCTGCTCTTCTTCTAGAAACATCTTTCACTGTAGGAATTGATCTCACTTGTAAATTCCTCTTTTTCTGGACTGTGAAGTACGCCGGGCCTAACCAATCATGTGTCCCGGT
Source organism: Coffea arabica (assembly GCF_036785885.1). Lineage (NCBI taxonomy): Eukaryota > Viridiplantae > Streptophyta > Magnoliopsida > Gentianales > Rubiaceae > Coffea > Coffea arabica. Next base: position 2,633,181 of record NC_092317.1, on the reverse strand, counting down.
CCAACTGAATGAAAATAGCGAAGCAGCCCAACCTCTGGCCTTTTTGGATGTTGAGTTTTTTTTGTTGTTTATATAAAATTTTACTATAACTTATTGTAGAAATTGTAAACAAAATATTTGTAGAGAAAGGTTTTTTGGAAGAAATTAAAATTTTTTTTATTTCTTTCCTTTTCTTTTTTCTTTCCTCTTTTCTCCTTCCTTCTTGTTATCGTCATTGCTCTAGTCGCCACTATTTTCACCGGTCTTAACGTCGTCGTCAGTTCCTCTCTCTCTCACTTCCCTCCTCAAATCCCCCCTCAAATCCCCCCTCTCCATTACACTAGATCTGGTCGGATCGCATGACCAAAGGGAAGGGGAGGATAAGGGAGAGGGAGTGACTGGGGAAGGAGAAAGATGAAGGGCAAGAGAATATGAAGAGGAGGAAGGGAAGAGAGAGAGAAAAAGAGATGAATAGGAAAAGGTGGGGAAGGGAGAGAGAAAGGGAAAAAACTAGAGCAGCACCTATCAGCAGCGATAGTGATGGCGGTGGATTGAGGTGGGGAAAGGAAGAAAAAGAAGAAAATAAGGAAGAATTTTTTTTTTTTTTGTGTTTTTAGATAGTTTGAGGTGTGTGATAACGACAGTCGTGGTGGTGGGTTGGGTAAAAGAAAAAGAAGAAGAAAAGAATTTTTTTTAAAAAAAAATACATGCTTTTGAGTATTTTAAGGTACGTATTTAAAAATTTTGGTATTTTAATTCGTTAAAATATATGTTGGGTGAGGGATAATTTGGGTAGTTGGAAGGGAAGGAGTATCGGTGAGAAATCTTGAATTTGAATCTTTCTACTTACACTAAAATTTTGAAAAAAAAATGCCAAAAAATTGACCATTCAAGACAATTTTGCCACTTTTGACAATAAAAGAACAAGGGGGTGTTATTCTATTCCTAATAATTAATTTTGATAACATCCAATTTGTAACTATTTGTATTATCTTGCACAGTAACGAGGGCTTTAATTATGATAGTGTTTGATTCGTGACTATTTGTATCAGCTCACACGGTAATCAGTGCTTAGAGAAAGCTCTGACCTTCAGCACGAAGAAATCCTCTTTTTGAAATGTATGGCTTTCTCTTTGATTAGAGGCTGTAAAACCGTTGTCAAAAGAAGACTTGATAGGATTAACTCATTTTAGGAGTTATAAGCATTATTTGGATTCTTCATTTTTTGAAATACAATTTTTTTATTTACAATTCTACAGTAACATAGAAACAAAAGCAACTTTAAAAATGGAAGAGAGGAAGTATAAGTGAGAAATCTTAAATTCGAGTCTTTCTACTTACACTAAAACATTGAAGAAAAAAATTGCCAAAAAACTGACCATTCAAGATAAATTTTGCCACTTTTGACAATAAAATAACAAAAGGGTGTTATTCTATTCATAATAATTAATTTTGATAGCATCCAATTTGTAACTATTTGTATTATCTCGCGCAGTAATCAGGGCTTTAATTTTGATAGTGTTTGATTCGTAACTATTTGTATTAGCTCACACGGTAATAAAGTGCTTTAGAGAAAGCTCCGACCTTTAGCACAAGGAAATCCTCTTTTTGAAATGTATGGCTTTCTCTTTAATTATAGGTTGTAAAACCGTTGTCAAAAGAGGACTTGATAGGATAACTCATCATAGGAGTCATAAGCACTATTTGGATTCTTCATTTTTTGAAATACAAGTTTTTTATTTACAATGCTACAGTAATATAGAAACAAAAAAACTTTAAAAATATCACATCTATACAATATATCAAAAATAATTCCAAATATACAAAAAAAATTTAAAAAATAAAATCTACGCAATTTTCTTATTCCATCTACCACTAACATCGACTGCCGCCGCCGCAGCCATCATCTCCTTTCTCCTCCTCCCTTTCTTTCTCTCTATATTCTTGCTCCTTCTTTCTCTTCCCTCTCTTTCCTCCTCCCCTCCCTTTTCTCTCCCATTTTCCGTCACATCCACCTTCCCCACCTCTCTCCATTCCCTTCCCCCAGATCTGGTTGCAACCAGATGCCTTGATTTGGTCAAGACCAAATTGAGGAAGCGGAGGGAGAAGGGAAAGGTGGGACGTGGTGGAAAAGGGGAAGAGGAGGATGAAGAATGAGGAAGAGGAAGAAATAGAGGGAGGGGGGAAGAGAGAGGAAGTGGTGTTGGTGGGTGGTAGTTTTAATTTTTTAAAAATACTCTAAAAATTTTTAAACTATAAAAATACTCCAAAATACATCTCAAAAACACCATCAAAAGTATCACCAAAAGCATTTATAGTAAAAGTTTTTTATATACATTGTTACATAAAATATTTCAAAAATACCCATAGAAACAATTATTCCAAACGGAATATAATTGGGTTTCAAAATCCTTCTTTCTTGCTCTCCAAAAAAAAAAAAAAACTAAGCCCTTTGTCTTGTGGAATTTTTTCCGCACGCTGCTATACTACCTTTATTATTATTATTATTATTTTAAAATTAGGTTTACCTTGATCACAAGTTGATCCCATGACAAGAAGTATAAAACAATTTCGTTTGATTAGAGTTGTAAACGAATCGAATCGCTCGTGAACAGTTCGGGTCAAAACTCGACTTGAACTCGAGTTAGTCAAATCGAACTTGAACTTGATTTCGAGTTCAAAATATTAAGTTCGTTAGCTGCTCGCAAGCTCGAGTAAATATATATATATTTTTTAGTTTTATTTTAATAGTGAAGTTACATATATATTCATAATATTTTATTATTTATTAACAAAAAATTATTATTTTATTTATTTTTTAAAAATAAAATAAATTATTTTTTCCTATTTTTTCCAGCTTGAACTCAAGTTCGACTCAACTAAAATTTGAGTAGAGCTCGAATTTGAGCTTGATAAAATAAAGTCGAGACTCGGCTCGATTAGTATAAAATTCGACTCGATTCGACTCGTTTGCAACCCTACGTTCGATGCACTAGTGATTTCTTTCTCACCTGAAGCACTTAGACTTCCATGTTGTTTAAAAAAGAAAAACGTCCATGTTGTTGTCCTAGATCACAATTACGTATATCGAAAAGAGGAAGTGTACTCATCTATTTCCTCTCACAGGTTAGGAAATAAACTCAGTAAAGCATCAACGAGAAACGGCTTGCTTGCAATAAACTCATAAGCTACTGGGTTTCCAACTCTTTGCGCTATGCGGCTCTCACGTGTGGATGGATGCATACACAAATGACATTTAATTTTTTTTGTTTCGGTAAGAAAATTAAAGAATTCCTTTATTCAGTTCTTAAAATGGCAATTAGGTTTTTAATAGATTAAATGCGTAATAATTCTATCACATGATTTGCAACTAAAGAAATAAAATAACAGCTGACTAGTTTAGAAAATGCTGAAATACTGTAGTGTGCCCTATGATTTAATTCGATTAAAATTCAAGGATATTTAAAATTGAACTTAATGCTTTTCTGAAGTTATACATAAAGAACAAAACGACAAATACTGTGATGAATTAAAAAAAAAAGGAAACTTCGAGATACTTATATGGGAGACAAACTTTGATTTGTCAAGAGTCGGAGCAAGAACATCATCATGATAATTTCCACACCCACTTTGTTGGGTTCTTAGGCTAACTTGACTTGCCTAGGCATGGATGCTGGGGAATATATCTAATAGGAGTAGTTAGCCTTTTTTTTCTTCTTTTTTTAATGCTTTATTTTTCTTTGCTTTCCACTCTTTCTTGTATCTTTTCTATCTCTAATTATCTAGATTCAAAATTCAAATTGTGAAATTGGCAGTGCGTAGAATTTTGATGATATCTAAAGAGTTGGGCCATAGGAAAATAGGCCCAAAAAGCACTTATAATCCAAACGAGATGGTTTTCAATTTGCGTTTGATCTGTTAACAGTAAAGCTTAACATTTTCGTGGGCTTATTGAAACCCGACCCAGAGCTTCACAACAGCCTGCAAGAATGGCGGGAAATTCTCAGTGTAGAAATTGTTTCCTAGGGTTTATTATCATCCTCTCTGAAAAATTCTTCTGATCAGAGATTAGTCCATACAAGGAGAAGATGCCAACATACAACTTAAGAGGGATCAATGTGGACTTTCCATACGAGGCATACGATTGCCAGCTCGTTTACATGGAAAAAGTCATTCAAGCTCTTCAAACTGTACGCTCGTTCTTCATGATTTTATTCATGTTTTTATTGAATTTTATTATGAAAAATTTTGCAATTATTCATAACATGTTGTGCTAAATAACTGCATTCATCGTGTAGTAGCTGTTGACAATTTTCATTTTCATTTCCAAAATCTGGACAGCTGGTTTACTTTTAAATTTTTTAAAAAAAGTCTTTTTCGTTATGGAATTTTGGATTCTTTTTGTTGTATTTTCATTTTCTAATATTTTAGCTCGGGAGGGGTGGGAAGGGATATGGGAATGGTGATGGTGAGAACCGAATACTTATTCTAAGTCGAGGGGGGGGAGAGAAAATCCTTAAAGCTGGTTCATCTTCTATTATAATTAAAACAGATAGTCATTTGCGTAAAATTTGCACGACCATGTTCTGCCAATTTATTCAATTAATGTTACTTTTTCAATAAATATCACATTTTTATTTTACAGATGTAACTTGTAGGTGGTGTTACAAGAATGGGAAACTCAATTCTCTTATTTTTTAAAAAATTTTGGACCTTAAAATTACGATTAACATGTTTTTATAAGTCATCCTGCATTGAATGATATTAAATTTCGTTCACGACCCATTTTTGACAAGCAGAAATCTAATGCACTGCTAGAGAGCCCAACTGGAACTGGGAAGACCTTGTGTCTTCTCTGTGCTACATTGGCATGGAGAAAGAGCCTGGGTGGTTTCTCTAGAGGTAGAAGTGAAAGAAGTAGTCAACTTAGCAGTCAGGATCCAGATGAATCATCCAGGGAATCACAATCTTCAAAGTTGCCTACTATCATTTACACATCACGCACCCATAGCCAACTTCGTCAAGTAATTCAAGAGTTGAAAAGTACCAATTACAGGTATAGATTGCTATGATCACTTTATTAAATACCTTTATTATAACTATAGAATCTGTGCTTATCAAATATTTGAACTTAGGCTATCATTTTCTAATTGGCAATGTATACTTATTTGATCGGAATGGTAGTAGAGTTGAAGAAGGCTTATCCCTACATGCATCTAAACTCCTATTACTTAACTAGTTTAGATGTGGAAGTTTGGGAAAAAAGATTGACATTAATAGGTTGTCAGATAGATGTTATGAAAGTGATGAGTTGTTAAAGGTGATTGCTTCACTACTCTTCTGACTTGCTTTCTTTGTTGTCCTTATAAAATTGCAACTTCTGCATCCAATCAAGTGGTCTAAAATTGTGCTGCAGGCCCAAAATGGTAGTTTTAGGATCTCGGGAGCAATTATGCATTCACGAAAAAGTTCGTTCACTTCATGGTAAAGCACAGACAAATGCTTGCCATGCCCTATGTAAAAAGCGCAAGAAGCATTATTGTGCCCATTTCTCTCGTGTTTCAGGTAATAATTTAAATTTCAAGTTTGGCATAGCAAAAGCTTTTGATCATATATCCATCGCTTTGAAGAGAATAGGATATGCAGCTCTCAGTTTTTGTAATCTTTTCTCTGCACTCTTTACCTTGTAGAAAATGGTAAAAATGAAATAAAGCAAAAGAAAATGAAGATTTTACTTTTTTGTTAAACATATCGAACTTTATTATGTTATTTCTTTCCAGAATTCTTGAGGAGTAATCCTGGTCTAGGCGACGAACCTGTTGATATAGAAGACTTGGTCAATATTGGACGAAGTTGTGGACCGTAAATTCCTTGCTCATATTTCATTTAATGTGTAAGTTAACACAGTTAACTTTCTAATAATTCTTTGACTTAATTTTTAGGTGTCCTTATTATCTGTCAAGAGAGCTTCACAAGGTTGTTGACATCTTATTTACGCCTTACAACTATCTTATTGATCGTGGCTACAGAAAAACTTTGAACATTGAGTGGCAAAATAGTGTATTGATCTTTGATGAAGCACACAACTTGGTATATTTTATCCTTCATCCTTATGTTCTACGCTATCACTTTTCACCTTTTTCTATCATTTTGGTCATCTATTATGAAGTTTAAAGGATGTCAGCGACTATAGCTTTGTATAGTGTGAAATAAGATGCCTTAGCACACATTTTATTGATGATGAACTGGAATCTTAGACACAAAACATCGTGCATTTCTCGTGAAATGTAGGAAGGATTGTGTGCTGATGCTGCCTCTTTTGATCTGCCCTCAAGCCTTCTGTCTGCTTGCATTTCTGAGGCAAAAAGTTGTGTGGACCTTTCAATTTCTCGGAGGGATAAGTCAAATGATAAATCTTGCAAACCAGATAATTTTGCTATTCTAAGAGGTATGAAGGAGTTATTGGAACTGCCTGAGACAATAAATTGGTGCATATGACAAATGTTATTGTGTTTACCCAGCATATGTGCCAGGCTGTCAGTTACTATTCAAAATTTATCTGGCTTGGCTAATTTGATATGTGTTTATTCCTGGTCCAAAGGTGACCTTTATTATTAGAGTTCATTTTCCTGAAGTAGTTGTTGGTTCATTTCACTTGTTTCCTTTGATTTTCTGCAGCACTTCTTCTGAAGCTTGAGAAGAGAATTGCTGAAGTGCCTATAGATTCCAAAGAATTGGGGTTCACAAAACCTGGGCCCTACATCTATGAGCTGCTTGCTGATCTAAATGTCACGACAAAAACTGCCACCATGTTGATTGATATAATCGATGAAGCAGTACTACTTCTTGAGGAAGGTACCCCAGCCATTGACTTTGTTCGTGCTTAAAGAACTAATGCTACATGGCAATGGTACCTGGTGCATGATATCTTAATTATTATCCTTCTATTGTGTTCTGTTATCTGATAATAGAGATAAAACATTACAGTACTTGGAGCACTGATGGCGTTTTGGTTCATCTCCTGGCATTATGTTCTTATTTTCTTTTTAGTAAGAAATGTCTTTTCTTTGGTTAGATGCAAATATCTCTGACGATGGAGGCCAGAAGACAAAAGGGACTGTCTGCAGATTAGAAAGCATGGGGGATATATTTAAATTAATATTGAGAGACAATTATAGTCATGCTAACAACTATCGTGTAAGTCCAGATCAATTCCTCTTCAATTGCAGCATATTTAGGTTAAGTTTTTTCTTTCTTCTACACTATTGCTTCAACTGCGTTGTTTACTGGCTGCTTGGATATATTGCTAGTTGTTTGACAAGAACTCTTTCATTCTCGTCCAGGTTCATGTTCAGGAAGTCGAAGGAAGTACATTAGATGCCTTTAAAGGTAAACATTTGAATCTCGTTTTATATTTGGAGGATTACTTCAATTTTGCTCTTATTATGTTCCCTGGTATTGGCTTTTTGTTGGTAATGATCAAACACTTCACTCCAAGATGTTTTAAAATTTTGAAGAATTTTGCTCAATCAATTATTTAATGATCAGATTCCACTATTCAATCATAAAGCAGCTTATTCAATTTTAATAGCTTCAGAGACCCACCAATTTAGAATTTGAAGTTCTGGCTCTAGCAGGTCTTTGTACGGGAGAGAAACTTGTGAGATTTGTACAAACTATAGATACCATGTTCTTTTTCCAGTAGTAACTTTCTTAGATGAATCTTGGTTTAGCAAATCACTAATAGCTTTCCGTTAAATTGCTAAAAAAGTAATGGCAAGTAGTATCTGTTTGAAACGCTAATGCAGGTAGGATGATAAAAAAACACAATAGTGTACCACTTTTGAATAATATTCAGGACCTTTCCTCTCGTCTTTTGCTGAATATAAGGTTTCTGGTTAAGTGTGCATTCTTGTAAAGCTCAACAGTTGCTGCTAAGGTTTTTTATGTTCTAATTATAGTGAAAGATTTTACTCGTGCTAAAATTTGCATTTTGCAGATGACACCTTTTACTTTTATGTATTATATTATCTAATTGACAAGGATGAGGGTGCACATCTCATCTTTTGAATTGCTGATCATTTGTAGGTGCTTAGTTGAACTTGGCTGTTGTTCCATTATCCCAGCCATAACCAAAATCTTGAGTGCAACTGTTATTAGGGGTACATTAAGGAACAAACTTCTTAGAAAGCAGAAGTTTATTCCTGAATCCATACTCACCTCTGTGGTGCTAAGCTATTGGTGGGAAGGTCTATGCCTTTGTTACAGATATATGATGGTGCATTTCGTACTTGAGATATTTATTGATTAAAATTTTTGAAATATTGAGTTATGTATTGATTAAAGATTTTGAAATATTCTTTGTGCATAAACATAGTACAGTCTCACAGATGCACAAAAGTGCATACATAAGCACTTATGTACACATTTATGCCAAGAATATTTGGCTGGTATACCATTTGTAGTATACAACCATTCATCTCCCAAACCAAGGAATGCCTTTCAGAAAATAATATCTGCTCTTATTCTATTTTGTTTACTTTATCTACACAAGCAATTTAAGTCTGCAGATGCATATGTATGTCAGAAATTTATAGGCTGAAGAGCAATCAGTTTCAGGATAAGCTGGCAATATATTTATACACCCTTGAGAATTCCAAATATTCACTCTTGCCAATCAGTGTTTCTGTGTTTTGCTATGGATTTGATGCCACAGGCAAGACCTCAAGAATTCTTAGTTGGTGGTGTTTCAATCCGGGAATTGCAATGGAAGAATTCTCCAGATTTGGTGTTAGATCTATAGTTTTGACATCTGGCACATTATCGCCCATGGATTCATTTGCTGAAGAATTGAAACTGTAAGCAAATTGTTTTCATATAATCTTGATTCTTGAATTATTTCTGAAAAAACACCACTGTTAATAATGTAGGGAATTTCCCATTCGTTTGGAGAATCCTCATGTTATAACAGAAAATCAGATATGGGCAGGAGTTGTGCCAGCCGGTCCATCTGGTTATGCTTTTAACTCTTCTTATAGGAGTCGTGATTCGTTAGAATACAAACAAGAGCTTGGCAATGCCATTGGTATGTATATATTTGAATAAGGCATCATGTAAAACTATTGAAAAACTCAGACTTCTAAAAACATAACTTTGTAATGCTTCTGGAGAGCATCAAGTTCAAAAATACTTGTAAAGACAACTCGAAGTCAATTTCCTCTATCATAATTAGATTTTTTATAGCAACTAAATGTTATTAAACATGGTCATTTAACAAAGTTCTTATTTTCTGAAACTTACCTTATAGTCAATTTTGCTCGAATTGTGCCCAATGGACTTCTCGTGTTTTTCCCATCTTACTACCTTTTGGACCAATGCATTGGGTGCTGGAAGACAATGGTACGTAGTCTAGCTTGTGGGATGAAAATACTTTTATTTTGCTTTTATCTTTTTTTTTTGACATACTATGTTTATCATTTCTGCAGGGTCATACAAATTTATCAAATTCTAGTACAATATGGGAGAGAATCTGCAAACATAAGCTTCCCGTTGTTGAACCTAGACAATCATCTCTTTTTCCAATGTCGATAGAAGTAAATACATCAAGTTGATATGAGTCTACCTTTACTCTTCTATATTTAAGCCTTATGTTAGATCTTTCAGCTGCATTGTCTTTTGGACAGGACTATATGACCAAGCTGAAAGATAAATCAGCTTCTGGGGCTGTATTTTTTGCAGTTTGTCGTGGAAAGGTATCGTTTCTCCTCCACTAAAAAAAAGCTTCTTCAGATACAATGCAGATTTTATGCCATCTACATGGAATTTTAGTTTGATTAATTTTATCTGTAGCAAGGGAATTGAAATGAATTTTGTACCTTGGAAAATTGAATCAATAAAAAATATCATTGGAAGCAACTTTCTTGATGATCAGAATTTCGTTAACTGATATAACCTAGGTAAAAGTTTAGTCATGATTAATCTGCAAGTTGAGGAAATTATGAATTCTTTTTATCTTCTATGGCGTGGCCAATATGCCGGCAAGTTTATGTGTTAGGTCCAGCTGAATTCTGAAAGAAGTCTGTTCCTCTGCAACAAAACTCACAGCATTATATGCTGCAAATTTATAGGTCCCTTGCTGCATTTTTATTCACACAGGGGAAGACTGTTGCATGATGCTTCCCTTGTTGTTGGGTTTTGGATCTATTAGATACACTATCTTGGTTCTGCGTTTTCATTATCACCCACTGCACATCTTTCCTGAAGTTATTTGATTCCATATCTCAGTACTGAAGATGCATGGTTGTTTAATATTTATTATACATCTATGTGGCTATATTGTAGACCTTCCATATTATGGTTCTTGCTCGACCACTTTATGTTTTTTATGTCTTAGGTCAGTGAAGGGCTGGATTTTGCTGACCATGCTGGAAGAGCTGTGGTCATCACCGGCATACCATTTGCAACAAGGACTGATCCTAAGGTTTGTCTATGGCTTCTCTTCTCCTTGAAATTCATTTCTCTGGGCCAACTGTAGATGGCCAAAAGAACTTTCATTCTAAGATCTTGTTTGCTATTCTATCCTTGTTTAACTCAGTGCAAGTACTCTATTGCTGGAGTATTGTACTTTAGCTGGCAATCTTCTGTTTAACTTTCTGAATTTCTACTGTTGAATCTTGTAGTTGCCAATGTTATTCGACCTGTGTCCATGTGTTTTGATACTGAGCTGATTTCAACTGTTTGCTTTTTCTTCATCTTCTTATTGTTCCACGGAAAAGCTTTAGGACCATATGTCACAATAGAAGTGAAATTCACCACATTTGAGGAAATCTCAATGGGTGGATTGATTAAACCTCAAATGTATTGGATTAATGGCCCAGGAAACAAAATAAAGGAAAGAAGAGATAGAAACTAATGGAAATAGAAGAGATAAGTATTCAGTTGATTCTCAATTTGTCAATATATGTTGAGGAATAATTACAATCTATGAACCTCAAATTTTGTTCTATGCTTGTTGGCAAAAGGTGCACATCCTGTATAAAACAGAGACGTGGCTTGCCTGTTAAATTCTCTTATCAGATCTTACCTTTGAAATTTTGATTGGTCAAACATTCTTCTGCAGATATACGGAGTAATTTGTAGCCTAGTTAGTATTGTTTCATGTTTTGCATGCTCTCTTTCCATCTCCCATTCAATTGGTTATCTACATATTTGTTGGATTAGCAAATTTTCCTGCTATATGTTGAACATAGTTATGTTGGATGATATGGCACAGGTTCGTCTAAAACGCGAGTATTTGGATGAGCATGCCCAGTTGCAACAATTAGGACAAAAGGTAGTTTGATAATTCAGGAGAAGTTATAAATTTTTCATAATGCAATTACATTACCTTTTGTTGCTTTAGATCTTATAATGTAATATAATGCTAAACTTAGAATTCACAGGCTCTGACTGGAGAAGAATGGTACAGCCAACAAGCATCTCGGGCTGTAAATCAGGCAGTTGGTCGTGTCATACGTCATCGGCATGATTATGGAGCAATTATATTTTGCGATGAAAGGTTTGTATACCACAGACCTGTTGCTTAACTTACACAAGATTATTATCATAACTTGGAGTTGATATGAAATCTGTTGTAGCATGATTAGTATAGAGAAGCCAAGCCATTCATTTGCCTATTAGAGTGTATAATATGTGGAGTATTTAATTTGATTATTTTATTGGTCATGTTTGATGTTTTATTCCAGTACTTCTTTTCTGCACTATAAGTAGAATTATAAATATCACCTTGGAGATGATAGTCTGTCAGCTGAAAATTACATCACTGGATCTGTTGAAGCTTGTGGAAAGTGTTACTTGTGTAATTTGAATAGGTTCTGGTATGAAATTTTGTACATTTTTCAGTGCAAATACCTATATCGAGACCCAGACATTAAAAAAAATGTTAATTAAGACCCTGTATGCTTTATGCGTGTAGAAATCTAAGGCAAAATGGAGAGTCTGGCTCAAATATGGCAGGGCAAAAGGAATAATCCGAGTAACATTGTTGAGATTGATGTCTATCATGTTACTGGCTGTTGAGAAACTTGACAGTTTCTGTTTTTCACCCCTATGCACTTGTACAATTGGTAATGTTTTAAAACATCTTATGCTTTTGAATTTAATCCACGACTCAATATACAGGTTCTCAAATTCAAATCGTCAATCCCAAATGTCACTTTGGATGCAGCCTCATGTCAAAGTGCGATTTGCTTTCTTTGCAATCTTTCCTGTTGTTCTTTTCAGGTTTTCTTAATTTTCCAGCTTCTTATTTTCAAATGATAACATGCTTGCGGATGCCCTCCTTGCAGTGTTACTCTAAATTCGGGGATGTAGTCTTTACATTGACTCGTTTTTTCCGCGATGGAGGAATTTGTGGTCCTACAAAGCTAGAATTGACCCGAAACAGCTGTCAAGGTAGAGGTTCTTTGTGTTGTATATTGGATTATGTTTTCGTATAAAAGCACAAGCTGTTAAAGGGTAGCATTATCCCCCCTTCCCCTTCCCTTTATGTTCAGCTGGTTTTCACTGTTTTGTTTAGAAGAAACTTTTGATAGGTGGATTTTTCTTTCGCAGGAAATGTGGAAAGCTCTCAGCCTTTGGACAAACTTCATTCTGACAAGCTTCTGGTATATTACAATAATTCATACTTGTTTTGGGTTCATGTCCACGTAGGACTTCAACAATGATTTTCTGTTTTTCTTCTTTTCTCCCTTGTTCACTAGACCACAGATACAAGTTGCACTGTGGTTTCAGTATCATCTCCAAAGAAACGAGGCACAAGTCTTAGCCATCTGACAGAAGTAGTTCCTGCTAATCGTTCATCTTTGACGTCACACAAGCTAAATATTGGCTTAAAACTTTCCAGTAATGCAAATCTGTTAAGCCATTTGAGCACAAACATGCAATGTAGCTTTAAAGACGCCGTTGGTTCTACCAATTACGATTTGTCAGGCACAAAAAGTGGTCAATGCATTGCACCTTGTTCTCTGAAGAAACCTAGATTAGTAATCACAGGACATGAACAGACTGAAAGTTTTGAGAAGTCTGATGAGCCTTCCTGCTCCAGAGAAAACAGTCATGCGACAAGTTATTCGACTGGTTTTTTGAAAAATGAGAAATTACAGTGGTTTAATGATAGAAGCAAGCAAAATGCGCAAGATAGCAGAAGGCTGCTTGAAAGTGAGGTGAAAGTGAAAATCATGACTAGCACGTCTATTGATCCAAAAGATAAGGAAAAGAACTCTGCCTCTACAGCGTCTAATGATGGAGAGAGAAAAGGATCAGCTTTTCTGATCCAGGTAACGTACTTGAATCCTTTTTTTCACTTTCTTCCCGTTCTTCCCACAGCAGTAACACCCAAGTGGAGTTCTAGATGAAGGACCATCATCATCATCATTCTAGCTGTTATTTGTTTTCTTGGCCATTTATTTATCTACCTGGAACACTGTACCTTACAGGTCCAAGAAAAGCTTACAGACGCAGAATACAAGGAATTTGTCAGCTTTATGAAGGCACTGAAGTCTAAAGCAATGAAAATTGGGCATGTTTTGGAATCCATTGCGAGGTTATTTTCTCTTCCAGATAGGCTTCCTCTTTTACACGGGTATGGTTTTCAGCAACTTTTAAAGAACAATGACTAGCAGTTGTAGTTGTCTTTTTTTCTTTTCCTTTTTTTTAAGCCCTTATCCTTGTTCTTTAGTTTGGCTTTTTATAAGTTGGGACATCAGAAGTCTGCGTAAATGAAATGCTTCACCTACAGCAATCTTGTAACGTAACAAAATACCTTGCTATTTGTGGAATCTGTGTGGGATTATAAACCAAACTCAACACTAAGATTTTTTTTCTCTTAACAGTCTGAGGGCAACTACATATTAACTTCCATCTGTCTTGAATTTCTCTGCAGTTCTGCATATTCTGGTTATTTACATTACAACAGCTTCATTTGTGGGAATTGTTTTCTGTACTTATTTTATTCAGATAATGACATCACAATAGGGAGTTTCTTGCTTCTTGTTTTGGATGCTTCCAATAATTTTGACCTTTTTCTTTCTTTGGAATTAATGATGATGGCAATGAGAACTTGCTTATCCATGTGTTTTTCCGGTCAACCGTACCGTGCAGAGTAAAGTTGGTTGAAGAACTTGTAATTCGATTAGTTCATAAACGAGAACAAATGAGCAGGATCAGTTAATAGACGAGCTTTTGCTTTTCATTTAACATTTCTGTGTTTAGGTATTTTGCATACTACCCAATGGAGTATCACATGTCTCATACGGCTTTTGCTCTAATTGTTTACAGATTCAAAGATTACATTCCCGCAAAGTACCATTCCATGTATGATCACCATGTGCAGGCTAATCAGAATGTTGCTGGTCTTTGAGGCGAGGGACACTTTGCTTGCATGCCTTGGGAAGTAGATAACTCTCTTTGCCATGTAGTACATACTGTCCTGTAACGTTTTACTAAAGCAATGTAGAAAATTTTGCCCCATCATCAAAAACTTTGCTTGTCCCTGTAGCCTGCGGAAGTTTCTACCATTACTTCTAGTCAGACAAAGAGGAACCACAGAAAGGGTAAAGGTCTACGTTTTTGCCATGGAACTTGCTGTAACTGGAATTTCTCGAGTAAAATTTCAATTTGTTAGTTTACCAGTTACAATTTAACTGTTCGCTTTAGTTTAATTGTTTTCCTTCCACTCTACCTGTCTAAGAAAGAAGGATCACTAGTGAATGCAAAAAACGAAATAGATGACGACTGATGAGATCGTGAGAGAGTAGGACTCTGGTGTAGAATTTGCTCAAAGTATCTAACAAACCAACACAAACATACTACTAATTAACAAAACACATTTTACACAACTGACGATGACAACGTTTTTTTCTTTACTGAAATCTGTGACTAACTTTTTTTTTTTTTTTTTTTTCCTGACGTTACGTCTCTTGTTTAATTGGGTTCATTATTCTTCCTCCTCCTACCGCTATCGGATCAAGCACTCCTCGGCTTTGCAGGGGCTCCGCCCGAATTTTCACGTAAAACTACGATCAGGTCCACAAATGCTCTGAGGATGAACCTGTATGATTTCTTATCATTTAAGTTCAAGTAGCAAAACAAGAGCTCTTCCATGAATTCCCAATCAATTTTCCCGTTGTGATGCAATCTTGCGTCAATCATTTCATGCATGGACTTCTTGAAATCATCATGAGGGCTGACGGAATATTTCAAAACCGTAATAAAATCTTCAGGGTTTAGCACTTTGTTCACGTCTCCCTCTCCACCGTCATCATCGTCACTCGCCGTTGTTGTTGAATCATTGATTCCGCCTTTGTTGACTGAGTTGGTGGTGCTGGTGGTGGAGGTGGAGGTAGAGCTGGTGCCTATAACCTGGAGCGTGGTGCTTCTTGTCGAGCTCGTCCTAGCCTCCTCTATCAGTGAACCCGATGAGCTAGCCCGGGCGACGAAAAACCTATGAGAACCACAAAGATTAATCTCTGGTGGATCCTCGAACTTTGGCGAATCTAACAGTGCTCCGCTGGGTTTTTCTTCATTTTCGCCTTCATGGCTTCTCTCGATCCCTATGCTGTCCTCTTCACCTTCTTCCTTCTTGTACAAGGACTTGAAATTCTCCAGGAGGAAACGATCTATGTCAGATAGCGTTGCTGCACCGTCAGAAGCGTCTTCTTTTTCTTTGTTGTCATCAAAGGCAAAAGACGGTGTCTTGGGGTGTTTGCAACCACGCAAAATCCAACTAGTAGTAGAGGAAGAAAGAGCTCTTGATGTGGATGGAGACTGAACTTGGGGGGCGGGTTTCTTCTTCTTTGAGAGGTATTCCTGGAGAGATTTTTGAAGTTGGTTCGGCATTCTCTACCTGTATCCTTTGCGTCCAGTTCTTGTAACCTGCCAGGCTATTCGGTAAAATGAACATACGGAAGAGGATGTGGCTTTATACTTGGACGAGGCAAACCAAACTCGGGATGTAACGCACGGCTTAAAAGATTGAGGTTTAAAGGATTTGTTTTGCTACGTAACTACAGCATTAATACGGACACTTCAATTGAATAAGGGAATTTACTGCAACTCGGTATTTGTATGGGGAATTAAGTAATTTTTAATTTGAATTTAAATTTCAAATTTTACACATACACACTCATTCAAATTCATTAGTGTTAGCATCTAAACTGTCAATTGCAAAAAAATTAATCTGTAAAGTATTGAATCTCTGTTCGTAAACATTTATTTTTACTTTATTTGTTTATTCGTCACGAAATAAGTGAATACGTATTCTATTACAGTTACACGTCAATTCAAAAAAAATCTATTAATTAAAGGAATGGATGAATTGGATGATATCTCTCAGTATAAATGACACTTTTCGAGTTTAAAATCTACCACTTACACTAAATAAACGAAAATGAAAGTCTGCCAACCAAGACCATGAAAAGAATTGTATTGCTGCGTTTGTGAAAGATGCGTGCGTGCATATATTATACTGTTCTACTCCACCAATTTCTTTGTTTGTGGAAGATGCGTGCGTGCATATATTGGTCTACTTCACCATTTTCTTTTCTTTTTTTTTAATAAGTTGAGTAGGCTCTTGCCACTGCCCAAAAAAAAAAAAAAAAAAAAAAAAAAAAAAGGAGCTTATGTTTCAAAAGCTTGGCCATTATTTGACTAATAACTCTATAAAAAAAAAAAAAATCATGTGAAAAAGAGTGCAAAGTGCACCACGGTAGAAACGGTGTCGTGGTGCAAGAATGACGAGAAATGCATGGTGTCAAAGAAATGTTGACCGTTGACAATTACAACTTCCTCCGCTTTTGTTCCGTGAACCTGAAGGCTGGAAGGGCCATAGAATAGAGCCGGTGCAGTGATCCACAAAAACAGAGATGGAGAAGGAAGAAAGGAGGAGGAGGATAGTGGAGAGGGGGTCTCAGAGACTCGCACTTATCACTGGTAGCATTCAAAACCTGGAATCACTGCCCTTATCTCCATCTCCCAAGACCCATCATGACATTTCGCATAGAAGAATTCATTCAGCCCCAGCAGTTGCTGTCCATGCCAGTAATGGCCTCTCCCTTTCTCAGGATCAAGGACATTATCCATCTCCAAAGCAATCCCATTTGAGTGGTACATTCTCATTCTCATTTTCTTGTCATATAGTTTCCCTTAGAAAATTTTCAGCCATATTATCTTGTCGCAAAAGAGACATAAACATCCTTAGTTAGTGCTGTATCTGTGCCTGTAAAATTAGAAAATCTTCTTGTCCTTCCTCGAATCATATTCATCCACACAGACCATTAGACATCCTATCACCAATTACTTAGTAATGTGATATCGAGAGTAAATGCTGGCTCGAGTGGCAAAATATTAAGGTTCCTGGCTTTGCCGCATCCCATTCCCTTTCCTCTTGGGATATTAGAACTACATACTTAAAAACAGTTTTGAAGCAAATAATATTGTGATACAGAATTGAAGATGGTAATGAGACATTTTTACTTGAAACCTTCCTTTTAATTGTTGTGTTTTTTGCCTGACGGCTTAATTTGTTATTTGTGGCACGAATGAACGTGTAATATGGGTGCTGAAAGAATTGGTTGCAACATTAAGAAGCGAAATTCTATAATGTGCTGTCATTCAAAAACCCTTCTCATCTCATGAATGCCCATCCTAGTTAGCCATAAGCATCAGCTTTGAATCATTGATCAGGTATATTCTTGTTTGTATTGCCTCTGAATCGAATGGCCAATACTGCAATGACTGTCGCTGTATTTGCAGTTCACACATTAGTTATATGGAATGTCAGCCTTAATTATAAACTTCTAATCCCACAACTACTTGATAGAATTGATATCGTCTTTCAAATTATTTACCTTGCAAAAAATTAGCTGTATTTTGTTCACAAAGACTAGTTATATCGTCTGAAAGGCAAACATTCAACTCATCCACGCGCGGCTGCTTAGCAGTCATCTTCTAAAAGTTAATTTGTTTTTTAGGTGAAGCTGATTCACTTGGTTTACCATTGAAACACAACCTGAGTTATGGAGTTAGTAAAGATGATGGACTTCAGAACAGAACGAAAGCATTCAACCATCAGAATGATCACGCAAATACAGAAGAAATGCAAGACTCAGAAGCCACATTTAGAAATGAAGCAGAACTCTCAGCTGTTAATACAAGAGTGACTAAAGCATCAGATGATCACGCAAAGATGTTCATGAGAGAGTCAAGGGGTGGAACTCTTCTTAATTTTTTCACTCCCAAAGAAATAAATTCCAGCATCATATCTTCAGAGGATACGCGAGTATTCTGTTCCATCATGATAGCTCTGCTTGTAGTCATCGCTTATGCTAATCTTCCTCACCACATTGTAAAATCAAAGAGCCTGATCGCCTCAAGACCTCTTTACGTGCTTCTGTTAACTGATGTGATGATAGTGATTCTACGAATATCCTCCGCAAAGCAGAGAGGCTCTGGAGAAATGGACGTGCAAAAGAAAGCAGCAAAAATTTTGGAAAGTGATAGACATAATATCCACTGGGATGAAGCCATTAAGGTCCTGGAATGGGGTCTGGTGCTGTATCAAACTGTCCGTGCAATTTTCATAGACTGCAGTTTCTACATAGTCATTGTCATCTGTGGCTTTTCTTTCATGTAGCTAGCTCGAAGCAATTATATATGATGGCCGCTGTGCTTAGCTCTATTATCAATTTTCTCATATCCCGAAAGTTAAACAGAATTTGTGAATCTGCTTCAGTTGAATCTCATCATCAGTGTCTGTATGAAGCAGTTAGTCTACCTTATTTTCAGGGTAACTTTTTGTGCATCTCCTGCAGAGCCTACAGTTGCCCCTCATTCAGGTGAGCCAGCCAGCCACTAAGTGGATTCTGGAATAGGTTCAGTAGGGGAGAGATTTCTTGCACCTCTGATGTCCAACGTACGGTCTTTTAGATCAAAATGCATGCATTATTTGTGCATCTAACGTTCGAGAGAGGGGAGTCAAGATGCAAGATCCTTCACTGAATGCCATAATTGTGGTAGGTACGAAGTCTTTTATTTTTTTTTTCTTTTCTTTCTAAATCATGGTTTAGAAATCAGATTCATGGCCGTGAGTTTGCCTGCTTGCCTGCCTTGATAAGCTGCAGCTCTTAAATTGGAAAAGGGCGTTCAGTATAGTTGTTGAGTACTCGTTTTCTATTGAATGTATTCTGGGACCAACTTGGAAGAATAGGCAGAAAGGCTTCCCTCTCTGAAAACAAAGGGTGTGCCCCATCAATTTCATTTTGTAATATTGGTGGTCACGCTCGATTGCTACATTTTTCCTCTTCTTCTTGGTTTACAAACCAAAGAATTTTTTTTTTCCAAAAAAAAAATAAGAAAGCAAGAAAGAAAGGCAACTGTTAAATCATCATTTGTATGTCAAGTTATAATCTAAAATCTCTTCAAAGGGTGATATTATGATTTTCTACAGTTTTGTGAAAATGTGGCTATGTGTGGCTTCTAATATGAAATACGATAAGAAAGTTAATTAGATGAGTAGTAATGCTTGACTGCCCTAATTTTTTCAATTCCAGTAATAGACTTTTGTTGATTAATTAAACCTAATCCCAGATTGAACTCCAAAAGCCGACAACGCTTGAAACCAACTCAGGGAATTAATCAACTCTTGAAGCTTGACTGCCCTGATTAAGTAGTAACAAGTAGCTATTTGTTTATCTATCATATCTGGATCCTGATTACCAAGAACATGGTCCATAGTAGTGCTTAGCTATTACAGATGCAATTATAGTTTTTTGTTTTTTTACCCCCAAATAAAGAAATTTCAAGATTACGCGAATCAGATATAGAAAACATGCCCCAAATTATTATTATTATTTTTTTTTAAAAAAAGTTCGGCCTGCCTCCGTCCAAGAACCATTATTATTAGGAGGAAAATCACTCCCCTACCCTGTGTACAGGACAGATAGTGCCAAGCCCATAGGGGACACTAGTTTGACACTTTAGAAAACAGGATCAGCTGAATTTTCTCGATCCCTTGTTGCCGGTGTCTTTGACTTCACATTGATTTAACGAGTTACTTTATTCTGTGTTCATCTTGCGTAGGAGTGGCTAGGATGAAGCTTTGAGATAAAGTGCTTCGAAATTCAACCCTTTTCTCTGGATTGGCTGTGTGTATGTATGAAGCTTTAAAGATTAATGATGGTTGACAAACAGGGAAAAATAATTGTAGCATCGATCGATTAGAAAGGTAGAAAAACAATTTCAGGCCTGACTCCCCAACTTCCTGCAAATGGTGAGCAATCAAGTAGATGCTGATTATTTGGACCAATTGTTGTTAAATTTCTGACCAAGATGTTAAATAAAAAAATATTGTGCGTTGTTCATAGTCAAAAGCATCGCCGGAATTCATTCATTCCATCTTGTCTTTGCTCCCTACCTCCTTTATTTATAATGCGACCTACCCCATAAACAAACGCTACTACAAGAAGTAATAATACTATTAATTTTTTTTTTTTGGTCAACAACACATGAGGTATCCGGATCAATCCTTACGGGACTTCGACTAAATTTTACTGCGGTCCGGGAGAGAAGGCCCCACTCCACACCGAACAAGTCAACAACGGGACTCGAACCCTGATCGAAGCAAGGTAGGTTGCCATACCCTAAAGAGGGGGAACGAACCGTCCGAGCTACCTTATAATTGCTTCTCTCAAAAGTTCAATACTACTACTATGAGCACAGAAACATGGGCAAAAGTTTCTGTTTGAATTACCTAACAATTATGTATGATATTAAACAAATATTTATGGGAATATCGTGAAAACTAACTACTGTGCTTGGTGTGATTTACTGACTAATCCTCAATATTCAACGAATTAGCTACGCACTTTGTATCAAGAAGAAAATAAAAAGAAACTACTAGATCATGCAGCTTCCTTTTGCTGCCATTGACGGGCGGCTCGAACTTCAATCTCCAAAAGTCAACACAACGAGGGTGGACTGTGGACTTGAAACATGGAAGGCATCTTCATCACACCAATCAAGAAAGAATACAGGAAACCATAAAAGACGCGATAGCATCAAATGCTAGTCTCTCCTCGTGATGAGTGGGGCTTGCACATCAAGTAGAAATGCTAATTTATGCAGCAAGCAAGGATTGACCTTGCACTTCGTTCACGCTTTCATTCACTTGCATATTGATGACTAATACCCATTCATATTTTTTGCCCTTTGACATTACATTGAAGTTATTAAGACTTGATTTCAATGCATATTAATTTTACACGCACTTGTGAATGGAGAAAATTCTATAATTCAAGCATGTATTAGTGAATATATTTGCAATAACATGATGAATCTGTAACGAACATATATATAAAAGAAATTTCAGTGCTTAAAAGCTTAATCCATCAATTAGTTGCACAAGTCACTTTCTAGCCATAGATCCTCTGCATCATTATTATTCCATAATCCCATCATGTTAGAGAGCGGCATGGGAACAGGAGTGGGTAGAAGAAGAAGATATTCAAAGAACTGTAGGAAGAAAGAATGCCTTGATTCAAGATTGTCAACCTCAAATGAACATCATTACAACTAAACATGGAGTCCAGTGATAGAACATCATCAAGGACTCCTTCACTCCCTTCAAATTTTCAAACATCTAATACATCTTTGTCATCAAAGATCCTTGAAGGAACGGCAAACCGAGCAGAAAATGATCTGGAGATGTCATCAGGATCAGCCCAAGTCAACCCCTGATCGAAGTTTTGAGAATAAGTGTATGGATCATAAGCAAACCTCGTTGAAGTCGAACGGTAGAACGTTCTTTTCTTCTCCTTCTTCATCTTCGTCCACAACTGTCTCCAAATTGGTGCTTTTGATCCGCTGCTTGGTCTTATTATATGGGACACAAATCGATCATAATTTCTGCTGGAAAAACTTCGGCTCCAACAGCAGCAGCACACTTCACCATTGCCCGAGCTGCACCGTGCTCCCATGTCCATGACCACTGTGAATGGTCTCCTCTCTGGACCTCAGGGATTTATGGTTGGTTTGCCTAGGCACGGAGCGTAAATGCAAGGAAGGGGACTATATATAATTGACCAAATGGTGCATCAATATTTTAGCTCTAGTGTGGATGAATATTATATTACTTGGGGTGGTCTATGTGTCATTGCGTAATGTAGTAACATGGTCCAACAAGGAAGTGAGAAATGGGGCATGTGAGATAATCAGAGTAAACTTTCTAGGATTTGGTGGACACATTTAAGATGTTTACCTTATACATCGGTCAGGCGTCATCAAAGTTCATGGATCTCCATTTATCATGCAATTAAACTGAAAAAATAACGATGTACGGATGTTTTAATTCTAGTAGCTAAAGAGGACTGGCTATTGTATTGAAGAGGCTTTATGGGATTGGATTGGATCACTTGATTATCTAAAATCTAAAATAAAAGTGATTGTTAATGCTCTGTCTATCTTCAACCATAGGATTTATGGGGGAAGGGATGAGTTGAGTGTTACGGAGGAGGAAGAGGGGAGAGAGTATAAATGAAATGTTCTGAATTCGAAGCCTTCCACCCACATTTTAAAAGAAAAGATTTATTACCATACATGAATATTAACAGATGGACAACCACAAGGTAAATAGATAAGATAAAAAGAAAGTGATGGCCTTCTTTTGTTCTCCTACTTCCTCTTTTTTTTCTCTCTTGAATTCCACTTTCATAGTTTATTTTTATTGTCAACGAATCTCAAATATTTGCTTAGAGACCCTGATATTGCCCACATTCCGAGTGCTCCTGTACCGAAACGAATGAAAAGTTGATCGCAGGAGGAGATAATATAAAAATGGTGTTTCTATATATATATTCTATCTTGTTGATCGGGAGGACACTGTAAATAATAGCATCACTGTAAATTTAGAGTGATTTTGAGAGTTGATGACATAACTGTATATCGGTACTCTCTATTGTAACCGAGAACCGCATTGGCGTCTATTTTATGACTAAAATTTATGAATAAGATTAAGAAACTAATTCAACTTTTAATTGGGAGATTGGGCTGGCAAAGTAATGAATATATAGTTAAGAGATAGATGTTCATAACTTTTTCTATTTTTTCTTCGGATAAATCAGACTCATTCACTACTGATTCTTCCTTCCATCGAGAAACCCTTCTGATTGTTGAATCCATTGTATTGTTTGTGGTTAGAACCTTCTGTTGGCGCGTCGCCACATCTTCCGATTCCAGGCCAAGTGTTACTACTACTTTTTTACGAGTTCATTTCATGAAGACAACTCCCACAAGATTCTACCAAAATTATAGAGCGTGCGCCCCACTGCCACTGCTGCCGTTGCAATCATCCAAAGCAAAAAGGCTAAGGCCTACGGGAATAGAAAAAGCAATCCCTTTCCGAAAATGTCGTCATATACTAACTAATACTACTGCTGCTCCTTCTGCTACTTATTCCAACCTTTTCTTCGCGTCCTCCCTTTAATTATTCTCCTCCTTAGCCCCTCTTGTAGTTGTAACCGACGCTGCTCCCTAATCATTTGTTCCTGGGAAAGAAAGAAGAAAACATGTGCTACCCCAGGCTTGCAATTCATTGATCCTTTCCACCGTCGAGGAAGCCTCCGCAGGCACGTGGTTTCTCCTGTGGGAACGGCAGCTGCGGAGATGAGGCCGCATCAGCAGCTGCACCAGCACGCAACAGTTGGCGCTGATAGAGGCGGAGAGGTTGCTGATGCAGGTGCGGTGAAACAGTGTTTGTGTTCACCAACGCGCCACCCGGGTTCGTTTAGGTGCAGGCACCATCGTACAGAGTATCAGTGGGTTGGTCGGCTGGGACCCCAGAACAGTTATAGTACTTAACTTTTCCTGTCTGTCTGTCATCCAACGGGCTACCCACCCACCCACCCGTCCTGTTGATTCAAGATGATCCATTGTACAAGGTACAATTAACAGTGCCATGTAATTTCTCTCCACCTTCTAATGCTACTACATTCTGAAGCTTAACGAACGCCACCGAGAAATTGTACTACAAGGCAAATTGAGACTTCTTTTCACCTCTTCCAACCCGCCCATGTTACGATCAGAGGTCTGCGTCACTAATTGCCGGCCAAAATAGTTGAATTATAAGGAACATACAATCGAAAAGCCGCGAGGAAATTTGAAGAGGGAAAAAGTACGCTAGACAAACTGGTGGTTTCTATTAGAAATTATACACTGCTAGTCTACACAAGGTTTATATACAGGCAAATCCAACGTAGTTTATACGTGATACATATGCTGCAGCATCATCCTTAATTTTTTTTTTCCCCGTAGCTGTAGGGAATGTAATACGCCATAATCTAGTAGTAAAGACGCTAAAACAGGGGATCCAAACCCAAATCTCTCACTCATCGTAGACCTCTATACTAAATGAGGAACGGGAGTTTGTCAAAGCCAACTCTGGAGCCGCTGCATGTGGTCTCCAAGCTTAATCATAATCACTGCCCAAAGAGTAGAAGAGTTAGTGATGCCATACCGGGAAAGGGCCACTCAGTAAATCTACAAATAAATCTTTCACAGTTCTGCTACACCAGGCTGCATTAGACCTCAGGTAGCTATCCGTTTCCTTAACAGCAACTATAATGAAAGAACAAATGCAGAGGCGATTAACACACACTGGATGCTTACCTCAGGGTAACAGTTTTGGTGCTCGATTGTCTGATTGTGGATATTTACATTAACCTCACATGACACTTTCCCCTGCAGAACACCATAAGCAAGCACATCATAAATCAGGGGCACATATCATCTGGGGAAGCATGAAAAGGCTAATCATGAAGTCCCATTTGTTACGTCTTCCTTGGGTGTTATGCTTCGGTAACAGAAGAATAGGAGGACCAGCCAGAGCCAGCCCACCCCACGCAACTTAAAATAGACGTGTTCTGTGAAGGCATTATTGGACATATACTTCTGTCAAAATTGACAAGCAATGTACATTAAACAAAAGGATTAATCTTTATATACTGCCAAGTTTGGATGCACGGCAAAAAATCTAAATTTGAACTTCAAATCCAAATTTTGCATATGTTTTATGCATCTAACCATGATAACATATACAACGTCAATGTATACAAGATTTTCTCTATACAAATTGTGAACAATACAAAAGAAGGCCCAAGGGAGCTTAACAGATGATGCTTTCTCATTTTAGATACGATTCCCACAAGACACGAATGAAGTTTCACCGAGCATCATAGATTGCATTTCAGAATGTCTGGATGCTGGCATGGACGAAAGAGTCCATATGCTAGTACCTAACAATACTCAAAAACCTGCTTCTGTTTAGTGCATGCACGGATGCTTACCAGCCAAAACTCATTTCTGTTTATAGGAACTTTAAAAACTTCTAACTACTACTTTACTTGTTCACAATTTGCAGCAAGTTATACCGGTTATATCAGTAATTAGTGTTCTTGCTTATACATTAATAGACTTACAAGAACCCAACGTCTGTTTGGCTGGTAACCAGAGCATACTACGGGGGAAGTTGATTCTCTTTGTTTCAATTTTCACTGCAGATACACTCAAAGAAGCATAAGGAACGGTCTCAAATAGCGTTCAGAGAGTTTGGCATAAGTACAGGAGGAAAATTTCCAACAAATGCACTCAAACCAAACAAGGTTTTAGACTTTCCCTGATCTATATCTCCACCTATCGACAATTCAACTAATCACCCAGCTACGCCAATCCAACTTATCAACCTACGAAGCAGATTCGATTATTATTTCCCGCATGGCAGGCATTTTCACAGAATACATCCTCTACTTGCTATGCTTCTCGACTTAAACATTTTAGTCCAAAGCTAGGAGCTCAAAATCCGTAAAACTTGCCCAGTAAAGTCTCAGACAAATCTTGTAACAGAAGAAGCATTCACATACTAAACAGAGGCAGAATAAACCATTCAATTTATTATTTTTTTTATAAAAATAAAATAAAATTTTGCCACAAAAAACCAGGAAGTAAAATGTACCGAGTTAAAAGCAAAAAAACTGACCTGGAGAGGAATCTCAAAGAAGGCGAGGCCGAGCTGGCCACCAATTTTCGTATCCGTATCGAACGTTATCTCTCCCGTAGCTAAGTCCTCAATTAACATAAGCATATCCGACAAAATGTTGACGCCGCTCAGGTGAACCGTAGCATTAACATACGACGAACCTCTAGCTTTAATATGGCCGTGATCCGAGGTGGCGTAGCCTAGCTGCTTCCCGCGGTACCCGATCGCAACAATAAGGGATTTATAGTCAATGGAGAAAAAATCTCTGTTCCGAATCTTGACAGTGACGTCTAGGGTTATGTCGAGGGAGGCTTTGGGAAATAGGTGGATGCGTAAGTGATCGAGGCGGAGACGGACGATGGAGACCTCCGGGTCGGATGGCCACAGGAGGAAGACGGCTAGACCGAGGAGGACGAGAGTGAGTAGGCAGATCAAACAGCGTCGCCAAGTGCGGCTGAGGTGTAACCGAGGGCTGCGGTTGTTGTAGTAACGGGGTAAAAGAACGATGTATTGAGGTTGTTGGGGTTGCTGGTGGGGGTCCGACGGGAGTTGTTGGTAGTAAGATTGTGGAATGCGGGGCGACGGAGGAGCGTCGTCGGAGCGTTTTGAGGAAGTCATAGTTTGGTGGGACTTTCGGGGTTGCGTGTGGGAATGCGGAAACAGAGGGAGGGAGGAGGAAGCGTGGCCGGAGATATAGCGGGGGACTCAGGTCTCAGTGTGGAGTAATACCAATGGTCTGTCAGGTGATGTGGGCCATTGTTGGATGAACTTTGTCCAGATTATGACTTTTTACCTTGTTTTTATTTTGACACTAGTGCTTTCCCAAAAAAAAAAAATTTCTACGACAAGATAATTTTATAAATGTGAGGGTTAGTCCAGTAACTATGGTCGCATTTGGTACAAGGGTTTCGGAATCATGATCTGGAATGAACCCTATATTGATTGTTTAGATTAATATTATTGGAATGAAAATTTTGGAATTATTTCTTAAAATCTTAGAATTCCCCAAAACCCCCAAGTAGTTGGAGGGTCTTGGACAAAGTCCAAATCCATTCCTATCTTAACTTAACAAGAACACACTCTATCCTTTCTATCCACACTCTTCTCGATCACAGAAGACTTTGTACCATACATACGACGTGCTCACATTTAAGATTTCAAATTTGTAACTGGATGATAGACTTTAGACTTTGGGTAAAGTTGAAAATTTATCGTATCCCATTTCCAAAAAATCAGCAATTCAAACATCAAATATAATAATGATATACGTCCCAAATACTAAATCAAACAGATATATTAGAATGATTGATCTCATGCGAAATCTCATTCAAAATCCAAGATGAATGATATTGAATTCGAATTCGAATTCGATTCCAAGACGCGAACTAAATGCCCGCGATCATAGGATAAGAAGGGATCCCCCATTCAAAAATTTTCCCAGGGGTAACAAAAAAGTAAAATAAAAATAAAATAAGAATTCGTTACCTAAGATTTTTTTCCAATAATAAACTATAAATTATCCTCTCAGACTATTTGGGGGTGAGTTGATTGCTTGACAACTAAGAGGTGATGAATTGTGCAGGGCAATTATTGCATCTGTTGGAGTTGTTTGAATTTTGACTCGGCAAAATAGGCTTTGTGGTTCAGAAAGTAAAATATTTTTCTTTTTAATATTCAATACAAAAAAAAAAAAAGATTACTATTTTCAGAAGTAAGTGTGAAAAATTGATCTCCTGCTTAAATAATCACAAATGCTTATGTTACATTCGTTTGAGAGCGTAACCGGTAAAGATTACTTACTTGGACTCGTATGATGCTATAATCTTTGGGGGCATATGAATGATGTTTTAGAGCTTTGTATCTCAAGAACCATTCATTTTGATGTTGGGGTTCTTCAGTGCATTGAACAAACTGGAACACAAGTTAGCAATAGTGTTGCAAGAGGAGACTAGATTAGGAGACAACTCAGGGTCACTTGAGCTGTGGGAGCAGAGGCAAAAAATGCTTTACTAATAGTTTCTGTTCAGTTTCTGGAAAAAGAGCCTAAATTGGAAATGAGCTGAGCACCCAAAGTCAGTCAAATCCTATGATAATGCTAACGGTCAGTCAAACTAGTTAATGCCGCATTGCTTCAAACCTACCATTCTCAATTCTATCTTCATACTTGGTCTCATTGCAGTTTTCAGAGCGTAATATTTCATGTGTTACACTATGACTCAAAGCATCAAACAACTGCAAGAGTACATAACATTTACTGGTTCATTGGTTGATAGTAACATTTCCATCGAAAAAGAAAGATCAAATCTATAATGGCAAGACCTGGCAACAAGATCATCCATGCCAAGATGGTGAGTGCGTCCTTCTTAAAGTGACTTTTGATCTGTAAGGCTAGTTTGTTCATAATCTTTTGGCTGATCCAAATATCTCTCTCTAATTTTTGTGGGGTATTTGTGTGGATTCTTGGTAGTTTATTGTAAAATCATATTTTGTTTCTTTGAGGAGTGAATGCTTGGCTTCTAAGCCGCTCAAGCCCCTCATTGAAAATATCTCGTCCAATTTAAGCTAGAATGCACTATTAAATGCAAACCTGAGGTTAGATTTTCTGTGATCCACTAAGCTGTGGTGGACTGTTTTCCTAAAATGACGTAGTAGGTACCTTTCTTAAGGGACAAACAATCTCCCTATTCATGAATTGACTCCATTGTTTTAGTACCAAGATTCTCCTACTGCTTGTGTAGCTAATTGAGCTAAGCTGATCAAGAAGCGGTGATCAGTCGGAACTTGGTGATGTGGATTGGAATTTGGCGTTGTGCATTTTGCTTCATGATAATTTTAACACGTCAATTAGATTTTCAGAGCAAGTTATTGATGTTTGCTTTGTCACTCCAGTGTCTATTTGTGTATTAGTACTTTGTAAAGTTCTAAGGACAGTCTCCCAAACATTGGACACGAAAAGCTATTATATGGCAGATCATATCCACAGACTCAAGATGTGGATGCATTCTTGATTGTTGTTCTGGTGGATGCAAGCCTTTGACAACAGTGGATGTATTTGCACTTGAGCAGGAGGTAGTAATCGTAGAAACTACAAGAAGGAAGAGGATTGTGAATGCTATATATTAAGGATTATGTGGTCTCTCCATTTAGTGGTTTGGTGCTAGTTTCTGCTTTCCCTAACCAAGATGAATCTCCTCCATCCTTTTCCTTTCTTTGCTGGTTCTCTCCAGCATTCACCGACTTCCTCCTGAAAGAACAATCCGAAAACAAAAAATTTAGGAGTCTGCCCAGCTTGGTCAGTAAGAGGGAGTTGATGTTGTGAGGAAGGAGGACGAGGAGATGCTTGATACAATCAAGAGCAGGGCAAGTGTTGGAGAGAATATAATGTCAACAGTAATATCATGTTGTTTTATCTCCCCAGGTACTAGTCGGGGACATGGGAACTGGAAAAACCAGCTTGGTCCTGAGATTTGTAAAAGGTCAATTTTTTCAGCACCAGGTATGCAAAGTTTTTTTTGATGGTGAGGGTTGTATTTTTCTTCCATCAATTGCAGTCAAAGAACCTTGACATGATTTTTGTTTTTCAGGAACCCACTGTTGGTGCTGCTTTCTTTACTCAGATATTGTCTTTGCCTGAGGCCACTTTGAAATTTGATATATGGGACACTGCTGGACAGGAAAGATACCATAGCTTAGCTCCAATGTATTACCGGGGTGCGGCAGCAGCCATTGTTGTCTATGACATCACAAGCATGGTAAGTGTTCCTGTAACCAAAACTGGGCTACTGAAGCAGATTATAACATCTGTTTATGGTTAAAATTGCCTCTTACTCATCATTTCATCTGTTATTTCTTCAAATCATAGAATGAGAAGCACTGATGATTGCTTGGAACGAGATCTTTTTTTTTTTTTCGCTTTTGTTCTTTGATTGTAATACTTAGAAAGCAATTAGCACAGATTTATCTTTGCATGTTTAATCCCCACGTAGTTAGCTTAGCTTAGCTTTCTCATGGATTTGATTTCGAATGATCTATCTTCAGGACACCTTTTTACGTGCAAAAAAGTGGGTCGAAGAATTAAAAAGACAAGGTGAACACATCTCTTCCATTAGTGATAGTCCATCTGTATTTCAATTTGTTTTCGTGTTGTCATTTCTCTAATCCAAATTCGTGTTACCATTATTATGATGTAACTTCCACCAACCAGCCCAGCCAAGTTCTATTTACCCTTTTTAGGTGATGTTAATGAAGAACCATTGCTGCTCGAAAAGCAAGTGTATCTGGTAGCTTGTTTTCTACTGTCTTTCATGTATTTCTTTCAGGTAATCCGAATCTCGTGATGGCTTTGGTGGCAAATAAACAAGATTTGGAACCCAATAGGGAGGTCAACTTTGAGGTACTGATAATTTTTTCTTTTCTTCCTGTTCCAATCCTGCAGAACAGTTTGATAAAAGGCAGCGACCTTGAGTTGAATTTGGTCATTACAGGCACATAGAGCTTTGGAAATTTGTTACTTGACTGTAACTAATGGTGGTGCTTGATACATAATAATAATAATCTCGAACGTAAAAGCTTGTGAATTACTTTTAAACTTCTGCAGGAAGGCGAGCAATTCTCAGAAGAAAATGGGATGTTCTTCACAGAAACATCAGCAAAAACTGCCCTTAATATCAACGAGCTCTTTTATGAAATGGGTGAGTTATCATGTCTAAGCTCAGCCTGCCAAAGCTTAATGAAATGTATTAACATTTCCATGTACTTGTTATCGTAAATCTAGTTTAGGCTTAGCTAATCCTCCTAAACCTTCGCCTGAGCTTTTTCTCTTTGGCCATCTGCAGCAAAAAAATTGGCAAAAGCTGCGCCATTGCAGCCAACAGGAATACGTCTGCAAAGCAACACACAGAGTCGGAGAGCCTTTTTTTGTTGCTCCCGGTAACATTTATTTTGTTTCTGCTGTCATGAGGAGCAATCTATTTCAACCCCTTGCTTTTGAATATTGAAAGCTGTTGATCGATGTATTGAAGAGCCATGCCAAAACTCGGCATTGTTGACTGATAAGACTTTAATTTTGATACATTATCTGATTTTTGTTTGGTGATGATGAACTTAAAAAGCCAATAAACTTATACTACATAGGATACTAAACATGGATACTTGACAGTTCATTTGGATGAGAAGAAACGGAAAGAAAAGAAAAGATTTAGTAATGAGGTGATTTGGGATAATGGTGAGGCCACAAAAATTCCTTTGAACTCTGGAAAGAAATCAGACATCGAGAGAGAAGATCAAACCCAGGATAAAACTTTTCACGTCTACCAACGTAACACCAAACATCACGTCTCTGCTGAGTCCCCAAACTAGGCCTTACCGGAACAGAAAGAGGAAGATTGGGACTCGAACAAACACGCAGAGGAGCGGATAGTTCCAGAGGAACTGTCGATTGATACAACAGTGGAACAACTGAATTATAACACTTCCATTTTAACAATGTATATATAACTTAAATCTCATTGATGTGGTTTATATTCAAGAGCTTTGAAAGTGGAAATCCAACTATAGTTTACATACAGAAAATACATTTTAAAAAGTGCTCTTTTTCAGGTCTAAAATGAAACCGCTAATGAAGAGCTTCATATAAGGTCACACACTGCTTTCATTATTGACTCTCGCGTCTGCTACGCTTTTGTGAGATGGACCTCAAGTTCCTGTACATATCTGAACAAGCAAGAGAAAAACCTGACATAGCCAGGAAGAGATTAGGCAAACCGGTTTTCAGATTGGCTAAAGACTTCTCCCTAACCTGAATGCACTGCTTCTTGTATTCTGCTTCTTCCTCTTCCAATTTCTTCTCGAGTGTTTCCACCTGAATCTGCCTCTCAACGATTAGATCCTTATCTTGTGCCCTCTCTGGATCCAATTCATCAGGAGGCGTTCTTCGCTGCATATACTTACGATACCAATCATTGAACTGTTCGGTTTTCTTGGTGAGCTCCCTTCGAGTATCCTTACACTTGTCACTCAATTTCACCTCATCTATTTGATACTCCATTATATGATCTACAACATGAGCAAAATTATTAATAGCACTTCTAGCAAGCTCATCTGGAACCTTCTCCAGCCAGTCATGCCAAGCATGTAAGAGCACACAAATTGGGGGATTGGCAGGTCTTTGTGGGGATGAAACCTTCTCCTTCAGATTTGTGTCTATGGGAATGAGGTTTAGCTTCAACCAATTGTTTAACGCTCTTATGTAGTCCTTTTGGTTCTTGATGAGTTTGTCAAACTGCATATGCCATTCTTTGACAACATGCAAAAGCTGGTATGTCCGTTCATGATGATGCTCACTTGTTTCTTTAGGGAATTGGGATATGTGCAGAGAACTTAGAGCTTGTACAATCTTAGACTGGCTTTCATGGTGTCCTCTCATGCTCTCCCACATAAAAACCATTCTACAATTCATTCAAAACCAGCAAAGAAGTGCATAGAATTAGACAAAGCAAGCATAAGAAGTGACTAAGGAAATTATATACCATGTGTAGTAAACAAATTAATAAATCAGAGTTCAAAAGAAGATTCCAGGGTTCCAGGTTCGTGAACAATGCTCTAAAAGTGAGCTCCAAGAACTTCTCCAGATAAGCAGACACTAACTATCAGCTCCTCTATTCTCACATGTGGTAATCTGTTGTTTCTGACTTGCCGAATGAAATGGTTATATTCACTTGCAATTTATTGGGGTTAACTCAAAATGAAACTTCTAACATGACATTGAGTCAAAACTGCACTCTACCAATCTCTGTGCGAAGTTTCCATTCCTTGTACAAAAGTCAAGACAGCTGATCTTTCCCCTCCCTTTATTCCCATATCCCCTCACAATTA
Source organism: Coffea arabica (assembly GCF_036785885.1). NCBI lineage: Eukaryota > Viridiplantae > Streptophyta > Magnoliopsida > Gentianales > Rubiaceae > Coffea > Coffea arabica. Next base: position 2,600,246 of record NC_092317.1, on the reverse strand, counting down.
TTCTCTTACTGTCTGAGGTATGGTCCCTATAAACAGTCACTACTAGCTTCATTTGATGGGACAAAAGATGACAGGACAGAGAAGTAGAGAACAAATTTCCAAAAAAGCAAAGGTAAAAACTGCTAACTGCAAGGCATAAATACGTTTATCTGCATAAACACTTACCCATCAACAAGAGCCACGAGTTTTGGATACAGCTGATCATCACGCAAACGATTTATTTCTGAAACAGTTGAATCCATAGATTGCATGTCAACAATGTATCGAGTATGCAAGTGACTAACAGCTGCTTTCATTCTCTCTAAAGCTTCTGTATTTGAGTCACGTTTCTTTAGTTTAGTCAATGAAGCAACCTTTCGTTGATATTCCAGTTTCATTTGTTCACCTGCCTGAAGAACATCATCGGTGCAACAATAATTCATTAGGAGGAAGCATCTAAGATTTGTACTCTTATTACATACTAATGTGACAAATGAGAGAAAAGTCCACATGCACAACATGTATTATGGTCACAAATGGAAGAAAAATGAATCAGATATATATTAACTAAAAATTGGGTGGAGGGAAAAGGTACAAACAAGAAAAGGCAGCAGCAGCAGTATAAGAAAGAAAGCTAATCAAATTAAACCTAAGCAACTCATTGCTTTAGCAAATCGAACATATTGAATGACAAAACAAGAAGGAAAAATACAAGGCAAAATGATTAAAAAATGTCACCCCACATACTTTTACTTCATCATATAATTTTTTCTCCCAGGCAAGCATCTTGTCTAAAACTGTTGCATGGGTTTCATGCTCTTCCGAATCGAAGTCATCCTTCACATCATCAACATTTGACGAACCTCTGAAGGACCTATTCCATGTAATGACACGCATGACCCTGGCAGAATGATCAATATGTCCTACAAAACAATCACAACTAGTTATATTATCAGCCTAAAATTTCAATCACCTTTCTTAACTCCCAATAACACAGAGCAAGTGCGCAACTTGGTTTGCAACATGACAAACAATCAGAACACGAAGTCAACCAACTGCAGTTTCTCCTGCCCTAAACATTTTACAAATTAACTGCAGCATATCAATTTCTGGTGTCAATACAGGGATATACATGACTATGGTCACTTATGCAATGACATGCGTTGGATAAATGAAGCTGCAAACCATAGACCTTAGCATCGCTCTATAATGGTGAAACACGTATCAAAATTAAATCTTTAGAAACAATTACAGAAAACTAGCTGATACAAAAATTGAATCCTTGAAATCCCTCATAAAAAATAGATTAAAAGAAACCAAAATATATGCATACCTCTATTATCAGCAAAATTTGAGTGATAATGCAACCGAGCCGCCTCAAGCATCTTGGATACCTCATGAGCACTCTCTGAAGCCTTAAGAAAACAATCATCCAATTCACTGAACATCTGCAGCAAGTTCACACTTGACCCAACCCTCCTTTTAGCATCAGCTGGAACAATCTGTTTAACTCTCTTCACCACCTTTGGAGGAGGGGCTACCTGAGGTGGCTGCGGTGGTAGCTCCGGCGCCTTTTCCACTTCCTCAACTGACTCCGCCTTCCCACCAGCACTCCTCCTACCTCCAACACTACCACTACCACTACCACCACCTCCATCCCCGCCACCAATGCCGCCTTCAGCATCAATTTCACTTCTTTTAGCCCTTTCTTCTAACACCTTGCGTTCCAATTCCTCCCTCTCCACTCTCCCCTCATCCACTTCAGCCAGAGTCGGCCCCGGAACATTCTCCATTGGCGGAAAAAAGAAATCCCACGAAGTCATACCTTTATGCTCCGGCGGAGGAGGAGGGGGAGGGGAACGATTCTGCTTCAAAGGCGGCGAAGGCGGCGACGGTCGAGGCGGCGATGGCGGATTCCGCAATTCTTCATCATCCACGACCTCACTACTGCGCCCAATTCCACTCCTACTTCCAACCCCACCGCTACTTTTACTACTCCGATGCTTCAACCCGCCATGATTACTCTCGGTTTCCATCTCATCTTCATTCTCCTCTTCCAAAATCGGGTCGGAGTGCTTCAAATCGCGTTTGGGGAAAGACATCTCGGGCATGGAGGCCGCACGCTGAATAGGGGGAGGGGGAGGCTGGTGAAAGGGGGGAAGGGGAGGGGGAGGAGGGGGAAGATGCTCGACGGGGGGCTGTGGGAGAGAGGCGGGTCCGCCATGGACGGATGAGGAAGGAGAGGAGGGATATTGGACTTCGCCGTGAGCATAATCGCTGAGAGCAGCTCCGGTGTTCTTTAAGGCCATGGCGTAGGCTGAATGGGCAGCGGCAAAAGCGTTTCTTGCAGCGACGGCATCTTTCATATACTGCTTTCGTTCTTTGCATCGTGTTACGGTTTCTTCGTTCTCGATCCTTGATTGGTTGCACCCCATTTTCGACCCCTCCGCCTCCGGTCTGCTAACTATTCAATTTTGCATAAACTAAATGAATGGATAGAATTCGGGAGGGAGAGGAAAAGGGCCAAGGAATTTTGATTCTTGATCCGTTTGGGAAGCGGAACCTATTATTCTTCTTGCTATTGATGAAGAATTTGGGATCAGCGGAGAAGTGATCAGAGCAGACAAACTGAGGCAGAACCCCCTTTTCTGGTTCTGTTTTGTTTGGTGGTTTAGTGTTATAGACTCTCATTAGTAGCAAGGTAAATTTTCAAGAAATCACTCTTTGTTCCCTGAACTTTGGAGTAGTCACAAATTATCCCGTCCAACCTCAAAATTATGCATTTTATTCCCCATGAATAAGAATTAATTTTATATACACTACTAACATATATATTATCAAAATTTTGCTCATGTACATGTATTCAACTGTAACAATATATATAAGATGAACTCTATGCATAATAGTCAAACTTATAAATCTTAACTCTAGCCAAAAAAGAAAAAAAATGAGTGCAATAATAATAATAATAATAATAATGCCTTTTTATTTGTGAAATTATTTGTAACTTTACTATTGTTTTTGCTTATTGCTAAAAGACACAAGTTTTTTTTGTAATAACTACTATACAAAAATCAAATTGATAAAATGTATAAGAAAAGTTTACTATCTTACAGGATTGATTTTCATTTTTATATACTTTTTTAAATTTATTAGACTTTAAATCAAATAATAATGATAAATAAATAAATAAATAATAATAATAATAATACTAATAATAAATACAGTTAGCAAAATTTTGAAGACTTGTTGTTCCAAAAAAAATTTTTTTTTAGCATTTTAGTTTAAGTAAACTATTAGAATAATACTGTTATCCTTTTTTATTTGTTAAATTAGTCAAATACTAAATGCTTAATTAAAATTGTTAAAAATAGCCTATATCCTTTTTTTAAACTGAGCTAAAAAAATAGGGATTAAATCAAAAAAAATTTGGTATAAGATCTCCAAGATTGGCTAGTTTTCGCGGACTTAAAGTGTATATTTTTAATGTTAAGAATTGTAGAGCGGGATTAACACTTAATCATTCCCTCTAAAGAGACAATAATATGTTTTAATTTAGCATCTAAAAGTCAAAGGTTTGTTTTGGTCCTAAAAACTTGGAGAGAGAGAGAAATGTCAGAGGTACAATTTAAGCATTGCTTCCAATTTAGCTTTAACTATTTAACATCTTTTATGCCTCACTCCTCATTATCTCATAAGTCTAGCATGTCATTATACCATTCAATTTAAAATATATATCCCATAAATTCAAAATTTCTATCCTTTTGTACCATTAAGGTAAAGTAATAAGTGGCTGCCAAATGTATGTTATATGAATTAATCTTTTCAAAATTGATAGTGCATTCACTAGTAAGTTTATCACTTTATCATAATTTGAATTTAAATTTCATGTCGTGTATTGGTGTACGTACCAAACTCACTGGTGTATATATTGCCAATATATAAAAAATTATTTCAAACTGTAGTAGGTAGAATCACTGAAATGTCTTTCATTTGATGGGTGCTAAGTCCTTCATATATGATTTAAACATTGCATGGTAAACAGAACTATGAAATAGGAACAAATATTCTTGTAGCGAGGGTAAAACGAATAGTTTATATTACTCTCAGAGAATCAACTAAAACTTTTGACTACTTTGAGGGCCAAAATGAAATTAATCGCGAAGGTCACATAAGAGACTTTTGAGCCTGGGAAGTGAGCCGAGCCGAGTCGGATTCTTTTAAATGAAAATAATAAAGTAAAGGCCTGGACTTGGTTGCAAACCGACAACACAGTGGTCGACTTTAGTTGATGAAAGTCATCAACCAGGGCGGCGAGACCATCACAAGATTCCAGGAAAAAGGAGGAAATTTTGAGAAGCTTCATACTCCATACCACTACTATTATCTACTTCTTTCTGGTTCCAACTTGTTAGAAAGGAAAAAGAATGATTTATACTCTAGCTTCCTTGCTTCAACCAGAAGATTTATATCTTTCACCTTCTTTTCATAATGATGAAATCCACCTCTTTGTAATTCAGCACATTGTGCCGTAGTAATAGTATGTAAGAAGTATGCAAGATTACCGATAATGATGTCCTTCCATCAGAAAATCACTCCTAATACTTTTGAGTCGCCTCCCTGGTTGTCCTTCGCAAGACAAAGCTGGTTTGGGAGATGGGATTTGATAGGAAAAGAAAAGAAAGTGGGAGGAAGGAATACTTTCTTCTCATTTGTGAGTTTACTCGTGACAGAAAACAAAAGATTCGGTCTGATTTGTAGGGATTCAGTATGCTGCTACAGTTGAAAAACCTTTCTGCCCGCTTATGGCCTGATTTGGACAGAATGTTTGCTGGACAGAATGTTGAAGAAAGCCTACAAAATTTTTCAAAGTATCAATTCTATCCTTCGATGAGCACTAAACAAAATTTTAATGACATATATATTCAAAATCATTCCATTTCTTTCCGAAAACTCTCAAATAACATCAAAATCACTACCATTTTTTTCTCCTCTTCTTTCCTTTCATAACTTAAGTCTTCTCATCTTTTCTTTTCTATCCTATGCTCCAAAACTAGCCATTACTACAGAGCCACAGCCATCAGGTTTTGTGAATTTGGATCGGCCATACAAGGATTGGGTAGATAGGGCCATAGGGCACACGTATCATTTCTACTTGCTGCGGAATTCAGTGTAAAAGCTCAAGCCCAGAAACCATGTAGCTAATGTTTTCAGTAGAAGACAGCATCCCTATGGTACCTGTACTTGGCATTCAAGCCTATACAAGGCTTGAATATATTGTAAATAAGCTGACAATCTTTGCTCACATGGGACACAAATTGCAGTGCGGGTTTAATTTTTCTGCGTAGCCTCCTGTTGCTCTTGGCCTCCTTTCAACGAAATAAAGGTAGACAAGAAAGTCGTCAAATGCACCAAACATCATAGATAGCTAGAGCAAGTATAGATGCTCTAAGTAAGTTTCTGCAATGCAAGTCAAACGATCAAAAAAAAAAAAAAACCGCCTAAACAATAGACCTCGCATCACAATGTACAAGATTGGCAAAAGTTATTCAGATAAAGGAGCAGCTGTTGCAGTTTAGCAAAACTCGTAAGGCAGATCAATGGGATGGTGTATTATAGCTACAAAATCCCCAGATGCCCATGATCATGGGCTTTTCATCAGAATTCGTCATCATCCTCTTCAGCTATGTGCTTAGCGAGCTCTTGCTCTTGTTGCTGTCTTTCTCTCCTCTTCTCAGCACTTTCTTTTTCCTTGTTGGAATTTGGTGGATATCGTAGAGCACGAACTGCTTCGTTATGCATATTAAGACAGAAAGCAATTCTTGAATTAAAAGCAATTTGAGGCTCATTAGTCGAGTAGATGTCCCCCGTCTCCTTGGACACCATCCATCCATTAGCATGATCCAATGTGGCATCAATGGCTCCATCTCGAATTGCTTTAGCCACAATACTCTCAGCATCAGCAACGGGGTTTGCTGAATCCAACCGCAGCTTTTTGGCAACATCAGCCAGTGATATCCTGGAATATGAGATACTAATGTTACGAAGCCCAGTCCTAATGACATTATGCCGCAACCTCACAATCAAGTTGTTGGTTCGGTCTGAGCTGAATGTGCTTGAGAACTTCTCAGCAACTGTCCTAAACAACTCCAGATCTCCAATTCGAACGGCCTGAGTACATTATAACCAACAAAGAATTAATTCAAAAGCAGGAATAACACACTAATTGAACTCCTCTTATTTAGAATTTCCAGTGTCTTGTGGTTGTGGAAGATCCTTCTGGCATGAGGGTGCCGCAAAGTTGCAGTGCCATCCATTCATCTCAAACATTAGCCTGTGCTGGACATCACAATTCTCTCCTACAAATAACTAATTTATCTGCTGCTACTATTGTATATAAATGCAATAATTATCATTAACCCCTCTATTGTGTTCCCTGCACAATTAAAGCTTTAAATCATCCAAGCAAAATTTTGGAAAATCCTACTCCAAGAAACATACGACTTGTACGATAGACATAAATAAAAGATGGCCCACCTCCTGATTTTTAGGAGTACCCCTGTTTGTGTGTATGGCATAAGCATAGTGTGTTTTAAAAGTCACTTTGTGTAGGTTATATATACCCAGCTCAAAATTCCAAACGATAAGAAATTGGACAACCCAAACTCACATTTGTAAGCTCAAAATATGGTCTCAAAGCTTTCTCCATTCCTTTTTGCATAAAAACGGTCCTCTCAGGGATCTCTCCAAGCAGTAAACGTACTATTACAGCCCATTTAGTGCATTGAATTCGGAAACCAAGAGCAGCTATTGGTGCTTTCCTTGCAGCTTGCAGAAGGGATTCTTTAGCATCAGTGTATTCCAACTGAATTGTCCTGATCTTTCCAAGGTAAAAGAGATAACGACAAAACTGCAACCAAGAAAAGTCCAGGATAAGGACAAGAAGCTGCAACCCTGATATGCATCAAACGGATTAGAGCAGAAAAGCTTTACTTTCATTTTAAAACCATAAAACGAAGAAAGTAAAATCATGAACTTTACCAATTTGTAATATCCTAACACAAGCCAAATTCCACAGATTCCAGTTTCTTCCAGTCAATTATAGTTTTGTTGGAAAAAACTGTCATAATACAATGGGTTAATTACAATTACCTTCCCTCAGGATTTGCCAAATTACAGATCGAATGCCAAGATCAGGCCAAAGTACAAGTAACCCTTGGACTAGAAAGATGTTTCTCCAATTACCCCGTTATTAAAGGACATCAGAAATGTTGCTGAGTTCAGCAAAAAACAAACAAGAAGTGCCCACAATGCCCTTATTGAGTCCCAAAATTTATAAAATAATAAAATTCTTCCGTTAGGGATCCATTCAATCCTTCCACAGCCACCTCCCATCCACAAATCCAATATCTCCAACCCAATCTTCAGTACCATCTCTCAACCTCCCTCCACGGGCCCCACTTAGAAAATCGACTCACGAGTCCCCTTGCTCCTCTACATACAGCACCACTTGCAAGTGTTAACAGGCCAACTACCATGCCAAACACCATAGCAAAGTACCCTAATATAACTTGACAAGCTCAAATCCGGAAATCAACATTAAACCCCTCGTAAATGCGCAGCGGTAAAGTTGAAAAATGCATGAAGTTTTATTGGGTCTGCCAACCTGATAAGATAATGATTGGCTTTTCTCCCACTTTGTTCCCAAGTTTTACATGGATAAAAGAGTGTGTTTGTAGTTCCAAGTCAAAGTTCCTTCCTAGATTCTCTGAATTTGAATAGCCTTGGGAAACACGTTTTTGCATCACTTTTGCCATGTAAATGCTGTCCCATTTTGTTCTATTATAACTCCACAGGATTGTTTTTCTATAAATACCTCCAGACTTCATAATTTTCCTCAACAAAACTCCCCCTGAACTGTAGGGGTTTAATATATGTCAAAGATCCCAACCCTCCCACCCCCCAAAGAAAAAACAATCTTGGTGGTGTGAATGTAGAAGCAGGAGGCCATGACAGAGTGGGATGCTTTGGTGCTTCTGTAGAGATGTTGAGCAAGTGGTGAGTTTGATTGTAGAAGTTTTTATTTTCTTCTTTTTTGGGAAGACGGAAGGGTAGGTTGGGAAAAGGAGCAATATAGTAAATAGAAGGCATCTACATTGGAAGATAGCAGATTGGCCACTGGTTTTGGGAGGGGTTGGGTCTGGCACAATGGAAGGGATACTCGACATCCATGGTAAGTGCTTTACACATAGCAGAAGACTTGATCTTTTTCTTAATTTGCACTCTTATCTTTTTCCTTCTTCGTTTTTTTTTCAGTTCAAATAAATCTTGAGGTTGTTAAAGTCCTTTGAACAATGCCAAACCAGCAATCCTCCATCCAGGACAAGGGCTACTTGTAATTTGGCCAAAGGTCAGGGTTCAACCTGTCACTGGCCAAACCTGAGGGGAGGTAAAAGTAATTAACCCAATTTAATTAGTAGATCCTACCACTCCTTTTGTGCAGAAAAGTCAAGAAGTCCCAAAAGGGATAAAATATCCCATGCATAAGGGAAGATTCTGTAATGGAGGAAACTAAGAAATTTATTAGATTTACCTGTTGATTTGAATGAGCTTCAAAACGGGGTGCTTTTGACCTCAATTTCTCTGCTTGGTCATATAAATTATAGTGGAGGTAATTCCGAAGCAGCAGATTGAGAAGTGTTTCCTGCATCAATGAGCTGCTAAGTATGAATATATGATGAAAGCTGCCACTAAAACCATAGCCATGTTTTTCAGGTTACAAACCTGACCCAGCTCATCATGGCGAAGTGTTGCAATCCGATGCAGAGCAAGCAGATTTCTGCGAATTAAAGTTTATTAGGTAAAGTTTTGGAAGGAAAGGATACACAAGTAAAGCACATGCACAAGCACAAGAACACACACGTGCACAGAAAGACAGTGCCAAAAAAAAATAAAAATAAAAATAAGCACCCACAATATAGCTGTTGTATGCTTGTGAACCATTTATACAAATTATCATTATGAGGCATCAGATATAAGAAATGGCAAGTAATATAGAACTCACCCACGAATTTCAGCAAGATCACTGGTAAGTTCATAGCTCAAAGAGTAATAAAAGTAGAGCCTGGATGTTAAAACATCAAGAGTTCGCCTATTGAGGTTCTTCAAACGTGCAATGCCTGCTGAGGCGCATACTTTAGCCTGAGAAGAACGAGAGAAAGCAGTTTCATACATCAAGAACTATATCAGAGTGTGCAAGCATGCGAAGGTGATGTAAACCATACCTCATTGTATCTCTTCTGATCAATGAGAAATATGAGGACAAGCAAATAAGAATAAATCTCCAGCTCTGGCAGAGAATGCTTTGCAGGGGATTGCACTGCAGATGTTGCCGTATCAACTTCCATTTCATGCTCATCATCCTGTAAAAAACCATCAACTTTGTCAAGCTGCAGATTTCAAAAGGCTACCATATTTGTTTGACAATACAATTGGAATAAAACAAGTGCACTAACAGGAAGGCACTGAAGACAAACCAATTACTACTGGTTCAATTTGTTGAATATAAAATTTCTGCCAAAATCCTGGATAAGGGTTTGTACACAGAGTGTCATTCCCTTAAATCTTTTCCTATTGTTTAGACGATATTTCAAAATTCATTTCCACAAATTCCACAACATGATTAATACACTATATGATCAATGCTTTATCTAATGCCCTTAAACCACCTTTAACTACATCATTCCCATGTCTGGTTGCTTGAATACTGATGTCAATTCCATTGCTGTGATGTTACACGAAATATAAACGGAGACACAATTTATGCAGTAAAAGTTATATGAAAAGTAGCAAAATAACAGAAATTGGACGTGTAATGAGAAAAGTGAAGGAACCAGCTTAGTAATTTGATATTCGGAATATAACGCATGAATGCGCTACTAGTAATAGTAAAACTTAGCTAACCTTCCTCTCAGAGGAATGCAGAATCAGAATATGGGCATATTAACTTGATTTATTTTAAGCTTTATTTTCTCAAGTTGATAAAGAAGATGAAACCAAAGAAGTCACCATATATGAGTAAAGGAAATGCTTTTTCTTGCATCCTCTACATTAATTTCACCAACACTTTGCACTTCCAACGACTACTTTGCACGCTGCACCCTATATTCAACTCTTCCCAACTATTCATAGACCTAAAAGCACTGAAAAAAATAGTTGCCACATTTTGAGAAAACCATAGCTAAAAGTAACAGAATACGTCTTAATGGTGATCAATAGAGACAATGATAATCACAAGCTCAATTAGTGGGATAGCTAGAGTCTCCAGCTTCACATAAAAGCTCATATGAACAGATGATGCAACTAGCATTTGACATCCAAGATTGATTTAGCATGTGATGACACATATCTTATGTCCACAGACCAAACAGCCCTATCTAATTTTGCTAGATTTATAAAAAAATGAGGTCAAAGTGACAATGATAACTGTAAGATGCAATTCGTCCAAACTCCAGCAATAGTTTAGAAGCAAAGTGCCCCACCCCACTGATGAGATGGCACACAATAGAATCTAGTCACGTTCAAACCGAATATTCTTCCTTCAGCAACAAACTGACATGCTATAACTGCCAGTTCATGCACAAAAAAGCACTGAACAAACAACAAAAGCAAAAATTTACTTTAAAAAAAATCAACAAGCGAAAAACTGAAATTCAAAATATGAACCAAATTTAAAGATGACTTCCTATTTTCTTACCTTGGGAATGTATGAGGACAACCGTGTATGCACCTCGGATCCATGTGTGAGGGCATAAGTCAAGAACGCAGAAATCACTGATGCCGTCAACTTCTTCCTCAAAGCAATAGTTAGCCGGACAGCCCTCACTATTCTCCGAATCTCCCGGGCATATGTACCGGTCTCGATAAGTGATGCTATCTCTTTCAAGTCTACAACCCACAGATTTTGTATTGAATCAGGACTGGTTAAAGCCCAAACTTACCTATGTGAACGCCAGACAGTAAAAAGGTATGAGAACAGAAAGAATTACGCTGCAGAGTGGATGGGCCAGTGGAGGTGACAGAATTTGAAGGGGCTGGTTGCTCTTTCATCTCAACGTCTCCGGGCATTTTCAATGTACCCTAAAAAAGCAACGTCAACATCATTGAGAAAAACCAGAAGGCCATCTATGCAGCTTCATGCATTCTGTTACTCAGTGCACAAATATGTTCAGATTCTCAAATTCGTATGGATATGGCAGGTGACTGGGCTTCAAACAGGAAACTAAATGAGGGTCCCGGGAGGCTTCACTTGCAGTCCAACAAAACCAATCAAACACTACCATTCAATACGATTTCCATTTTTAGCTTCTAACCTAAATTTTATGAGGAAAAACTCGTCTAGGAGTACACTCCAGAACTGGTGACAACCCGCCCGGATTCCAAAAATTCCGTGTGAGTCGCCCCAGCCTAATCGTCCGGGACGACCCTTTTCAGCTTAGGACCAAATCACAAAGCTTTTCTGCTCTGCTACGATTAGAAAATTAATGAAAAGACAATGCCAATATCCCAAAAATCCCAATCGATAAGTAAAATACACTGGACAGAATCAATGTAAGAAAAAATATACCAAAAATGGTAAGAAACTAATGTGCATACCAATCTTTAGCCGAAATTTGTCACCTCAAAAACCCCTGAAGAACAGCAAGTGGATGGCAGAGAAGGACAAGAGCGACCGATACTTCCTTTGGGCAAAGGCAGGGGAGTGGTCGTTGTTTTTGGGAGGAGAGGGGAGGTGACCATTGGGTTGGGTTGGGTTGGAGTAGAACGGGTTTTGGCATTGGGCTAGTGGGCTTGTTGTGTAGACAAGATTGTTAAAAAAAGTTTTCTTTGGTGCGATTAGACAATGTAATGGCCCGGATAACTAGGTATTTTGGATAGCCTGTTCTAGAAAAACAAATTCTAGGTTTTTTTCGAAAGGATAGAAAGTTTTAAATATTTTAGATGAATACCAACATTTTTTCTAATAGTAAAATTTTAAACAGACACTCAAAAGACACACTGTTTAAGCAAACCCAAATTCATTTTCAAAACTAGGGGGAGTGTCGTGCTTGTGGGGAAGGAGGTTTTTTTGTTGAACAAACAATAGTACATTATGAGAAGAAATAGCCATTAAATAATAAGAAGCAGTTACTATTGCAAAAAAAAATAGTCCACAAAGTAGTCCATAAAGTAGTCAAACGAGAACATTAGTAATAGTCAAAGATTGTTGAAAACAAAGAGAGTAATAGTTATAATCCTGACACCATGCAGTCCCTTATTTAGTGATAGTAATAGTAGTAGACTAATTTAAATACTTTAATAGGCAGCCTTAAGTACTCAGTTGTGTTGCTTCTTGGCGATTCCTTCATTTTGTTGTGCAGGTGTTGCACCACTGGTTCCTTCACTGGACTTTGTAGAAGATGAGGTGTCCAAATTGGTTGGGTCGACTCTTTTCCTTGTCTCCATTTCTGTCACTGTGACATCTATTGCCTTTCCTTAAGAGATAAAGTCTGATTTTTCTGCTATTTCAGCTACGCTTATTACACTGCCAGAATTTCAGGATGTTGATGTGGTTACATAGTTGGTTGTGTACTTTGATATGACAGTGAGCTCTTCGAGAGTTGAGTTCCTGGAGATCTCTCAAGTGCTCCGTTACTGTGTACGCTTGTAGCACTGCTAATCCATTTTGATGTGGTCCCATGTTTAATCGGTACCTTTGACCAGCTTGCATTTGACAGATTAGTGAATGCAAGTCCCATATTGCTTCTTCTCATTATAGATTAAGTTGTCATTAACTTTATAGCAATTTCGGGCATGGAATACAGCATAAAAATTTGTTCTCATACAATATAAAATAAAGAACACATTTAGCAGTAAGTGAAGTGAACACTTCACACCCAAATCAACAATAAACGATATAATCAATCAATTCACACAACGTTACAATAAAACGGTGTCAAATTGAAAGTCGGTGATAATACAGAAAGGATGAGCAACACAGAAAACTAACCTTATTCCAGAATCCCCACCGAGAGCTCTTTCTTGCTGTTGCTCCAAACCTATAAGATTATAATCAACCCAATCAAATTACAGAGGGCAACCGAATCTATGAAAAAAATGCTATCTTGCAGCTAGCAACGCGATAAAAGTCACTAATTGCAGGTATTAAGAACACACGATAAAATTAAGGAATGAACTGAAAAATTGGGGAGGGGGCGGAATCTAACCTCAAGCTAAACCACCATGAGTAGCTGCGATTGAAGAGCATTCTGAGCTGATTAGTATGAAACCAAGAAGAATTATCCCAATCCCAGAATGCGAACAGGAAGAAACTGATAATCAACCGTTTGGGCATTAACATACCAACGGTTCGGCAATTGAATTGGGGTGTAATTAATTATGAAATAATAGATAATTTCAGAGTTGAGTTCGGATGAAAGAGAAAAAGATGAGTCAGATCGTTGTAAACAAAGGCAAAAAGGAAAAACTTAATCCCTGAAGTTGAAAGGGGATAAACTGAACAACATTTGTGACTCATAAATGCAAATTATAAATGATAGAGAAATGGGTGCCGACCAAACCATTAACATTCATAATAGTTCGGCAACCATTGAAACGTTTCAGACAAAGCAACATTTCAATGGGTGCCAACCAAACCATTAACATTCATAACAGTTCGCCAACCATTAAAACGTTTCAGACAAAGCAACATTTCAAACGGTTATCTGCGGCTAAAAAGGGGAATAATTGGTAGTTAAGGGATATTCCGGTAATTACACCAACACACAAATATATATGGGTTATACAAAATGCAAAAACAGTTGCATACTAATTACACATTCCATCAATACCCACATGACTCATCAATGACAACCTTAAATGTATTAAAATGGAGAATTATTGATAGTTAAGGGATATTTCGGTAATTATACCAGCACATAAGCATATATGGGTTGTATAAAATGCAAAAACGGTTGCACACTCATTACACATTTCATCAATATCAAGATGGCTCAGTAATGACAACTTTAAATGTATTAAAATGAGATCATTTCAGTAAACATACCCAAATACATACCTCGTTAAGTTGTACCTAAATCTTTTAAATTAATACATAACAATTCACATTTCTAGAAAACCCCCACCTATGCGGTTGAAATTCAACCTATTCTTTGACAAAAAATCAATCTTATATAGTATAAGGAATTGTTCTTCAAGGATTCTAATGTGGATTGCTAAATGTCTCTTTTCTTTCTCTTTCCCTTCCTAGGTCCACACCTATATTTCCCCTCTAATGCAGATTGCTCTTCCTCTTTCTCTTTGCACAGTTCTCGTCCTATTACTTTTCACAACTTTTTCATAACTATTCAAATTATTTTTGGATAAATTCGAGATCATTCTTAAAATCACCTTTAACACATTCTAAAAAAAATCTCGATAATACCCCATCAAATGATGTTCTTGTAAAATAACTAAAAGGAAGGCTATGTATGAATGGATGCCTTTCCGGGTGTTCCCAGGAAAGTGTTTTTGTAGCAACTTTATTGACAATACCGTTCTCGTCCTATTATTTTTCACAACTTTTTCATAACTATTCAAATTATTTTTGGATAAATTCGAGATCATTCTTAAAATCACCTTTAACACATTCTAAAAAAAATCTCGATAATACCCCATCAAATGATGTTCTTTTAAAATAACTAAAAGGAAGGCTATGTATGAATGGATGCCTTTCCGGGTGTTCCCAGGAAAGTGTTTTTGTAGCAACTTTATTGACAATTGTGCACGTAAAATAAAATGGTAGTTGATTAACGCAATAAAGTTTTTATTAACAATAGTGTTTTCGAGAGGCAATCCAAATAAATGTTAATCACATAACGAAATCAAATAAGTACTCATTTAAGCGTTAAACATTAATATCCCTTATGCATTAAAAGAATTTTTGCTTTTAAAATCCAATTTAATCAATAGGAACATGAGCCAAGTCACCTGCCAACTGATGTTGTATGGCCTTACCCAAAAAGTGTACTGGTAAGAAGGCTTATGTTTCCATTCATGGTTCAACCCATGTGTCGAAAGATCAACTCAGGATCGAGTCCAGAGACGAACTAATCGACATACTCTCTTTTACTGGAAAAAAAAATTCGCAATTGAAGGGGGCAGATCCTAAAGAGCCAACGAATTTCTAATTGAAATTCGAGGCTTTTTTATTTTTAATTGATTCTTTTATTATATTATGATATTTTACACCAGCAAATGGACCCACAAGTCTCCTCCTCTACTATTAAAAAGGGGAGTAAAAGGGGTGACATTAAATCCAAACTCCTGAATGTTCATAGTACAAGTCATTAATGCATTATGGGTGTGGATTTAGCTCAACCCCAACCCAAAAAAAAAAAAAAAACTCATCCATGTTGTTAGGTTCCATTCGAGACACTGGAGATGGATTGCAATTTCAGGTTTAAGCCATGTGCTTTCCATAAATCCGGGGAATCTGAGTTGCAAAGGATGGCAAGTGACAGCACAAAAGAAAAGCCATAGGAGCTGATAAGCTCAATCAGAAACTTCAAAAATCTCGATCAAGCATATGTGATCTCCACAGACACAATTTAACAAGCCTAATCCAAAATGACACTACTGTTTCCTCTCTCCATACATGATCTGCCACAACTCAACATCATTTCCTCTCTCATAATCTCTCACATATTGAGGAATCTCTGCGAGATCAACGCGCTTGCCCAGAAAGCTATGCAAGGATCCACTTTCAAGATCACCATCACTATCTGCATCATCATTGAAACTATCCACATTCAAATATAGCAGCTAAAAACTATTTTTATACGTAAGAGAAAAATTCATTGGGTATTCATTGCATTGCTTACTGCTCACCTCCCTCCCTAAGATAGCTTCGAAAATGCGAATAACCATTCGCCACAACATCCAGATCATCGATACTGAAGTTATAGCGCTTCTCTAGTGCCAAGTACAGAACCTGAGATAAGAGAGATACTTGAACTAATCAAATTGCAAAAGTGGGACTTTTACCATTCATAGATCACTGTGACTGATGAAAGGTCAATTAAGGCCCTACAATTTAATCCTAACTGTTATTCCAACTTTGATGCTGATACCTTTTCTGGACACTTCGACATCATTCTGTGTAAAGTACTGAATAATGCATCAGTTAGGTCGTTACTGTAGATAACATCAGCAGCTACAATGAAAGAAGCTTTCCAGAATTCTTCAACCTCTGTTTTGTTCCAAATATAGCTGGACAAAATTCCCAGCATAAAATAAAGTTTGATAGTTTGATGAATGAAAAGGATAACGAAGTTACTGAATTCATCTGGAATTAAATTATCTGGAATTCATCAATTCACTGAACACAATTACCTCTCTTTGGACTCTAAATCTTCTATTACTTGAGGCTGCCATGAACAATTCCAATCGAGTTCACGAACATAAACCGAAGCACGAGGATGGAAAATTGCAGCATTTAAATGAACGTTCTTAGCACAGTTGTCAAGTATTTCTTCACCATGGTCTGTCAAAAATGACTCTTAAGGCTTCATGAGACTGGCAGTATAAGCAATGCAAAATTAGCTTTAATTAACCCAAAAAAAAAAAACATAAATCTTCTCTATAAACTCAATAAGAACATCACTGCACCTGTTATAAAAACTGTTCGAGCAACGCGTGCAAGTAACATGCCCACTAAGCCTGCAAAAGTCGTTAAAAAAGAATCATATAACGCAAATCTACGGATGCTTCAGATTCATGGTGGGAATGAACTTCACAGCTAAAAGGATGCAGAAGCATTCTGGAATAAAAAATATCACCAACCAAAGCTAGGAATGATATCACCTAACATGACTAAAAACATATATGATTTCAGCACGGAAGTACATCTTTTCATCAAAATGGTGTTCCAAATGGTATACAGCAATGATATGCAGGAGTGTAGAATTCCAGTAGCATTCTGGAAAGTATGATGAGCCAAAGACAGGAGTCTAATTACAATTCTAAATATAAGCAACATGACTTCAAATTGGAGTTTAGGTTCAACATTTTCCTGACACAATCAGCAAAGACAAATATTGACTTCAGCAAGAACCCAAGTGATGATTCGTTAGTTTCTTATGTATGGATTAAAAACATTATTAGGCAAGAATTAGGGGTTTGAATAAAGTGGCAATAAAATGCATCCCAAGTTAAACTATAGAAAGGAAAAGAAACCTAAAATGAACTCTCAAGCAAAGTTCAAGTCTTCTCAATGTAATGCAAAAATGACTCCAGCTCATGATGTAACTTTGAATCAAACAGAGGCCAAGTGAAATTGAGATCATCATCATGCCATTTGTCTCAGAAACATTTGATTGCTATCCCAAGTTCAGCCAAGTACTAAATGTTTCATCCTTACTTAGGGGCATCTAAATGAAACATTTTCAGCATTAGTGATAGAGCAAACAAGAATCAATTCTACCTGTACCAGCACCAAGTTCTATTGCAACAATTCCATCAAGCTCTTTTGACGTGAACATCTTGTGCAAGACAAAGTCAGCCAACACTAGTTCTGCTTTCCACACCTGGTAGGACAAGCACAAAAATTGAAGAACAAGAGTTGAGAGCATTACACGGAGCTCACCAAAAACAATTGTAATAATTGGAAAAGATCTTGCCACAAGATGATTGATCCTTTCAGTCTGTTGAAAGCTAAAGAAACTTAGCTTTATGCTGTGAAAAACCTATATGGACTTAGAGAAAACTGAATGGAACAAAGGAGAAGAGAGGTAACCTGTGAAACATATATACCTGCAGACCAACTCTTGGAATTGATGAAGTAATGTTATGCCTGATGGCAACTACAAAATAATCCCTCAGTGGTTCTGCAAGTAAATGAAATATGCGTCACAAATATACATTTAAATTGGGCAAACAAACTTTTTACCAGCATAGTGAGAAGGGAAACCTCAAAGTTTTAATGTCCTTCATATTAGAAAGAAATCAATGTATGAAAAAAGCTCACCTAACATTGAAACGACCAACACATTCTTCTAAATTGAAATTAAGCTAAAGTAAAAAATTCATAATCTTCTATGTTGGTTTAGGCGTGGATGAAAATTGGAAACGCGACGCTAATTTATACAAGTTACATTGACCCTATATAGTCCTGTCCTGCAAGTGCCCTTAAATGTAAGAGAGCACAAGTCAAACAAAATCCGTATTGTAAATATGGCAACTTACTAGTGCGTCGTTTTAGGATAAGATCACCATCTCCATCCAAGTCATACTCTTTGCGCGCTAAACTCAACTTTTCACCACTATAATCATCCTCAATGGGTTCATCTCCGCCTTGACATTAGAGTTCCAAAAAAAAAAAAAAATCAGCAGAAGACATTGTACGACATGAAATTTCTGTATCACAGAAAATAACCCACGCGAGAGTCGCATGAAGCAAATCATACTACTCCCGACAGTCCACAAACTTGACAAGAGAATGCAGTTGCAGTTAATCAGAAACTATCCACTGCCAAAATTGCGGTCATGGAATTATTATCAATGATCAATCACAGAAACTCAGTGGAAATCATTATGATCATTTAACAAGTTTCAATTTGTTTTCAATTCTTTTCCTGAGTTTTTGCTTGTGATAACAAAAACAAACAATTTCTCATGTATTATAAGGTCAAATAGTACTATGTAATTGATAATCCATAGAAGAGTGGCCTACCTCTAACTGAAGGCGGAAGAGAGATGATAAAGTGGGAGATATGGGGGCCAGAATGGCCGGGAGGACATCCCAGGTGAACTTCGCTCATGACTTGCTCCTCCGACTCCGATGTGCCACGAAAATCCGGCGGTGGCCGCAACGAGTCTTCGCCTTCCATATCAAGAGTCAGGTTGTCACGACTTCTGAAGTTTTGACTGCCGCTAGTTTCCTCGTACTGGTGCCAATATAGGTACCATTTTCCTTTTTTCCACCCAGGGGGTGGGGTTGGGTGTGGGGTGTTGGCCTGTTGGGCTTACGATGTGTTTGTTCAAGGTAAATTTAGGTGGACAGCAAATTCGTGTGAGATAAAATGGCAGTTGAAAAATAAGTTGATGATACAAATAAATAAATTTTGACAAATAAGTTACTATCCAAACAAATCGAAAAAAAATCGATAGAAGAAAATTTCAATTTAACCAACAGATTTTCATTTTCAGAAGAAAATAAAAGGAAATAATTTTTTATGTGTTTGCCTTAGTCATTCTCCTTTTAATTCTTGTGGTGCACACACATGTATATTGGCACACACATATATATTTCTCGTCAATCTAGAACTCAAAAATAAATGAGTATTTGAAATTTTATTTCTTCTAAAGCTTTTTACTATTATTTGACAATTTTATGAGTGCAAATTACACATCTAAATAATGTATTATTACTCAACTCATACATAAGGATATGGAAACAAAATCTTACGAATTTAGTATAGCATAGAAAAAGTTTAGCTCTTTTAAAATTTATTTTTTTAACTGATTAAATCCTTAATTTTGATCAAACTATGTGTTTTCATTATATGAAGCAATCGTCGAAAAACTCAAAAGACCAATCTTCAGTCATGAAATGGCATGAAACTAATTTTTTATTTATTTAATTTTTTTCTTAAGAAAAGGTGCAGATCCAAACAGGGCCTGAAACTTTATTAACCCATCCATGATTAAATAACGCAGTTGCCAAACAGTCCCTTACGTGGCACTGTTTCAAGCGGGTGCTCATTTGACTTCACAAATTCACAATAATTAGAGTCCCCTGATCATGTCCACAATCAGCTGATGATCTTAGGACATCTTCTCTCACCTCACTTGATTCTCTGCTATCCCATCCTTCTCTCTCTATACTCTGCATTCTTTCTCCCATTCCCTTCAAGGTAAATACAATCTGATTCATATTTTGCCCGTTATATGTGTTCAAGTCTGATTATTTTTCCCATGATTTCAAACGTAATCATTAGTTGTATTGGAAAAGGGTTATGATTAGCAGCTGTTGAATTAGTTCTTGAGGTAATATTTGATTCTGGATCTGAAATAAATGCTTTTGGCTTCTACACGCTGTCTGGTTTTCGGATAAAGGTTGCGTTTTTCTTTCCCTTCATTTGAGGTTGTGAGCTTTGATGATATTTCGTTCTCCTTGAAAGATTGTTCCTTTCCATCTAATTTCTAGTTGGTTAATTATTGGGGTTTTTGAATTTAGTTAAAGTCACGAACGTGGGATGGTCAGAAAACATGGTAATAGAGCATATCAAAGTTTTGATGGGTGAAATTTTGTGTGGTAGGTAAGAGATCTTAAATAAGCCTGGAGAAAAAGGGATCAATCAGTGTAACGAGGTGAAGTTATTCATAGGACATCACTTGGGTTTGAAGAAACGGGGGATGTGCTTTGGTGATTTCTAAAAAGTCGAATAAAGGAAGATAAAACAAAACTGCCCATGATATCACACAAAAAAAAAAAAAAAGCTGATCATGATATCACTTCAGTCTTGTCTCTAACCATGTTCTTTGGCTGTATGGTTGATCTATTATATCGTTGTGGTCTTAAATCTATCCATCTTTAATGGACCTAAATCTAATAAGAATTAACAGGAGCTAGACAAAGCTAGCTTAAGACATTTTTCAGGAATGTCATGGTGGACACCATCTTTTGCGTAACTATACAGTTTGCCGAGTTGGACTATCATGTTTAACAGATCAGAAATTAGATTTAGATTTTGCTTAATGTGGAAACGTTAAATGTTCAAGAGGATGAGAGAAGTAACTTGGAACTGCATCAGGCTTTTGAACATAGTTGCTGCTGTTTTTCATTTTTTCATTCCCCCCCCCCCCTCTCTCTCTCTTGTTGAGTAAGTTCATGTTGATGTACCTAATGTTGGATGTACAGCCGTGAGGAGAATTTTAATTTATTTGTTTTCTTTCTAATCTAAAACACCGGATGGACTATGCTTGCAGGTGCTTGGAACAAAATGGCACTTGTTACAACTGCTGAAGTCTGTGATGCAAACCCACAGCTTATCGTCAGTGGTGAGCTCCGGGCACTCCAGCCAATCTTTCAGATTTATGGGAGGCGCCAAGTGTTCTCTGGGCCCATTGTAACACTGAAAGTATTTGAGGATAATGTTCTGGTGCGCGAATTTCTAGAGGAGAAAGGTAATGGCAGAGTTCTGGTTGTTGATGGGGGTGGCAGTTTGAGATGTGCAATATTGGGTGGTAACCCTGTGGTACAAGCTCAAAACAATGGCTGGGCAGGTATAGTGGTGAATGGCTGTATAAGAGATGTTGATGAAATTAATGGTTGTGATATTGGGGTAAGAGCTCTGGCTTCACATCCAATGAAAGCTAATAAGAAGGGGATTGGAGAGAAGCATGTTCCTATAACCATTGGTGGGACACGGATTTGTGATGGGGAGTGGCTTTATGCAGATACTGATGGGATTCTGATTTCCAGGGCAGAGCTGTCTGTTTGATGAATTTCAGGACTTGTTTTGCAGAACATTCGTGCCTAGTTAGATGTGGTTGATGCTTTATTTACAAACTTGCTTCTGGCAAGCTAATGGAACTTCGTACACAACTGTATGCTAATTTTTCACTGGAAAATCAGATGAGTCTGTTATTGTATCATCTACTTCTATCAAAGTATAATTCTTTTCTTTTCTTTTCTTTTCTTTTATTCTCATACTTCTCTTGTTTACTGGTGGATATTGGAAATTTTCGTACTGGACAAAGCCTTTGATTACATATTGCCATCAGTGAAAGGCTGCCAAGCTATAGAAGTGTTTGTCATCAGGTTCTGGTATTTTATAGATGGTCAAGTGAGTAGATCACAACTACTACTATTAGACGCAGATCCTGAACTCTGATCCAGATATTTAACTGTTATTTTGGAGCAAAATGAGATTGAAGAATGTTCCTGAATACAAAAGTAGAAAGAAAGAAAGAAAGAAGCTAAACTAGTCCATGCATTTGGCTTTGATAAAAAAGCTTCAGTACGCAATATGGTAGTCCATCGTGAAGAGCTGTGTCGCTCTTGGGCTATCTGTGCTAATGAATTGTTGGTGCACCTTACTTATTCCTCTGGCAGGTGGAGGCCCTTTGATTGTAGTAGCTAAAATAGTAATAGTCTCTTAGGCATGAACGTTTTGTAACCGCAAGCATTGTTCAGGGAGCACTGTATAATCTGTGGAAAAATTTATAACACAGTCTTGATGACGCATATTCCAATTCTAGGTAGCGGAACTGGATAGTGATTAGTCGATACGAAGAGTAAAGCTCTGTAATCTCTACAGTTAATTCTGCTAAATATTTGCAGGCATTGTTATTTCAAGCTAAACGTAAGGTACCATGTGGGCAGATTACAGAGGATGTATTTCTATCATGTCCTGATGGACTAGAAAATATGGCAATTCAATAACTAATAGAAGAATATAGTGAGCCTATAAATTCTGCTAAAGTGATCCAGGCAGTGTCCGGCTAACACCAAGCTGGACCGAAACTTCATCTTCAACAAAGGATGCACACTAGCCTTCCCTTCCGTCCACCGTGTATAAGGTTCATTTCAACTACTTGTATATACTATTTTACATTTCTAGTTTCAATCTGCGTCATCAGTTCCGATTTGCTCGAAGTGCTGCAAGACGGGCAACAAAGTCATCATAATCTGGTAGCTTAGGGTGAATATGCCCGCTTGAGTTTAATACTTCAGGTTGAAAGGAAGAGGCTCGAGCACGCAATTTTGTAGCTTCGGTCGGACTTGTTTCAGAAGGAAGAGATGCTACTCTAGTTGGACGACCATCTCTGCTTCTGTCCAGAGATCCTCTGCCTGGTTTAATGTCATCTGGCTGAGAAGAAGACTTGAGAACTGCATCTGATTTAGCTGTATCATGAGGGAATTTCTTTGTACTATAGTGCATTAAAAGCCTGTCCATCACCTTTTCTTCTTCATCCCGTTCATCACGCTGTCTGTCATTTATGCCCTTTGAACCCAAAGTCTCTGAACCAACACCTCCGGAATTCTCTGCCTCATCCTTACCTGGAAAATTTTTCATGTTTCTCCTCCTCACCGATTTTGGTTTTGGCTTACTACTGCCAATTGGATCATCCTGTCCAATGTCAACAGACCTACTGGTCTGACTACTACTTTCTTTTCCTTCTTGTCCTTTGCTGTCAGCTCCAGTGGGAGGAACATCTACAGCAATATCCGTTATGCTTATCTTGGATTTGGAGCAAGGAGGGCGGATGGGTTTGTAATAGAAAGGCTGCTTCTCATCATTTTCTTCCACTGAAGCACTTGTAGCCTGTGGTTCATCAGGTTGCACTTTCCGACCAATATCATCCACCTGAATGTCTTTGACGGGAATAATATCCTCTGTCTCTCCAGAAGAAGGATCAATTAGGCTTCGTCTCTTGTCTCTCACATCTTTTCCCCCTTCCCTTTCATAAGCTGCATGTATTTCGGGATCCTCAAGCTTATTTTCAACATCTTCGTTGTCTATTTTCTTATTGGCATTATGAATCCTTTTTGGAGAGTTAATCTTGCCATTCTTCCCGTCCTGAGCCAAGATATATAGCATATTATTGTCCATCACATGAAAGCTGAAGAAAGCAAATGGATAGCTAAATAAAAAAATTCAGTCTGGAAAAAAAAGACTCCAGAACTGCTGTACTTTATGGAATGGCTATTTTGTTTGCACATATTCTCTAATCTGAAAGATCGCTTACTGGTACAGAGGCAGCAGGGTTTTTGTATAGCTTCTGTTCCAAAGTCTTCGAGTTCCATTCTATACCAGACTCTAATGCTATGTCTTGCATCAGTTGAAGCTTCATATCCTTTGTGGGAGGCGTTGACTTCAGCTTGTGAACAAACTGCGCACCAATAAATGGAAATTATTGACTGAAAAATTATGCGAAGAATGGACAATACGGTTGCCCGCAAAAATACAAACTCAAAAAGATTTGCAATACAAAGAAAGCAAAAAAAGAATGCATGTATCATGTATTATTATCTTGAATACAGCAGGTAAAGGATACCTACCTCTTTATTGACATATAACTCGATTGAGTTCCCAAATCTTTCAGTAAATATAGTTCTAAGCTCTCGCAATTCTGGAAGATCGGAAAATCTTGCTGCTGCAAACATCAAAGATGAAGCAGCTTCCCTACATTCTTCTGGGCACTCCCTGGAAAGGAATAAATCAATGCCAAAACTTACTTCAGTAGCAAATTTAAAGGAAAAGAGCTCAAGTGACATTAAAACTTGCACAGTTTCTTTATACCTTGGTGTTTTTTCTCTTCTTAAGATGTCGCTTTTAATTCTCTATGTGCTTAACTAAGCAGAGAGAGAGCTTCTCAAACCAGATTCTTGGTGTTTTAACTCGAATTGAATACAGGGCTGATGTAATGGGATACATACCTCTGCTTATCCATATTGGCAAGATGACTCGACACAATCGTACTATATTGCTCAACCAAATCATAACAGCTCGACAAATTCAGCTCATTCCAGAGGCCTTCAACCTATTTCAGAATGGAACGCGAAAAATTAAGTTAGGAATGGTAACATGGAACCAATAAATGTTCGTATATAACTAAAAGAATGTGGATAGAGAAACTTCTGAGGAAGGCTCTCCTACAGTTCCTGCACAGTCTATACTTGTATATATGGCTTTCTGCAGTCAAACCACAACCAGTACTTTCCTATTAAACTCAATATGCAGGCAATTCTTCTGCTTTTTCTTATATTTTTTTAACTGGATCAAATCTCACTTTTTTCCCCTTTTTTTTGGGTTTCCAGTGATCTTCCATTCTCTGCAGCATAATGCATAATTTCCAAGGGGAAAGTACATGAAAGTGCCATATGTTCAGACAATTAAAATTTCCGGAGTAGGAGAAAGATGATCAGGGGCTGTATCTCCCAATATCGAATACTGTTAGTATATTGCATCATCGAAAGATAGGAAGGGACAATAAACAGGACAGTTCAAAACCCAGAGATATTATGACATAATAGAATCTAAAAAATCAGAAATAAATTCTATTTTCAACATAATTCCACGAGGAAATCTAAATTTCTTCGTGAGGACTCCCATAACAAACCCCAGTCATCTCCTTCATTTCCATGATATCTTGATTCTCAAGGAGATATTTATTTATCTTCCCAGGATTCTGTTCCTCCATAGTATTATACCCGTACATCACAGTAACAAACAGAATTACTGACTCCAAATGGGCTCATCCCAAGAGACAGTTTCACTCATCAAACACGATGGACAAATATGTACAAAAAACTTTAGGCCACCCCAGATGATGAACTAGCACAACAGGTCATAGCCAGAGCCCAGGATGTATTTTAAATCTACATTTCCCCGATAAGAAAAAAGAAATCCATTGGCTCAAAATTCTGTCGAAAATTTTGAATTATAAAGTTCCATGAAAAGTAAATTTTCTTTTGGAGAACAAGAAAAGATTACCCTGCTATAGGCATTGGTATCCAACCCATTTTTCAGAAGATCAACCACGTCATTCTTCAAGTACTTCTGCATTGCAATTCTCTTCCTCTTAATCATTTCCAATCGAGTCTTAGTTATCTTGATTGCAGACTTGCTGCTCAATACAACCAAGACAAATAATCAGAAAATAAATTTAAAAAAAAAAAAACCATTATCAAAATCATAAGATAAGATACGAATGTGGACAAGAGAATAAAATGTTGAAAGCGCTTACCATTTTGAGTAGAACTTGCTTTTTAACAATCCGTCAAGCATTTTTAATTAGTATTCTTCCTTCTCCTTCACTTACAGAAAAGTATGATCAAGATTATACAATGATCAATATAAAGAAAACTTGGGTCTCCTGTTCTTAGAATGCGAATCAAGTCACGCCAAGAATAAAATTTTCACAACCCTCTAGGCAAAAGAAATGTATAGCTGCTTACATTACAGAGAAAGCAACGAGGAAAGGGGGGAACCAAATAAGAGACAGAAATTCAGTTTCAAGAATCCAAATCCTTGAGTTTACACCCAATTAGAGGCAAAGAAAATGTGGATACTGGAAGCGAGAATAAAAGAAAATTGTGGGTTTGCTTCGGATGAAAATAAGAGCATCTAAATTTGCATTAATGAGCTTCACGAACCAGAAAACAGAGAGAAAAACAAGTCTTGAATTTAATTTATTCTCCAATTGGAATTTTTATAGGGGAAGATGGAGGAGAGAGTACAGGATCTTGAAAGAGCTACGTTATTAACTTATTAAGCTTGCATTGCCACGTACGACTTAACTTTTAGGGAGACGAGGGTTGTGTAACTGTCAAGTATGAATTTACAAGAGTAGCCTTCGCGGTTTAAGTAGGTCTTGGTATTTTACTATTTTGGCGCCACTATGAAGGGTAGTTGGGGAAATGAGTGGCGTTCTTGTGCGATGTGTGAGAATGGGAATGGTAGAAGAGGAAGACAAACCGTCGAGGATCCAGCTGTTTCTATGTTCCAGGTTTTAAGGTTGGGTCAATTTCACATACCTTCCCTGAGGGTTTCAACAATTGCAGACAACTCCTCTTAATTTTTAAAAATTACACTTACCTCCCCTATTTTCACTATTTAAGTAACATTCTAGACCCCAAAAGCTATACTTTTTTTCAAAATTCCTATAATGCCATTGAGTTATAATTCACAACAAAAATGTAAAGGAA
The DNA here is from genome assembly GCF_036785885.1 of Coffea arabica. Taxonomy (NCBI): domain Eukaryota; kingdom Viridiplantae; phylum Streptophyta; class Magnoliopsida; order Gentianales; family Rubiaceae; genus Coffea; species Coffea arabica. The sequence goes on along the minus strand of NC_092317.1, from coordinate 2,573,512 downwards.
AAAATGGTTTACACTCTCTATTTCATTTATATTTAGTTCCTACTATTATTACCTACTTATCAATATCCAACCACTAAATAAACATTTATCTTTATTCTAATGTTCCTCTTTTACCTAAAAATTTCTGATGCAAACCATTATATCAACTATAAATACGATATCATATACCTAAAAACTTATTTACAATTTCATAACAATATCAGATTTTACTTAATATACTACAATATTCATCAATGTCCCTAAATTTCAATTCCATGGCTGCCACCTTTTTGATACAAAATAATCCAAACAATCACTACTAATATCAATATCCAATATATTCCATTGGCATAGAGTTCAAAATCAATCAAATTCTCTCTATAGGAATAATATCAATAATTGTAAATAAAAAATAGAAACACAATGCAGTTATAAATATATACCAAGAACACTTTTTCATGATAATCAAAACAGTATAACCTATATTTAGTTCCTATTCCACTTTTTATCCTTAATTTTTATTTTTTATCACTGTCACTATCTTCATCTCCATCTAATTTGATAATGAAATTAACACTCAATTTGTCAATTGACAATTTCAATTTCCTAATACCTATCAAAAATTAGAAACAAAAATGGGCACAAGGAAACTAATTACTAATAATGGAAAATCGAGAATTGGGAATAGATACCAAGATATAGAAGTATTGGTGGTTTAATGTGATGGCGATTTTATTAGTAGCGAGAGTACACATTTGGTTGATAATAATAAATAAATGAGTTCAAAAGAAAAATAGATATATAAGGAAGAGAATAGATAATTAAATAGAAAAGACTGTGGTTTGAATTATTGGTTAATAATAGATGAGAAAATTTTAATGTTTGATAAAGTTTTTCAATGAGTTTACAATTAATAAAGGGCATTATTGTCTTTTTATCACAATAAGGGAGATCTCTATAATTATGTAAATCTCAAGGGAGCCAAGTGAAATTGCCAAACCATCGAGGATCACAAATGCGATCTATGAGAGTGGGAATGGAAGAAGAGGAAGACAAACCGTCGAGGATAGAGCTGTTCATATTCTATGTTCCAGGTTGTAAGGTTTGATGATACTTCTGATTTAGTATTTAGGTTATTGACATATTTGTCCTAACAAAATCCAATCAAGTCAATTGCTAGACAATTTTTTTTTTCAACAATTGATGAGCATTTTGTTTTTTCTTAGGCCAAGAAAAAAAAAACATATAAATAGATATATAGATATATATATATGATATAGTATGTTTAGCTTAATATGTTAATTGACCGTAATGTGTGCCAGAAATTAATATCTATTTTTTTAACCCGAATAATTATCCCCTTTTATGTATTTAGGCCTTTTTGAGGTGTAAAAGGGTTGAGGATAACGAGTAGCAAATGATTGGAGGTAGAAAGAGTCCATTGTCCAAAGAGATAAAGAAAAAGATCGTATTCTTTCTACGAGAAACTAGGGGGATGTTCAATTGAAATACTAACATGAGAGAATTGACCATGCAAGGAATTAGAAATTTCTCGCGCAGTTTCTTTTTTAGAAAAAAGTTTCTATGGACATTCCTTGTTTTCGGAGATGAGGATGGAATCATGATCAAGCTACTGTCTGTTACTCTCCATTAGCTACCCTGGCTTCCAATTACAATAATACCCAAACCAAAAAAACAAAAATCAAAAGCACATTTCAAAGCAACTAAACAAAAAGACACCTTTTATTTGGTTTTGTGAAAACATACTAATTCATTTTCACAAGATACAAAACCACTCAGATCTTCCTTTTCACTTGAAATACAGACTAAACTTGGAAAGTTTTTACTTGTTTTATTGACACACTTGTTTCATTGATATACTACTTGCTTGTCAAATTTTATTATACGTTTGTTTGGATAGAGTATTATTTGAAATAATTACTGTAACATTTTTTGTGATATGATATATGTGAGATAAAAAAATGGTTAGAAAAATAGAAAGATAAATTGAAAAATGTGTTTTTAATGCAGGTGAAATATTATTTAAAATAATTTGCTATCCAAACACTCCCGGAGGTAGTAATTCGTTGTCATCCATATAATAACCACGAAGGTGGCAATCACTAGTGTGTTACTACTATGTTTTTACTTCAACACTTTCCCATACTCTTACACTCTATTTGGGTTGTTGTAGTGATTTATCAAGAATCACTCCTGACATAAGTGTTCTTAATAAAAGTACTTTTAAATTATCAAAAATCGAGTTGCTTAATTTACATGAAGTTAGTTATCAAACACCTTAAAAATATTTTTAATATCTAAAAGCATTTTTTTGGGGTAAATGTATCGCAATCTCAAATGGGACTGTAGCATTATTAAGTAATTGTTGTTGGAAATTTAATATTTACCCCCACTAAATCAAATTCTAAAATTAACTCAGAAAGAAATTTAAAAAAAAAGGGTTCATGAAAATCATGTTTTGTTTTTAGTTATTAGAAAGACGGACAAAGACACAAAATACAAGCAACAGATAATACAGAAATCTCAAGTATGGTTAATGAGACATTAATCTTCATTTTGGACAAGGCTACTTTGGTGATTGATGCGGGAAAGCAGGCGCATTAGCTTGATGATCTATAATTCTATATAACTGAGAGGACAAGCGAATAAAATTGCGGGGAAACAACGCCGGCCCCGGTTCGATGGCCATTTGGGGGGCGGCGCTACCAAATTGCTTGCCGCCAAAGGAAGCGAGTCAGACGGCCTCCTCTCTACTCTCCACTCGCTCCCTTGCTACTTTTAACTACTAAGTCCTCCTCTCTACTTTTAACATTTAGAGAAAAAGTTGGCCAAAGGTATATAGGCAGCAGATTTAATTGCCAAATGGCCTTTGTTGGTTGTTGCTGAGTTGCCCAAAATACTCCATCCTATCCTCTGTGGCATTGAATTGCCTACATTTGTCTCTCTGCTTGAAACTCAAACAGCTAACACACGGAGGTTATGCGGTCATTACGTGTATGTAAAAGCACAGTTGCCAATATGGAGCTTTACAATTTTTTTTTTTTGTTTTAAAAGTATATCTAACCTCTATCATGTAAGTACATAATGCGCAGCCTACTCCCATTTATTCCTCTCCTATATTTAGACATTTTTCTCATATATATTAGTTTCACTCTTAAAAAAAGAAAAATCCTTACAAATTTTATATACATTTATTTTTCTAGCTACCTGCTATGACTTATGTCTACGTAGGATTTCTAAAATGAGTTATAGTTATAAAACACATATTTTAGTAGTAAAAATTGTGGCCGCCGTGGGTAGCTCGGTTAAGACTGATCGTCTGTAATTACAGTAAGATCCCAGGTTCGACCCCCACGTGCTACCATTGTTGGGTATCTTTGGGGCAAAGCTCTACCCAACCTGTGGGGATTAGCCTTCAGACACGAAAAAAAATAGTAATAATTGTGAGTGAGATCTCCATGGCAATTGATATATGTTTAGCTAAATTAGGAACCTAAATTTTTGAGTGTTTTAGTTATTCAAAAAGTGATGAAATCATACTCAACGTTAGACTTAAATATAATTAGATAGTGGATTATTTGTACAAATTTATTTGCTTGCGCCATAAATATATTTTTCAATCATTTTTTTTATTCACATATATCATATCAAAAAAATATTGCTACAATATTTTTTTTTTCAAAAAATTATCGCAAATAATCTACCGGCCGATCAATACTTTGGTATCATGTTTAACTAGACTTCTCCTAACATTTATTACTTGTTAGCAAAAATTATGGATATGTCATTTTCAACTATATACAGAGAAAGGGCAAACAAAATGCACACTGAATTTGGGCAAAGTTTTCTAATTGAAGACTTGAAGCAGGAAAAACTGGCCCATGCTGTAGATAGGTCAAACTACATCGAACTCGAGAAAGCTCCATACATATCTTTTGCCTCACTGCTCTCCAGAATCCATACTTTAGTCAGTTCACTTTTAATAGAAGAAGGGAATTATGAGGTCTTGATTATGTGGTCAACACGTAAAGTTGACTTTTAAGCATAAATTCTGGAGGCCGTGAATTTAATTGAAATAAATAAAGCATGTAAACGCTCATGAGTCATCGACTGTGCTTAATTGGTATTCCGGCTTATGAGCTGTGACTAACAAATTTGCTTCTAAAGAATCCGGCGCACATTCGAACATGAACCGAATCCGGTAGTTGCGTCCAACTGGCTGTTGAAATTCGTTGGAAGTCCGCAGTCATCATCGGTCGTGATTGATGGCCCACTGATCACGTGATTTTGCTGGTGGTGCTGGTATCCTCTGACAAATCACGTGCATCATCCTCACCGTAAAGTTTATACCTTTGCCGTACTGGATTCGTAAGCATTAGAATCCAAATTAACTTGATCACATTTTTCAAAAATTATTTGCTCCTATCTTTCTTGTAGCCTCTCGCTTACACTTTCTCCACTAAAATCATTCAATCCATTCATTTTCTTTGTTTGCTTGCATCACAAATATATTTTACTACACACGTTTTTATCTCGCATACGTTTTTTAAATTAACTAGAGAACAATAAATTTGTACATGAACATTCATTGTTGCAATACCAAGCCAAAAAAAAAACCATCAAGGAAAGGAAAAGGGAAAGTAAAAGCAACAGTGTTGGTAGTGCTTTTATCATTTTCAATAATTGCAACAAATGAGATGTAATTATGCTGTTTGACAAATTGACAATATTAGGAGCGAAAAAAGGTTCATGGCTACTTGCTCCCTCAACCATATTTGTTTGATCAAAATGTCTCTCTTTTCTCCCCCATCCATATGCTGGTGGGGCAGTGGCTACTTATGGAGAGGTTCACCTGCAGCTTCATGTTCGTTAGTAATTTTAGATTAGGTACTGAACAAATGATCAAGAAACTTCAATTTTATAAATTAGCAACGAGACATGAATAATTTATGAAAAATGTGTTAGGAGTTAGGACAATGTGTAATTCAACTAAGAAAAATCTTATACGTACTCTGCAATATAAACAAACTAAAGCGACAGAAGCAAATTAAAGGATGAATCATCTCCTTGATTGCAGTGATTATCATATTTGCGTCTATCGCTGAGAAATATCGTAGTTTACAATCGTTTTTTGTACGCGGACTCTTCGATAAATTAGTTTCCTGAAGGAAGTGGCCACCGTATTAGAGGTCGAGAGTAGTTGAAATTTTAGAGGGTTTGGGCGGTTGAAGAATTTGGAGGGATAAGAACAACTGAACAAGTAACAAAATATATTAATATTATTACGCCAAAAACTCTGCTACTAGTAGCTAGCTGCCCAAACGGTCAAGCCTTTGCTAGCTGTAAAGGAGAAGCCGTTCTTGGCCTTGGGAGGGTTGGTTACCTTTTCCAGCAAGAGACTTTGGATGAGTTGGAATTCTGTGTGTGGGATGGGATGTTCTTCCTTTGCGTGCCATTTGATTTTACTACAAACTGAGGTGCTTTAGGGTATGATCAAGAGCTTATTATTAACGTTAATATGAACGAAATTCCTCTAGATACGTGTGCATTTTCATTGTGCTAGATTACGTGTGCAATAAATTTACACCACCCCAGAGGTAATTATTAATTTGGAACCAGAAGTTTCAGAGTATTTTTTAAAAATTTTTAATTAATTAATTTTTTTAGAATGAAGGACTTGTATTGATTATCGATTTTCAATATGTAAAGAATCTACTTGGCAGGGCGGAAAACTAAACCCAAGCTCTTCTCTCATTCTTTCTCTGCAGCAACCCAAACTACTTTGGGCCTCTCCAGCCCAATAAAGAATTATTGGAGCTTGCCTTCTGGGCTTAAGAGCCATTATCCGGTGAAGCTTCTAATCCTATGGCGTGTTTATAAAATTGGACTACCTATTGAATGAATTACTAATACCGTCCCAAGACTGAACTTAAAATTATTGAGGACCCTAATGTCATCTATTGTTTTAAAGCTACATGCAAAATCATGTTGTTTTTTTTTTAAAAAAAAAAAAATAGAAAATAAGAGCTCTAATATTATGTTTAAAAATAGAGAATCACTTCAGAGACCATTATTGCAACGTTGTTAGTATTTCACACATGCATTGACCTTTCTCGGGTGCAGGTATACAGAGAAGGCCATTCCATCCAATATACAGAGAACATGACGGCGTTTTCTCGCAGCCACCAAGAATCAACGAGTGGTAGAAAAAGCAAGAAAATCAAAGGGAAAAGATATTCATTGATACTTTTGCTCAGGATACTCGTGATGATAAACAGCTCTACCAGAAACATGCCAAGAAGTGAACAAGAAAACTAAACAGAAGGTTTCCCCGACGAAGCAATTGACGGCAAACCAATCGTTCCAAGTTGAGATTCCGAGGAAGAAGATCGCTGTAATACAACAGCGTTGTCAAGGTGGCCGCTGGCTGAATCACTAGTGCCGACATTGTGCTCGCTAGTGGCTGAATCATCAACGCCATTAAGTGACAAGAAACCTACGCTTAACGTACGCAACAAAACGATTGATCAAAATATTAATCAATGCAGGCCATAGATTAATAAGCATCCAAACCACTTGACAAATATCAATTATCATAAGCCATAATTACCGCAAAGAACCAGACATGCGATGCTAGACTTGCAGTAAAGAAACGTTGAGTCTGAGATTTGTGAATTGTTGGTGCATCTTCTTGTTTTTGTGTGTGACTGTGTGGTACGCTTTGGATATTCAAACCTCAAAGTACCTACAGGCTACAAGCCTACAACTACCACTCTTCAGCTAACATTCGTACCTAATAGTCTTCTTCTTCTGTGATGCTGCCAAAAACAACAGCGCCGCGACTGCAGCTCAGTTATAGTATATGAGAATGAGAAACCCAAGAGAAGAGAGCTGAGTGCGCGGTTAGTTTCGAAGCCAATACCCAAAACAATGGGCGTTTTTATATTCATATTCATCAGCTTCGAGGGTATCATCTGTCCTAAGTTCATAAAAAAAAAAAAATTTCTTTATTTAACTTTTCTTTTTACGCAAGAAATAAGACTACCAAACCAAAGTGTTTCTATTTTTAACCTATTTATGAAGGAAATTAATTTCTTGCCTTGTTGGTCAAGCGAGTGCAATTGCTAGGCATATTCAAATAAATACTACTGACTCTTCCATATATACTACTTAAATTCTTTTTTGGTACAAGATGAAAGAAATAATTGAAAGTGAATTATTGTCATTAACAAATGATTTGTTTATTACCATTCATGAAAATAAATGCATATTTTTTGTGTCAAATATCAATACTCGGATGTATTAACCAGTTTAATAGACTTGCAAATTCCAAAGGAACAAAATGCGCATTTTATTTTTGGAGAGCTAATTAAAAATGATACGTTGTTCAAGCAGCTACTCAGAGTTCCTAAAGCTCCCTGCGAGGGCTTGTTGAAAACACCAAGTCAAATTCAATGGATTCAAAGTGTTTGGATTATAAATTATTACACTTTATTTACATATACTAATTTACTTGCATTATTAATATATTTTCTACTCACTTTACTATTTTACGTACATCATGTCAAAAAAGTATTATAATTTTTTTTCATAAAATTATCTTAAATAATTTACTATCCAAACACATTGTTATTGCATGGATCGGGATAACAAATTTTCCCCACGGCTTAGCTTTCAATTCGCCTCAGAACATCGAATGATTCTTCCGCGACATTCACATGATGCACCTTTTAAGCAAGGGCGGAAAACTACACCTTTACAAGAAGAAAGATGACATTTTTTTTTTTCATCACAGTGGGTATCTGGGGCCGAGAACTGGTTACCGTACGCCCCAACTAATCCCACTGCGTGACCGCGAGAGGCTGCCCGACATCATCGGTCAATGGTAACGACTGGGATTTGATCCTTGGTTGGTGGCTCTCACCCAACTGGGCTACAACCACCGGACCGAACCCAGACTGGGCTACAAGAAGAAAGATGACATGCAAAAGAAAAACCTGATGATAACTGTTTGGGTCACTTGGACATGATACGATTTTATGAATGATGGCCCAATTGTTGTAAGAGTTAAAGAATGTTGGTACTTCGCTAGACCACTGTTATCCAACAGTGCAAGAAGTCCAGAGTTGGATTCGTTTTAAAATAAAACAAAAGAAATCACGTCAATATGACGGTACCGGGTTTGTTTGGATAGTGAAATTATCCCAAATAATATTTCGCTTGTATCATAAACACATTTCTCAACCCACTAATTTATATTCCCAATCACCTTTTAACCTTACATACATCACATCACAAAAAGTGCTACAGTAATTATTCCAAATAATATTTCAAATAATACCCTACCCAAATGTTTCAAATGTTTGCTACACCTTTTGGTCCCTTTTGCTTAAAACCTTCAACCTCGTGTTCAAATTATAAAATTTGAAAATTCAAATTCTATGGAATTTCCATCTTGTGTAATTTTTTTTTTTAATTATAGATAGAATCTTTTTCTTTAAGCTTCCCGTTTCCAACTGTCAAAACCAAGATTCAAACACTCTATTAAATTCAGGATTTGAACCCTGAACTTGATAGTAAAAATAACTCCAAAAGCCCTTTTCTGACCATTGGATACTTTTAATTTAAAAATACAAGCAAGAAAAAGTTATTTTGCATAAATCTAAAGCACACGCACTCCCCACTTTATCCTAAAGTTAGCCCTGTGTCAACTCCATTAGTATTCACAATTCATACTTGTATGTGATTGAGAGATGGTTAAATTAACAGGTAATATTAGTAACTTAATCAATATTAATACCTTTATATGGACAACGGTGGTTAATATTTTTCATAGCCAAATGATGTGTTCTAATACCATAATACTTTTTTTTCTCTATAATACTTTAAAATTCTAGTTAAGCTCTATATATTTACATTAGACGGGACCATAAATGTAGTCCTTCATTTCAAACTGTATTACAGCATAGCCATTTATTGTTTAGGAAATACACAAAGTTTCCAGTACGAAAGGTCGATTGACAGGCGAACAGGGCAAGCGAGACTTGAAGCATAATTGAGTCAAGCTTAGTTCAAAGCCCAGTTATTCTAAGAGAAACTGATCAACGATCATGAAGATCAGCTTGACAAGGAGCTGAGTAAAATTCTGGCCTCCTTTGGGTTGCATCTCCCGAAGCCAAATTAGTAGGCAGCGTAGTACATAGAAGGCAAAGACATGCTGCTAATGCTACTGCCATTTTTTGCTGCTCCATGCCGGAGGACTGATACTTCGTCCATTATATAGGCAGAAAATTCCTGTATTAACGCATATTTCATCAATAAAGTTTTTTCTTTTATGAATTTTAAGTCTGTTGTCCAGACCCTGGACCGCTTAAAATTTGAGACGTACAATCTGATTTTCTTGTAAAACTACATTTCATTTTACTGAGGTATGCTTTTTGCATCAAATGTCTTAATTCTGATGTACTAATAAGTATGATACACTCGCAATTTGCAAAGGAATGAAATGCTCATTTTAATCTTGAGAATGGAAATGTGAATTTTTTTTAACCATTGCTGTTATTCTTCCTATTTGCTTCTAATCTACGTCGATTTTGAATCAATTGAGAAATTTTATGGTCAAGTTTTTACTGCTCCCGCGTGACAGGGCCTTTTAATGATTGTAATGGAAAGGAATGTGGGCCCAGTAAGGAATGGGAGTGACAGTGTCTAGTCAGTAATAAACAAGCGACGCTGCGACGGACCACTCGTTTGTCACGTTCATGCCTGGTCTCAATCGTCCGGCCATAAAGCTGGTTTTGTGGATATATACGGTGTTGTTAGGTCCGGATAAGACCGGCCAGTTCGATCGATCTGATTGTGAATCGATCTTTTTTTTTTTTTAAATTGATTTGTATTATAAAATCGTTATGATCATAATCAGTCAAAATTTCTAAAAATCGGCTAAACCTGTAACCTGATTGGACTGGTTGATCTGATTCTTAAACTTTTTATTATTGTTTTTTCCCAACACAATTTAAATTACCTAAATTGTCACATTTTCTTTTATTAATAGGAGTATGGAAAACGGCATGCACTTAGTGTAAATATCAAAATCACTCATTTTTCTGAATGATTTCTAAATCAAAATGTTTCATTCTTATAATCTTATCAATTTATCATCAGTGATTCCAACTTGTATTAACTTGTTTTGATTTGGTTTTTCAAGTAGTTTGAAAAATGAACATATTTTAGTCATAAATTTACATTTTTATGCATAATTATTAGGTGCATATTTGATTACAAGTTTAATATTTTTGGAACATTTTGTATGATTGGTAAAATGTAACCAAGAACTTAATTTCAATATTTTTGAAACTTATAAAAATATAAAATAATTATAACATCATGCTAATGTTAGCGAATTTTTTAAAACGGTCTGACTGATCCAATCAGTTGACCCCTGGCCCAATAATTTAGTCGAGTCACTACTCGGTCCGAATTTAGCAACATTGCATAGGTATTGCTATCACCAACTCACAATTTATTCTTCAATCAAATGAAAGGACTGAATTATGTGGTAAATTTTGTGCTCCAATATGCTTAAAATTTCTCATCCTTTCTTTTGCGAATAATTTCACACACCTCCCATGAGGTTCATAACAATTGCAGATAGCCCCCTCCATGTATAAAAATTTACACCTGCCTCCCCCCTCTCATGGTGTAAAATGACAAAAATAACCTTCAAGAATTACTCAATTTATCATCCCCGTGAAATGAAGTAATGCATATTTAAAAATTAAAGTTAACAAATCGTTTTGAAAAAAGGAAAAACAGAGAAGAGTAAGAGTAATAGATTCTCTCTTGCCCTAACCACCCAAATTACTTCAATCCAATTTTGCTTAATATCGTAGAAATTTAGGAAAATCTTATAGATTTCTACAAAAATAGGTCACTTAATCAACCAGTATCCAAGGTTTTTTTTTTTACTTGTCCATGTAAATATTTTTTTGTATCAAATGGAGAAGAAATGAATTTGATAGATAGTTTTCTTAAAGTATGTGACAATATATTAAGTTTAAATTTATCATTTCTATGCAGAAAAAATCCCCAACAAGCAATAAATTATTCCTTTTTTACCAATAAAAATTACTATCCCTGTGTATTAAATTGAATGTATTATCCCTACAATCCAACTGAACTTACAAAGTCATTCGCCAACTATGTCACAGAACCATTAGCTAGGTGACTATCAACCTCACTTTCTTCCTTTCACTAAGTTCTCTCCTTTGCTCCTTCCTTGTTTTAATTTTAAGGCTTTGAGTCTCCCATAAAAATTTTTTTTTTAAAAAAAAGAAAAGATACAAAGTGTCATTGCATTTTTCCAATTGAAACAGGAAGTCAGAAACTATAAAACCAATGACGGAGCCAAAGGAGGGCTAAGTGGGGCCATGGCCCCCCTATCTTTACATTTTGAAAATTTTAATTTATTGTGTGTAAATACACGTGTAAAATAAATTTGGTCCCACATAATGTTTTATAATTTTAGTTTATATTGTAAAGGTTTATATATATGTGTGTGTGTGAATTAATCACTTTTGAATTAATTTTTTTCTTCAAAAAAGTTATTTATCTTTTTATTGTGCTAATTAGTTAACTTTAAAAAAAGTAAACGTATATTTTGATGATCCATAGTAAGTTGACCCGACTTGATATATTATAATAAAAAGCCTAATTCATAATCATCAATTGGCTAAAACAAATACAAATATAAAACTGACCCCAATTGATTAAATTTATTCTCACTTTTCCTATATCAATTGTAACTATAGAATGGGTAATTTCAATTATGAAAATAATCAAAACAAAACTCCGAAACAATATGGAAGCTAACTGTGTACATAGAAAAAGAAGTTGGTATAAAATTTAGCACTAATTCGATCGTAGATGAATTTAGTTTTATGAAAGAACATAATGCTTAATTTACTTTTAAGAAAAGGGGTTGAAATTTTATAGTGTATTAACATAACGTTTATCTTTTTTTAGTTGAAAATATTTATACTTATATTGCACATATATAGATATATATATATATATATATTTTTTGCACGAGTAACATGTTGGAGTATCTTCTCATAATGTACAATTTGGGTGGTTTGTAATCTTATAATATATTTAATCAAATGTTATTTCTTGTCTTAATTTTCGTTATGATTATGCTGCATATTTATGAAATAAACATATATTTATAATTAAAGTTAATATTTAAAATTATTTTGAACATAACATATTAAGATAATTTTATTAGAAAAAATTTTTGACCCCCGAAGAAAAAATCTAAAGCGTACACACTCCCCACTTTATCCTAAAGTTAGCCTTGTGTTTCACAATTTATACTTGTATGTGATTGAGAGATGGTTAAATTAACAGGTAATATTAGTAACTTAATCAATATTAAAACCTTTATATGGACAACAGCGGTTAATATTTTTAATAGCCAAATGATGTGTTCTAATACCATAATACTTTTTTTTACTCGGCTAGACGTTTACTGCAACAGGTTAAAAGAACACAAGTCATTACACGGGACCATAAATGTCGGCCTTCATTTCAAGCTGTATTACAGCATAGCCATTTATTGCTTAGGAAATACACAAAGTTTCCAGTACGAAGGGTCGATTGACACGAGAACAGGGCAAGCAAGACTTAATACATAATTGAGTCAAGCTTAGTTCAAAGCCCATTTATTATAAGAGAAACTGATCAATGATCATGAAGATCGCCTTGACAAGGAGCTAAGTTCAATTCTGGCTTCCTTTGGGTTGCATCTCCGGCACCCAAATTAGTAGTAACCGTAGTACATAGGATTTGGTACCTTGAAAGTCCGGCGACCAACATTGGACCCGACTATATCAGCCCACTGGTCTCCAATGTTTCCTTCAATTCTGTATCCCTCGGCCACCAGCTGATCCCTCACCTCAGATTTGAAAACTTGTACTGATGTACTTACAGAGTCGGGCCTGCGATCGTGCACCAACCAAAGTTCTCCTGGGATCAGTACTTAAAAAAAAAAAGAAGCCTAATTTAAAGTTAAAAATTCATTGCGCGTCCTAAAATGAATATGTGGCTGTTAAAATACCAAGCAGGAGTACTCTGTTCTTCAATCTCTGTAGACAAGCCGGAGTTATTTGCCAGATTATAGTCTAATAAAGCATTAGTAAAAGTAGCATTTGCCAAAAGCTCATGGTGTATATAATTGTAACCTCGACAGATTTCAGATTTCCATCCCAAGTTGCATTCAGTAAAAGAAAAGAGCAGAACCAAAAAAAGAAAAAAAAATCAAGATCCCACCTGGAATTTCGACTAATTGATGTACCTTTTTCCTCTACTACACGATCGAGCACCAATTACTCACAAGACGCAATAATTACTGCTTACTTTTGCGATGCAAAAGAACTAGAAGCAGGAGAAAGTAAAGATTACTTGAGTATGAGCTTTTCCCAGGTGTGGTATCCAACTGCCTTCAAATTCTTATCCCTTGCATCTGCAGAACGTTCTGATGATCCAGTCAGGAAGACAGCCTTAATCCCCGCCTCGACTACAGCTTGGTACAATCTCAGAGTTGCTTCAAGTACTGGTACTTCTGCCTTCAGAATAAATTCATAAAACTCAGCCTCCAACTCCGCGTTAAGCGTCTTCACCCTAAAACGACATGACACAAAATATCAAAATAACGCAGTAATCCACAGGTTAAAGATGGTGGGACAAAAAAAATCGTTACTTACCCAAAGAAAACGTCCGGCCTAGAGAAGAAGGGCAAGTTAGAAAGTGCAGTGTCATCGATGTCGAAGATCCAAATGCTCCTGCCATCTCTGGGTATGGGGAGACTCTTAACATACTTGATGGCAATATCAACCACGGCTTCACAGTCATAACCGTATTGCTTGCCAGTCATGTAGTTTTCAACGTAGTTCCCGCATATTTCTGGGACACCATTCCAGTTGCGCTTGTTGTTGGTTTCCACGGTCAGACGCCAACTCAGGCAATTATATACGGAGACGGAGTCGCCGGAGGAGGCTTCGGGCATCATGCGGAGAGGGTTAATTAGTTTAGGATCCTGGTAAGCTGGGTGGCCAGCTTGGGAAGTTGTGGCGCCGAATACTAGAAGGCAGAGGCATGCTACTAATGCTACAGCCATTTTCTGCAGCTCCATACCGGAGGACTGATACTTCGTCCCTTATATAGGCAAAAGTTTCCTGTATTAAAGCATATTTCATAAAAATAAAAAAAAAATTTGCTTTTATGAATTTTAAGTCTGTTGTCCAGACCCTGGACCACTTAAAATTTGAGACGTGCAACCTGATTTTCTTTTATTACTTTTGTAAAACTACATTTCATTTTACTGATGCATGCTTTTTGCATCAAGTGTCGTAATTTTGATGTACTAACAAGTATGATACACTTGCAATTTGCAAAGGAATGAAATGCTCATTTTAATCTTGAGAATGGAACAGTGAATTTTTTTTTCAACCACGGCTGTTATTCTTCCTATTTGCTTCTAATCTACGTACATTTTGGATCTATTGAGAAATTTCATGGTTAAAACTTTTTACTGCTCCTGCCTGACACGGCACGTTGATGATTGTAACAGGAAATGAATTTGGGCCAAGTAACGAATGTGAGTATGTGGTTAATAATGGACCACTCGTTTACTAGTGTCTGGTCACTAATAAATGGACCACTCGTTTACCACGTGGTTAATTGGTTGGAGGCCCAGAACATTCATGTCTGGTCTCAATTGTCCGGCCGTAAAATTGGTTTTGCGGGTAGTTATTGCTGTAGGAAGTAATATGAATAAATGGTTCATAATTAGTTTTGATTTAATGGATGATGGGTAAAATTTATTCAATTTATTTAGATTTATTTATTAAATGAATTTAAATAAATTAAATAAAAACTAATTATTTATTTATAATCCAATTAAATATTTTGATTTTTTTTATTTTATCATTTCTTGTAATATGAAGATACTTTTTTATGTACTTGTAAATTTTAAGGGTATTTAGATGAGAAAGATGACAAAATACTTATATTTTTATATGAAAAAAATCCTAGACTCCTAATGATAGTTTTCTGTACCAATCAAATATATGTGCATATATATATATTCTTTATTACTCATCAGATATTACATTTTTCATTCCATAAAGTAAGTATACATCAGTATTTTGGAAATTTACAAATTTTGTCATTACGTAATAGAGTGACACATGTTCCTTTATTTTATATTAACAATGGGCACCGGATCATGAAAGAATAGTTGATGAATGATGTCTTCTGACTAATATTAAGTCAAAAGGCACCAGCTCATGAAATTCATTTTCACAGGAAAAGTCTAATGGCTGAGTTTGTTCATGAGAAACCAGCTCATGAAATTCTTTTTCACAAATAACCACATGGATTAAAAGCTACCAGGTGTATATACACAAGCACAATATAGACAAAATCTGGAATTCGTCCATGAAAATAAGAAACCATTCACTTGTTTTACAATCAAGTCTGAAGTATGTAGGTGCCTCAACTTTGATTGATGAATTAAAATTGAGGATTTTTTGGGATGAAAGAGAGTTAGATTTCAATTTTTTTTTTTTCAAAGGAAGGCAAAATTGACTAGAAAATGGAAATGGAGCCTGGATAGAATGTGACTGTGCGGGCTTGATAGCAGAACCACTGGGGAGTGAAGAGGCAAAGGAGTCAGTCTAATGTCCGCTTTTAATTATTTCTTTTTTGTTTCTTTTATTTGATTTTTAAGCAAATGGATATATATGATTTTTGTGGATAATCCATATAAATCCAATTAATTTAATGGTTTTACTTTGGTCAACTATTTAAAATCAATATTATAAATGGATAATTCAAATCCATTTAATTATGAATTATATGGATGGATAAATGGATTTTAATCCAAATTACCACCTCTAGCTGTCCCCATTTATCCCCCAGTCAAATGAAAGGACTCAATTATGTGGTAAATTTTATGGTCCGATATGCTTAAAAACTGTCATCCTTTTTTTTTGGGAATAACTTCATAGACCTCCCATGAGATTCATGACAATTGCAGATAGCCTTCTCCACATTTAAAAATTTACACATACCTCCCTCCTTGTGGTGTAAAATGACAAAAATAACCTTCATAAATTACTCAATTTACCATCCCCATGAAGTGAGGTAATGCATATTTAAAATTAAAGTTAACAAATCTTAAAAAAAAAAAAAGGAAAAACAAAGAAGAGTAAGACTAATAGATTCTCTATTGCCCTAACCACCCAAATCAATTCAATCCAATTTTACTCAATATTGTAGTAATTTAGGAAAATTTTCTAGATTTCTTCAAAAATAGGTTACTTAATCAACTGGTATCCAAGATTTTTTTTTTTACCTGTCCATGTAAATATTTTTTTTATCTAATGGAGAAGAAACAAATCTGATTGATAGTTTTCTTAAAGTATGTGAAAATATATTAGGTTTAACATTACGATTTCTATGTAGAAAATTCTTCAAAGGGCAATAAATTATTCCTTTTTTTTTACCAATAAAAGTTACTATCCCTATGTATTAAATTGTATAAACTATACCTACAATCCAGCTGAACTTACAAAGTCATTAGCCAACTGTGTCACAAAAGCATTAGCTGGGTGATTATCAACCTCACTTTCTTCCTTTCGTTAAGTTCTCTCGTTTGATCGTGCCTCATTTCAGGGCTTTGAGTCTCCCATAAAAAAAAAAAAAGAAGGGAAAAGGTACAAAGTCTCACTGCATTTTTCCAATTGAGACTGGAAGACAAAAACTACAAAACCAATGACGGAGCCAAGGGAGGGCTAAGTAGGGCCATGGTCCCCTCTCTACGTTTTGAAAATTTTAATTTATTGTGTGTAAATATATGTGTAAAATAAAATTGGTCCCCCATAATATTTTACAATTTTAGTTTATATTATGAAAGTTTATATATATATATGAATTAGTCACTTTTGAATTAATTTTTTTCTTCAAAAAAGTTATTTATCTTTTTATTGTGCTAATTATTTAACTTTCAAAAAAGTAATGTATAATTTGATCATCCATAGTAAATTGACCCTATTTGGTATATTATAATAAAAAGGCTTAATTCACAATTATCAATTGGCTAAAACAAATACAAATGTAAAACTTACCCCATTTGATTAAACTTATTATCACTCTTCCTATATCAATTGTAACTATAGAACAGGTATTTTCAATTATGAAAATAATCAAGACAAAACTCTAAAACAAGATGGAAGATAATTTTTTGAATGATTACCTAACTGTGTACATAGAAAAGGAAGTTGGTTTAAAATTTAGTACTAATTCGATTGTAAATGAATTTAGTTCTATAAAAGAACATACTGCTCAATTTACTTTTAAGAAAGGGGTTAAAATTTCAAAATATATTAACGTAACTTTTATCTTTTTTTAGTTGAAAATAATTATACTTATATTGCATAGTTATATATATATATATATATTACATGAGTAACATATTGGATCATTTTCTCATAATGTACAATTTGGGTGGTTTGCAATGTTATAAGATATTTAATCAAATGTTTTAATTTTTGGTATAACTGTGCTATATATTCATAAAATAGACAAACATTTATAATCAAAGTTAATATTTGATGGTTTTTGATGTCATATACTTAAATAGATAAAAATTATTTTGAACATAATATATTAACATAATTTTGTTAGAAAAAATTTTGACCCCCTAGCCAAAAATCTAAAACGCACACACTCCTCAATTTATCCAAAAGTTAGCATTGCGTCAACTCCATTAGTATTCACAATTTATACTTGTAAGTGATTCAGAGATAGTTAAATTAACAGGTAATATTAGTACCTTAATCAATATTAATACCTTTACATGGACAACAGCGGTTAATATTTTTAATAGCCAAATGATGGGCTAATTTCTCAGATTATTCGGTAAAAAAAAAAGGTCTACCAAATGTAACTTTGACAAGGGAGGGGTATAAATCTATACCGGCCACATTGTCAAAACAAAAAAGAACCAAGGTCCCTCGTGCTGTCAGGCGAAATGGGTAGATATTTTTTTCCCAAGTAAGTAATTTCTTTCCCCTTTACTTGTAACATTTAGCAAATAGTTATTTAGAATTTTTAAATAAAACAAAGATTGGGTTATTTTGCTTTTGTTCACCACCACGTTTTAAGACAAGTTTGTCAGTTCATAAGTCAAATTTTTTTTTTTAACAAAAAAATGATCCGTGTTTATCAACTGACCTGGTGTGTATTCACAATATCTAACTAGACTAAGAGGTCAGTTGGATGGCATATCTTGAAGAGTTTTTGGAAAATAATTATTATAACTCTTTTTTTTTTAAGATGTAATATATGCGAGATAAAAAAGATGATTAAAAAATATGTAAAAGAAATATTCATGAAAAATATAGAATTTTTCCACAAAAATTAACAATCCAAATAAGGACTAAGCCATTGGATAAGTATTAGAAGTCAACACATGTTGACTCACTTAATAAGAAATGACAACATTCTTTGAGAAATTACGTACTTAAATTTTACTAATGAGAATGTGAGAAATGTGTTACTGGATAATATATAAATATTCAAACTATTTTTGTAAAAAAAAAAAAGGAATAATTATTGATAACGTTTCATGTATAATACAAAATATTCAAGCAATAAGTTAAACTCTTGGATAACATCACAACAAAAATAGAATTTGTTTGTTTGTTTGGGATAACATTCCCAACACATGTGTTGTCCATTGTTTCCAATTTAGCAATTGAGAAGCCTTTGCAAGAGCTACGTTTTAAGAAATTAGCCCAAATGATGTGTTCTAATACCATAATACTTTTTTTACTCGGCTAGATGTTTACTGCAACAGGTTAAAAGAACACAGGTCATTGCACGGGACCATAAATGTCGGACTTCATTTCAAGCTGTATTACAGCATAGCCATTTATTGCTTGGGAAAAACACAAACTTTCCAGTACGAAGGGTCGATTGACACGAGAACAGGGCAAGCAAGAGTTTATACATAATTGAGTCAAGCTTAGTTCAAAACCCATTTATTCTCAGAGAAACTGATCAACGATCATGAAGATCGGCTTGACAAGGACCTAAGTTCAATTGGGTTGCATCTCCCGCACCCAAATTAGTAGGCACCGTAGTACATAGGATTTGGTAGCTTGAAAGTCCGGCGACCAACATTGGACCCGACTATATCAGCCCACTGGTCTCCAATGTTTCCTTCAATTCTGTATCCCTGGACCACCAGCCGATTTCTCACCTGAGATTTGAAAGCTTGTACTGATGTGTTTACAGAGTCGGGCCTGCGATCGTGCACCAACCAAAGTTCTCCTGGGATCAGTACTCAAAAAAGAAGAAGCCTAATTTAAAGTTAAAAATTCATTGCGCCTCCTAAAATGAATATGTGGCTGTTAAAATACCAAGCAGGAGTACTCTGTTCTTCAATCTCTGTAGACAAGCAGGAGTTATTTGCCAGATTCTAGTCTAATAAAACACTAGTAAAAGTAGTATTTGCCAAAAGCTCATGGTGCATGCAATTGTAACCTCGACAGACTTCAGATTTTCATCCCAAGTTGCATTCATCAAACCCCAAAAAAGTAATAATAATAATCAAGATCCCATCTGGTATTTCGACTAATTGATGTACCTTTTTCCTCTACTACACAATGAAGAACCAATTACTCACAAGACGCAATAATTACTGCTTACTTTAGCGATGCAAAAGAACTAGAAGCAGGAGAAAGTAAAGATTACTTGAGAATGAGCTCTTCCCAGGTGTCGTATCCAACTGCCTTCAAATTCTTAGCCCTTGCATCTGCAGAACGTTCTGATGATCCAGTCAGGAAGACAGCCTTAATCCCCGCCTCGACTGTAGCTTGGTACAACCTCAGAGTTGCTGCAAGTACTGGTACTTCTGCCGTCAGAATAAATTCATAAAACTCAGCCTCCAACTCCGCGTTAAGCGTCTTCACCCTAAAACGACAGGACACAAAATATCAAAATAACGCAGTAATCCACAGGTTAAAGATGGTGGGAAAATAAAAATCGTTACTTACCCAAAGAAAACGTCCGGCCTGGAGAAGAAGGGCAAGTTAGAAAGTGCAGTGTCATCGATGTCGAAGATCCAAATGCTCCTGCCATCTGTGGGTATGGAGAGACTCTTAACATACTTGATGGCAATAGCAACCACGGCTTCACAGTCATAACCGTATTGCCTGCCAGTCATGTAGTATGCAACGTAGAACCCGCATATTGCCGGGACATTAGTCCAGTTGCGCTTGTTGTTGGTTTCCACGGTCAGACGCCAACTCAGGCAATTATATACGGGGACAGAGTCGCCGGAGGAGGCTTCAGGCATCATGCGGATAGGATTAATTAGTTTTGGATCCTGGTGAGCTGGGTGGCGAGCTTGGGAAGTTGTGGCGCCGAGTACTAGAAGGCAAAGACATGCCGCTAATGCTACTGCCATTTTTTGCAGCTCCATGCCGGAGGACTGATACTTCGTCCATTATATAGGCAGAAAATTCCTGTATTAACGCATATTTCATCAATAAAGTTTTTTCTTTTATGAATTTTAAGTCTGTTGTCCAGACCCTGGACCGCTTAAAATTTGAGACGTAAATCTGATTTTCTTTTATTACTCTTGTAAAACTACATTTCATTTTACTGATGCATGCTTTTTGCATCAAATGTCTTAATTCTGATGTACTAATAAGTATGATACACTTGCAATTTGCAAAGGAATGAAATGCTCATTTTAATCTTGAGAATGGAAATGTGAAATTTTTTTAACCATTGCTGTTATTCTTCCTATTTGCTTCTAATCTACGTCGATTTTGAATCAATTGAGAAATTTTATGGTCAAGTTTTTACTGCTCCCGCGTGACAGGGCCTTTTAATGATTGTAACGGGAAGGAATGTGGGCCCAGTAAGGAATGGGAGTAATCGGTGTCTAGTCAGTAATAAACAAGCGACAGACCACTCGTTCATCACGTGGTTAGTTGGTTGGAGGCTTGGAGCACTCATGTCAGATTGAGTTACAAAGGAATGCAGTCGAATCAAATTTTGAACTTATCGGATCAAATTGGACTTGTTAATTTGCGAGTTAAAATTAGAATTCAACCTCAAGCTCGTTGAGTCTAAAAAACGAACCTTAAACTCAATTCAACTGAGAAAAGGAAAAATTCGAGTTCGACTCGTTTTTGACTCGTGAGTTTAGTTCGATTTTTAACTCGTGAGCAGCTCGAGACGTCAGTCTGAGTTTTGTTCGATATTTTGGCTCCCGAGGAATTTAAAGTCAACTTGATTTTCACTCGATTTTCTCGCTCGAGCTCAAAATCAATTCGACTTTCTAGAAATTTGGGCAAGAAAATAACATTTTTGTCTGCATGTTCTTGGTAAAATTTAAGCATAATAAAAGCAATTTTCACATATTCCTGATCTTGAGTACTACAAATTATTCACTGATACAATCATAAACCTATAATACATAAAAATCTAAATATCCAACACTCAAAATGTTCAACCATTGTTACACAAGAAATCAAAGTACAGTAAATCACCGACAAGATTTAAATGTAAATAGTGTTTTCAACACTTCATCTACAAGTCGGCCTCTGATGCATAAGTACTTCAACATTAACTACATTAAAAAACAAAAGAAACCAACAAGTTAGCTATAAAAAAACAGCAGCAAAAAAAGTCAAAAAAACAGCCCATTGATTGAGAAATTCAGCACAAAAAATAAGTAAAAATATATCTTTAAATACAATTAAAAACTAGCCAAGAAAAACAACCAAACAACAGCCAAATCGTCCATATTAACCATAATGAAACAACAACAAAGACAAACAAGACCTGTTCAGCATTGCCAGTCTGTTAAGCAATAAAAAAAAATCAATAACTTAGCTGCCAAAAGGCCGCAAAAAAAAAAAAACCACAAAACTTCATAGCAGTAGTTTAGAGAAATCCAGCATAAAAAACCATTAAGAAATAGCCCAAAAAACCAGCAAAAAAGCCTTAAATTCAACTACGAACTAGCCAAGAAAAGGACTAAAAAGTAGTTAAGAAACTTTCAAATTAAAGACATTATTGAAATCTTAATACCATCAGTTACAATTAGAATAAAGTATAAATGGACTAAACTCTAAATAGAAAATTAATGGCAGATTAGCCCAAACATCTCTGAAATCAAGAAATAGGCAATACAATCTCATTTGATTTAGGCAAATACACTAACTCTCTAACAATTCCAGAATTATAGGATAGAAATTTTTGTTTAAATATGTTATTAATTAGGAAGAGTTACTTGCATAGGTTTGAAGTTTGAACCATAAAAGGGTGGGTGAATGCACAACAAACACACACCGCTTGGTCGTGGTCCTTTAGCCTCGTGTCAATTTCACATTCGTGTCGCCATCGATCCACACACGAGAACGAGAGATAACATATTAAATCAATGGTACTTTATCAAGCTCTTGGCGTTGTGCAATGAGCATAATTGACAAAATTTGACATGACACTTTGTCTATATCCTACCTAGAATTTTGTAATAAGTATTTTATAATGAAATTTCTTTTATTTTTCCAACAAACATATTACTTAACACTATTCCAAGGGCCAAGAGGTTTACAAATTAATGCCACGTTGCGCATAAAATATCCAACAACTTTAATAATTGGACTCAAACGCTTGCTCTCTAGCATTATTATATTTTTGTCTTTTTTCTCAATGAAATCCAAATTTTATTCGCTTTCACGTTTTGCCCAAATAAATACTAGTACAAGATTGGGCAATAATGGAGGCCACTGATTGATTGGCAGTTGTGTTCTTGGCTATCAAATGTAATTCTCACACGTAGCCCGGCACTCCGGTTCGTCGGTTTCGACTGGCAACCTTTCACCATTTAAGGGCAGGGGTCACGCGACTCACGCCCAACTAAGCAGTTCGAGCCGGTCTCGCAATTTATTTGTTCAACAACTCGACTCGAATTCGTTTTGATCAAACTTAAACTCGAGTTTCAATTAATTACTCGTTTTAGATCACAAGTCGGATTCCACTCGAAGGGTTGATGAGTCTAGTCGAAGTTGATTATATATATACTATAATTTTTTTATATTTATTATTGTGAGTTTGATTAGGTTCGATTACACTCAAATAAGTTCAATTGAACTCAATTTGATTCAATTAAATTTAATTAAACTTGAGTTTGAATAAAATAAACTGAGGTCGAGTTCAAACTCTCGACTTCTAAAAACTTGAAGAGCTCAATCTCAAATTCAATTATTTTACCTTGAGTCGAACTCAGGTAATGCACTGCTCACTTCATGATGACTCGAATCGAATGCACTCCTACTTTGTTGTTCCATTTGCTTAACGCTACAGTTTAAAACTGCCACCTTCTGAGTTCATTCCAATTAAATGCCAGTCCATTTGAACGAAAATGTTACTTTTGATCCCACTTACACACGTCAGTAGTTACGGTACTATTTTTATTAGTATTAAACTCTATTGATCCCACTATTGGAGCTATTTGTAATTATATAATAAATCAAAGACACATTCTCTTCTTTTTCGTTCAAAATTTTTTTTAACCTCAAAGATATATTATTCTATCTCATTTAATTTCTTTGACAAGTTGATTATAACATAATTATATCAGTTGATAAATTGTGGAATCAAATGACACCATTCAATCCAGAGAGGAGACTGTATTTATCAGATAGACTTCTCCTTGTTTACAGCAAATATAAAATTTTTTGACAAAGCAAAGATCAAACAAAAATGTGGAACAAGGCCGGGTGGCAAAGACATTTATTCCCAAGTACAGATTCCAGGAAAACTCATCGCATGGGCTGCAAAGGACCCTTTGGGCTATTGTGCAAACCCAGGCCGGTCATTGTACTAGCCAAGTATGGTCTCAATCCGTGTTTTGACGGACGAGCCCAGGACTACTTTTTTGTTAATTTTTTTTTGGGGGGAGATTCATTCATTAATGATTAGGAAAAGTCTGAAGTAACGAGCGTTATGATAACGAAACTGTTTTTACCTGATATAACAGGTAAAAACACTTTTAGCGACCATTTGATTACCTGTTATACTGGTCATCTAAATAAAATAGTACCTAAAAATATGGTTAGTAAGTTTTACATTAAAGATAGTAAGTTAACTCAAGAAATTAGTAACTTTTATGTCTCAAAAAGTAAATTTGAAGAAATATGGAACTTACTTTTTTTTTTAAGTAGAAAACTACTCTATATCTAAAACTTACTTTTTGGAGAGTAAGTTTAGTTCAAATAATAGTAAGTTTTTATAGACTAATAGTAAATATTGTTGATAGAATAGTAAATTTGGGTTAATCATCAAAACTTACTAGTTTATGGCATAAATTTACTATTTTACTTAAAGAAACTTATATGGAACAAGTATTAGGAAGTTTATTTGAAATAATGCTAAGATTTTTTATTAATAATTGAAACTTAGTATTATAGTTAGTAATTATTCGTAATGTAAATGTATGATACACAATTGTACGTATCATTTATAAATGTTATATGTTTTAAGCATTTTAAATAAACTATGAAAACTTTTTTTTTGCATATGACCTTATAAAATATGTAAGAATAATTTGTCATATTATAAATTTTGAATTATTTTTGAATTTGTAAAAGGTTAAAAAGTTTGGATGACAGTAAAAAAAAATCTTTTGAGTTATATATAGAATTGCACGTATCTATACATCACAATTTCCATATATGGACACCGATGAATATAATAAAATGGTACGCAATTTTCATATATTAATGCCTATGAATTTAATAAAATGGTAAAATCTTAATAAATTTATTTTCTGGGTCACAAGTATAAAAATTAAAGTTGTATTAACATAGAATAATCTTTGAAAATTATAGTAAAATTACCCATATGTTAAGTTTTGTGACTTTCAAACATACTTTGTATCATTTACATTATGGATTTGTATCCATATGTTTTCTATCAAACTCTTTTTTTATTGGCAAATGGTAAGTAAATTATTATAAAAGGGCATTTTATAATAATCATAATTTTTAATAGATGAATTTTATGTAAACTGTTAAAATTATGAATTCACAAACGACTAAATCTGACTACTTTATGACACATATTAGTCTAAATGACTAAAAAATTACTGTAATCATGTACACGTTGATTGTTGAATTGAAATTTCTTTTATTACTAGTACAAGTTCTTCTAATCAAAGCAAAATAAAATCAAATATCTTTTCCTTTTGTATGCAATAGTTATGCTTAATAGAAAATTATTAAACCATTTTTACAGTACATAATTTCTCCTAAAATTTGTAACATTTACCATGACCTCTAACCTTGACATTGTTATTTAATTTACCTTCTAAATTTAATTTAATTTTCTTATATTAATTGTTATACTAAATTTATAATTTTTGTTATTATATTATTTCTCATTTTGTTTAGGCTTTTACTCTTATTATTTCTTGTGTCTCAGATGTAAATTTATTAAAACTTTATCATCTTATTATATTCATAGGTGTTAATTTATAAAAATTTTGATATATAAACAAGTAATATTCTATATATAACTAGGAAGATTTGTTGTTATTATTATCCAAACTTTCAAACTTTTCAAAAATTGAAAATAATTAAAAACTTATAATACGACAAAATTTTATTACATATTTTACGAGATTATGTGAAAAGTCAAACTTTTTTCCATAGTATTTTAAAATATGTAAATAAATTTTTTTAAATGTTAACTATAATCTTGTATTATACAGGTATATTATGAGTACTTACTAACTAAGGTACTAAAAATTAATCATTAATAAAACATCTTATCGTTATTTCAAATAAATTCCCTAACACTAGTTTGAAATATGTTTTAAAGTAAAATAGTACATGTGTCTCATAAATCAGTAAATTTTGATTATTAATCAATTTTACCATGTTATCAGTAAGAATTACTATTTATGTATTAAAACTTACTATTACATGAATTAAACTTACACTATAAAAAGTAAGTTTGGGATATAAAGTAGTAATTTATTTATTTAAAAAGTAAGTTTAATATTTATTCCAATTTACATTTTGAAGTATAAAAGTTACTAATTTATTACTGTTAACTTACTATTTTAGATGGAAAACTTACTTTCTTATTTTTAAATGTTATCCTATTTAGGTGGATAGGCCTATCAAATAATCAAATGGCCGCTAAAAGTAAATAAAAAATAAATCGAAAATGGTCATATAAGTGTTATCCTATTTATGTTTCAAAAAGTAAATCGAAATAAAAATGAAAGTTACTTTTTTTAAAAATTAAATTACTACTATACATTCGAAACTTAGTTTTGTGGGGAGTAAGTTTAGTTCAAGTAATAGTAAGTTTTTATAGATTAATAGTAAATCTTGTTGAAAGAATAATAATTTGGTTAATCATCAAAACTTACTAGTTTGTGGCATAAATTTACTATATTACTTAAATAAACTTATATGAAACAAGTATTAAGAAGTTTATTTAAACTAGTGCTAAGATTTTTTTATTAATGGTTGAAACTTAATATTATAGTTAGTAGTTGTTGGTAACATAAATGTATAATAATGATTGTATGTTTCATTCATAAATGTTTTGCGTTTTAAGCATTTTAATAAATGCATGTATCATTTATAAATGTTATGTGTTTTAATAAATTTATTTTCTAGGTCACAAGTATAAAAGGTAAAGTGATCGTATCTAATGTAGCGTAATCTTTTAAAATTATAGTAAATTTATCCATATATTAAGTTTCGTGAGTTTCAAATATATTTCGTATCATTCACAATATGGATTTACATGCACATTTTTTATGAAACTTGCTTTTAATTGGCAAATAGTATGTAAATTATTATAAAATGTCATTTTATGATAATCATAGGGTGTGTTTGGATCCCTTGTTTTTGGGGCTGTTTTTGAAAAACTGTTTTTCACATTCCAAATGCTACAGTAAATGTGTATTTCCAAAACAACTCCAAAAACACCATATCCAAACATTATATCAAAAACAACTACATATGTATATTTCAATTTGTATATTTCAATTATGTATATTATATATATTATATTATATTAATATAAATTGAAATATACAGATTGAAAATTATATATATATTATATATTATATAAATATTTATATAAATTAATATTATACATAATATTGTATATTATACATAATATAATATAATATATATAATATGTAATATTGTATACATAAATGTGTAAATATTTATACATAATATATTATGTACATTATATTATAATATATACATTATTAATGTATAATATTATTATGTACATTATTGTGTATAATAATGGTATGTATAATATATAATATACATAATATGTAATAATGTAATAATGTATATTATGTATGATATATTATATTATGTATATTATATTATATATATACAATACTATGTATATTTTACAAATTAAAAATTATATATTATATATTTATATATTATATATTATATAAATATTTATATAATGAAATATACAATAAATATTACAAATTGAAATACTATATAAACACCATATTTATAATATTATAATATTTATAATTAATATTAATATATATTATATATATTAAATATTTATATATTTATTTATACATATTATAAATATTTTTATATATTTATATGAATATTGTATATTATATATATTATACATTTATATAAATGTGCATTTATACATAATATATATTAATGTATATTTATAATATACATTTATATTATGTATTATATATAATATAATACATTTATAACTTTATATTAATATACATAATATTAATTTTATATTTATACATAATATTAATACATTTGTACATTTATTTTAATTATATTAATACATTTATACTTAATATTAATATCTATTAATAAAATTATAATTTATACATTTATATAATATTCATTTGTAATTTATACATTTATAATAATATAGACTTATACGTTTATAAATATATTTATATTATGTATTATATATAATATAATACATTTATATATTTTTTTATATAAATACATAAATATATTTATTTATAAATATTTATAAATGTATTATAAATGCATAAATGTATATTTATATAAAAATTATAAATTATAATTAATACATATATATAATATTCATTTATAATTTATACATTTACAATAATATACACTTATACATTTATAAATATATTTATATTATGTATTATATATAATATAATACATTTATAATACATTTATATATTTTTATATAAATATATTTATTTATAAATATTTAGAAATGTATTATAAATGCATAAATGTATATTTATATAAAAATATAAAAATTATAAATTGTAATTTATACATTTATATAATATTCATTTATAATTTATACATTTATAATAATATACACTTATATATTTATAAATATATTTATATTATGTATTATATATAATATAATACATTTATAATACATTTATATATTTTTTAGCGAATATATAAATATATTTATTTATAAATATTTATAAATGTATTATAAATGCATAAATGTATATAAAAATAAAAAAATTATAAATTATAAATTATAAAAATACCCAAAAATATGTTTTAAAAATACTTCTAAAAATAATCCAAAAAAATCTACAGTAAAAGTTTTTCATATAGTTTTTGAAAAACAACTCCAAAAACAATTAATCCAAACGGACTTGTATTTCATAAACAAAATGCTACAGTGCTGTTTTTGAAAAACAATCCTAAAAATAGCTAATCCAAACGGAGCCATAATTTTTATAGGTGAATGGAATTGGTGCAAGATCTTGATACTGTACTACAACACAAATTTGGGGATAAGTACAAGTTTCAGGCATCGTCATTTGAATTTGACGAATCTCCTAACATTCCTAAACAACCGAATGGGTAACTTTCATTAATGACGTTTTAAAGCCTAAAAAATCGTGTGCTGAGTATTGTATAACATGAGTATTTGAGTTGCTTTTCGAGTTCTGCTCGTCAAGTAAGCCAGTCCAATTTGAAGTAAACAGCAAAATCTACATGCACAAGACATTTGATATGAAATTGGTATTTCAAAATAGGAGAAAACGGCTCATTTTGAGCATCAGAATGAATCTAACTTTTAATAATTGATACTTACGCATCAAAATTAAGCTGGCAGGACACTAGATATAGCTATCTAAGCATGACAAGATTGCATGGCCAAGAACTGAATTTAGAGCACAAAGACTTTGGCTTCAGAAATCTGAAGCAATCAAAAGGCTAGTAACTTGATTTGAGAATTTGATCACCAGCATCAAGGGCTCTGATATCACTATCAAAAGCTTCAGTTTGGATTGACATTTCTGGTTTACAAACCCAAGAGCACTTGGATGCTAACAATATCTGAAATTTGATCACCAAACTTTTTTCCAAGCAAGCTGAAATTATTCACATTAAAACAAGTAAACACCAGAAATTGCAAACTAAGGAGATTATGTTCAGATTTACAATCAAAACGCATTAAACTACATTCGAAGAAACTTAAATCATCCTAAAAGCTTTGAGCAAAGACGTGCAAAAACATTTGTACTCTCTCAAGAATAAAATTCCTTAATGGTCTTGGCTGAAATCTGGTTCATTCACTACAAAACCATCATAAGATTTGTATTAAAAAAAGGCCACAACAACACATAATCATAGCAAATAAAT
The DNA here is from genome assembly GCF_036785885.1 of Coffea arabica. Lineage (NCBI taxonomy): Eukaryota > Viridiplantae > Streptophyta > Magnoliopsida > Gentianales > Rubiaceae > Coffea > Coffea arabica. Next base: position 2,543,735 of record NC_092317.1, on the reverse strand, counting down.
AACATAAAACTTAGGCGTGAAGAAGGAAAAATGTACCTAAATACTTTTCATCTCCTAACAAGCTAGTGTTTTGTACATGACTCTGGATTAATGAAGGATTGCATGCCCACATTAATGCCTATACAAATGCAAATAGAGCACCATTATATTTCATGCCTTCACACAAAAATAAATAAAAGCAAGCTATACATTACCTGACCAGGAGGAATGATCTGAAACCAATTACTATCCATTAATTCCTTATTGCATCCATGCTGTGAATCTGATTGCAATAGGCCATCGGATGATCCTATCAGATTCAAATTTACATTCTCAACGTTATTGGGTGCCCCAACATGATCATAATTGTGAGTTTCATATGCATCTGTGCACACTTTAGTACATTTTCGTCTATCATGTCCAAATGACCTGCGGGAAAAAAATTGCCAAGCACAATCCATAAACAATAAGATTGAATTTATAAAGGCGTATATGAAGTGTACATATATAACTAACATTTTTGGCCTTCTAACATAAAGCCAATGAGTGGATGAAATTTAGCATTGCTCATTCATATCTGGTTTTGCAAAGCTATTCTAACCGTAGAATAAGTCAATTTTAAGAGTAGGTGATTACTTGCCATTTTTGCATCGTCTTCGCTTTCGCTTGTGAGTGGACTGTTTTGCCTTTTGTCCCTTTGTAGCAACAACAATTGGACCAAGAGAAAGTATGGACCAAAGTGGAAACCTTTGCCTGGGAATTCAATCGTATCGTTGGAATTGAGAACTAAATAAGAAGAAGACAGATGACTTTAAAGAGATAGGTGATACCCAAAAGTGTTTCAGGAACCCAAAACCGTTTTCAGGAACCCAAAATCATTTTTAGAAACCCGGTGATTTTTTCACTTAAATATGTAAATTTTTTACTTTTAGTATTAGTAAGTTTAGTTTAAACATAAGTAAATTTTGTCAAATAATAAGTAAATTAAATTACTCAAAGTGTAAATTTCTATTTCTGACTAAAACTTATCTTTCAGGCATATACTTACTAGTTTGAATTAAAAACTTACTTATCTTCTCGACTTGGCAACCCGTTTCTTTTCTAGGTATTTTATGATTAGAACTCCATTCTCTCTATATTACAAACCATCATCAAACTAATTGAAAACCTCAATTCTCATATAAACCATTCATCTGAATTTTGTTCCAATCAACCCATTCAACAGATTTATGTTCCAGTCTAATCGTTATGATATAGCAATGGCATTAACAAGCTATTTTGACTCTCCCGGTAAGGGTTTACGTATTAGTAATTTTTTAGGAGGAAGATGAGTTATTCACATGTCCAAAATATCGAAACAACCAGCATAATCTAATCCTTAGTTCAATGAAAGTCACAAATTTGCGGGTAGGTAGATTAGATTATGTTGAATGCCTTTGGCTCTTTACAATGAAATTCAAAAATTTTTCTCATGACAGAGCAAAGACGGTGATATAATTGATTGTGTCTATATGTATCAACAACCAGTATTTGACAATCCTTTGCTCAAAGACCACTGGATTCTGCAGGTTTGCCCCATGCAACACCATTCAAAAGAAAAATAAACAAAAAAATGCAAAAATATGAAGTATGTATAACACCATAATTGATTGATGGTCGGAAACTGTTCTATGAATTTTCTCTCCTTTCCTGACTGAAGAAGAGGGAAGATGTGATTCTACAAAATCTACATGTATCATAGGATGGTAATAAGAATTGCTTCTGCAACACAGATTTACAAGAGTAATAATGGCCAAATTTCCGTGGCATTGCAGACGTTACAATGGAGTAAAAAATTCAAGAGGCTGATAATAAATTTCCATAGAAACAACAGATTCGCAACAATGATTCTAGATCAGTTCAGTTCAATAACATATGCTCCATCAAGCGTATCAACTTAGAATTCCAAAACGGGAGAAACCTCTCTTGCCTGAAGAATTCAAGTTATAAAGCTCATGTTGAGTTACTAATATATTAGTAATTCTCACCCGCACAGAGTAGCAATCACAACATACAAATTTCTCTTTGATATTTCACCAAACATCTTATATGCATTCACAAATTAATCACATTTAACTTAAACGCCTGGTCTCAAGTCCTTTCCTAGATGTTTCACATGGCTATTAAACATATTTTACCCGTAGACAATCAAAACTACAACCATTTCCTAGATGTTTCAACGGACATTTTCGGCCCCAAAATTGCAATAAAATCTTCAAATTCTCAGCCTTGATTTCCCAAGAAAATCTTGACAAACAAAACAAATGAAATATAAATAAATTACAGCAATATAATCAAACGATTTCAAGAGAACATGATGATCTAACCTCGTCACTGCTATTTTTCATATGCTCTTTGGCTGGCTACCACCGTCGCTAACCCTTTTGTTGTGTTTGCATATGGCAGCACTCAAACCCAACCGAACGATGAGAAAGGATAGAAGCAAAGTGTGAACTAAAGATGAAAATTTTGAAATGAGAAGATTTATTCAATTGTAACAAAGAGAAAGTGTGGATCAAAGTGGAAACCTTTGCCTGGGAATTCAATCGTATCATTGGAACTGGGAACTGAATAAGAAGAAGGTAGATAACTTTAAAGAGAAAGGTGATACCCAAAACCGTTTTCAGGAACCCAAAACCGTTTTTTTACTTAAATATGTACATTTTTTACTTTCAGTATTGGTAAGTTTAATTTAAACATAAGTAAATTTTATCAAATAATAAGTAAATTAAATTACTCAAAGTGTAAATTTTTATTTTTGACTAAATCTTATCTTTCAGGCATATACTTACTAGTTTTAATTAAAAACTTACTAAAGTTAATATTAATTATTTTAATATAATATTTAAAAAGTCACTAAAAGATTTGATCTGTCACTAAAGGTAATAGAAACCTATAATAGCAGGTTTCCCTAATATCGTTACCATAACTATAGGCACTGTAGCACTGTCCTAATGATTAATCCCAAGACATTTTTGAGTCCCTCCTTGAGGCAATTTTAAGTCCCTCCTTGAGGCAATTTTAAGTCCATGGTCCATACAAAGGCAAGAGACATTATTGAGATTTCACGAGAGCAACAGCGCAAGAAGACTTTCATCATTCATCTCAACAACATCTACATCTGTCACTGTCGCTACACTGATGGACTAATCTGTTTTCAACCGCAGGAGAGGACTTTTGATTTGCGCGTAATGCATTCTACTCCTTTGCATGTAAGCCCATGTCTTCGTTTTCAAGACTCGGCAAGCCAGAGGTTCTTTTGAGCCTTGAGTCAATTTTCAATTCATATCTGGCAATGAATGAGCAACGGTACAAGACTGCAGCTTGAGGCAACTCCTAGTCCTAGCAGTGGCGGGACGACACGCTATCAGTTTACTGACTTTTTGCTTGCTCTATGTTTATCTCTCGCACAAGTGTAAAACTTTCCTGAAATGGCTGCCGTAAGAAAAATCAAGCTTATCACCAATTTTCTATGTTGCTGCTTCCTTCTCAATCATTCTTGTTACTCAGAAATAATCAATGACACAATCTTACAGGGAGAAGAGCTCAGGGATTGGCAACAACTAGTTTCAGCAAGCAACTTCTGTAGATTGCAATTCTTCAGCCCCGGCAGTTCACGCACCCGATATCTAGGCATTTTTCTCAACCAATCGCCCGATGATCTTCGGCCTGTTTGGATAGCCAACCGTGACAACCCCATTCCGGACGCATCAGGAAGCCTCAAGATCGCTCCTGATGGCAGGCTAAAGATATATTCTAGTGGAGGCAATTCAATCGCTCTCGGTTCTGCTCCATCATCAGCAGGAGGAAATGTTAGCGTTACACTAATGGATAATGGAAATCTTGTGCTGAGAGAACTATATTTCAATGGTTCTTTTAAGCAGACCTTATGGCAAAGCTTTGATTACCCAACGGACACGCTTTTACCAGGAATGAAAATTGGTATCAACTTAAGAACAGGGCATAGATGGTCGCTGGTTACCCCGGTAAGTCAAGATCAGGTACCTGCATCAGGGCCATTCATACTTGGCATAGACCAAAACGGAACAGGCCAATTGATGATTTGGTGGAGGGAAAAGGTTGTTTGGAACAGTGGGATTTGGCTTAACGGGCATTTTGCTTGTGCAAACCCTGATTACATTAATTTTACCCTTGTGTCAAATGGGGATGAAAAAAGCTTCGTCTATACATCGAATACTCACAATCGCTCTATGACAACATACACGCTAGAGCCAACAAGCTGGATTACTGAAGAAGGATTACAGGTTGATTTAATTGGTTGGTCTTACTCCACTGAGACGCGATCAGCTGAATGCTTTCCTCATAAGATGCTGCCTAGGTGCAAGGAAGCTTTATTTCATTTCGAACCAAGACTAGGGGATATAGTCGGTCACAGCTATACAATCGATGATTACAATTTGAGTCTCTTTGATTGTAAAGCCATATGCGTGGAGAACTGTTCCTGTTTTGCCTATTCCTCAATCACCGATAATGAAACAGGCTGTGAATTTTGGAGCCAAAGCATGCATTTTATGACTACTTCAGGCAGACAGGTTTTTATTCGTTCAGAGTCATTAAAAGGTTGGTTTTTGGTTTAAATCTTTCATTTCAATTCACAGGCAGATCTTATTTAGAACAACAATACGAACCAGTGGATATTATGCAAAATTAGATTTCCTCTCAGGGTTAATTTGTATTACTATTAAAATCACAAGTCAAAAGGCGATGTTGATCTGAAGGAGTTCCTCAAGACTTGCTCTGACAACGACATTAAAGGTTCTTGAAAAATTTAACCAGAGGCTGTCTTGGTTCTCATTTTTGTTCTTCTCACTGTTTTCACAAATTAAATTGTTATTGCCTTTTAAGTCAAACTACATATAGCTGTTATAGAACGTAAAATTTTCCTTGAATACAGATGACTACTCATCAACAAAGTGGTGGCCATTTGGCACCTTGTGTTGGATGCTACTGAGAAAGTGTGGAACTAAAGGTAGGCAAACAGACCTTCTTGTATGGAAGTTATAATGCAGAAAAAAGAAAAATCGTTGGAATCTCATGTTCTTTATGCCAACTAGATAAAGCCAGAGGAACAAAAAATTCCCTCCTTGATGAGCTCGGTGGAAGCACCATGACACCAGAAACCAACGATGGTAAAGCCAATAAGGACGAAATACCCAAAAGTTTAAGCAAAGACTTGCTGTTGTTCAGCTTTGAGAGCATTACGGCTGCCACAAACAACTTCTCCATAGCAAGCAAGCTTGGAGAGGGTGGATTCGGACCAGTTTACAAGGTCAGTCTCGTAAGCTAGCTGTTGCATTACTAAAACACATTACTGTATGCACTTATCAGTAAGAAATTTCCAGGGAAAATTAGAGGACGGGCAAGAAGTTGCAATAAAAAGACTTTCCAAAAATTCAGGCCAAGGTGTGGTAGAGTTCAAAAATGAAATTCTACTGATCGCCAAACTTCAGCACAGAAATCTTGCGAGGCTATTGGGATGCTGCCTACAAGCAGATGAGAAAATTTTAGTTTACGAGTATATGGTCAACAGAAGCCTGGATTTCTTGCTTTTTGGTATCTGTTATTCTAGATATGATATGTACAGTATCCAGGAAATGGGAGAATTTTCTTGTTATTCATGTGGAGGTTGCTTTTGTTTTCAGGGGCAGATTCTAGCAAAAAGGAGTCACTAAAATGGAGTATACGTCTGAATATTATCGAAGGGATTGCTCAAGGATTGCTCTATCTCCACAAGTACTCAAGATTAAGGGTGATTCATAGGGATTTAAAAGCTATATCTTGCTTGATGACAGCATGAATCCTAAAATATCAGATTTTGGTTTGGCAAGAATATTTGGAATGCAAGAATCTGAAGCAAAAACAAAAAGAATAGTTGGAACCTAGTAAGCCATGAATGTAACAATCAACCGTTATTGATCAGTTTTTAGTCCACTCAAATGCTTCAAACAAGAAGAAAATGTTTTTAAATTTAAAATTTTTATCTTCATTCAGTGGTTACATGTCCCCGGAATATGCAATAAAAGGCATTGTTTCAATGAAGACGGATGTATTCAGTTTTGGAGTTCTGCTACTTGAGATTGTTAGCGGTCAGAAAAACAACAGCTGCTATCATTCGGAACACCCACTGAACCTCGTAGGAGTGGTAAGCTTCTTAGTTACTACTTGGTTAGAGAGGAAAGAGCATATTATTAAGTTTGATAAGAGTTCTTGAGTCATAATTACCTGCAAAATGAAAACGCTGGCCTTGTTTCAGGCATGGGAACTGTGGAAGGAAGGAAGAGCTCTGGAGCTAATGGACCCGATGTTGAATGGCTCCTGCCCTGAAAATGAAGTCACGAGATGCATTCAGGTGGGTCTGTTGTGCGTGCAAGACCATGCAATTGATAGGCCTTCCATGTCTGATGTGGTGTCCATGCTGTCGAACGAGGCTGTGCAATTGCCACCACCAAAACAACCAGCATTCTTCATTGAGATGGTTCCGGGAGACGCAGAAAAGGATAAAGAAACCATTTGTTCCTTGAATGGCGTATCAATTTCAGCAACAGAGCCCAGATAGAGGCTTCCTTCTTGCCTCGTTGGAGAAATGTCAAAGAACTACGAAAAATGAGACTAACTGACAATCAATTGTAATCTGCATATGAATCAATTGAATCTTAACATAATCTATCTCTACCTGTTTCACGATTTGATCATCTGGAATTTTACGAGTTCCAATGAAGCCAACCAGCTAATTTTTACTTTTAACCAGAGCCGGATGCCTGGAAGGAAAACCATCCAAGAACATTTTGGAGTACCATGCGGGTATGATATACAGAATGAACCAAAACCATCCCAAATTCACCATATGTAATTTGTCATTATTCTGAATTGCTGAAAATGCTGAACTTGATAAAATTCGATTTTATACTTCTAAACAAGAAATCCCCTGAACACCAAAAAAACGAAAAAAATATATGAACAATAAAGGAATGGAATCCCTGGCGGAATTAGAGCATTACTACTTTTTTGGCACCTCATCTTTCTGTGACATCAATCAAATTCTGTGAGTTTGATATTCCTCCATTATTATTGTGGAATTGAAGGTCGCATTAGTATTATTTTGTTCTTCAATCTATTTTATCCTCCATTAGTTTATGTCGACGCAATAGAATATAATTAAAAAATTAGATCTCGAATATAAGGAAAATGACTTCACTTTTAGAAAGTCAAAAATGACCCCCTACTAAAATTTGGCCAAATTTTAGGTAATATGACACAATATGAATCATTGAATTTTTTAAAAATAGCAGAATCTAGCCAAATGTGAGAGGTTAATATATGGAAAAAAAAAATTGAGAACACAATAGTAGCAAAATTCTTGCTTTGCTATTCCACAAATACCCCTCACTTTCATAATTCCACAATTACTCCTTCCTTTTGCGGATCTTTTTGGGCGGTCGCGCGTCGCTCCTCTGCCCTATATATAGCAAGGAGGAGGTAAGAGAATCCCCCAACAGCGGCAATTCAACTATTGGGTTAGGGCTCGCTCTTTTCTTGCAATTATTCGTCACGCTTTTCAAGGATCCGGTAAATCCAGCCCTAGCCCTAGAATTCAACCATGTCTTCCAAGCAAGGTACTCAATTTCTCTAATTAATGTTCACGCATCTCCTTCTTTTTTTTAAAAAAAATTTCTTTCTGACTAAAAAGCCATCTCTTTTTTGTTTTTTTTGGTCGACGTAACTTGTATAATCCGTCTTTATTAATCTTTTTTTCCCCTTAGAAAAGAGGCTGAAATTTGTCCTGATTTATGTGTTTGTTCAGGTGGAAAAGCAAAGCCTTTGAAGCAGCCAAAGGCTGACAAGAAAGAATACGACGAGGTATTTTTACTGCTGTCTGATTCTGGTTGATTATGTTCTTCTTCTTTTTCATTGTGCCTGGACATTTTAGTTCGTCGATCTGATAATCAATGAATTAGAATTTGAAATTCTGGTTGATTTGTTGGACTTTCTTGATGGATGTGTATTTGCATAAATAGGTGTCCTTCACATACTTGTTTTCTCTTATTTCTTTTATTTATTTATTTATTTTGGGGGGTGGGGGTGGGGGTGGGGGTGGGTTATCGGGTTTCAAGTGGTCGAAGCTGTTCAGTAACCCTTTTGGTTGAACTATATATGATTCTGATTGTAGAATTCAGTCTTGAATTTGAGCATTAGGAACTCTCAATGCCTATTTATGTTTTCTATTTGAGTTGCTGTAAATTTGAGTTGCCCGTGTACCAATTCCGTCTGTTTTTTTAGTCGTGTATGGAAACTCAATGTTGGTTGTTTCTGGTTGATAAGTTAAAGGTGGGCAGGGTGAACCTTTTGTTCGATGTTTATTATTTTTTCTTGTTTTGTATGGCTTACGGTGCTGAGCTGAATTGAGAATTCGGCTATTTTGGACTCTCTTTTAGTCGCTGCAATAGTATTCTGGTGCAATTGGGTGCTTGCTCTTTTGAATGGTCTCTCTGTGTGTCTTTGTCGTTGTTCTTTCAGTTTGTCTAAGTGTTTGTTTATTTGCAGGAAGAGAAGGCTTATCTGCAAAAGAAGAAAGAGGAGGAAAAGGTGAACGATTTCCTATTGTCTGGGTTTCTGTTTGACAGTTTCAGTTGAGGTGATCATCTTTCCTCTGTTTTGTTGTGATTGGCAGGCACTGAAGGATCTCAAGGCAAAGGCTCAGAAAGGAGCTTTGGGAGGTTCTGGGCTCAAAAAAAGTGGTGGGAAGAAGTGAGGATTTAGAAACCTAATGCTAAGCCTAAGCATCCTTGTGTTAGATTGGTTTATCATCAAGCATTTGCTCTATGGCTGGGAATGATTGTTGTTTTCTATGCCAACTTTCTTCCATGTAAAATTCAGTGAAATGTGTGAAACATTTGCACCCTTCGGAATACATAAGCCGTGTTAGAATTTGTTTCTGTTTCCTTTAACATGGTTTTAATGTTGAATTGTATGTTGTTTCTGGTTTTATGTTTTCATACTGTATTGAACTTCACAGTTCATGGTTGTGTTTAATCTGATGGTAAAGGACCATTGCATTTATCTCAGTAACTGATTCTTCCTGAAAGTCCAGCCATGAAGTAATTGTGACGAGTCTACCTGTCGGTTCCTAAAGTTGATAGGCAAGGAATATCCTGTTATTATTTGGGCTATTTTGGCGGGTGCTCTTCTCACGGAGCCTGCTATCATTGGAGTGCTAGGATGGTATTGGTGCTTTTCGCGAATGACATTCATAAAATGAGTTTGGAAAACGTTAGCTTTAAACCACTGGGCCAATGGCTCAGTGGCCACTAGGGAGGGACTTAAGTCACTCCTTGGGCTGTAGGTTGAGGGTTCAAACTTCACCTGCAGCGAAAAAAATCTAAGGGTTGTGCCATAGCACTCCCTTGGTCTAGTTGGGTCTGTATACCCACTAGCCCCCACCACAGCCTCCTTAGGCTCCCCCTCCTCTAGATTAGAATAGAGTAGGTTATACAAATGTATCGTTGCGTAAAAAAAAAAGAAAACGATAGCTTTAGATCTGTTTGGAAATGATAGGTTTAGATCAGGTTGGAAACTGATAGGATAAATTGACACCTGAAGGCTGTGGCATAGAAGGTGTGTTTGCTTTTTAACTAGAAGGATAACTAGACCAAAGTAGCTTTTAATTCTGGTTCCAATGGCTGTTGCGGCATATAATTCTTCATCTGGAAGGAGAAAATGAAAACAAAAGCCATCTGGAAGGGAAGTATTTGGATGCTTGTTTTCCATTTTCATTCCTTCCAGCCTTGAGAGCTTTATTTCTCTTGTTCACTGGACGGTTGTGTTTGCTTTCTCTGGTTCGTGAATTTATTTTTACAAAATTCATTCATGTAAAATCTCATTCTTTTGGAATCAAGATTTAACGACGTTGTAAACCTGAACCTGATGTACAATGTTCACGCATTCCCAAAAAGTTGATCGAGAAAAGTTTGAACGGCACGTACACTTGCCAAATTTCATCCTTGGCATGCCCATAGGTGATAGGTCAACAAGCAGAGCACAGGCTATTAATTAGAAGTGGCTGTAGTTGTTCACTAGCAAAACTGTTTTGATATTACATTTTAACTAGATTTGCTATCTAGCTGTTCAGTAGCACAACCTTCTGTCGTTGAAGCGAGAGATATTAGTTTGAAGCGAAAAGTTCCCCACCATCCCCTAATTTTGCAACCCCAAAACTTTGCAAGAGCACAATCTGCTAGTAGCTAGACCTGTTCATTTACGTCCTTCACCTTCAATTCACCATGGGATACGTGCAAAGTGTAACTACAACATCTCTCCCCTTAAAAACACTCCAAACGAAATGCCCATCCCTTGCAAATAAGCCTATTCAAACATTAAAGCAATTCTCCCTTCAGAACACTTGAAATTATTGATCTTGCTTCTCTGGGTCGTCCTCTTTCTCTGGATCTTCCTCCTCCTCTTCTTTCTTTTCTTCTTCTTCCTCTTCATCTTCTTCAGGAGGATCAGCTGGTAATGGGGGTGGCAACGGAGTTTTCATAGGGCTGAATTGGGGAAAGATGTCTGGCCTGCGTCCAGGCTTTGGCCGTTCCCATTCCTAACACAAATTTTGAATTAGATGAGAAATAAATTTCTACTAGCTGAAAGGCCTGCAGAATACATGTTTTAGAGAGAGAGGGGGGGATAAAATGGGGGAGAGAGAGGTTTGAAGTTCCATATATAGAAACCAAATTTTCTCGTGATCTACAGCCTAGTGGGCAGACACACATCTGAGTCTGCGGATACATCAACCCATGCACAAGCTTGCATCAACAAGAACAAGTGATGGGATGGATGAAAATGAGTTTTGAAAATATTTATAACAGGTTATCGACTATATAGACAGTATTAAATCCAGTAAAAAGAAAGAGATGACCAACATATGGATATTTTCCAACACTCGTAAGATTTATAGATGAAGAATGTCAAGTTGCTTTAAAAAGGGTGAGATGCGTGATCGGTCAATCTTTGTATTCAGCAATAATAAGCTGAAATCAACAATGTACCAAATGCAGTACTACTACAAATTCCCTATCGCTTCGTTTGGATTAAGGGATTTGACAAAGTATTTGAAACCTATCAAATTGCTCTAATTGTTTGGATTGCTTAAGAGGCATTTGGGCTTACAATTTACCAATGATCTAAGTACATTTTAAACACTAGAGTAATTAGTGAGTAACAAATCTGAATACCTATAAACTAATCTAAACAACTGGAGGGATTTGAGAGGATTTTAGATCCTTTGTCAAATTACTCAATCCAAATGCAGCCTAACAGTTTGAGCAAAAATTTTTTCTGGGTTAATAGAGTGACAATCTTGAAGGAGGTATCAATCTGCTGCAGGAGAAGCTAAGGATAACAATCTCTAGCTAAAAGTTTATTATGCCTTTGATATTATTCCAGCCAGTTGAGAAACCTAAAAATTGTAACTTCAACACCTTCTGTTCCATATTTGGCACTCAAGATATACAATTCTACTAGAGAACCAACTCCAGCTAACTCAAACGAACAAGACCAAAATCAACCTACCTAATAGAAATTAATCCTTACTCGTCTAATCCAATACTGCGGAAGCCAAATTTGCCACTTTCTCATCTCAGTACAAAGTTTCATCACATTCTATAATCCAGCTTCATTCAGAATTAACCTAAAATTTTTTACCTAAAAACTCCACACCTCATTATTCATGTTAACAGTTTAACACAAATTTCGAAATCCTTGTAGGTGATACAGGCAATTCCAGGAAGACCATAAGAAGAAAGAAACGAAGGTTTGACTTACAATTGGGAAATCTAGAGGAGAACGGCGAGTCATCTTCTCTTCCTCGGGAGCCATACGAACCACCTGTAGGCCCCTCCGCTGCTGACTATGCCCTAGCCCTCCACATTTTCTAAAGATTGAAACCGACCGCGGAAGGAAAGATACGACATGTGGCTGACGGCTCACTATTTGGTCGGAGGTCGTCGATGATGTCGACGATGAATGACCTGAGCTGCTCAGCAACGGCAAAGCCGTCGGAGCATATGAAGATAGGGAAGTTGATATGGATAACAACGCCATATAAATGGAAATCCTCCTCCCTTCTTTTTGGCTTTTTTTCTTTCCTTTTCTTTTTTGGGCGGGGCAAGTTTTCTGCTCTTATTTTGCAGGCTGCAGCAGCTTCCTTCTCCTCCTCACCAGAGTCAGCCACCAAATCCTGTTGTGTGCCTCTTTTTTATTTCCTGTGATTCTGCGCACACCAACGCCAACCGCCTTCGCCATGGGCCATGGGAAAGATTAGGTGCTCCACTTGCACGTGCTTGAAATTGGGCTCCAGCGGTGACCCCAATCCAGAATAGTACTAGCATTGGTAATGGGCCGTCTGCCTAATTAATTATTTTTTCTGTTAATAATATTGCTGTTTCATGACTTTGGAGCCCATAATATAACTTCGACATTGGTCTTGAACGCTAGGCCTGCCCGTATTTTATGGCTAGTTTGGATGGAAGGATTTGAACAGAAAAGATAAGAAAGGAAGGAAAAGTTAACTTATCGTGTGTTTGTGAGATTTTCATGAAATAAAAAAGAAAGGAAGGGAACGGATTTAGAAGAATAAAACTTGTGCTACAGTTTAAAAAACTTTTCCGACCAAATTCGGGTAGAAAACGAGAGAAACCTTTTGAAAGCCTACTAACACTTTTAAATACCCATCTTGTCCTTAAATGGCAATGGCATGATTTTGTATTGGCTTATATATTCAAAATCATTTCATTTCTTTCCAAAACTTCCTAACAACATTAGAATTCCTTCTCTTATCTTCTTTTCTCTCATAATTTAATAAGTTTTCTCATCCTTTCTTTCTATCCTAAACTCACAAACTAGCTATTAAATTCCGTCATCATTGGTGGAGAAATTTTATGTTGATCATGATCAATTACTTGACGTGTCTCGTAGAAAATTGAGCAGCAACCTAACCAATTATTTCTTGCATGATAAGTAGTATTTCGTTCGTAGAACTTGAAAGCTTTGAAAGTCTTGCTAAATTCTGGATAAAATCCTCATTCACATTTGGGGAGAACTTTAGTTTAACTACTTAATATGATATTGTTTGCAACTTAAAAAGAAAAAAAAAATTGAACACTAATGTTTTGTTTTCCCTATTTGGCAGTGGAAGAAGAAAGGTTACAATAATGTCATTATATGCCTGTCAAAATTTTGGCATTTGCAATTCTTTCCTCCCAAAAGTCAATTTCAACTTTTCGAGAATGCACTCTCAACTCCTACCAATTCTCAAAGAAGAATCCACTCCCTTGCCATTGCCATTCCCATTCCCAGCTGCGAAGATCTTAGCAATCTCCAATTGAGTGTTGGCAATGATTTCAGTCCTCTTGAGGTCCATTTCTCCCCTCTTGGCCTCGGATTCAGCCCTCATCCTCTCCAACTCCCTCATCGTATCCATCCGTGCTTGCTCTGACCTCACTACCACCTCCGCTAACAGCCTAATGCTCTCTGCAATCGCACAACTTTCCCTCCTCTGCTTCTTTTTCTCTATTCTCGTCTTTATATTTTTCGACTTCAGCTTCTCCTTGTCACTGTACATGGCCGGCGTGCTGCTGTCGGTGTCCGTGGCATTCTTGTCAGATTCTTGATCAGACAATTTTGGACCAACCCCGTCTTCCTGCAGGTATATTTTATAACTATTATATGTACAAATACATGAATACACTGCAAAACTGCGTACAACGACTAACGTGCCTAGAAAACTTGTGAAAATGGAACTTTTACCTTTGCTCGCTCCTGAAATCCATGAACAAGCTACTAGTACTACGCTTAATTCAGGAACTTTTACCATTAGCATATGTTCGTTTGTAGTGATGAAGGTGTTACCATTAAAGTTCTGCGTTGCATTTCCTCGAGAAAAGAATAAAAAGGTTCTACGTGGCATAGGACCTTTTACAAAGGCCTTGTATCTCCCTAGCCTTGACTTTAACTACACAATTACTATATTAATCAGGAGTTTAATTAAGAGATTTACTACATCTCCAAGTATTATTGTTTTATATTTATTTTGTGTCAGCAGCTAATAGCTCTGCTTGACATTAATTTCTTTCTGCAAAGTTTTTGACGTTCCATGCTTCTTCATATGTAATAATAATAATTGCTAGTCTTAGTCGTTTGAGACATCAATTTATACGAAGTTGACGATTAGAACCCGCTGCTCTGTGCACGCGATATGTAGGAAGAGAGGAATATAATAATATCATGATCCACACTCACCTTGGCAACTCGATCAAAACCATTGGAATCATGGGAGTTTTGCGGGCAATTTGCGTGAGCTAGAGCTGGTGGAGGAGGTGGTGGATGCTGGGGTTGCTCAAGCAAGAGGAGATGAGGGTTGGAAGCAACAGGAGGAGGAGGAGGTGGTGGAGGCAGTTGAGGAGGCGGAGGAAGCTGAGGAGGCTGGGAAGGAGCATTTCCGCGCAGGAGGAGATCAAGGCGAGGATAAAGAGGCCAGGAGGAGGCATCAGCGGTGGCAGACTCCGACCTATACCTTTTCTTCATGGACTCGATCTTGTTCTTGCACTGCGTTTGAGTTTTGGGTGACTTGGTCGAATTAGCCCGAGCGGACACATGTTTGGCAACATCTTCCCAGTCTTGTCCCTTGAGTTTGGCACGGTTCCTAAGTATCCATTTGGCTTCATATGCTTCAAGAAGACTAGAAACAGCCCCTTCGCTCCATTCATCCCTCTTTAATCTGTCACTATTTCCACCACCAGTATTGCTGCTAACTACTTGGGGTTTTCTGGGGGAGTGATGATCCTCTCTGTTGTTGTTGCTGCTAGTAGTGGTAGAGAGGAGAGATGGCTTCTCTTGGCTGTTAGCTTCCCTGTCCATCTCTCCTCACTACTACTACTACTCCTGCTGCTGCTGCTGCTATACTACTAGCAATTTTCACCTGCGACTTTAAGCTGCTAACATGCAATAAGACCTCAAGAAGTTAAAACAATAATGCAACAAGGATGGCAAAAAGAAGAGGATCGGCATAATAGAGAGCCACTAGCATTTAGAGGGAGAAAAAAAGATGAAAATTGGTGGCCCAAATAGTAATTGAAAAGGAGGGGATTGTAGCAGCATATTGATATTAGTGGGAAAGCCAAAAATGCTTTACTTTTGTCAAATGAGTCAATGATAGTAATCTAACTTTTGGTTACACTTTATGGTAGTGTTATCTTTTCGTATGTGTTGCAAGTTTTGTGCGCTTCTTTCATTGCTCGGTGTGGGTTTGGGAATTTTGGCTGTTAGCGTTGATATGAAGCCAACCAAGACATCCACCACTACCTCTGGTGGTCACTCACGTGGCCTTGTCTTTTCACCTTTCCTTTTCTCCTCCTCCTCCTCCTCCATAAGTCCTACTATACTAGGGGTACTATGAAATCCCTAATGAATTAATCTCTAAGAAGATTAAAGCTCAAAATCTCTCTCTTTTTTTTTTTAAATATAACTAGTAGTCTTTTAAATGATTACTAAAATCACTTTCAATAAAGAATAATCTAGGAGCAATTCATTTCCGATAATAGATGATTTCTCTTTTCAGAACTCCTCAACACAGAGACTTCACATGATTTCATATTCAACTCCAGCTTAGTCAAAACCCATTTGGAAGCAAGCCCCTCCACTAGAGCTTAGACAGCAGATATCATTAATTCCTGCTGTAAGTTTAAGGCCCCTCCTTTGTAACCCAAAAAAAAAAAAAAAAGGAAAGGAAAAGAAAAGGGCTTGAAGTTATCTTTTCTGGTATTTTATTCCAAATGCAAATGTTCTGGAAAAAGAGTAGGGAAACGGGCTATCGCATTCATAAGTGGTACCTTAAGGTTAAAAAAAAGGTTAAAATGTTCACTTGTGGGCTGTGGCTGAAGCTTCAATGGGGCCAAGATGTTGGAATTCACCAACCATTTGTAATTTTTTTTCCCCAGGGATTACTGTTAAAGAAGAGGATGCGAAATTTGTTTGCCCTGTCAGAATTGTTTCAACAGTTATTATTAAATGCTCCGCAATCCTGTACGTGGAGATACTTCAATGATTGCATCCCAATTCTTATATTTTTGGGCATCTACTCGATTCGTATGGAGTTTTGCCCCTACTAATCAAACTTGCCAGTGCTGTGAAATTACGTGAATGCTGAAGTAAAATTGAATGTTCGAGCTACCAGAGAAAACAATAATAGGTTTGTTAAGACAGAGAAAAATATTAATATTCTATACATTGATATATGTTGTCGAGCTTGAATGGATCATATTTGGAATTTAAAATTAAAATTTTATATATGTGACGTGAATCTAAATCTACTTGTCTATTAAGATTAATCCCGAAAAAAAAAATGAAGGGGTTCTTGTAAAATAGTTATGCACTTTGTTACCATTTTGTTATTTTTTGGGTTAAGGTTGGGGCACTTGCAATATCCCTTCAATGGTCGGGATTAGACGTGCAACAAGCCCAATCAAGACCGAGTCACTTTTGTGTCTCTGTTTCAGTTTGCCAAATACTTCTTAATCCTTTTTACTGGGCTTGGTGGTCCAGTTTTCCCTAGTACCGTGGAATCCCTAAGGCTCTAACGCTCCCCAATGGGCTCTTCACTAGGACCAACATTTCTTTACACAGGCATTAAAGCCCAGTTCTTAAGCACTCTCACCCATAAATCACCAAAAAGTTAAGTTCCATCCCTTAAATATTTTGTTTGGATAGAGTGTTATTTGAAATAATTACTATAGCAATTTTTGTGATATGATGTATGTGAGATAAAAAGATGAGTTGAAAAATGTATTTATGATACAAGCGAAATATTATTCTTTTTCTATTTCTTTTTTTTTCTTTTGCTTTTTAAGTTAGATGATTCTAATAATTAAAAGCTAAAAATTGAGTTCAAAATTTTTATCGTATGCATTTTCTACTTTGGCTTCTCGGATATCAAGAGGTTACAAAACACTATTCCGCATCCAAGCTTTCCATAATAATGTATTCTGCGTCCAAAATAAAACAAACTTCGTCCAAGTTTCCCATAATGAAAGGAAAAGTTTTAGACACACGAAAATAGATTTATAAACCTGGGTGGAATCCATGACTTCATCATTTCAATAAGGTCACATAAAATTTTCTATTAGCATATACACTTTTTCTCTGTGGATGTTGAATCAGAAGAGAACACTACAGAGCATGACTTTTTTTTTTTTTTTTTTATGTAACGGTATATCTAGTCTAACCTAACCTATTTTTACTCCTACTGGAGGGTGCCTACTCTAGGAGGTGAGTCGGAAGAATCTAATGGAGATTGAACCACCATCAAACAAAACGGTGTACCACACCCACGTATGTATTTAGAAAAAATCTAATGTGATGGCCAACTCCTCTGCAGGGAGTTGTCTGTTATGTTTGGTTAAGTTATCCCAAATTGTATCCCAAACTCAAATGTCAATAAATGCGCACTTGCACAAAGATGACTTGGGGCCAGAGTTTGAAGAGCAAAGCAAGTAAAGTAGAGGGTAGGGCTGCAAAAGAACCAAGCCGCTCGAGCGCGGTTTGAGTCAAGTTCGACTCGAGTTCAAGATATTAAGCTCGTCGCGAGCTCGAATATATATATATATTTTTTTATTTTTTATTTTAAGTATATATATATTTCTTATTTTAATAGTAAAATTACATATATATTCTTAATATTTTATTATTTATTAAGAAAAAAATATTATTTTGTTTATTTTTTAAAAAATAAAAATAATTATTTTTTATTTTTTTCGATCTCGAGTTCACTCGAATCAAATCGAGTTCGAGCTCGAGTTTGAAATTGTCGGCTCGTCGAACTCAAGTTCGAGTTCACTAAAATAATGTCAAGACTCGACTCGATTAGGCCAAAACACGACTCGATTCTACTCGTTTGCAACTATAGTAGAGGGACATCATTTTAGTCATCACCCAATTCCAAAATCATCATACTACTGCTATGATAAAACGTGCAGATTCTACTTAATATGTTGCACGAGGATTCCTGTAACTATGTTCCCATATGTTTGTAGTATCATCCATCCCATCATGAATTAATTGTTGAATTTACACCGTAAAGAAACAGATGCGCCTCCTTTTCATAAGATAGATACTACTGTGACGGGAAGGGAATCCTACTCACGTGCCACAACCAGTCGACGGCTGAGGAAATGGGAAATGGGAAATGGGAAATGGGGAAGATGAATCCAATTGGATCAGATGCATGATTGATTCATAGTCAGCTGTCACACCGTACTCACTCTGCCGCTCTGCCCATTTCATTGGCAAAAAGCAATTTTGGGGACATTCCCATATTTAAAAAAAAGGAAGAAAAAACAAATTCAACTCTGACACCAGCCACAAAACGACTGACCAAAGGAGAGCCCACTAGCCACTACGGCAACCTGTACAGTTTCATTCAGCTGAATTGCGTGTGCTGGTCCACGTGGCAGCGTCTAGGAAGAGATGAGATGGTTGGCATTTTCTTCTTTTTCGCAGGAAAGTCCCAACAAAATAAAATAGCTTGGGGTGGCCTGTGTTTCGGACCCTTTATAGGGAATGGAAAATGCGGAGTGTGACGCCTACTTTGTCTACCTTCTTGCGAGAACAAGAGGTGCGTAGAGAGGATTCTAAACGCAGATGACCATAATTTTAGATTTTTTGAGGGAGAGATAACCAAGAAATATAAACCAAAATCCGTGACAGCTCTCATCGGAAAACAAAATAGTGGTGGTACTTGTTATTATTATTATCTGTTTTGACGCCGGACAATCCATTCATTTCTTAGATTTAAAAGAGGGCCTCCCTCTCTAGATATTCTTGGATACGCTTAATATACTCAAAATAAGTAGTATCCTTTCTTGAGATTTTGCGCTGAATCGTGTATTGAATATTGATAGAGGAGGTAAAGGAACAAGTAAGAGGATTTGCTAAAAGTGATCGTGTCCCAACAGAAAGCAAGGCCAAAGGATATTGCGTCCGACCATATAAGGAGAAGAAAAGATAAGTGCAAGGAAGATTACATACCGTATCAGGAAAAGACTACCTGGTAAGATTAGATTTTTGTTAGTCCTCCCGATATATAGTCGTGTTGTGGAATGAGAGTGGGAGTAGCTAGGTAGATGGATTTCTGGCCAGAGTTTCTCGCGGGCAGTTGGGGAAGGGAATTCGTGGCAGGAGGATTTGGAGGAGTAGCTGGGATTATAGCCGGGTATCCGCTTGATACGCTCAGAATCCGGCAGCAGCATTCCAGCAAAGGCTCCGCCTTCAACATCCTCCGCCATGTTGTCTCTAGAGAAGGACCCCTTGCCCTCTACAGAGGCATGGCTGCTCCCCTCGCCTCTGTCACTTTCCAGGTAACCATACTCCTCTTCTCTATTTCGTATTAACGAAATAACAAAACATGTTTGCCCATGACTCATATCTGTTGATTCCCTGGTCACAGATTCTGGTCTGCGGGTCTATGAAATGATAGATAATGGGTAGTACAGTTATTGCCTTTCTGTTGGATTGGACTGCTTATCTCTTATTTTTTTGGGTTGGTAAGGTCTCTTAGCTTAGATATTATTATTCGAGAGGGGATAAAAATTCCATCAATCATGCTTGTTTAATTATCCTGCAGTTTTAGTTTTAAGACTATCAAGTTTTAATTTTTCCAAAAGTAAATTAGGAATGTCTTGTTTAACGAGTAAAAGTGTATATAGTTTCAAATCAGAGATTATCATGATACCTTTAAACAACCGGTTGTTGTTTGCGTAGTCTGCTAAAATCTACAGTGAAGCCTTAAGTCTCAACCTACCAAAAATGAAAAAGGAGTCTCCGAAGGAGTTTTTTGCTTTTACGGAACAAAAACTATGGTATACTAATACAGGCGAATTGCTGATGACAAGGATAAAGATTTGGCATTATTGTCTGTAAACATAACTTTTATTCTGATGGTGGCCTTGAGAAATGTCGCTGCCCATTAACTAAAGTCTTCTTTTTGCCCAACTACGTCCGCTCCTTTGACCCAAAAGAAGCAAAATGGCAACCAAAATCAATAAAATAAATCCAGGAGATAAGAATGATACATTCACCATGACGAAAATATGAGGAGAAAGTTAAGAGAGTAGTTAGGACATGCAATTTCCTTTCTAGCCTTAATGACTGGGTTCTTTGCCTCCTGCAGAATGCTATGGTCTTCCAGATATATGCTATACTCTCCCGAGCATTCGACAAAGATGTTCCTACTACAGACCCACCCTCCTACAAAGGAGTTGCTCTTGGGGGAGTTGGAACTGGAGCTATACAGAGTCTGATGCTCAGCCCCGTAGAGTTGGTTAAAATCCGACTGCAACTGCAGAGGAATATCACTGGCAACAAATATTCAAGCATTCACAGTGGTCCGCTGGACGTAGCAAGAAGCATATTCAGAAACGAAGGTCTCAGGGGAATGTACCGTGGTTTAACCATCACTGTTCTTAGAGATGCACCAGCCTATGGCTTCTACTTCTGGACATACGAGTATATGAGAGAGCAGCTTCACCCTGGTTGCAGAAAAAATGGCCAGGAGACCTTCAGGACCATGCTCGTTGCAGGTGGCCTTGCTGGAGTTGCTAGCTGGATATCTTGCTATCCCTTGGATGTCATAAAAACCAGACTCCAGGCGCAGTCCTCAACTAAATACGGTGGCATTGTTGATTGCTTCAGACAAAGTGTTAAGGAAGAAGGATATAGAATACTCTGGCGTGGTTTGGGAACTGCAGTTACCAGAGCCTTTGTAGTGAATGGAGCCGTTTTTACAGCCTATGAAACAGCTCTGAGGTGCTTATTTACCAACAACGATCCAGCACCCATCAGTGCAGAAAATGCACTGTAGATAAATGCTGCTGGCTGTAGAAGTTCATCATCATGGCGCTATTACAAATACTCTACGACAGTCAATCAACACATTTACCTTTTTTTTTTTTTTAAAGATTGATGCATGATAGCAAAGCAAAGGAATGCAATAGCAGGGTCTTAACCCCAGGAGACCTATTAGGAATATTGGCAACACAGAACCATTGTTCTATGATGAACTATTGAACATTAAATTAATCTTGTAGATAATCAACCAATTCAACAAATGGAGTTTGCGCACTAGTTTAAATAAACTTCTCAAGTGAATGTATGCATACTGCTAAGGAAAACTGTCAAGGATATGTATTAATATAGATTATGGAGTACATCACTTATTTATTACATGTCAAAATCTACCAAGACGCGAGGCAATCAACTAAAGGCTTACAACAGAAACGCAAGAACTTCCTCTGAAGGCAGCATTACACGGCAAATGAGCTCCTACAAGCCCAAGCGGAGACACTCCCCCATAGTACGACCCTATTCAACAAAAAAAATCTCATCAATAGCTACCTCCACCACCACCAAATCGTTCAACTCTGTTCTCACTGAGATTTAGCCCAGCCAATGTATCCTCCAAAGCGCTGCTCGCCTCCGCCAAGATAACTGGATCATTGTAGTTCCTCACTGCCTGGACGATAGCCCGAACTCTCTTATAAGGATCAGGACAATTAAAAACATCTGATCCCAAGAACACACCATCACAACCCAATTGCATCATCAGCGCCGCATCTGCAGGGGTCACTATTCCTCCAGCCGCGAAATGCACCACCGGCAGCCTCCCCATTTGCTTCGCTTGAGCCACGATATCGTAAGGCGCTTGGATCTTCTTAGAAAACGTGAAAACTTCATCGTCATCCATGTTGTTCAAGATTCTGATATCCCCCATCACTTTTCTCACATTGCCAACCGTCTCAACAATATTGCCGGAACCCCTTAAATCTCCCTGGGTCCTTATCAGCGCCGCGCCTTCTCTCACTCTCCTTAAGGCCTCCCCGAGATCTCGGCAGCCACACACGAAAGGTGCACGGAAATTATGCTTGTTAATAAAATGATCTTCGTCAGCGATGGCTAAAACCTCGCTTTCGTCGATGTAATCAACTCCAACAGCTTCGAGGATTTGGGCCTCGACGAAATGCCCAACTCGGGCTCTGGCCACTATGGGAATTGCGATGGACCCCTTGATTTCTTTGATGAGTGACGGGTCAGGCATGCGAGAAATGCCGGATGTGTTGGGTTCGGAGACGAGGACGCAACAAGCGCCGGCGGACTCGGCGATCTTGGCTTGATCCATGGATGAAACCTCCACAATTGCTCCGCCTCGCAGCATTTGGACCATCCCAACTTTGATGGAGAATGGGTTCTTCTTGGCGGCAGTAGCGTCAGTAATCGCACTGCCGCCGTAGACCGTAACGGCACCATCGTCAGCCATCGCTGCAAGCGTTTGTAAAAATGCCTGAATGAAATAAGATCAAGATGTCGCGCTGAGTAGAAGCTGTACGCTATTAGTTTTAGGACGCAAAATATGAAAGAAAGGGTATAGAGGAGCGAAGAGCTTAAGAAGAGAAAATTGGGGGAAATCAGGACTGGGGCGGTGGAGTGGAGAATGGTTCGCGAAGGTTCTGGCAGCTTTCTGTGTTGAGACTCGTGGGGAGGAAATTAGACATTGTGGAAAGTTCCGATCTCTCCAGACTCCAGGGATATTCTCTCTCCTTTTTTTTTTTTTTTCTTTATAGTACATTTTCTTGTTTTTTTTTTCCGCTTTTTTTTTTTTTTTTTTTTTTGGAAACGAAGTGCTACGTTTACCCTCAACAAACAAACTATAAATAATTAATAACTTCTCCTATTTCAACTTCTAATAATTTTTTAACTATTAATTTCTACTATTTTTTTATTTAGAAAAGTTCTACTTTTCTTTTCCAAATTTTCACGCCCACAAGGTGTATTTTTCCCAATAATACCAATTATTTTGCACATTTTGAGTATATACAAATTGCAAATATTGATCTTATCATCAGATATCTTTACGATAATAAAATCTATGTAGTTAGTTAATTTGTATTGATTTTATTTATTTTTAAATTTACCCTTATTTCTATCATTTATTAATCTTTATCTCTATTATCAACTGATACACAAATGTTACTCCATCAAAACTATCTCTCTCTAACGGTTTGTTTTTACTTTCAATTGTATATATCTCTATATAATACACTTTTTATTACATATTATATAAAATAATTATATTACTTGCACTATTTTTATAATTCTTCAATTAAAAATATTTTTTTCAAACACTTACAAAAATATTTTACTTGCCTCTTGCATCCCTTCAAAAACTTTTTATCCCTTTTGAGGGGCCATCGTGCTCTCCGAACCGTGCTGGACAGTCAACCGTCACCCAACTACCCAACCCGTAGAATTCTACTTGGACATGTCCTGGAATCCGCCAGTCAATGGTGGAAAGGAGACACTGTTCAGCTTGACTCGGTCCCTAAAGCCTAAAGGGCTATCAGCGGGCTTTTTATTTTCGAAAACTTAAAAAAGTCTCTCATGGCCCAATTATTAATTCAGAGGTGTCTAGAATTCGGCCTTGGGGGTCTTGAATTCATTTTTGTCGCTGTATCTTCTTTCTCATTTATAAAAATATATGCAAAGTTCACATTTCAATCCAGCAAAAATGTAGGTGACTCGGTACAGTTAGTGTGGCTTTAGTTGGTGAAGGATAATATATGGTACTGTAGTTTCTCGGTGAGATGGAGATGGTGCGACTGAAAGTTGTATGGAACCACAGTGAGGACTTCAAAGGCAATGTTAGAAGGTTAAGAGGCTCAATTTGAAGTACCAGTAATATCACTTGCCATTACTACAGTCTTTTAACCTTTTTTTTTTTTTTTGGATCATTACTGCACTCTTAACTTATTTGAGTAAAGTAAAAGAATAGGGGACTAGGGTACGAACCGTGCTGGACAGTTAACCTTATTTGATTCTATCGTTCCATCTCATTTTTGTGAACACCATGTAGATTTGCAAGATGATTGGATAGATTGTGCTGTGAGTACTTGTGCTGTTCTGTCTGAGCAGAATTGAGCTACACCAAGTAATATATCAATTTGTAATTATATTACACTTCATGCAATTAACACCAAGTAAATACGTCTAACTCAATTTGTCATTTCCATCCACTAATTTCCCAATCAGAAAATGATGATGTCGAACTACAATTGACTAAACTTCTGCCATGTGGAGGCCGCTAATGTATAATTAGAGGCGACAGATCCATGATACTTGTGCCCATTTACCAAACCAGACACTAGTCTACGACAATTACTGCTTCTATTTTAAATAATTCTTGTTCCTTATATGTATATATAGACACACAAGCACATAGAAATTCAATAATTTGGTTCCAAGAGGACAAGAAGCATTTGGTACTCCTGCAAGATATCCGGGGAACAAGGCACGTATATCTGCTTGCATCATGCATATACAAGCATTTGATTGCCAAACTTAAACTCGAACTCGAGTCCAAGTACTTTTTCTCAAATTGAACTTGAGTAATGCACTATTTGAATTTGATTTGACTTCATAGCAACCCTAACGGATGCTTAGGAGATATTATTTTTTTTTTAGTATAAATAGAATGGTTCAAATTCGAGATATCTCGCTTACACTTCTTCTTCCTGAGCTACTCAACCTATCCCTTCCCCCGATGCTCAGGGAAATCTACAAACTAATAGTATAGATTTTTCCTCTTATAAGAGGCAAATCAACAAAGCAGCAACCATTCAAATAAAAAGCCCGAAAAAGCTATGATCATCTTGCGCGGCTCATTAGAACTATGACAGTTGGTGATTTTGACCCAAACGCCTCTTTTATCTAACATTTGATTTTTTAATAAAGACCGATCTACCTTTTTTGTTGGCAAGTTCGGAAGAAGGTATTAAGGGAAAGTCACTCGATGTGGCTATTGTCTCTCAATTTAAATCTCTTCCTCTGATCGTTGGAATGGGGAGGAGCTATTATCATTCAGTTCCCTAACTGAATGCGGTGCTAGGGTTGAAACGCAGGGAACCGTAGCATGGGAGGACGTCTAATCCTTTTGTCGCCGGCAACACCGAAGGCAAATGAGTCAGAATGCTATGTGAAATGTGCGATCGACATAAAAATCGAATGCCACATTGCCTCAAATAAAGGTACAAAAGGCGTCCCCCTCTTGTTTGGTTTGGATTGCTTATTTTCCACAAATAATTTAATTGTTGAACTTTTAAAATAATTTTCTTAATACATTTTATGTTTATCTAATCACTTATTTACCTCACATATATTTATACGATAAAAAAGTGCTACCGTGTTAATCCCTCGGCCATATCCAAAATGAGACCTTCCACGGATATGAGACAATATAAGAACATACTTGGTGGGCCTTTAAAATCTGTGGGAGGCTGCGGCCATGTCCACGATATTTTCCTTTGTTCAAAGTCCATAATATTTTCTCTTGTCCCAATATCCAAATGTCCATTTTAAGCCTTGAACTTTGAACACCATAAAATGCCAAAACACGTGAATGTATCTCCGTTGGTGTTACTGGAAAAAAAAAGAAAAAAAAGAAAGATAGCATTGGTGTCCGTATAACTCCATTGAATCCCGTACGTTCAAAGGACTGGTGCCTATGCGGATCCGTTACACGTGTCCGACAGCACGGCCGCTCTCCCAAGTACGAAAATTTGAATGATAGGTCAAAGGCGGGTTGAGAACTAGTCAAACCGCTCTTAGAAGGGAAATTAGAACAAAATCATCCACAAAACGACGTAGCCCCACCATGTGGGACGGACTGGAGTTGGGTTCGCTGCGGGTCCCATTTTGCCGTCATCGGATTTAAACCAACCTGAGCTCTTTCACCGTCACACGTATTGCTCCCTCCTTATTCCCAAGTGCTAATCCCCTCAAATTCAAATTGTCTTCCGTATTTTACCCAATGAACCGGCAGTTTTACCTTAGTAGGTAAATTAGAAGGGTGAAAAAGTGAATTGCGCCAACTGTGCAGCTTTACGACTTACAAAGACCTTCTCAATTTTCAATATAATTAATTCCCTTGGAAAAATCATAGAATCTTTTTATAATAGGCTTTTCAATTAGAGAGAGGTAAAATTTAAGAAATTGGGAAGGGGAGAGAGGTTTAAATCAAGATCTCATAAGCTTAAACAAAAATTCCTAATTAACAACACAATCTTATAATTAATTTTCTTTTTATTTATTCCATTTACAAATCATCCTCTCATCTTACGCAAACTAGTGGAAAATGCATATTGGAGCACCAGCATTCCCTAAACTAAAAAAAGATAAAAATCAAATAATATTCGTATGATCAAAACATTTAGTAAGACACTCGTAATAAGTATTTAAGCAATTCCACACCTTCTAATCATTATTTAATATATATTATTGTTAAAAATATGTTAACGCATTCAACTTTTGAAAGTATTTGAATTTGTCAAATTTGGGCTATTTTCTGTTTTTTAACTTCAATGAGTGGTACTTGAAATTGAAAGGAAATGTGTTTCTAAAAGCAATCCTTCATTTTATTATGCTTATAAGATAACTTTGAAATTCGAATTACAATGTTTAAACAACATTTTCTCTAAATACCTAAATCTCATATGCATTATTTCTAGTAAAGTGCCACAGATAGTTTTCGAACAACTCTTTCAAAAAAATAAATTCTTAAAATTGTGTTTAACCTCGTTTTCAAAAAAAAAAAGAAAGAAAGATAAACTTCAAAGAGGTCCGTGTAATTTAATTTAAACTAATTACTGTTCTTTTGAACCTTTTTTCTTCGGCTGTCGTGACACTTCGAGTCCAACTGTCATCAACCGGCAGTCAAAAACTTCAAAAGCTTTTACTGCTGCAGTGAAAAAACGTTGAAATCACGACCGTTGAACGGCGAAGCTTCTGAGTGCGACGGGGTGTTCATTTCATCTTTCTCCAGTTCTTTTTCTCACGCACGCATAAAAAGCTCAGTTGCGCACACACACACACAACACACATTCCTCTGCAACTTGACATCATTCATCTCATTAAATCATTAATTCTTTTTATACGCTTGAACTAATTAAAATTAACATTCTAAAAATTTATTCACTTAATCGCCGGCGCTTTGGAAGAAGTCCTGATCGGAGCTGCAAAACGACATTGTTTTTAGACAGAAAGGACAATGAATGCGGTAGGAAGGCAAAGATCTGGCGCATCGACGGTGCATCATCAGCGGCAATACTCCGATAACTTCCTGGAGGCTTCATCTAATGGCAGATGGCTGCAATCAGCTGGTTTGCAACATCTTCAGTCTTCCAACAACTCAATGCCTCCGTCACAGGTTCTAATCTGCTGGATATCTCTTTACTTTTAGATCTGGTGCTTGGAGATTGTAGTTAAAGAAGCGTCTTTTTGATTTTTGGAAATAGGATTTCGGATATTATGGTGGAAATCAGGGCTCGAGAATGTATAGGGGTCCACAGAGGACATTCAGTGGGGGAAGTGATATCTTTACGGAGCCGTTGACACCGCCGGCAGCAAATATGCGGAGGAGGAATGGTGAAGAGGATGGAGTTTCGCCGAATGAGTACAGTCCAGGACTCTTGGATCTGCATTCTTTTGATACTGAGCTTCTTCCCGAGGTACATTTCTTTTTGCAGCAAAATAGTATCCTATCTGCCCAAATTTTATTCTTTTTTAATGAATGCAATACTTGAAAGTTTTGATTTCAGCAGATTTATGCAACTAAAAAAAAAAAAAGAGTAACAAAGAGTTAAATAGAAATTGATTTTAACCATTGCAACATTTTCAATTTTCCGCGCTAATAATTGGTTTGTCCTTGGTAGAGTTGTTTGAGAAAATTCTAGAGGAAATTATGGCACTTAAACTACTAATTTAGCATGCCAACTTTCCTCTGAAAGTTCACTTGTTATGTACAATGTGCTGGTTTTTGATTCATGTTGCTTATTTTAGTGGAAGGATGGGAAGATTGATCAAGCTGCATTTTCTGTTATCTTTCTCTGTATCTCTGGGCATCGTGTTATCATATATGTCCCTCAAATGTACCTCTGGGCGTCAAGTTATCATATATACATACTTATTTGATCACTCAGTCTTACTATTCACTTGATAGTGATAGGTAGATCAACCACTTGCTGGAAAATTTGTTTATTTATTTTTGCTCAAATGTATTACACAAAAAGACTGTTTTGGTTTAGAGCACCTAGTGGTCAGAAATGTTGTGCGGGGGAAGATTCCATGATCTAATTTGGAAGCATCAAATGAAACATCTATCTCCTGTGTTTGGTATATGGACGTGATTTTACAATCCTTATAGCTAGACTGCTAACTTGGCTTGCCAAAATATCCGTACAAGAATTTGGTTATGTTTGAAACCTGAAAAGCAAGACCATGCATGTTAAAAGTTATGTATAGATTGATTTGATGTTGATCCCAGTTTCTTTTGCAATCTTTATAGTTGTCAGTACCTGGCCTGTATGATGCCTCTTCTATGCATCATTATGCTCGGGGCAGAAGCTTTGATGACTCCGAGTCATATTTTGGAAATAATAAACAGACCAACAAATTCCGGAATTTGCCAGAGGAGAATGTTATGAAAAGCTTCACTGTAGATAAGGAGAAGGCTAGCAATGTCGCAAAGATCAAAGTTGTGGTAAGTTTTTCCAACATGTTCTTGTCAGTCACTTATTGATCTTCTTGCCACTTAACCGGAAAAATATCAAGTTACAGTATGTAGAATTAACTTCATTTTGATAGATTCTATGGTGTCACATCATTTACTTGGAAAACATTAATTACATTTCAAGTAATAATGTTTGTCCCCAGTCCCACATTGAATCATTGTACCCTCTCTGTGGTGTCCAATTTGCAGAGGAACATAGTTCTAACTGTGACCTTTGCCGACGGATTTGCTCATATTAGTTATTTGCAGGTGCGCAAGAGACCTCTAAACAAGAAGGAGTTGGCCAAAAATGAGGAAGATATCATAGAAACAGAGTCCAACTCTCTTGTGGTTCATGAGACCAAACTCAAGGTATGTGGCAATATGGTTATCTGAGATGGCTTTGCATGAACCAAGTTTAAATGCATGAAATAGTGTATATTTTCATTTTGCTGGACATCATAGTTACTTCTGAGGGTATGTTATCATATAAAAGAAATTTAAATCTCAGGTTCATGCTTTGAACTTATTCTTTTTGCTTTCATGACTTCTTTACTTGGTTTTGAGGGCTGCCTTCTTCTGGTTTTTTGTCAGTCTGTATTTAACTTGTTAAACTTGTTCTTAAGTTTGATATGTTGACAGTATCATGAAAAATTCAGAAGCAAGCACAATTGCCTCGTCATATCAATGTGCATTTGGCAATCTTTTCTATAACTCTGTCTGTCTGTCTCATCCCCCCCACCAAAAAAAAAAAAAAATGATAAGAGAGAGAGAACAAGCCCAAATTCAAGTACTGTTATTAATTTTTCTTAATGTGTCTACTTCAGTTCTTTACACTAATCTCCTGCAGCAATACATCTCTAAGCTGCATTGGTTTACAAACTCACTAATTGTGCTGATGTTTGTATGCAAATGATATAATACAACTTGCTTCATTTCCCTCCCTACTATTTATGTTCAAGTTGAAATGTTTAGATCTCAACATATTGCAGGTTGACCTAACAGAATATGTGGAGAAGCATGAATTTATCTTTGATGCAGTGCTGAATGAGGAGGTTTCAAATGATGAGGTAATGGGAGAAACTGAACAGATCCTTGGGAATAATTAATATATCACAACGTACTTATGGTGCTCGTGGCACCTTTTTAATTCCACCTCATATCATTTCCTTAGGTCTACCGGGAAACTGTGGAACCTATTGTTCCAATTATATTCCAGCGCACAAAAGCAACTTGCTTTGCTTATGGGCAAACAGGTATTAAGCTTGCATTTGGTCTGTTACATCTGTATTGATTCCTGAGATCCCTTGGTTTATCAAGCTATTTTTCTCCATATCAAATTTAGTCACTAAATCTCTTATTTAGTTTCTGCTTTTCTTGAAGTTGTTTCATAATTGTCGTCATTTCTTTTCTTACCACAGTTGCCAAAGAAATTGAAGATCAGTACCTCTTGGGTTCCAGTTGTTTTATTTGCAAGCTTTGATTACCTTTTTATACGTGTTCCTCTAACCAACGCATTAAACTATTTAAATTTGTAGTCCGTAGCTTTGCCAGCTGTTTACTACTGTATAATATAGCACATAAAGTACCACTTATAAAAGTGAAAGGATGTTCGCAATCTATGGTGATTAGCACTAGTTAGTTGTACTCTCTGGTGTTGTATCTTGATAACTTTGATCTTGTTTCAGTTTTATGGAATTTAGATGCTTAACTTCAGGGCCTATAGTTAGCAAAAACTCCCCTCTTTCGTTTGACTTGTACCTGCTGGGTGATATGCATTAGATGTTGGACTTTAATGTTTTCACACAAAAACAATGACAAATTTCTCTTTCGGTCTTTCACAAAGACAATGACAAATTTGCTCCTTTTGCTCTTCAATAGCATTCCGTCTGATGGCCCTCTTTTTCGGTTCCAGGAAGTGGGAAAACTTATACCATGAAACCACTACCCCTCCGAGCATCTCGTGATATTTTGAGGCTCATGCATCACACTTACAGGAATCAAGGCTTTCAGTTGTTTGTCAGCTTCTTTGAGATATATGGAGGGAAACTCTTTGATCTCCTTAATGAGCGAAAGTAAGCAGTTTGAAAGTGTTCTATACTGGAAATATATAGCTATTAGAATTCTTATATTAAGAAAAGACAAACCTTCTTTTTCTTCAGAAAACTTTGCATGAGAGAGGATGGCAAGCAGCAAGTTTGCATTGTTGGCTTGCAAGAATACAGAGTATCAGATGTGGAGACAATAAAAGAACTCATTGAAAAAGGAAGTGCCACAAGAAGTACAGGGACTACCGGTGCAAATGAGGAATCATCCCGATCCCATGCCATACTTCAGCTTGCTATCAAAAGGTCGGCTGATTGTAGTGATTCCAAACCTGCTCGAGTAATTGGAAAGCTATCCTTCATAGATCTTGCAGGAAGTGAACGTGGTGCAGACACCACTGATAATGACAAGCAGACAAGGTATAAACTTCTCCCATCTAGTTCTCAAAATTCTAAGGTGGTGTCATGTTTATATGGTTTGGAAACTAGGATTCTTGAATTAAAAAAATATTTGAATCAGATGAACTCTCATGGCATTAGTTCATAGTCGCAAGAATGGACCACAGCCTATACCCTTAGTTATGCACAACTGCACATAAGTGATTTCCTTTGTTATTTTGTTGCTTGGTTTCCTTAGCATCATCCTAAACCCTTTTCCATCCTTTGGCATTTCACAGGGGCAAACTGAGATTGTTTTTAACTGGACATCTTCTTTCCATGATTGCAGAATGGAAGGAGCAGAAATCAACAAAAGTTTGCTTGCACTAAAGGAGTGTATTCGAGCTCTAGACAATGATCAAGTCCATATTCCCTTTAGAGGCAGTAAATTGACTGAAGTATTGAGGGACTCATTTGTCGGAAATTCTAGGACAGTTATGATATCGTGCATTTCACCAAGCTCAGGATCCTGTGAACATACTTTGAATACATTGAGATATGCAGATAGGTACCTGTAATTTTCTGCTAGTGTTAACTATCTGTGAGAAACTGCCACTCTGTTTTCTCCCTTCAACTTCTCTTATAAGTAATCTTCTCTTCTGATTCAGGGTTAAGAGTCTTTCAAAAACTGGTGCATCAAAAAAGGAGCCTGCATCTTCAACTGTAAATCTGAAAGAGTCAACCACTGTATCTCTGTCTTCAGGATTACCCCCTTCATCAACATATGAAGATGAGACAGGTGACTCATGGCCTGAACAAAATGATAAAGATGACTATGAGGAGGATTTCTATGAGCAAGAGAAACCTACCTGGAAGAAGAATGCGAAAGTTGAAGTATCAAGTTTCTCAAGCTTAGAAGATAAATCAAGAAGAGCCAATGGCCAGATGAAGTGGAAGGAACACCCTAAATCAGACACAAAAAACTCGAACCCTGACGATGATTTGAATGCACTTTTGAAGGTAAATAGACAAGTCCTACTGCACACTTTTTCATTGGGAATTGTGTATTAACTTTCTGCTTCCATTTTCTCTTGCCATCTCATTTCCCAGGAAGAGGAAGATCTTGTTAATGCTCATAGAAGACAAGTAGAGGAGACAATGGACATAGTTAGAGAGGTCTGTGATAATTACAACATCTGCTCTACATTCTTAGTCAAACGATGGTTTTAATCATAAACTGCCTGTACCAGTAATTTCAGATTAGAAGAAAATACCATTTCAGTTGCTCTCTGTTGATGAA
Source organism: Coffea arabica (assembly GCF_036785885.1). NCBI lineage: Eukaryota > Viridiplantae > Streptophyta > Magnoliopsida > Gentianales > Rubiaceae > Coffea > Coffea arabica. The sequence goes on along the minus strand of NC_092317.1, from coordinate 2,511,337 downwards.
CTCATTAGCTGTTCATTTTCGTAGATGATATATGAAATTAACCTGTTGCAAAATAGAGATGAGATGTGCAATTGCTGGTTTTACACTTGATGGAGATCTTATTCTTATAATAGTTCAAACTAATATTGATACATTTGATTAATTTAATAGTCTTATTTTGGCATGACAGATAATACTCCATTTCCATAACAAACAACTAACAAGAAGTAAACTGCATATGTTATATTACTAGCTTTCTGTTTCACAAGTTGCTTTGTTAAATTTTCTGCAGGAGATGAACCTACTAGTTGAGGCGGATCAACCTGGGAATCAACTGGACAATTACATCTCTAGATTGAATGCAATCCTATCTCAAAAGGCGGCTGGTATCCTACAGTTACAAAATCGTTTGGCTCATTTTCAGAGACGCCTTAAGGAGCATAATGTTTTGGTGTCTGCTGGTCGCTAAATCTTGTTTGGAGGTGCATATGGGAGTCTGTGGTGAGCATCAGATGGTCTCTTTGATTTCTGCAAATTTCCTACGATCGACTTGGAGCAAATTAAAATTTTTAAGTGGAAATTGCGAGCGTCAGCTATATCGCGATGATTGCTAGCTCATTTTATCTGAAGTGCTTTTTCTTTTAGTGGATGGGAGGGTCTATATTTTGGATCCTCTACTTCCCTCTACAGTTTCGGCTGGTCTCGTCATTATTTGTCATTATTGATTATTATGATTTATTTATCAAATATACAAAAATCATGTAGCAGCTATTGTAAAGCTTCGCAGCTTTGTAATATCACAAAGTGAAAATCTCATGCCTTGCACGAAAGGCGATTGTATACGTTCTGAATGCTTATTTGTTTTATACACTTTTTCTTTTTTTTTTTTTGCTCTTTCAACCTTAACAAATACCGCTCGTGGCTGGAAACTCCAGAAACCTTGGACAGGGAGGATCAGATGACGTGATCTTTTACATGGGCCTCTTTTGTTAGTTGAAAGCCGAACTTGCAGAAACAGTTAAGAGGAAACAATGAAAATTCGCATGAGAAAAAACCTCTGGAGGACGGGTTTGTTAATGAATATTACGTCTGTTATGTTAATAGCAAAAACGACAACAAACACACATACACGAACTCCCCAGGAGGTAGAGATGCACTGCTTAGAAATATATACCGTGCTAATAGCACTTCAAAGGCGATAGTTGACCTTCAAGGCCACTAGCCCCTTCCAGCACAACAAAGTGACAAAAGCCCATCAACTCCCAAACCGAAAAGAAAAACCTTGAACATAGCAATGGGAACTCTAATCACAAACTATCTACCTTTCAACGGAAATCAGGTGGTCGTAAAATAATGTGTTACTATCAGTCCAACGACATGGAAATTTTAGAAAATTAAATCCAAGTTTTTCAGTAGTTTACAAGAAGAAATAACAACTGTTTTGAGCTAGTTACTCAGGCACGCCGCCCATCAGTTCTAATGGGATCCCTTCTTTTAACCCGTTTCTTCATCATCTCTGCCCACCTTGCAAAGAGATTAGAATCCTCAAACTTCCCTGAGAATTTCATCTTTTGAGCCAACTCCTCCAGTATATCAGGTTTACCAGCTCGAGAAAAATCTGCTGCAAATTTATTATAATCAAGTTGAGGTGCTTTCATGCCTTTTGCTATCATTTCCTCCAAGAATTTACAAGCCTCAACTGATCTTCCCTGCCTTATAAGCCCTCTGATCATAACGACATAAGAATTTTCATCAGGACAACAACCTTTGCTATTCATCTCCTCCCAAACGGCATGGCCCATATTATAATTCCTCGTCAAGAAGAATGATTTCATCATCATGTTGAAAGTGTGAATGGTTGGTTGAATCCCATTCTGGATCATCTTCTTATAAATCCTGACTACATCATCTGGCATTTGCCTGTTTGCCATCAACTTGATTAGAGCATTGTACATTCGTGCATCAGGAGGATATCCCTTTACCTTCATCTCCTTCAACAAGCTATACACCTTATCCATTTTCTTTTCATTCCCATAGCCCGTAATCAAGCATGTGTAAGCCCCGGCATCTGGCTCGCATCCAGACCTAATCATTTCATCAAAGTAATCAGCAGCTTCTCTCATCTTTCTTTGTTTGCAAAAGTCCCTCATTAATATGGTATAGCTTCTAACATTAGGAGCTGGACCCTTGGCCTTCATGACCTCAAACAGCTTGATTGCATCAGACTTCCTGTGACCTCTCAACAACCCCTCAAGCATGGTATTATGAGCAACAATATCAGGCTTAAAACCCTTGTCAATCATCTCATTCCACACCTTCCCAGCCTCCATCAAGTTCTTCACCCTGCACCAACCATTGAGCAAAACAGTATAAGTCTGCAAATTTGGTGTAAACCTATGCTCCAATTTCTCAAACAGAATCTGGGCCTCTTTTCCTAGCTTAGCCCTCCCCATGGCATCAAGCAAACAATTAATGGTCTCGACTCCAACTTTAAACTTATACTTCTTCATCAACTCAAACATCCCTATCGCCTTCTTCCTCTCTTTGGCCGCCACAAAAGCTTTCATAGAGATGATAAAAGTCTCCATAGTGAGCAACCCCTTTTCGCCCATTTCTTCAAGAAGTGACACCATAGTCTCAAATTGCCTAGTTTTCCCAAGTATATTCATCATCGCATTATAAGTTCTCGAATCGTGAGCATAATCACTCCTCCGAGAAGCCCAGCAGAAGAACCGAAATGCTGGTTTTCTAGCATGCTTAAACCTCTCTAACACATCCACCACCAAATCATGGCTCAAATTAATCCCAGATTCATCTAAAACCGCCTCCATGTTCCTATCCAACGTAAACAATTCGTCGATAACCTTGCATACTCTATCCACCTCATTGGGATCGGCCTCGGATTTCACACTCTCAGCAATATCACTATTCTCTAACTCGGATTCAACATCAGAATTCGAAAAATCCTCAAACTCACAATCAGTAATACTACAAAATCTCCTAAATTGGTGCCGATTGTTACTAAGGTTTGCAACAATCGAAGCAGTAGAATTAAAGGGTCCAGCTTTTCTCGGGAGGCCTAGTGGGAGTGACAAGTTTTCTTGAAGAGGAAAGAATGAAGTGGGGTGCGGCAAAATAAATGGAACTTGACAATAAGTACGACGGAGACTACAATCGTCAGGAGAATGAAGCAAACGAGACAAGGGCAGAGGGCTACCGTTAAGCAGCTGGTTTTGCTCTCGTCTTCCGCCTCGTGTTCCCCAATTGGTTTCCGCATGAAGGAGGGCAATGGAGGAGACAATGCGGAGGAGTTGTTGGGCATCGTCGCTTCGGCGGCGGTGGAGATTTGATAGAGTAGCAAAGACCGAAGTCTTTGAGTAAGGCCAGGATTTTCTCAGACACACTGCCATTTTTCGTCCTCCATCAATTTAAGCGGAGAAGCAAAGGAGGCTGTGGGGTTTGTAGAAGTGACCTTTTCAGATTCAGATCGAATAGGCGGTTTTGGAACCAACCTGACCCTGAACTTTCAACGACTTTAGGCCTTCAACTTCTGTTCTGTCTTTACTGGTAGTAACTACCAAGCTATGTATGTGTGAATTGTGATGTTCCTTTGCATGCTTAAAATACAAGAAATTACCAGTAAAATAAAAGAACAGTACCAGTAATGGTAGAAAACTCTTCTTCCTATTAAAGGCAAATGAATGCTCTGTGAAGTATATGGACGAGGGAGTGGCTTGTTTTAGTCTAATTTTATTGTACAAACCACCCACCCCGGCCCCCCCCCCCCCCCCCCCCCTCTCTCCTTCAGGGCCCAAAAAGAGAAAAAAAAAAAAAAAAGGAGGAACGAGAAAAAATAAAGATGTGTTTTGTTCTCAGATAGGCCTTCTATTTGTGGTTTTCATGACTAGTTTGTTTCTACCAGACAGGTTTAAAGCTTAAGCATGATGATTGATTACCTAATTCAACATGTCAACTTGTTCTTATCATGATGATTGATTACAAAATCAAATTGTTTGTTTGGGACCTATGTTTCATTCCATTGGATTTTTTTCTTGTTTTGACCTTTTCATTCCCAGCTGCACAGGATTTGAACCCGAAACCTTACATGACAACGGTCACTCCACTGGTTAAATCAAAATTCGTTAGTCTACTTTGATCGCAAATCCAGAAAACCATAACAGGTCAATGCTTCCTTCAATTGCCAAAAGTCCCCCAGGCATCCTACATTATGCCACCAGACTTGGTTGTTGAATCAAAGTGACCTTGGTTGGTTTCTTTGCTTCTTATGTCCGAGCTATACCTGTTATCTCAGCTTCCTTTTTGGTGATTGAGAAGCAAAATGTTGTTGATCTTGTTCGTGTACTGGAAATGGACGTTAATTTTTTCTTCTTATAATGAGTCACAAAGGAAAATGAGACAATTAAGAAGCAACAAATTCATCACAGACCAAACATCTTTTCGACATCATCACCACCTTGGGCTTAAAGTATTCATCCATAATGAATATTACGAACCCCAGAAAGGACTGGGCTCTGATTTTTGGGTTTGGGTCATGCTCTTTCAGTAGTTGTCCAACTTGTGGACACAGTAGCGTCTTTCTCGAGTTAATGTGGCTTCATGTTCTCGTGTACGGGTACAAAAGTTAGAGCCTAATGGAGCAGTGATCATTCAAATCTGGTTTTGTTTTCTCGATTTATTTCTTCTTAATAGGATGTAGAATTAACCTTTTATATATACTGACTGTCAACAGTGTCTAATACACTGTTACCATCAAATGCATGATAATTCATTTGAAATCTAAATCTTACCTTGGTGTCAGTCATGTATCCAATCGTAATAGTATATAAGATTAATTCATACTCAGAGGCATAAACCCATAGGAGTTTTCGACTTATAAGTTAAAGCCTATTCCCTAATTGTCATTTACTTTCTCCCCCTACAAACGGCCCTTCTATTAAATTGGGCCTGCACTAGAAACGAAAGTAGCCCCATGATCAGCCCAGTAGCATTAAGACAATCTTCCAGCTGACGGGGAACATATTAGCCTACAATATGACATTTGGTTTGGAAACTGCGAGCCTTCTTTTTCAATTTTCGTAGGAGCGAGGGCATTCTTGTCACAAGGCCATGAGTTAGTTATGCGAAAATCAACTCCAGCAGTAACTAACTGCCAACTTCAATGGCACTTCCGTTATTCCCCCAACTCTCCTTTCCCGCTCTTTCTTGATCCTCATTCCTCCAGCTCCCTCCCTCCCCATTTTCTCTCCAAGCAGCCCAAAATCTTACAGCTTTTTAAGATGACAAGAACCCAGAGCCAGAAAGAAAAAACAGAAGGAAAATTTTCCCTTTTTCTGTGAGTTCTTGCATTGCTGATGATGGATTTCACGAGAAAGCTGAGCTTTTTGGTGTTTCTACTCAGCGTTCTCATCTCCCTGAAGAACCAAAATGCTGAAACCAACAAGGGTTCTTGGTTTTCGTCCTACTACTCATCTCCATTTTCCAAAGCTCCATTGTCATCTCGCCCAATGTTTACCACAAGTAAGATGGGGATGAAAATCCAAGAATTCCATATTTCTGGGTCGCTCAGATATGATTACTACAATGAAAGTTGTCCCCAGGCTGAGCAGATCATTAAATCCACTGTCCGTGAAATCTACAAATTGAAGCCTAGCATAGCCCCTCAACTTCTCAGGCTGGTCTTCCATGATTGCTTTATCGAGGTGATTTCTTGATCCGCTCTTGTGGAATAGGATCTAGATTCTGTCTCGTTTCTGTATGTGTGACGGTTTCTTTGTTTAGCTCATTGTGACTTTCTATTTGGTTTCTGATTTAAGATGATTGCAATTAATTCTTTGGATGATCTTCTTTTGGGCTTGTGATCATGAACTTTCACGTGTTTTTCAGTAGACTTGGTAGTGAAGTGCTGAATCTTGATTCTTGAGTGAATTTTTTGCTGAATATCTCATTTAGGATCAAGTTTGCTTCTGAGTTGTTGTTTTTGGAACTTGGTACAGGGTTGTGATGCCTCAGTTTTACTGGATCCTCATGATGGAATTGATAGTGAGAAAGAGTCTCCCCCCAATGAGTCCCTGAAGGGATTTGATCATATTGACATTATCAAGTCAGAGCTGGAAGAAACCTGCCCTGGAGTAGTTTCTTGTGCTGATATTCTTGTTTTAGCTGCGAGAGAAAGCGTTCTTCTGGTCCTAACTCCCTCTCTTTCCCTGACGTGCATACACTTACTAACACAAACACATTCGGACACGCGCACAAGTTAGTGGAGAAACAGGGAAAAAGCACTTGATTGGATTTCTAGTTCTTACTCGGAAAATATCTTTATTTTCAGGCTGGTGGCCCATTCTATCCTCTGTATACTGGCAGGAGAGATAGTACTCTTTCGTACTCTGAAGAAGCAACATATGACCTTCCTAGTCCACAGGATGATGTTGTGAAAATTACTGAGAAATTTGAGTCAAGAGGATTCGATGAGAGAGAGACAGTTAGTCTCTTAGGTAACTTCTTTTGTCCTAAGGTGAACCTGAAGCTTTATGATTCTATATTGTTAATTTTATCTCACTTAATTTTGCATATACCATAGCAATTTCTTTTCCATGCTCTCTCAATTTTGCTTTGGATGGGTCTGCTATGATGTTGTGAATAACTCTGAAAATCTGCATTTGTGTTTCATGAGTGAGTTAGAGTCAATTTTGAGACTAGACTCCAGTTAGAGGAATCAAATGCAAGGCAAGAAAGATAAAATGAGTAACAGATGAAAGAAAGGCTAATCGTTTCCAAACTGAAACAATTTTTGATAATTAGCCTTATACAGTTATACTATCCTTTGGGCCATTAAGGAAACTATAAACTATTGCCTGTGGTTAGTTTGAATATCTCATCTATCTCCTTTTTCTTTGCCACGTTGCTGCATATCAATCTGATTTCAATAAAACTGTTCAGAATTAACTTTGTTCTTCTTGTGATTTGTTGGCTTTCTCATTCGAGTAACTTCCCTCTGGACATGGACTACAAGTGGTAACTTTTCCTGTTTTTGCTGTACAGGTGCCCACAGCACAGGAATGATTCATTGCAAGTTTATTCTCAACCGGCTGTACAATTTTGGTGGGACTAACAGGCCTGACCCATCTATTGATCCTGAATTTCTCAATCTTCTGAGATCACAATGCATAAGCAATCATGTCTCATCTACTCGATCAGCATCACCAGCTCCGACACCATCACCATCCTCATCAATTAGTGGCTTGTCATCTGCCTTAATTCAGGAGCCAGGGTTGAAAATGGACTATGAAGGATCTGGATCAGGTTTTGGCACGTTGTACTACCGCAGTCTCTTACGGGGTAGAGGAATACTTTATGCTGATCAACAGCTGACAGCAGGTGGAGATACCGGGACTTGGGTTCAAGCTTATGCCTCTGATGCATCTTTGTTTCAGAGGGACTTTGCTATGGCAATGATGAAGCTCTCCAATCACCGAGTTTTGACAGCACCACTTGGCCAAGTTCGATCTGATTGTCGAAAAATTGATTGAGAAATTTGAGCATAGTGCTGCTCCTTTAAAATGGTGCCCGTTTCAAGTTGATGCATTCAGGTTTAACCATTGGATCTGCTGTAATTGATATAGCCAATGTTGTCCCAGAACTCTGAAATGTTTTGACATTTGTTGATGGTAGAGTGAACATTCAGTCACTTCCAATTCGTGTCCAACATACTTTGACTTGTTTCTGAGTTCATTAACTTGACTCGATGCCTTTCCTTATGTTGATAAGCTAATAGACAAGTTTATAGTGAAGCATTTTTTTTGAAGTAAATGCACCTACTTGGTTGTGATGGCTTTGAAGTTGTACTTGCTGTTTGGAAATAATATTCATTTGACAAAAAGCATCGTAGTAATATGCAAATTTAGTTGTTAATTCCTTGCTCCTAAGAATGATGACAGATGTAAACATCAGTAAGTTCTGCATCTTCAGCTGGAAAAAAGTATAGATATTCCAGATAACAGGGACATGAAAAATGAAGCATTCCAGCAACTCGTCCTTTCAGATGAAAACTTAATTGTCTCGGGGAAGACAATGGCAATCAGCAGCACAAAGGGTGAAAAATTATTGTTGAGCAAGTAGCTGTAGCTCCAGTATGAGTATACATCTACAGATAACCACACATAGACAAACAGGCAGAGGAATAAGCAGACAAAAAAATCAGAACTTATATAAGAGCGTGTGAATAAATGGGCTTGAGTTCTAGAGCTTCACAGGTTGAAGTCTCCGCATTGAACTGTTACCGCTGACAGAGGGTTGTGGAAGGATGAATTCAGAATACATGTCCATGAAAAATTTATCAACTATATCAAGGTAAGCCGGGCAAGTAAGACGAGAATAATAGTGAAGCACCTCCTCTACGTCCAACTGATGATCCACATCATTCAATTCAAACATGTCTAGATCCTTCATCTTCTGTGCTAAACTTTGGCTACCTGCATTTTCTGTATGACCACAGGCTTCTTCCCTTTTCCTCTCATGGCGCTTGAAGACCATCTTCTCTTCCTTTCTTGCCTTTATATCTGTGTTATCCACAATAATCTGCACTGTCGCTCTAGTATGATTTTCACTGCATTCCACATCTTCCACCATTGGTACTCTTGGTGGTAGTGTACTTGTGTCCAGAATAGCCCATTGATCAGAGAACTCTCTGTAGAAATCATCTAATTCCTGCATCTTTCGACAGCTATTGCTGCCAGAGAAAAAGGGATTGATAAAAGGGGCTTTAGGCAGCTTTTGATACCTTCCAAAGAGAAAAGACTTGAGTTTCCTCAAGGTTTTCTGGAAGATATATCTAGTTTTGC